>NC_042621.1:217468791-218194463 GCF_901001135.1 Rhinatrema bivittatum | reverse complement strand
TCAAGGAATGTGAGTGCGAGGGACTATTCGGTGTAGGCCTGTTTAAAGAGCCAAGTCTTTAATTTGGATCTGAATTTGATGAAGCAAGGCTCATGACGGAGGTTTGAGGGTAGTGAGTTTCAGAGGGTGGGACCAGCAATGGAGATGGCTCGATCCCTCGTGGATGTAAGGTGTGCCTTCTTGAGGGATGGCACGTGGAGAGCACCTTTATTAGTTGCTCTGGTGGGGTGGTTGGAGAGTATGAGGCGGAACAGCTCATCTAGTCAATTGGAATTGTGTCTGAAAATAGATTTGTGGGTGATCGAAAGGATTTTATAGTGGATGTGTGAAGATATCGGGAGCCAGTGAAGGTCTTTGAGGATGGGAGTAATGTGATCAGATTTATGGGCATTAGAGATGGTCCTTGCTACCGCATTCTGTAGCATTTGAAGTGGTTTTATGGTGGAAACGGGGAGCCCTAAGAGAAGGGAGTTACAATAGTCCATTTTTGAAGAAAGAGTGGCCTGGATGACAGTACGGAAGTCATTAGCATGGAGTAATGGTTTTAGTTTTTTCATGACTTTGAGCTTAAAGAAACTTTCCTTGAGGATGGTGTTGATATATTTTTTTAGGTTCAGCTGCTGGTCAATCTGAACGCAGAGGTCACGTAAGTAGAGCTGATCAGAGATGGAACTGTATGCCGGATCGTTTGCAAGTGAGGGTTTAGGGGTTTGGTGTTGGGATATGAGAAGCAGTTCAGTTTTGGAGGTGTTTACATTTTATTTAATTACACACTATTTCCAATTTTGTGTTCAAAGTGTAGTGGAACATCTGTATAAAGGGGGTGCACCTGCACCACCAACTTGAAAAAAAGGCATGCCATTTACCACAAACTAAGCAGATCAGATCCTGACAGCCACACAAACTCAAAAGACCCTCTAGCACTACCAAACTGCTTCACATCTACCATGTGTAAATACTAACCGCTGCGTCAGGTATTGCTTTTCATCATGGTTTAGTTTATTTTTCTGTCTTAGGCTTACAGTATTCTTAAGTCATTTGACTAGCTTTGGGTCTACATCTCTGACAGGATCTGGAACTGGGAAATTTTCTCATAAGTTCTGTACAACTTCAACTTCCCAGGGTTAAATTCACCCCCTGGAAAGGGAGAGCATAGAAAATGTCACCTACTAATTCAAGGACTGATTTCCCTTCTTTTCCCTCTGTAAGTTACTGTCACTGGACAGTTAATCTCAAAAACTGTAGCACCTCTCCTGTCTGCTTTAACACACAACTCTCCTCTGTAACCTTTTTCTTCTCTTGAGTCCCTAACTATAGCCTCTTTCCTCTGTTCTGTCAGGGAGTGGGCTTGCTTTATTGAAGGGAAGGCTTAGGGTCATAGAAGGCCGGTGCTAGCTTTGTTGCTGCCCCGTATGAACCAGTGGCGTAGCCACGGATGGGCCTGGGTGGGCAGGTGCCCACCCAACTTAGACCCAGGCCCACCCAACTGGCACCGGAACTGCAAGGCTGTCGCGGGATCTCATCCCCGCGACAGCGAACAAGAGAACCCACGCCTCGTGCGCCATCACGGCACACATGGGGAAGCGCTGCTGCAGCCGTATGGCCAACCGGTCTTCCTGTTCGGGGGGGGGGGGGGGGGGGAGTGGAAGCGCCGCGCGCAGCTTCCGCTTCCTCCCCCCCAATGCAGGAAGATCAGCTGCCTCTCCTGCTGCCACCCGTTCTCCTGCTATCTTCGGGCGTCGGGCCGAACTTCCTGTTTGGGGGTGGGGGAGCGGAAGCACCGCGCACAGCTTCCGCTTTCTCCCCCAAAGCAGGAAGATCAGCTGCCTCTCCTGCTGCCACCGGACTCCTGCTATCTTCGGGCGTCAGGCCGATCTTCCTGCTTGGGGGGGGGGGGGGAGGGAGGAAGCGGACGTTGTGCGCTGCGCTTCCGCTCCCCCCCCCCCCCGACAGGAAGTTCGGCCCGACGCCCGAAGATAGCAGGAGGCCGGTGGCAGCAGGAGAGGCAGCTGATCTTCCTGCTCTGGGGGAGAAAGCGGAAGCTGTGCACGTGCTTGAATGTGTATTTGTGGATGAGAATGGGAGTGTGTGTGGGTGAAAACTGGAGCCTGGGTGTGTATGTGGGTGAGAATGGAAGCTTGAATATGTGGGTGAATGGGAGCTCAAATGTGTGTATGTGTGGTTGAGAATGGGAGCCTGGGTTTGTGGGTGGGTGAGAATGGGAGCTTGAATGTGTGTATATATGGGTGAGAATGAGAACCTGGGTTTGTGTGGGTGGGTGAGAATGGAAGCTTGAATATATGGATAAGAATGGGTGCTTGAATGTGTGTATGTGTGGGTGAGAATGGGAGCTTGAATATGTGTGGGTGAGACTGGGAGCATGGGTTTGTGGGTGAGAATGGGAGCATGGGTTTGTGGGTGAGAATGGGAGCATGGGTTTGTGGGTGAGAATGGGAGTCTGGGTTTATGTGTGTGGGTGAGAATGGGTGCCTGGATGTGCGTCTGTGTGTGCATAAGAATATAAGCCTGGGGAGGGGTGAGAAAGTGAGAACTTGTATGTGTGTCTGCAGAGAATGTGAGCTTGTGGGGTGGGGGGGGAGAGCATATGAGAGTGACAGCTTGAGTGTGTGAGAGGGAGTCTGTGAGAGAAAGCGTGTGTGTGTGTGTGTGTGTGTGTGTGTGTGTGTGGAAGGGAAGAAGATAGTAATAGAAGAAAGACACTGAAAAGGAATTAGGAAATGAGCTATAAGGGAAAAAATGGGAAAAAGAGACCAGGACCAACTGATTAGAAAAATACAAAGATCAGACAACAAAGGTAAAAATATATATCTATATTTTGAGATGTTAGCAATTTAAATATAAGCAACACAACCGCTCTCTCAAAATTTATGGACAGGTAGGAGCCGTGTATAAATCGTAATAATAAGAAGGCTAAAGTACCACAAATCACCGTGAATTATGTTTGTATCATTAAGTAAACCTCATACTTAGGCGTAGATGTGAATGCTATGCTGCATAATTTGGCATTATTTATCAGTAAAAAAAACAACTAGTAGACCTGCATGCCTACAGCCCACCCATGTTAACCTTGTGCCCACCCAAAAAATCAATTCTGGCTACGCCACTGGTGTGAACAATTATTGTGCTGACACCTCCCCCTGTTTCATTCAGCCTCTGTCCCAGGCCCATCAAATAAAGCCCAGCTTCCTCCAGCAATCTATATTTTTAAAAACTGACACCCATCCACTACTCTGCAGAACCCATAGTCCAGGGAAGGGTATTACATATCCTAGGGAAACCTTACAGCCTTGCATACACACCACCCCCATACTCCCACACCCTCTATAGCCACACAAAATGTAATTAGGCACTTGTAACAAATTTTACATGAAAAAGAACATTCACAAGTACAGTCTTCTGAGGCAAAATATCACCTACAACATATATATTATATTTACATGCACTGCTATGTTGCCAACCAGAAAAACTCTGCAAAAGAGACTTGTAACTCCTATGGAATTTATAATGGCACCTCAGAAAGCCATGAATAAACATAATTACCATTACAATATAGTAAACCTCCCATACCAAAACAATCTTAACTGCAAGCTATTACAGTGCAGGTGTTTTAGTGTGCCCTTGGGCCTCAGCCTGACCCCAGATGGATCCAGGACCGAACCGAGGGTTGGCGACGTGTCCCAGGATGGCAGAGACACGGTCTTACCCTCTCTGCTGGGCCTGCAAGCTCCCAGCGCCAACAACAAGATGATGTTGGTAGGTGAACGGTCCTCTGACCGTGCTGAGCCCTTTCGGACCTGCCGCGTGGATCGGCATGGAGCAGCAGGCCGGCCTGAGGATGAGGGCAGACGGAGGCCTTGACACGAAGACATGACACCAAGGTTGATGCGACGGCATCACAGATGAGGGTTGAAGCGAAGACATGACACCAAGGCTGTTGAAGACATGACACCAAGGCTGATGCAACGGCATCAGAGACGAGACGAGGAACTTGACGAAGTCCAGACGAGAGAAGAAGCTGGGCAGGTAGACATTGGCACTGTCTCTCAGGGTGCCCTACTCAGCCCACCTTCACGGGCGGACCCAATGGGCTGGTCGCGGACCACCCTGTCCCACTGCTCGCCCTACACAGCCCGAGGAGGCTGGCCACGGACCACGTGGAGAGCGGGACAAGCGCAGGGAAGAATCCAGCCGAGGCAGAACTTCGACGACGGAGCCAGATGTCATCCGGAGCTCCGCAAGGGCTGGCAGTACCAGACGGCTCAGGAGCACAGGACACCAGTCCACTGCCGGCATCTCCCATGACGGCAACCCGTCACCCAGAGATCCAAGGCTGGCAGAACAGAAGGCTCCGGAGCAAGAACAAACACCAAGGAAGGCTAGAAATCCAGGAAGCGAGACATCAGGAGATGAGACACCAGGACACCTGGATGGGGATCTCAGGCAATGAAGACATGGCATGACGAGATGACAAGACGAGACGAGGAGCTCCACGAAGAAGACAGAAGACCTGATGGAACTCTGGCAGGCAGGAGCCTCCAGGACTGAAGACACTCTGATGCAAGGCGACGAAGAAATGCAGCAACAGCCCTTTTATAGGGCTAGCACAGGAAATGATCACGAGGTGGGGCCCAGGGCATATCCGGCCGTGGGCCCTTTAAATGTAGAAGAGAGGCGCAGCCGCGCGCCTAGAGGAAGCAGGAAGCTGGCTGTGCAGGACCGTGGACAGCGGTCCTGCACCAACGTCCACAACGCAGGAGCAGGGCTGGGCCAGGACACAGGCCCCGATGATGGCAGCGGCAAGGGGGGCGGCTCCAGCCGCCAATCCAGGCCGGGGCTTGCGGTCTCCGGCCGCAAAGATGTGCAGGACGTCGGCGGCGGCTCTTTGCTGCAATGATGGCACTGAAAGTCTGCGGCACCAGCCGTGATGAAGAGGAGCAGGAAGGGCGGCCTCCGGGCCGCAAAAGGGAAGGAAAGTCCACGGCTCCGGCCGCAAGGAAGGCCCAACTTCGGCGGCGACCGGCCGCATCGGGTACAGAAGGCAGCAACGTGGTAAGGAGCCTGCTCGCGGGGATTAGCTCCGCGGGCAGGGTTCATAACACAAGCACTCAAACAGTAGCAACCTTATCTATGAAAAGACAATACTGCAAATATTACACCAGGCCCTAGAACACCAATATACCTCCTATTGGGAAACAAAACAAGCCAGGTTGCTATAGATCCCTACACAGAAACTACATGTCAGCAAAATAGCTCACCTTGGTCACATATGTAGAATACAGACAGACTCTGACCAAACACAGAATAAGAGTCCAGAAAGTATAAATAGAAACATGCTGAGAACTGAACTGGAACTCACAACAAGCCAGCTTCTATATGCAGAGCAACCATGGAAAACAAAAAACATAACCATTATTTATAAAATATTAAATAAAACATAATAGTAAAATCATATTCATAAAAAGAATATTTCAAACCAGTTAATGAATAAAATATCCAAAATGTCTTAAACACCAATACAATATTTCAAAATATCCAATAATTAAAAAATGTTCTAATATTTCCCAAAAAACAAAATATTTCAAAACAGCAAAACCATCAATTTACATCCAATAATTACAAGTAATAAACATTAAAAAAAATCTCCTGCTTTCTATACCTGGGATCTTTTGATTTCCAGTCACCCTGAGATTTTTGTGGATTTGGGGAGATAGGGCCATACAAACTCTCTCTCTCACACACACAATAACACATTGATTTTCTCACACACTGTCTAATATACATGCTTATGCACTCACACATACTCCCTCTCAGACACAATGTGTGTGAGCGCGCACATGCCTGTGAGAGCCTATATGTGATACACAGGCAGTCACAGACACACACACAAGCACATAGGCTCTCACACAGCCAAACACATGCATACAGACTGTCACACAGGCATACACCCGGACACTCACAGACACACACCCACATACACACACACGAAAGCTTTCATGCAGTCACAAAAAGCATACAGGCTGTCACGCAGGCATACACACATACATAAACTCTCCCATAGACTCAGACACACATATACCCAGCCTCCGTTCTCTTCGAGCTTTGGTGGAATGAGTTCCATCACAGTCGGGTGGGTTCTTCTTCTCTTCGGCCCCGGGGGGGAGGAATTGGTGCTGAAGTGGGAAACGTTCAGTCGCTGGTGGGTTCAACTTTGCGGCAGCTGGCAGCCTCTTTTCCTCTTTAGCCCCTGGCGGGTGGAACTTTGCTGGAAGCCTCTCCTCCTCTTTAGCCGCCGATGGGTTGGGCTCCACTGGCAAACTTGCAGCCTCTTCTGTTGCCGCCCCGTGCAAACGTACACCCGGTTCCGCTGGGCCTGGGGACATAGACTGCAACAGATAGTGTGACAAACAGCTACAGACTAGAACTCAGAGGGTAGAAAAATACAATCACAGGTGAGGGCTGGGAGAGGCAAGACAGCTAGAGATTAGGGCTGGGAGATGGGGGGGAAACATCTAGAAACTAGAGCTTGGAGAGGGTGAGAGACAGATTAGATATGTGATAAAACAAAACGAACAAAAAAAACCCAAAAACCAGACAGTTACAGATACAAATTTAGGGCCCTAGTTACTATTACTAAACATTTCTGGAGAAAACCTTTAGTGAATGGGCCCCTTAGATTGTAAACTCTCTGGTGACAAAGAGAAATCTACAGTACCTGAGAATGTGAGACTCAATAGGGCAGGCAGAGGTAGTGATTGGCAGGCAGATGACGAAGTTTAAAAACAAACACACACTTTTTTGAAGAATTTTAGGGTATTTTATTTGCATTTTTAGGTTTTAGGTGTATTTTGATACTGGAGGTATCATAGTGTTTTATTTTTGTTTGTACAATGTTCTGTAGTATTTTAAAAGCGTTACACGCACCAAAATCAGGAAATTTGCATGTCTCAGATACACGCACGCCGCAAGGATTTTAAAAGGCCCTCGACAATGCGCGTATCTCCCATTATGCGAACAAAACTTTTCTCTGAAAAAAAGTGCATGGGCGGGCCAGGACTGCACGATGAAGTCTGCATTTCAAGCGTGCACTGGGGTCCCCTACTGCATAAACCGACTTCTGCTATAGACGACGTGTGAGTATTAAGGGTCAGAGGTAATAGGGTAAAAGGGAGGCAAGTTAGGTAAGAGGATTAGTAAGTCCTCTCCTTTACTGGGGTGGACTGGGAGCGAACTGGGAAAAAGGTCTATTGCATTGGTGCACACAGCTACTAAAATTCCCCCACTTACGCACGCGAGGCAGCACTTGTGTGCATCAATATAAAATCGTGCGCACATGTACGCGCATGTAGCCAATTTTATAACACTCGCGTACGTTATAAAATTGCCGCTCCACGTGTGTGAGCCGGCAAACGCACGCACGCTTATTTAAAGGATATTTAACCTGGAGGGTGCTGTCTACACTGTAACGTTTGAACTGGCCTATTAGTTAGAGCAGTAGGCCAAGAACCAATAAGCCAGCATTCAACACCTGCTTCTCACACTAATGCCCCTTGTGACCTTGGGCAAGTCACTTCACCCTCCATTTCCTCAAGTACAAACTTAGGGTCTGATTTACTAAGCTTTTTCCGCCCCCATAGACGCAGACTAGGAGAAAAGTATTGGTAAATCTAGCTCTTAGATTGTAAGCCCTCTTGGTAATGGACCTATGTACTACGCTTGAATATAACTCACCTTCAGCTCAGGTTTGGGAAGGAGAGTAATATTTCCAAACCCCACCTCAGCCACCTATCTTCCTGACGTTTGGCTGACTGAAACAAGGCCACCTGGACCCCCACAACCTCTCCGTGGCCCAATTTTCCCCTTGCCCTTTACATCAGGCAGTATGTGAGGTGCTTAGCTTGCGTGGCCCATTGCTTTCAAGATATTGTTTGCATTTCACACTTTCATAATCCACACACGGTCAAAGTGTGAGCTGGTGCTGAGTGCGAATCCCACCTCTACCACGTAAGGGGGGGGGGGATTTTAAAAGGGACGCGTTCCGATGCCATTGTCAGTAAAACCAGTTTATCCCCAGTTCTCCCAGTTAACAGTTAGCTTCACCAACCCCCTCCCTAGTTTAAATGGTTTTTCTCTCCTCAGTTAGCCCCTACTCTTCAAACCCCGCAGATCTGCCTAGTTTTTTTTTTTAATTTTTCAATTTACACAGCATCCATGGCAGAAGTTAAGTTACACAGCAGGGGGCCTTCAGTGCACGCCAGATCGCATAAGTATTTGTGCGCACATTTTAGGCTCTGATATATTAGATTCTTCATCACAAGCACCTCCCTATGATGTAGAGAGAGAAAACAAAAAAACCCCCACCAACCACCACCACCCTGAAAGAGTTTAAATTGCATTGTGATTTAGGGTAGGTAAGTGATGGTCAAACTAGTTCTTGGACTCTCTTACATACAGGCCGATACAGTACAGTGCGCTCCGATGGAGCGCACTGTTAACCCGCCACTGGACGCGCGTTTTCCCTTACCCCTTATTCAGTAAGGGGCCGAAAATACGCATCCAACCCGCCAAACCTAATAGCGCCCACAACATGTAAATGCATGTTGATGGCCCTATTAGGTATTCCCGTGCGATTTAGTAAGTAAAATGTGCAGCCAAGCCGCACATTTTACTTTCAGAAATTAGCGCCTACCGAAAGGTAGGCGCTAATTTCTTCGGGCACCGGGAAAGTGCACAGAAAAGCAGTAAAAACTGCTTTTCTGTGCACCCTCCAACTTAATAATTAGGCGATATTAAGTCGGAGGTCCCGAAACTTTCCAAAAGTAAAAAGAAAAAAAAAATTTGAAGTCGGCCAGCGGCTGTCGGGTCAAAAACCGGACACTCAATTTTGCCGGCGTCCGGTTTCCGAGCCCGTGGCTGTCAGCGGGTTCGAGAACCGACGCCGGCAAAATTGAGCGTTGGCTGTCAAACCCGCTGACATCCGCCGCTCCTGTCCAAAAGGAGGCGCTAGGGACGCACTAGTGTCCCTAGCACCTCCTTTTGCCTGTTTTTACCGCCGGGCCTCATTTAAATACAGAATCGCATGCACAGGAGAGTGGCCTGTTCGCCCGCTCTTCTGCGGACTTTACTGAATCGGCCCGATAGTTAGGTTTTTGGGGTATCCCTAATGAATATGCATGTACTTCCTGCAATAAATACAAATCTCTCATATACTAGTCATTCAGGATATTTTAAATGCCTCACTGCAGGGGGATGGGGGTGGAAAGAGGACTTGTTTGAGCACCACTGGGATAGATTGCTAGGGTTGACCCCCGATTTGCAAGTTGTAGTTAGCATTTCCAATACAGGTTCAACGTCACACAACCTTCTGAGTTAGCAGTAAAAGTTTTTTTCATTTCTGCCATGCAATTCCTTATATTTAATAGACTTACTATGGACAAATTCCATGTATTTGTATTGCAGTCTTAAATTTCTATAGGCCAATTGCATATAGCAAAACAAATTTAAAATTTTTTTTAAAAAACCAGATTCAAAACTGCTTTTAAAACTCAGTGAATAAATTTGTCCAAAAGGTGACAGACTAGTTTCACAGGATCTTCTGAACTGATAGTAGTTTCACTTAGCATTCACCACATAGTTATTGACAATAAACAATCTATTAACCGTAAATCATCTGCCAATCTGATTGATTCCATTCTCAGATCCTTTGCATGCTACAGGTCTGTGTTAACAGCAGCAAAAGGAGTAGTGTTACAAGGAAATAATTATAATAATCATAATTTATATAGCACAAACCAGATGCGTATAGCAGCAGCACTGTGCAGACACAGAGGTCCTTATTCAGAGTATTTTGTCCAGGTCAGTTCGGACTTAGCCAGACAAACCGCAGGCTTTGAATTTCCCACTGAGCTGACTTGCTGCTGATTTATTCTGGTAAGCTTTTAGCTGCATCAAGCTTACCTGGAAAAATGACAGGTGTTTTGGGTGGGGCCAGTACTCAGTTATTCAGGAAAGTCTGTTTTGCCAGACAGCATTCCTAAAGTTACCTGGATAACATGGACTTTTTCCAGGTCATAAACCAGCTGCATTCCACGGAATATGCAAGTAAAGTTATGCAGGTTACTTTACCCAGATAACTTTCCGGCTCCCCAAGTTAATGAATATGACCTCAACGGGGAGTCCCTACTCAAAATGTTGATTGAGATCCTGGGCACAGAGTCGGGGAATTAAGAAATGGGTGGGCCCAAGCTTGTCCAGAGCCCACCAGTAACCGGGCGCTGCATGTCCCGAGCTGATGCAGCCTGGAACTCCTGGGGGAATTCCTCAGATTGCAGCACACACCACCCAGCAGCAGATGCAGGTGAAGCATCCATGGGTCCAGTCTTCCTTCCCCCTCCTCCACTCGACTGTGTTACCCAGATAGCATTGCATGGCAATGACGAGGGGAGTGGGGGGAGCGTGAAGATAAGCAGTCGGTGTGGGGTTATGACATCAGCACACCATATTTATGGGCTGTGCTCAAGGACTGGCTGCCCTTTTTCGATTGAGCCGGTGCTTGGATAGCTCAGCCGGGAGAGCTCATCAGCATCTTCACACGTGGTTTGACTGTCCTTCATCGGTTCGAGACCCAAACCAGGACAGTAGGGCAGGCCATCCCTTGACCTGCTGATTAAACTTAAAAAAAAATAAAAATAAAAAAGCATGCTTGTGACTGACCAATGGCGTGCTGAGGTCGGCCCTAGCCAGGACCTTTAAAGGGAAGAACAAGCAGAGCTTCAATAGTACCACGCATTACCATTGCTGTGCCTGCCTCAGGGCACACTTGAAAAAAGGGTTCCTCTACAATGCTGGGGCCATGGGGTTTGAATTCTGAATTAGCCCATCTTCTTCACATCTGGTATGTACAGGACAATACCCCTTTAAGAAGCAGTGGCAGTGCTCCTGGGTATACCAGGAACCCATATAGTTGCAGTTGGGATTTCAAAATGCGAGTATTGCCCTCAACCTCCTGAGCAGAAGTTGCTCAGCTGGCTAGAATCATCTTAGACACAGGAAAGCAGTGAATCAAAGGGGTCACAGCTGAAATGGCAGAGGCAACCTGCCCTCGACTAGCTACTGGTATCAACTGCACTAGGACACATGCCAGGGCAAATGATTCTTGTGGAGCCAAACAGCAAGAAGGAGAAGGTCAGGAGAAAGAACAAACCACATGTGAGGATGACTAAGCATCAGGTAAAGGAATCCCACAGCCCATACCATTGGTGTGATGCCATTGAACATTTCTCCTGGCAGGCAAAATCCACAAAGACCACCCTTACAATGCAAGAGAGAGGCAGGATGTGGGCGGTAGCAGGACCCCCTGGGAGGGCTCCAGTTCAGATGAGCCTACACCTGAGCCGTCGTGGAGAAGTGCAGCCATGATGCAGCTTAACGAAGTCCTCATCCATAATCAAATGGCACAGCAGCAGCCATCGGGCACATCCCAACTCCAACCCAGGGTATGGAGGCCAATGCCTGGGCTAACCACGTAGGGCTGCATGGACTTCTGTGAAGTATGCTGGAGCTCACATTCTGGCAGCACAGAACAAACTGGTGGCAGGGGGCTACCATCCACATGTGCATCATACTTCAAAACCAGCCTGTTGCCTTTGGCGCCCTGTGCCTGAGTGAACTGATGGCCTCTGCCAAGAGTGACTTGGGCTTTAGTGGCATAGTGATGAGGAATATCTTGGGTATGGGTGAGGATATACATAGGTCCAAAAATGACCAGGCTGGCAAGTGCGTAACTCGCTCCCTAAAACACATTGACTCACAAGTAACATGCCCAGTGCAGAACTTGGAGAAATATCTAGCAATTCGGTCCTCCAGCAGGGCTCACTTGTTGGTACGTGCTGATTTAGTGCCATGACCCGATACCAGTTCTCTGCCATTCTCAGGTTGTCAGTGACCAAGATGCAGGGAAATTCACCACATATGCTTTAAGGATTGGAGCTGAAACTAGCACAGCGCAGGTGGGACTACAAATAGACACCATTCAAAAGATAGGAAGCTGGAAGTCTGCTGCTGTTAATTCCTACGTTCAACTGGATCAGGCAAACTCTGCCACTCACATCAATTAAATGTCTTTACAGATATACCCCAATTTTGGCAGACTGCATGAATTATTGGTCATTCATTTGTGCACTGGGCCACAAGAAGAACTGTTATTCATGCATGTGGACAATATCATGGTTTGGCACCATATGGAATTCAGGTGACCAGGATGGGTAAATGGGGCATGTGGTGGGAGCAGCTTTTTTCATTGCTACATCATTTGAAGAAATTGTCAGCTGCTCCTGACCCTTTGATAATTCAAAGGGTAAATTTTTAATGCGGCACATGGGCGTCCATGTGCGAGCGCCTACTTGCCGCTTTTATAACATGCACGTATGTTATAAAATTGGCTACCTGCACGCACATTTGCACCTGAGTTGTATCAACGCGCAGTGATGCAATCGTGCCGTTGCCCGGTTTCCTATCCTTCTAACCTTCCCTTTTCCCCTATGCACGCTTGCTACCAGATAGCATCGTGGCTGACCCCATCTTCTGAATGGGAGGAGCCTGGCTTGGAAACGTTCTGGGAGACCAATCCTCCCTGCGCTTCCTCACAGTGCTAACATAGGTAGGACTCCAGGTCAGACTGTGGAGTCCTAATATGGCAGGCAGCACAGAGTGTTGCTTGTGCTTCTATGCTGCTGAGGCCATAAACGGTAACTGTGCATGCAGCCGGCTAGCACCTGAAATCGAGTGCGCACGGATCCTATCCCAATGCACGTTAGTAGAAGCATGCTTATGCGCGAACATATGTGCACAGGTACGTGCACAGATATGCGCACATGTATGCGTGCACAACACTTGCGCAGAGCCAGCATGCATCGCGCGTACCAACGGTCTATAGAGGGCAATGGATACGCACAAAACCATGCGCAAGATGGTGCCACTGCAGCCTGACATGTGGTGTGCCCACAAAACCTGAAGTGGGGCCTAGCCCATCGCGGAGCCACTCAATCCACTCAGAAGCCCTCTTCCCTTGCCCCAACAGGATCGGGAACATTGTGGGTGAGGTGTGCTGAGCAAGGAGACTGGAAGAAAGACTTATCGAAGCCCTTCCACATCTCTGCATCGGGAGGAATCCTCTTCTCTCTTTACTTACCTGGGCTCAGCGGTTACCGCCACGCGCGTAGCTCCTGGGATTTCTGCACGCTGGGCAGCAACGACCTTGAAGATTTCTCTGCTAAACAACTGAACAGCAGAATCAAGTTCGACTGGGCTGAATTTGCTGCATGGTTCTCACGGTCTTGCATCTTATGGTCCAATATCATCCCAAGACCGAAGTGGAGCGGCTTGCAGTTATGGGGGCAAGGTCGTAAGAAGGTGAATTGTCAGATTGGTGTGTGGGCCAACAAGTTTGGGGATTGACAAATCAAGCATGGTTGGGTTGATGTGCATTGCAAGGGCGTGTTCAGGCCCGAGAAGGTCCATTTGTCTGACATAGGTTATTGCCTGTTCAATAATGCTCTGCAGGAGGCTTTAGAAGAGCTATTTAAGGGTTGAGATGATGGCCACAGCTATATATATAGGGGGGGGGGGGGCATGAGAAAAGGGCTCACCCTATATCATGCCAGTGGCAGGTACCCAGGTCGGTTTGGGGGGTTTCAGACATGGGGCAGGGGTGCATCACGGTACAGTGCCAGGCTGGTGCCTTACAGCGATTGGCAAGGCATCAGTACGCTTCGGGATTGTGGCCCCCTTGCTTAGGGTTAAGGCAGTGGGGGGAAGAGGCCCAAAAGATTGCTGCCTTGCTTGCTTCATGGCAGGCAGCAGGGATAGCCCAGTTGTAGGTTGGCTCAGGTATCTGTTGATCAATAAAGCTGTGGCCTTTTCACCCACCTAATCCTTATGTTTTAAATTGGGTGGTTTGCAGATGTGTATGCTAATTAATGTTACTTTGCTAGCTTACATGTACGGGGGTGGAGGGTGAGCGCAGTCGGGGTGGTGATATGTTCATTGCTGCTAGAGTTACAAGAAGAGACTGCTTGGTACAGGTGGAGGGACTGAGAGAATGGTGTCAGGACTGAGAGAGAAATGGGATGGGGAGATTGAGAGGCTGATGGGGACAAGTTGGGAGGCTTAAAAGAGACTGACCAGAATAGGGTGATGGAACTGAGGGAGCGAGAGACGGGCTGGGACAGGATGGGACATTGGTAGAGAGACACTGATGGAGATGAGGGGGGGGGGCAGTCCTTACTGGGACCCCCACCCCTCAAGGGCTCTGGGCTCCATTCCTACCTTCTCCTCCCAGAATCATGAAGAGAACATGTTCTTTGGTATTGTGCATTCTAGATTCTTGGCTCTTTGTGCATGAAAGGTTGATCATCCCTGCTGTCGAGTATAAGAATCTCACTGTTATGTAAATCTGCATGCACTGATGTTGCTTATATTATTTGCAATGGTAATATTTTATGTTACTTTTTATTTTCTGCTCCGTAGCTCTAGTCTCTCATTCCCAACCCTAGGAGAACCTTTAGTTGTGTTACACATGCCCTTTCTATATCATCACACAGGTGAGCAGTGCAGTTATTCCTGTGTCCCTCCCATAGGTGGTGGGGGGTGTATATTTATATTGATTATTTCAATTATTTTCCTTTCACCACCACACTCTTTGCTACTGTTTGCATCCCTTTATAGCTATCTTTATTATTTGTTAATTTAGGATATTTGAAAAGGCAAATAAGATAAGTGGTTTTGGCTCTTTTTTTTTTAAATATTAAATTAAGTTAAAATCTAATGCACAGGGGCTCTGTTTCTGGAAAAGAAAAAGCTCCAAAAGGTTGCAGTTTCTGAGAACATCGTGTTAGCTTTCATGTCTTAACCACACAGAGTCACTTTAGTGTGTGCAAGGAGTTCTGATTTGTCTGCACTAGCTCTAAATTTTTGCACAAAAGATTTATTAATAGAATCAAAGATACAGTAAGTGGAGAGGAAATACTGTTCAACAGCAGAAGAAAGCTCTTTTGACTTACGCTATCAAGTTAGTTTCCTTTGGACAAAAAAAATTTGATCCTATTTGATTTGGGACAGGAAACAAACTTCTAACCCAAGGCCAAAATGTTGAAAATTAGTTAGAAAACAAGTCGTGAATAGTATTCACCGAAGTATCTCAGAAATGCACATAAGCAGTGATACAGACTAGGAAGGAATGAAACATTTTGCCAGAATCATAGACAGGCCATTTGGCACCTATGGCCAAGTATATGTCCACCCTCACCCTGTACACAACACACAACAGAGTTGGGAGGCTTTTAAATGTAGGGAGCTCTAATTTTTATTTTGACCCAGAGATTTCCTCCTGCTCCTTTGGGCTTCCTACTCAAATCAGAACCAGTACAGAGATCCTGGCACCATGAGTCTTCATTCACAACTACAGGGATTTTTTTTCCATTATTTTATATCCCTATCTATTTACTCCATTCATTGCAGTGTCAGTCCTGAGCTGGGGGCCATACACCAGGGTTCCTTTCAGAACCCTACAATCAGAGGCCCCCAATCCAACCACTAGGTGTCAAAATCCTTCTGGTCACACCCTTTCCAAACACAATTAAAAATTGTACATTTATATTATCAGATTTTTTTCTGTTGATAAGCAGGCTGAATTAGCCCTTATATATGGCGTGACATCATCTAGCAGCAGCAAACGGACCTGTCTTTCCAAGCTGTAGAGTTTAGAGGTCTACTGAGCATTTGTGTGAGTTCCCATGTGTGCATTGTTTCTTGAGGCAACTTCAGTCATTTTTTGCCCAAGCTGTAACACAGATGTGTACTTGTCATCTCCTCTTTTAGTTTTCTTCTCAGGTGGCTATTTGCCTCTATTTTTTCTTGTTGCCATGGCAGCTCTCCAGCAGCACTTTTAAGTACTACTACAATTACTAAAAAAAAACAAACAAAAACTTGAGAAAACACTCCAGGTAGGAGAAACTTCTTGAACATGTCCATCAAAAAGTCTGCAACGTCCTCTGGATTTAAAAGCTGTTCCTGGGATCAAATCATACCTAACATATCCACTCACTCTGTTACTGTTGTTTGGGGCCCCGACCACAACCAACCTGTCTACATTGTGGTCTTTTGTCCCCATACACACAGCGCTCGAGGTCAGCAAAGATCAAAGGTCACAATCAGGCCAGGAGTTATAGGTCATCTTTCCAGAGCTTCTGCTTAGATCCATACAGCTTCTCAAAGACTTCCCCTTCCCCCCACAGTGCCTCTCCATGACCAGGAATCAAGTAGAGGGACCACACATGTGTTGATACCCAAGCACTGTCCTTCTGATAAGGGTCAGCATGTGTCAAAGAAGCCCAAGCGGTTGACCCAGGGAGCTCCAGAAGCCTCTTAAAGGTGGCGCAGTGACACAGGAATCCCGAAACACCCAAAGCATGCTTCATTGACGCACCTAGTACATTCTGCATTGAAACATCCAAAGCTTGACACATTAGCACATCTGATGCAGGACTCCTCAGCCTATTTGATGTACAGTGCATCAATGCACCCAATGCCGGCTACTTCAAAGTGTCTGATGCTTGATATATTAGTGCATATAGGGGCGGATTTTAAGAGCCCTGCTCGCCTAAATCCGCCCAAATCCGGGCGGATTTAGGCGAGCAGGGCCCTGCGCGCCGGTGAGCCTATTTTACATAGGCCTACCGGCACGCGCAGAGCCCCGGGACTCGCGTAAGTCCCGGGGTTTTCTGAGGGGGGGCGTGTCGGGGCGGGCCCGAACCGCGCTGCGTTTTCGGGGCGTGTCGGGAGCGTTCCGGGGGCGGGCCCGGGGGCGTGGCTACGGCCCGGGGCGGTCCGGGGGCATGGCCACGCCCTCCGGACCCGCCCCCAGGTCGCGTCCCTGCGCGCTAGCGGCCCGCTGGCGCGCGGGGATTTACGTCTCCCTCCGGGAAGCGTAAATCCCCCGACAAAGGTAAGGGGGGGGGTTTAGACAGGGCCGGGCGGGTGGGTTAGGTAGGGGAAGGGAGGGGAAGGTGAGGGGAGGGCAAAAGAAAGTTCCCTCCGAGGCCGCTCAAATTTCGGAGCGGCCTCGGAGGGAACGGGGGTAGGCTGCGCGGCTCGGTGCGCGCCGATCCAGGATTTTAGCAGCTACGCGCGTATCTACTAAAATCCCGCGTACTTTTGCTTGCGCCTGATGCGCCAGCAAAAGTATGCCAAATCGCGCGGTTTGAAAATCTACCCCACAGTGCACGAAGCATCAAAGCATTCAAAGCACAAGGCCTTTTCACATTTGGCACATACAAAGCAACTCAACGACCTGCTTCTTTTGAAGAAAATTGGACTCTCTTAGTCATCTAGACTTCAGAGCTCCTCCACACATTCCAAGTCCTCTTCCCATCACAATTTGGAGCACCCAAAGCACAGAAAGCATTCTCTTCTGCTTCATGCTCTTCTTCCCATCATTGACATGGTGTTTCCTCAGTGACCCCAATGTCCTTTGCTCCATTGAGACACATGGGGCACCATATTCTACAGGCAGCCTTCCCTAAGCAGAGGTATTCAGCTGGATCCAGTTGGGGATGTTCATCATTTCCTCCTCCTAATTACAAGGGCAATTCCCATGGAGCAGCTGCTTTCCCAGGGTTTCCATATGGACACACTGGATCTGATCTCTGATTGATTGATTTATTTATTGATTTATTTATTTATTTATTTAGGGTTTTTCTATACCGGCATTCGTGGTTAGAAACCACATCATGCCGGTTTACATATAAGAAAGGGGGTGTGAACAAAATAACGGAACATAAACAAGTGCAGAGATAACTTGAAGTTACAATATAACAAGGATCATATAACTGGGGAGAGAATTAGAATAAGATAACAGAGTAGTTAATATTAATAATTTACATTATATTGTGAAGTCTCTTATATGATGTTGCAGTCCTTCAATTGGGGTCTGGGAGGTCTCCAAGAGGGAGACGCTGCCGAGGCCCGATCATGACCCTGCCCCCGCTACAGAATGCGCACGCTCAAAGGGGGACTCTTTAAAGATCCAGCACCCGGAAGTGCTGGATCTTTAAAGATCCAGCCCCCTGGCTGACGTCAGATGCCGGCAGAGTATTTAAGCCGGCGCCTGCCTCCACAGAACTGCCTTGCAACGAGGTCTCTCCGTGAGTGTCAAGTTGCAGCCTGCTGTTCCTGAGTCCGCTCCTGCCATTCAGGCTCCATTCCTAGGTTTGATTCTCTGGCTCCTGACTCCGGCTTGCTTCCGACTCTCCTTGTCTGCCGCCCGCCTCGACTTCTGGATCATCTTATCACCTCTCTGCTTCCGCCTAAGTCCCAGTGGTCCTGGTCCTCATGGGCTCCTCCTGGGGGGATCTTGGACTTCCAGGGTGAAGGTTCTTCTCTCCACTACTTTGCTGCCGTCACCTAAGTCCCAGCGGTCCGGATCCTCCTGGGGGGATCTCCAGGGCGAAGACTTCACTTGGCCTCCCGCCGTAGTTCCGCCTCCTGGCCTATCTTCTCCAGCAGAGCCTCTGTTCTGCCAGGCCTGTCCAAGGGTCCACCGTCCAGTCCGCAACAGTTGGCAAGGCCATGGACCTGGCGGACTTGACCGGATTGCAAGCCACTCCCGGAATGGCCCAGCGGCTGCAGCAGCAGCAACATTACCTCAACGTCCTCGCAGCCACCGTTGAGAGATTGACGAATCGGCTGGATGCCACCCCGCCTGTGGTTCCACAGGTGCCACCTCCAGTTCCTGCTGTGAACATAACTGCACCCACTCAGCTTCCTGCTCCACCCCGTTATGCGGGTGATGCCAAGGGTTGCCAAGGATTCCTGAACCAATGCTACATCAGGTTTTCGCTACTCCCAGGCCAATTCTTGTCCGATTCTGTGAAAGTGGCATACATCCTGTCCCTGCTCGAGGGGAAGGCGTTGAATTACGCCTCACCGATGTGGGAGCGTCAGGATCCATTGTTGCACAACTTACAGCAGTTTGTTCTCCATTTCACACAGGCCTTCAACGAACCCGCACGCCTGCCCACAGCAACGTCAGAACTGTTACAGCTGAGACCGGGATCTCGGTCCCTGGCAGACTATGCTATCGAATTCTGCACTCTCGCCATGGAAGTGGGCTGGCGCGATGACAGTTTGCGCGGGATTTTCTTGGAAGGTCTGTCGGCGCGCATCAAGGACGAGTTGGCCACCCGAGATATCCCGGATAACCTCAACAATGTGATTGACCTCGCCGGTTGGATAGACAGACGTCTCCAACAAAGAGCTAAGGAGGGATGTTCGCTATGTCGCCCCATATCGTTAGCTCCAGCCTTTTCCAGACCCATGACGACATTTGCAAGTCAGGGAGCGGCACACGCAGAACCATCAGCTGAAGAGCCGATGCAGATAGGCCGCACGCCGCTGACGGATGAGGAAAGGCGAAGGCGTCGCACCCTAGGGCTATGTTTATACTGTGGCAGCAAAGGCCACTTCTTAGCCCGTTGCAAAGAGCGGCCGGAAAATGCCAAAGCCTAGGCGGTACGGAGGAGCTACTCCTAGGCTGTGTTAATTCTGCTCCTCAATGTACTGTCCCGGTGACGTTGGAGTACCCAGGAGGGTCTTTCCACACTTTGGCCTTTATAGACTCTGGAGCGGGGGGGGGGGGGGGAATTTCATTTTATCCAATCTGGTGCAACAACTACAGCTTCCTACAGTCCCGCGAAGCCCCCCACTACGCATTACGTCTTTTCGTGGGACTGTCCTTCCCAGGAGTATCTCCGACTCCACGGTGCCCTTGACTCTCCGGACTGGAGCACTGCACGCGGAGATTTCCTTCTTAATCTTGGAAAAGGCAGTGCATCCTGTGGTATTGGGGTTGCCGTGGTTACAGCAACACTCCCCCATAATTCATTGGGACTCTCTTCAAATCGCCCAGTGGAGTCCCTTTTGCTTCACCAACTGCCTCAAGGTCCCGAGACCGCCTATGGTGTCCCTGCTAAGCACTGCTGTATTACCTCCCACACCTTACAAGGAGTTCGCAGAGGTCTTCTAGAAAAAGAAAGCGGAGATTCTGCCACGTTACCGACCCTTTGATTGCACTATAGCCTTATTGCCTGGCACCACGCCGCCGCGTGGCAGAGTACATCCGTTATCTCTACCAGAGACACGCACAATGTCTGAATACATTTCTGAAAACCTCGCTAAGGGATTTATCCGACCCTCTAGATCCCCAGCCGGAGCGGGATTTTTCTTTGTGGGGAAGAAGGATGGTACCATCAGACCATGCATCGACTACAGAGGCTTGAATGCCATTACTAAACGGGATCGCTACCCGCTCCCATTGATTCCAGAGCTTTTGGACAGATTGCAAGGAGCTAAAATCTTTACTAAGCTCGATCTGCGAGGGGCTTACAATTTAGTTCGTATCCGCCCTGGAGACGAATGGAAGACTGCCTTCAACACAAGAGACGGGCATTACGAATATCTGGTAATGCCATTTGGGTTGTGTAATGCGCCGGCAGTCTTCCAAAACCTCATGAACGAGGTATTAAGAGAGATATTGCACTCATATGTCATAGTGTATCTAGATGATGTCCTAATCTACTCCCGGGATCTGGAGTCTCATCAGCAGCATGTCAAACAGGTGTTGCAAGTTTTGAAGGACAATCATCTGTACGCTAAACTCGAGAAGTGTATGTTCGAGTGCGAGTCACTCCCCTTCCTGGGGTACATCGTGTAATCGACTGGATTTCAAATGGACCCAGAGAAAGTATCCGCGATCACCAACTGGCCTCATCCCACGGGGTGAAAGCTCTGCAGTGATTTCTCGGATTCCCAAACTTCTATAGACATTTCATTCCACACTATTCACAGAAGGTAGCTCCTCTTACCGCTTTGACGTGTAAAGGGGCGGATGCTAAGGATTTGCCTGAAGTGGCCTGCCGGGCCTTTGAAGAGTTAAAACAGGCCTTCTTGATGGACACTTGCTTGTACCACCCGGACCCACAATGCCCCTTTATAGTAGAGGTAGATGCGTCCAGCATCGCAGTAGGAGCAATACTTAGCCAGCATTCAGATTCGGGCAACTTGCTTCCATGTTCTTATTTTTCTAAAGAACCTAGAGTTCCTATGTCATGCACAGCGGTTAAACCCCAGACAATCCAGGTGGTCCCTCTTCTTTAATCAATTTGACTTCACTCTTCACTATCGTCCAGCAGCAAACAATGTCCGTGCAGATGCTCTGTCACGCACCTCTCAGGGAGAGGAGGAAGAGGAGCGTCCTCAATGCATACTAAACCCCGCCAGGATCAGCTTGGCAGCGGTAACGGTAGACTCATCAGGGAAGACTATAATTCCCAAGCGACTCCGGAAGAGAGTCCTGAGCTGGGCCCATGATTCCTTGTCCAGCGGACACACTGGTCGGGACAGAACTCTAGACTTGATAACCCGCTATTACTGGTGGCCAAACATAAGAAGAGATGTTCTCACTTATGTGAATTCCTGTCCCACATGTGCAAGACAAACCACGGATCGGCCCCCCTTGGGGCTTATTGCAACCGCTGCCAGTTTCTACTGAACCTTGGACTCATATAGCTACGGACTTTGTGGTTGATTTGCCGCCTTCCAAGGGGAAGTCAGTCATCTGGGTCACAGTGGACCGCTTTTCTAAGATGGCTCATTTCGTGCCCTTAGCAAAACTACCGTCCATACCAGAACTGGCACTACTGTTTGCACAACATATCTTCCGCATCCATGGACTTCCGCAAGACATTGTCTTGGACCGAGGTCCTCAGTTTACGGCCCGGTACTGGAGGGCTCTATGTAAAATGTTTGAAGTACAACTCAGCTTTTCTACGGCATTTCACCCCCAGAGCAACGGGCAAACAGAGCGTATGAATCGCTCCCTGAAGACATTCCTTTGAACTTTTACCAATGACAAACAAGACAACTGGGTGGAGCTGTTACCTTGGGCCGAGTTTTCCTTTCAGCTACTGCGAAATCTCCTTTTCAAACAGTATATGGAAAACAACTTAAACCACCACTACCCATGCCAGTATCTTCACCCGCAGCCCAGCTATCAGCTCAGCAGTTGCATGTACTCTGGAATTCCATTCAACATAAACTCACTTCTGCGGCCTAAACTGCTAAGAGGCATGCTGATCGCCATCGTCAACCAGCACCCACGTTCCTTCCAGGAGACTGTGTCTGGCTCAGCACAAAAAATATCCACTTGAGGTTGCCTTCTAGGAAACTAGCACCTAAATATTGTGGACCCTTCTGAGTGGCTGAACGAATTGGGATGGTATCCTATCGCTTACGCTTGCCTACCACACTACGCATCCACAATGTATTCCATGTGTCCCTTATGAAACCAGTACTTCTCTCTGTTTCATCGAAGACCGCCTGATGCGGTAGCAACCCCTACTGCCGATGAGCCCAAGTACCAAGTTCGGGAGGTTCTGGACATTCATTTCTTCAACCGTCGCTGGGAGTACTTGCTGGCCTGGGAGGGCTGTGGTGCTGAGAACAACACCTGGGAACCTGCTCGTAACATCCTAGATAAGTCTCTCCTGCAGCAGTTTCACTTGGATCACCCCGATAAACCAGGTCCCTTGAAGAGAGGGCGTACTGTTGCAGTCCCGGTCGCTAACCTAGCGACCGGGTCCTTTCCTTGCCTCTCCCGCTCTGAGCCGCGTCGGGAACTGCCGTTTTCCGGGCCTGCTAGGCCGCGTTGCAGCGGCGCCTCCACGAGAGAGACGCCGCAGAGGCCCAATCATGACCCCGCCCCCACTACAGAACACGCGCATGCGCAGAGGGACTTTTTAAAGGTCCAGCACCCGGAAGTGCTGGACAGCCCCCTGGATGACATCAGACGCAGGCAGAGTATTTAAGCCGGCGCCTGACTCCACAGAACTGCCTTGCAACGAGGTCTCTCCGTGTGAGTGTCAAGTTGCATCCTGCTGCTCCTGTACCCGCTCCTGCTGCTCCTGTACCCGCTCCTGCAGTTCAGGCTCCATTCCTAGGTTTGATTCTCAGGCTCCTGACTCTGGCTTGCTTCCGACTCTCCGTGTCTGCCGCCCACCTCGACTTCTGGATCATCTTATCACCTCTCCTCTCTGCTTCTGCCTAAGTCCCAGCGGTCCGGATCCTCATAGGCTCCTCCTGGGGGGGGATCTCGGATCTCCAGGGCGAAGACTTCACTTGGCCTCCTGCCGTAGTTCCGCCTCCCGGCCTATCTTCTCCAGCGAAGCCTCTATTCCGCCAGGCCGGCCCAAGGGTCCAGCGTCCAGTCCGCAACATGTGCCTAGCAGCTGTCCTAGGAGCATTTCTTTGTCTGCATGTATCAGTTGCATGTGCATCTAATTTCTACTAGACGACTGGCATGAAATTCTCCAGCCTTATTTCAGTCTTCATGATGCTTGCTCAGTGTTTGGTAAACAACTCATTTCTTGACACATGATCAGTATTATATTAATGTGTGCTATATGTATAAATATATTTGTATACAGATCATGTTTATTCTTTTCCATCAATAAGCCAAGGGAAGCATACAGTTTGTTATTTAAAGGCAGTCTGCTAGCAGCTTTATTTTCAGATTAAGGGATGTGATGATTAAGAAGTGTGATAAGCAAGAATTAAATTTGAGTGGAAAGAACATTTATTTGGTGATGGCATATTTATACCAGGTACAAGTAAATTGCTTACAAAAGCATCAAGGGAACATCTCTCTTTGTTGAAGGGGTGTCATACTTTGCAGACATTTCTGTATGAGTAAGAATCCAAACAGATTTTCAAATATTTCTAAGTCAAATTAAAAGAACATCTAGAAAAGTGCATTCAATTTTATTCTAGATCCTGGACAAACAAGCAATATTAGGTAAGCCTATGTCACAGAAAAAGGAGTGACCACTGCCTCCATCTGCTAGGAGGTGGCATCAATGCACAAGTCTGGACGGGTCTAGAAAGATAAGGAAGGAGCTATTGGGATCATAGTCCACCTGCTCTTTTGCAAGTTATAGTCTTTGCCACTAAAGGATTTTGAATATATTCATACAGAAGACTTTTCCCAATTTAGGGAAAAAGCATTTGAGGCTAGTTTCTTGGTGACCCTCTCCTCAGACAAAACTGAGGAAACTTTGTCCAGAGTAGACAAATATGTACTACAGGTGCTCCCCAAATATAGAATATCTATTTCCTACCCTTCCATCTAAGGGCTTCCGTTTGTCTGCTAGGATGTTGTCCTTGCCCGATATAGATAGATAGAGATATATAGATAGATATATAGATATATAGATAGAGATATAGATATATATAGATAGAGATATAGATATATATAGATAGAGATAGATATATTTTTTAAAGAGCTTTTAGAGATCTTTAACATCATGAGATGTCTAGAACAGGTAAATGTGAATCTGTTATTTACTCTTTCAGATAATAGGAGTAGGAGGTACTCCATGAAGTTAGCATGTAGCACATTTAAAACTAATCAGAGAAAATTCTTTTTCACTCAATGTACAATTAAACTCTGGAATTTGTTGCCAGGGGATGTGGTTAGTGCAGTTAGTGTAGCTGGATTTAAAAAAGGTTTGGATAAATTCTTGGAAAAGTCCATTACCTGCTATTAATCAAGTTGATTTAGAAAATAGCCACTGCTATTACTAGCATCAGTAGCATGGGATATACTTGGTTTTTGGGTACTTGCCAGGTACTTGTAACCTGGATTGACCACTGTTGGAAACAGGATGCTGGGCTTGATGGACCCTTGGTCTGACCCAGTATGGCAATTTATGTTCCCCTGAGAAATGGTCCAGGCCCACATTCTGAAAGATTCTTAACACAGGAGGTACAATCCTGTTTGTCTCTGTTTTCATAAAAAAATGGCCACTGGAATGTCAGATTGAATTAGGATAATTTTAATATAAGAACATAAGAAATTGCAATGCTGGGTCAGACCAAGGGTCCATCAAGCCCAGCATTCTGTTTCCAACAGAGGCCAAACCAGGCCACAAGAACCTGGCAATTACCCAAACACTAAGAAGATCCCATGCTACTGATGCAATTAATAGAAGTGGCTATTCCCTAAGTAAATTTGATTAATAGCTGTTAATGGACTTCTCCAAGAACTTATCCAAACCTTTTTTGAACCCAGCTACACTAACTGCACTAACCACATCCTCTGGCAACAAATTCCAGGGCTTTATTGTACGTTGCGTGAAAAAGAATTTTCTCCGATTAGTCTTAAATGTGCTACTTGCTAACTTCATGGAACTTCATTTTGTTGGCTAATTATCTCTGAAATTCCTTACAGCATTCCAGATCATGTTTAGATCTAAAAGATTTGTGATAGCATTTTGTTTCGAGCAGACTTGTGTGTGAAGTCCCTCTAGCTGAGCCCCCAGCCCAGGATGGACATATCCACTGTTAGCATGATTTGGGTGGATAAACTTTAAAAGGATATCCTTTGACCAGTTTTAATTGGATCAACCACCAGAACATTAACATCTGAATTACTCAGTAGTTATCTCATACATCTTGAAGGACTTGGAGCCACAGCAATCAGAGGGACTCTTTAGCTTATCTCACACGAAGATATGCCAAGGGAGTGACATGAAACTGATGCCTTTAGGCCAAATATGTTTAACAGTGATGGCTTCTGATTCTTAATTCTTCCACTAACACCACGGAGGTGGTGATCCTTTCCTTTGGAAGAAAAGCTCTTGCCAGAATCCTGTCTAGTAAAGCTCCTATAAATTTACAGTGATGAGTAACTCAGCTGGGATTTTAAGTAATTTATGTCAAACCCTATCAACTTCCACACCCAGATTTTTTTTTTTCATTGATTCTATAGAACGTCCTTGAGATGTGCTTTTGGTCAAGCAATCATCCAGATAGCTCTCTGTAGTTGTGAACATCCTTTAAATCCAGGGAACAATCTCCTTCTTGCAAAAATGTAATTAAAGTGCTTAGAGAAAGCATCTTGTCCTTCAACAGGTATTTGTTCAAGGCCCTCTTTTTCCATGAGCTCAACCACTTTGGCCCCTAAGAAGGATGACAGTTACTTGATGCTGAGACAGACAAGCATCTCTCTGTGGGGAAGCTGATGGCGTTTCCAATAGATATAGTTTGTATCTGTTCCAAGTTATTCTAATAATCCAGGTGTCTGAGGCTACTCTGGGCCAACATGTACATAAAACTAGTCTTCCCCCCTTTAGGTAGGTCCTCAAGAACTGATAGAAACATTGGCTCCATTTCCTGGATCAAGTCAAAATTCACTATTAGGTTTTGATTGAAGAGCTGTTTGTGGCTTTCCTCTGCTGTGGAATGAGAACAAGAGGGAGGTCACTCTTGATAGGAGCAAGATAGCAGAGGAAAACGTTACCCACAACATACCTTGTTGATGGGGAGGGTAGGTTAGAATAGGCTGCAGAGAGGATCTGAAACATGATGCAGAAATCTTTAATTTGATCTACTACTTCCTTATCCCCAAATAATTTTTTCCATTCCAAGGTACATTATCAAGCTGTTTCTGTATATCAGAATAGAGATTTAAGGCTTGTAGGCATGAGAATCTGTGAGCTCTAATTCCAATAGCAGAAGCTTTCAATGCAGTCTCAAAATCATAGCTCAATCTTTCCAAATGTTTTCCACAAGCTTGAACTTTGTCCATTAGTGGCTCCAGCTTGTCAAATTTCTGAGGGAGAGAAGCTAACAGGGCATTCAACTTCAGAATATCTGGCATATTCTGGCCCATGAAGAGCCAGTAGGATGCTATGGTGAAAGCGAGCACAACATTCTGTTAAGTCTTCCTTCCAACCTTCTCCTGGTATTGCGCATTGGTGATGAACAATGCAGATGCTTCTTTTTCTTTGATGCATTAATGTCAAATCCCCAATACCAGAACCGATGCAGCATAATCATTTGCATTCATTGGGTGGGGGGAGCTAGAGAATGCTCTGTCTCCCTGGCCTTTAACTAATGCTCGACTTCAGCAAAGCTTGATGCATCACAGAATCTACTGCAGCTCCTGGGGCTGTTGATGGCAATGAATCAGACTTATTGGATCCAGAATTCTTTTCCATAAGCTCCAAGTGGGTCTGATGGTATATAGGAACTGTCTGTGGTTGCAGAACCTGCAAATAGATATTATGCTTGTCCTCCAGGCATGCCACACACATCATGTGGGTCCATGATTTAGTTGCATGGGGGACATTTTTAGAAGCTTATGGTCTTGTCCTTTTGAGATATTGGATGAAAATGGCTGAAGTAAAATGAAAACTAAATGTTGACAAAAAGACTACCCAATGCTATCAATGCACGAATGCAGAGTACTGATGTGCAAAAATTCAAGGAAATTTCCAAGGTTTAAAAACCTAGCTAAGGTTTTACTACCAAGAAGAAAAGCACTCAAACCAGGAGAAGATGGGGGGAAATCACTTTTCTGAGGAAAGTTTTCCTCAGAGGAATGAAAAAAGTTCAAGAAACCTTGTCCATTGGATTCCATGGAGAAAAAAAACCTGGGAAGGACCCCATGTGGACACTGCCTTTGCAGGAAGTCCCACATATCCTCAGTAAGCATGCTAAAGAATTTTGGAGCTGATAATTTACCACTCCAAAATCTGCACTCATCTCTTTAAAAAAAAAAAAAAAAAAAAGACCTTTACAAAACTTTTTTTTAAAGCAGGAGTTTCCTCTTGCTTCTTTGTACTCCAGTTCAGTCAGAACAGAGCTGAGATCTGGCACCATAAAGCTTCATTTTAACTGCCCAGAGATTTTACCATTTTATATTCAGTCTTTAACATACCTAGCCTGGTCATTTCAGTGACAGTCCTGGGCCAAGAGCCATGGAGCCTTCCAAAACCCAGCAATTATTGACTCTGAATCCAGCCAATAGGCGTCACCCTTAAGCTAAGACCATGGTTTGAGCCCCTGTCCAGCAGGGACTGTGAGCACATCCCCAGCCAAGCTAGGGAGTAGATGACCAGACTCAGGGATAAAATCAACAACGTTCCACATGGCAATGCACAGAACTTTCTACCCGAGTCACTGGCTAGCCCCCCTTGCAAAACATTCCAAGTATTAATATTGTTAATCTGTATTAAGTAGCTGTGTTTGTTAATTTAAAAAAAAAAACAAAACAAATAGTATTAGGCTTTTCTCCTTTGGATCTGGTGATTCATAGTACCTTGCATGGGGTAATCATGAACTTCCGTGGTCAGAAATTAAGTGCATTGCAAGTAGAGACACACTCCTACTTGTCCTTGTGGCCAGTTAAGTAGAATCATTTAAAGCTAGCCATAATATAGATTGCTTTCTTGCTGACATGTTCTTCTGCATTTCTGTGTTGCTTGCTTTGAAATCTATTTGCCCAAGTATTGATATTGCTAGTCTGTATTAAGTAGTTGTGTTTTTTAAATTAACAAAGGCCAGTATCTACAAGAGTTGTACTGCAGTGGGCACTGGCAGAATAAGGCCTGTGCTGAAAAGACACCCACTCTCCCCACTGTTATTCTTACATAATACCTTTTCTGCATTGGATAACAAAGGAGCTCCAGGAAGGAAAATTAAAGGTATTGTAGGCACCTTGTGTACTCAGAAATTCTTAAACATTATGAAAGATCATAAAAGGAAGCTGCTTCTGCTGGTAGACTCAGTCATCACAGGAACCAATTTGGGTAATAATTTTGATAGGGACAACAATTAAATGCCTTCCAGGATCCTCATATCCAGTAAAAATACCAACCAGTCAATGCAATTACAGAAGAAAGTAGAGACTCCAATATCATTGTCATTATCCATCTGGGGACCAATGACTTTGCTAGACCTGGTATCCTTGCAGTACAGAAAGATTTCCAAAACCTAAGGAAGAAGATTAGACGAATGGCAAAGAGCATTGCTTTTTCAGAAGTATTACCTATTCATGGAAAGGGGAAGGAATGGCTCTGCCATACAGATAACTTCAATGCCTGGCTCAAAACATGGTGTAAAGCTAATGGTTTTTGTTATACTGGTGGCTGGAGTTGTATATGGAGTAGTAAAAGGTTTTAGTGTAAGGATGGTCTACATTTGTCCTTGGCTAGAAAGAGGATGCTAAGTGAAAAATTCAGAGCATACACTATCAGACACTTAAACTAGAAGGTGGGGATAGCAGGTGGCAGCCAATGAAATTGACGTCACCCCCAAACAATACAGGAATTGGGAGAAGAAAACAAAATCAGTCAGCTCAAAATAGCTGAAAAGATGACTAGGAAAAGCAGCAATCCTAGGGAGAAAAGTTGGAAAGCTATGTCCACAAATGCTCTTAGTCTGGACAATAAAATCCCAGACCTGCAGGCCTTAATGGTGGAAGTGGATTTGGACATAGTTGCCATTACAGAGACCTGGTTCACAGAGTCTCATAATTGGGATACATCCATCCCTGGCTGTAACTTGATAAGGAAGGACAGAGGAACAAAGGGGAAGGAGTAGCTCTTTATATCAAAAACAATATCCAAGCAACTGAATTGCAAGGCACATGGGGTAGAGAAGAAGCATTATGTAAAGTCCTTTAAATAAAAAAAAAAAGATGGTGCTCCATTTTTACTGGTGTGGTCTACAGACCTCCAACTCAAACAGAAGTAGTAGACATAAATCTGGTCAAAAACATCCAAAAGGTTGGAAGGAAGGGAGAAGTGTTGCTTGTTAGAGATTTTAATCTGCTGAATGTAGTCTGGAGAATCCCTGCTGTGGAAGTTATCAGAAGTAGATAGATAGTGGATGCCCTGTAAAGGACTCTGTTCAAACAAATAGTAATGGAACCAATGACTGAGGGAGAGAATAGCCACTGCCATTAGCAATGGTTACATGGAATAGACTTAGTTTTTGGGTACTTGCCAGGTTCTTATGGCCTGGATTGGCCACTGTTGGAAACAGGATGCTGGGCTTGATGGACCCTTGGTCTGACCCAGTATGGCATTTTCTTATGTTCTTATGAGATATTCTCAACCTAGTGCTCACTAATGGGGATAATGTCTCTAATGTCCGAATGGGTGCCCACCTGAGCACCAGTGATCATCAAATGTTATGGTTTGATATCGCAAATAGGATACAGAGAGGTCACACGAAGACCAGAGTTTTGAATTTCAAAAAATAAGGAGTTTGTCAAAAGGGGATGGTACAAGGAAGTAGAACTAGAAGACTGGGAGAAAATGAGAGAGGTGGAACAACAGTGGCCAAACTAAAATGAGCAATTACAAAGGCAACAAATTTACAGTTAGAAAAATAAAAAAAAAGTAAGAAGAATAAGAAACTGATTTGATTCTCAAAGGAGGTGGCTGAAAAAATAATGGCAAAAAGAACAGCATTCAAGAAATATAAAGGATCCCAAAAAAGAGGAACACAGAGAAGAATATCTGATGAAACAGAGAAAGACGAAGAAAGAAATCAAGAAAGGAAAAGGTTCAGGCAGAAGAAAAGATTGCCAAAGAGTTAAAAGCAAGGTGACAAAACATTTTTCAATTATATCAGAGAAAGATCCGAAGAAGTATAGTGAAATTGAAAGGTGACAAAGATCAATGTGCTGAGAGACAAAGAAATAGCAGAAATATTTTAAAAATATATTTTAGTTTGGTGTTCACTAAAAAAGACCCTAGAGGACAGTCACTAGTTGACAAGACTGTTACCTCACGGCGCCGGGCGGGGAGGGTCCTCACCGTCGATCATTGGAGACTGCTGGCAGCAGCGCGCAAGCTCCGCCCACCAGCCGATGTCAGACGCCCTCCCAGGGATCAACGTGTTTGCGCGCAAAAAACTATTATTTAAAGAGCTGAGTCCAGCACAGCATTGCCTCAGCTACAGGCTTGCTGTGCTGGTGCTCAGTTGCGTTTGCTGCCTCTTGCCTGACTTCTGACCCGGAGTGTCTGGACTTGCCTGCCTGCCACTTGCCTTCTGACCTGGATTGCCTGGACTTGCCTGCCTGCCTTCTGACCCGGAGTGCCTGGACTTACCTGCCTGCCGCCTGCCTTCTGACCCGGATTGCCTACTGGACCTGCCTGCCTGCCGCCTGCCTTCTGACCCGGAGTGCCTACTGGACTTGCCTGCCTGCCTTCTGACCCGGATTGCCTACTAGACTTGCCTGCCTGCTGCCTGCCTTCTGACCCGGATTGCCTACTGGACTTGCCTGCCTGCTGCCTGCCTTCTGACCTGGAGCGCCTACCGGACTTGCCTGTCTGCTGGCCGCCTGCTGACCGGAATTGGAACAGGACTCCGCCTTCGCGGTACTGCGGTGACGCAGTACTGGGCGACTTCCTTGCTGCAGAAACCAGGGACGACCGTGGCTAGGTAAGGCTGGGGGTTATTTGGGGATCCACTATCTACAAATCGTAACAACTGTAGATGGTGGAGTAGATGAAATTCTGTTTACAGAAGAGAATGTATGGGAAGAGCTAGGAAAACAAAGTGGAATAGGCCATGGGACCAGATGAGGTACATCCCAGGATACTCAGGGAGCTCAGAGATATGCTGGCACTGAAAGACCTGTTCAATAGATTCCTGGAAATGGGAGTGGTGCTGCGAGACTGGAGAAGAGCAATGGTGATCCCGCTTCACAGGAGTGTGAGCGGAGAAGCGGTTGGAAACTACAGGCCGGTTAGCCTTACCTTTGTGGTGTGAAAATTAATGGAGACCCTGCGCGACATTGCAGAAGGGATAGAAGGTAAAGTTAGACAAACTTTGCAGATGATACCAAGATCTGCAACAGAGTGGACACACCAGAAGGAGTAGAAAGAATTTAAGGAAGCTTGAAGAGTGGTCGAAGATATGGCAGCTGGGATTCAATGCCAAGAAGTGCAGAGTCATGCAGCTAGGGTGCAGTAATCCAAAACAGCTCTATGTGATGGGGGGTGAAGGGCTGTTGTGCACGGAGCAAGAGAGAGACCTTGGGGTGATAGTGTCTAGTGATCTGAAGATGGCGAAGCAATTTGATAAGGTGATAGCTAAAGCCAGAAGAATGCTGGGCTGCATAGAGAGGAATAACTAGAAGAAAAAAAAAATAAATAAAGGAGGTGATAATCCCTTTCTTCAGGTCCTTTGTGAGGCCTACCCTGGAGTACTGCATCAGTTCTGGAGACTATCTCAAAAGGGACAGACACAGGATAAAGGCGGTCCCAGAGAAGGGTGACCAAAATGGTGGGGGTGTCTTCATCAAATAACTTGAGGAGAGGTTGAAGGCTCTAAATATGTATACCCTAGAGGAAAGGAGGTGCAGAGGAGAAATGATACAGACCTTCAGATATCTGAAAGGTTTTAATGATGCACAATCAACAAACCTTTTCCATTGGAAAGAAATCAGTAGAACTGGGGTCACGAAAAGAAACTCCAGGGCAGACAACTTAGAATCAATGTCAGGAAATATTTTTTCACGGAGAGGGTGATGGATGCCTGGAATGCTCTTCCGGATGAGGTGGTGAAGACAAAATCGGTGAAAGATTTCAAAGAGGCATGGGATAAACACTGTGGATTCCTAAAGGCTAGAAACGAAGAAATGAGTAAATGGGAGTAACTTGCTGTGTGGTGGTTACTACCCTTAACAAATAAGCCACAACTGTAAAGGCTAGGCTAGAGGCTAGAAATGATAAAATGAGTGCATGGGGGTAACTTGCTGGTTTGGTGGTTACTACCCTTATCAAATAAGCCACAACTCCATCATTGCTCTCTGATTCAACAGCAGCGGGGAAGATGAAAAGGGGAATTAGATATAGAAAGCAAACAACTAGGACATTGAATTTTGCTGTCTGGGAAAAATAAACATAGGGGTAACTTCCTGATGTGGCTGTTACTACTCTTAACCAATAAGCCTGAAACTCTTGATGCAACTCCAACATTACTCTGCTCCTACGGCAGAAGGTAACGGAATTGGACTCAAACAACAAACAAACAAGGGCCCTGAATCTGGGAAACTGATATGAATGGGGGGACTTGTATGGCTCAACAGAAACTACCATAAACTTGCTGGGCAGAATGGATGGACTGTTGGTCCTTTTCTGCCGTCATTTCTATGTTTAATTTCTATGCTGAAGGAAAGGACAGTGATATATCTACAATCTGGTGGGTTGCTCGACCCGAGGCAGCATGGACACACCAGAGAAATTACTACTTACCTGATAATTTCCATTTCCTTAAGATGGATAGATAAATTCAGGACCAGTGGTTACCAGCAGATGGAAACAGAGCAAACTGATGTCACATCCTGCCATGACATCAGCCTGCCAGTATTCTCTCCAAAAGCAACTGTGGATAGACTAGCAAAAGCATGATTAAAAACAGAAAACCATTTCTGTACTCAACCAACAAGAAATTCTGAACTCAGGCAATAATGTATGCATACTAGTCTAGAGACTGGGTGAACACTTACCAGTAATCCCCTGGAACATGTAGCCACACAGGAGGACCATCACACAATCATATGGCAGTCAAGGGTGGGAAGCTGAATCCATCTATCCACCTTAAAGAAAAGGAAATTAACAGGTAAGTAGTGATTTCTCATTTCCTAGCATCTGGATAGATGAATTCAGGACCAATGGGATTTACCCAAGCTACTCTCAAAGAGGGTGGGAGGCTGCCTGCAGTCTAGTCAACACCATACGCACAAAGGCTGTGACTTCCCGGGCCTGCACATCCAGACAATAATACCTGGAAAATGTGTGTAAGGAGGACCACATCGCAGTTCGGAAAATGTCGATGGTAGACAACAATCTAACCTCCGTCCATGACACTTCCTGAGCCCTAGTGGAATGAGCCTTAACCTGAGTAGGCAATGGCTTTTCAGCTGCCACATAAGGAGCTGAGGCCACCTCCTTAATCCAGTGAGCTATTGTAGCCTGTGAAGCTGGTTTGCCCTGTTTTCCTCCACCATGAAGGAGGAACATTCAGTCAGTCTTTCGGGAAAATTTAGAAACTTTCAGATACCTCACAACATGTCTATCGATAACCAAGGGACGCAACAGGCGATATTCTTCTGCATATCTTTCCTTATCTAAGGACGGCAAGGAAATGGACTTATTCAAGTGAAAATCTGAGACCACTTTAGGCAAGAATGAAGGAACAGTAAACAGTTGTATCACTCCTGGAGTCAATGAAAGCAACGGTTCCCAGAAAGACAAGGCCTGCAGCTCAGAAATTCGACACGCAGAAAAAACTGTCACCAGAAAGACTGTTTTCAAGACCAGTAATGTAGGGCCTGCCAAGAAATCCAACATCAGATTAAGACTCTACAAGGGTACCGGTAACCGCAAAGGAGGATGAAGATGTTTCACTCCCCTCAAGAAACTGACCACATCTGGATGAGCCGATAAGGATTCATTATTCCCCTGACCCCTGAAAACAGGCGCCGCTACCTGTACCTTCAAGAAATTAAGGGCTAACCCTTTATTCAAGCCATCTTACAAAAATTCCAAAATGAACAGGATCTTAACTGAAAGTGGAAGCACTCCTCGATCTTCACACCAAGCCTCAAACACTCGCCAAACTCGCTCATAGCCTAAGGAAGTGGAGAACTTTTGTAGTCGTAGCAAAGTGGCAACCACCACAATAGAATATCCATGTTTCAGGAAGTGAACCCTCTCAAGGGCTATACCATAAGACAAAACAGAATCAGAACTTCATGAAGAACAGGACCCCTGCTGCAACAGATTCCTGTGTGCTGGAAGGCTGAGGGGGGGAGTCTTCTAGCAGCCTTCACAGATCTGCATACCATGGTCTCCTGGGCCAATCTAGTGCTACCAAAAGCACCATCCCCCTATGACCTTCGACACTCCGAACTATTCTGCCCAACATGGGCCACGGAGGAAAGACATACAGCAGCTTTCCCTCTGGCCAGACATGCATGAGAGCATCAATACCCAAGGACTTCAGATCTCTCCTGTGGCTGAAGAACTGAGGAGCCTTCACATTGCTAGAAGTCACCAGCAGGTCTAGAATCTGAAAGCCCCAGTGGATCCACTATCAGCTGAAATGCCTTGTCAGATAATACCCATTCTCCTGTGTCCAGACTCTCCCTGCTGAGAAAGTCTGCTCTTACATTGTTTTTTCCTGAAATGAGCGAGGCCGAGATCTCCTGAAGATGTACTTCTGCCCATTCCATAAGTTGGTCTATCGCCTGCGACACTTGCTGGCTCTTGGTTCCTCCCTGCCGATTGATGTAAGCCACCATCGTTTTGATGTCAGACATTAGCTGGACTGCTCGACCCTGCAATCTGTTGCTGACATGCAAGCTTGCCAACCCGAATGCCTGGGCTTCCAGCAGATTGATGCTCCAGAGAGATCTGTATTCCAGTGCCCTTGTGCCGTTAGTTCCTGACAGCGAGTTCCCCAATCCTAGAGGCTCGCATCTGTCATGAGTACCAACCAGTCTGGTGATGTCAGGGAAACTCCTTTTCTCAGATAATCAGCTTCAACCACCACTGGAGGTGAGAGCAGATTTCCATCTCCATTAACTGAGATGGCTGAAGACTGATCTTAGTTAGGTTCACCACCCAACTGAGCTTCTGCAACAGGAAGATCACCTTACAAGTTACCAGGCATCTCTCTTCCAGAGTATTGGCCTGAGTCAGCCAGTTCAATACGAGTGTACCAGAATCCTATCCATTCTCAATTCTGCTGCTGCCACCATCACCATAACCTTGGAAAAGATTTCTGAGAGTGGTGGCCAGACCAAAAGCAGGCACCCAAAACTGATAATGGCAGCCCAACACTCTGAAATGCAGAAAATTTTGATGCTCCAGGTACACCTCGGACAGATTCAAGGAGATCAGAAATTCCCCTAACTGCACAGCCATTATTACTGAGCACAAAGTTTCCATGCAAAAGTGAGTTACCCGCAAATCCAGGATGGGATGAAAGGAGCCCTCCTTCATGGGCACAATGAAATAAATGGAATATCAACCTGTATTTTCTTGCAACGTGGGTACTGGAATCACAGCCTTCAGGACTGAGAAATCTTGACTGTGTACACTCTACTGCCTGCTTCTTCTGAGGGGATTAGCAGAGAGATACCATGAACATGTCCCGAGGAACACAAACTCCAGCGCATATCCCTCTCGAATCACTTCCAGGACTCACTGATCCAATGTGATTTCGACCCACCTCTGATTAAAAAAAAAAGAGAGACATACTCCTATCTCCTGTTTCTGGGGGTGGGTCAGCAAACCTTCACTGGGAGGCTTGGGAGGATCCACTCCCCAAGCCTGCACCCTGCCTGGGCTGTCTGGGACAAAAGGAGTGAGACTTATTGAAAGGCCGAGTTCTCCGAAAGGTCGCCCCTTCTGTACGGATCAAACCGCTTGTAACCCTTGAGACAACTCCTCATTCCAAAGGGGCATGGTGACTGCTGCTTATCCTCTGGCAACCTAGGAATCAGGGATTCACCCCTCTTACTGGCCACTTTCTCCAACTCGCTCACAAACAAGAGCAAGCCTTTAAAAGGTAATTTCATAAGATTAGTTTTGGAGGTCGCATTGGCCGACCAATTTCTCAGCCATAACTGACATCTGGACACTATTACCAAAGCCACTGCTCTGGCCAAGGTGTGGACCTAATTGTAGCCCACTTCTGCTAAAAAGGCGGCGAGTCCCATAACTGTCCTGGAATTCACACTAGAGTCATCAACCTCCTGAGAGAGAAGAAACAAGAGCGAGCCACCAAGGAACAAGAAGCTATCTGCAAGGTCATTGCCACTGCTTCAAATGCTTGCTTAAGGATGGCCTCAATCATCTTATCATACACATCTTTCAAGGCTGCTCCTCTCTCCACAGAGATAGTCCGTTTAGAGACAGCACAAATGAGCACATCTACTTTCAGTAATCACAGACTCTCTCAACTGGATCCAGGGGTAACAGGCCTTCCAAGGTCTGCTCCCCTTTGAAATTTGCCTCCAGGGCATCCCACTCAAGATCAATCAGTTCTTGAATGGCCTCCATAACAGGGGGGGGGGGGGGGGGGGGGGAAGACTTTATGCAAAGAAACCAAAATAGGATTTTTCTTTGGCTAAGACATGGAATCTTCTCTAGGTAATTCCAGGATCTTAAACGTCTGTGAAATCAGGGCCAGCAGTTCATCTCTATGAAAGAACCACAACATAGTCCTAAACGGTTCCAGTCCTGGAGGAATTTCCCCATCCTCTAGAGAGTTAGGATCTGCCTCATCCGTGCCATCCGGATTCCTATCAGGAGTCCCTGCAGTCAATCAAGGTGTACATCGGTGCTTAACAGTAGTACGGAAGAGGGAGAGGCCACCACCCGAGAATCTGATCTGACAGGATTGGACGGGGCTGAGGACTGTAACTGAAGAAAAGGTTACAATCCTTGAAAAAATTATACCCAAGAAAAGGCAGAAGGAACCATGTCAAAACCAGAAGGCACTTATGCAGCGCCCACTGAGCTGATGTCCCCTGCTGAGGAACCAGTCTAGAGAGTTCCAAGGACAGGCATCCCTCCTGACATCTCCTTAGACAGGACATCATCTAAGCAGCACTGACATAAGTTAGAGGGCACCCCAGGCTGAGATACGCGAATTTGACAGGCAGCACAGAAGGAAATCCACTTAGGTTTCTTACCACAGGCGCCATTAGTCCGTCTACGTTTAACAGGTGACTGAAGATGTGCTTCTACCTGAATTCATGCTAAAAAATCTAGGCGTACAAAATTTAGGGAACCCAAGGCTATGCGCCACAAAACTAAGTACACTGGCACGACGCCAATCCTGGGCGCACAACCAATATATTCCAGAATGAATGCACAGGCACACAATTCAGACGGTCAGCCGGACACACTTGTAAGCATTGATGGTCCTGCAAAAAGCAGCTGAACATGCAGAAAAAAAGCGCACAAAGAACGCCGCTGTGACCTACAATTCAGTGCCCAGAAAGCTTAACTGTTGGGCCTAGTCCACCTGGGCTGCTCAACCTGCCAGGCTGCCCAGGTCCGTTAACCTCCACAGGAGTGAGATCAAATGTCGGAATGACGTACCAAGCACAGAGACTGGAGGAAGTCTTACAACATCCCCTCTTCTCTGACTTTTTTTTTTTTTTTTTAATTTACCTGAGCTCAGCCTTTCCCAGCTGAATACAGATACAGTCTCCAGCTGCAGGGGGAGAGGGCATATACCCTCGTTGCTGCATTCTGCTTCCTAGCTGCTTAAATCAGCTAAGTCCACGCTGGCTGAAGAACCAGATACCAGACCAAGGCAGTCATCTGAGGGACCAGGGAAGTCACCTTAGGAATTCTCAACTGGGGGAGGGACCATTAGGTATCACCATGGGAGCGTGGGGCAACTCAAAGCTCCTATTAATTCTCCTCTAAATTTTGAAGCAATCCCCAGTAGGGAAATGCACATCCACCATCTGCTGGAGGCTGAGAATATTGGCAGGCTGTCACGGCAGAACTATATATACTATGTTGTTAGTTTGTTCCATCTCCATCTGCTGGTAGAGGTGCATAACCAATTGATCCTGAATCTATCTATCCATATGCTAGAGAATGGGATCAGGGAAGAGCACTTGATGCGAGTTACTTGGATTTTAAGAAAGCTTTTGATATGGTCCCGCATAGGAGACTTGTGAAGAAAATGAGAAGCTTGGGAGTGGGTGCCAAGGTAGTGGTGTGGATTAAACTGGTTGACTGATAGGAGACAGCATTTAACGGTAAATGGAACCTACTCTGAAGAGAGAATAGTGTTAAGTGGATTGCCACAGGGATCATTTTTGGGACCAGTTCTGTTCAATCTTTTTGTGAATGACATTGCAGAAGAGATAGATGGTAAAGTCTGTCTGTTTGCTGATGATACTAAGATCTGCACTAGACACGCCTGAAGGAGTAGAGAAAATGAAAAAGCGACAAAGCTTGAAGACTGGTCAAAAATTTGGCAGCTGGGATTCAATGCCAAGAAGTGCAGACATGCATCTGGGATGCAGTAATCCAAAAGAGCTATATGTGATGGGGGGTGAAAGCCTAATGTGCAAGGACTGGGAGGTGGACCCTGGGGGTGATAGTGTCTGGTGATCTGAAGGTGGAGAAGCAATATGACAAGGCAATAGGTAAAGCTAGAAGAATGCTGGGCTGCACAGAGAGAGGAATAACCAATAAGAAAAAGGAGGTGGTGAAGCCCTTGTATTGGTCCTTGTTGAGGCCTCACCTGAAGTACTGCATTCAGTACTGGTGCCAATATCTCAAAAAGGATAGAGACAGGATGGAGGCAGTCCAAAGAAGAGAGACCAAAATGGTGTGGGGTCAGCATGGGAAGACTTAGGAGAGGCTGAGGGTCTGAATATGTACATCCTGGAAGAGAGGAGGTGCAGGGAAGATGATAAAACCTTTTAATTATGTGAAGGTCTATAATGATGCACAATCAAACCTTTTCCGTTGGAAAGAAAGCAGAACTAGGGGTCGCAAAATGAAAGTCCAGGGAGGACGATTCAGAACCAATAATAGGAAATATTTCTTCATGGAGAGGGTGGTGGATGCCTGGAATGCCCTTCCAGAGGAGGTGGTGAAGACAAAAACTGAAAGAATTCAAAGGGGCATGTGGATCCCTAAAGGCTAGAGGATGGAAATGAAGAAAACAATGCATGGGGGTTACTTGCTGGTATGGCAGTTACTACCCTTAACCAATAAGCCTTCATACTGTTAATGCAACTCCATCAGTGCTCTCTGCTTTAATGGCAGGAGGAAAAGGTAATTGGATTTAGACAACCAAGGGCTTTAACTTTTATAGTCTAGGGAATAAATAAGCATGGTGCAACCTGCACAGCACAGCATCTACCACCATAAGCTTGCTGGGCAGACTGGGTAGACCATTTGGTTCTTTCTTGCTGTCATTTCTGTTTCTATTCTAATAAAGCAATCCATAATATTGGAGACCCTGAACTGTATAAGCATGGGTACTTTAAAGGTGAGGATTAAGGCAATTTAAGTGGTCATGATAGAAAGCTGTCATTCTAGACCTAAAAACCAATCATGTACTTTTTACTCTAGTAATAATACATGGCAGGGAGTATATTGTTATTCTTCAAATGTATCATGGAAAGCATAAGGCCAAAACATTTCAACTGCCTTAGAAATGTAATTACAGGACAATAATGCACACCCTGTTGTGTCTTTTTACCATTATAAAGGGAATGTGGTATTAAAATTTTTTAACACCATTTTATGTTTCTATTCTGGCAGGCTTTTAAAAGCATGTGTTTCATTGTGCAACTAAACATGAAGGAGATGAGGCTAGTATTATACCTGTGTAATTAATTGCTGTGACTAATCCTCAAAATGCTCAAAACTATTTTCATGAAAACTTGATAGGAGTGGGTGTGCTGCTGCCAGATCCAGCTTGACAAGGTCATCCCAGGAGTTTTCTCTGTCAGATACAGATTCACTTTTTCCCATACATCCTTCCAAATGCTTTCAAGGTTCTCCTTTTCAGTTTGTTACTAGTTCCTGCTGATCTCTTACTCATCTTCGCTCATCTCACTAACTACATCTCACTGCACCTTGTATCAAAAGACTCTCTCTCACTACTGTTCCTATGTTATCCTTGCCTATCTCTGGAATGAGCACCCCAATCCTCAATGATATTTTATTTTCAAAGTTAAGCTCATTCTTATCAAACCTTGCTAATCTAAAAGTAGTGTCAGGGATGAGTATCGGGGTTGTTCAGTGTGTCCCAATAGATTAAAATTGCATAGTTATCAAAATAATGAGAATAAGGAGCCATATATAATTAAGTGAGAGTATTCGTGTACATCTAGGAGAGTTATTTATGGCATTTTATGTCCCTGTCGATTACTGTATATTGGACACACTAAACGTCAGATCAGAGCTCGTATTGTTGAACACAAGAGTAATCTGAGGATTAAAAGAGAAGGGGCACCGTTGGTCGGACACTGGCATGAATGGAAACATGAGGTAGAACAGTTACAATTTTTTGTGATCAATCAGTAAAAACCGTATATCCAAGGTGACATTACAAGAATGTTGTGGAAGCTGGAACAGAAGTTTATCTTTTGGTGGCGTTTAGTACAACCTTATGGCTTAAATGCTGGTGTTGATTGGGAGGCGTTCTATAAATAGGCATAAACAAAGAATGGTAATTTGGTGGGTACCCGTGTTTGGATGATTGGGTTTTGTGAGGTCGGGTGAGTTTTTTCCATTGGTGGGTTGGGTGTTGCTGGCATGTTTGGTTGATCTTTGGTTATGTGTAGTGGTGACTTGTGAGTGTGTTTATGGAGATATTGAGATGGTTGGGTCTTGGTGTGTAATATTGAGTTAAGTGGGGATATATTGAGCACTGTTTTGATATGGATGTTTGCTCAGGTGGGTTGATTGGATGCATTTAGTGAGGTCACTGGTTGGTTGAGTATATGCGTCGTATATGTGATGACTTTTGGGTTGGTTGTGTGTATGTGTTGTAAACATGAGGACTCATGGGTTGGGTTCTGTATATGCGTGATGACATATGGCTGGTGTCGACATGTATGATGATTGGTTGGTTGGATATGTTTGGTACGTGAGGGGTGGGGTTATCGGGTGTGTCTGGTGAACGCCATCTTAAAAAGGGAAGGAAGACGCCATAGGGATATTGTCGCTACTTTTTGTAAAGCTTCGGGTTTTTCATTACAGGAGAGATTTCTTGTTGGAGTTTAAAGTTGGTTTGGAAATAATTGTAGATTGAAAGTGTGCTTTTGAAGGTAAGATCGGAGATATCATCCTTAAAGAATTTTGTCAACTTGAGATAGTTGGAAAAGTGTTGTATGGTGTGTGTTGATTTATGTGTGTACCTTTTGTTTGAACAGGTATATGAGAGTCCTGAATTTAGACGGATGTTTTTGGAGTTGTCATTCGATGTTATTTTAAGAACTGTGAAGAAATATTAAGGTAGAATGTGCTGAAATATTGAATAAATGCATATGAAGAGTGAAATGGGAGGCACTGTAATTGAGAACAATATTCTGAGTGGGATTTCTTTGTTATAGATTTAACAGAAGTGGACATGAATAAGCTGTTGTGAAATATTGGAGGAAGTGGGTTAGGGAAGTGGGAAGTGTGAGATCTCTTCTGAGATTTCTTGTGGTTTTTATGTGTTTAATTTTGTCTTTGTGTGTTGAGGTATTAGGGAAGTATGGAGATGTCGACTCATAAGTGATTGGTGCAAGTTGTCCCCTGAAGAAGCTCACGCGAAATGAGGATCCTCATAGGGAATTCTGAAAGGAGGGAACACTGGAAGGACCCTGTGTGGGATCATCAATAACAGGACATATTGGAAGGATCCGGTGTGGTATTAGTGGAAACAGATGCAGTAACAATTTGAAGATATAGGGGTATAAGGATAATGGTATAGAGTGGCTTTCCTGGGATTGTTAAAAGCTAGCACTTTAGGTTTTTTAAGTGGGGTGGGGGATTGTATGAGATATGAATGTGAATGAGTATATGTGGGGTGTGTTTTTGGACATTACTTCTGAATATTTTTGGTATGTCAATGATATAAAGATGTATAGAAGTTGAATGAAAACTTATGATATGGAATTGTATACTTTGCACAGGTATTTTTGATATTGTATAAATCAATAAAAATGATTAGTGTTGAAACAGTGTGATATAATATTGGTTAAGTGTAATAGTAATATGTGTTTATAGTATATATTATACTTTAAAAATAGGATTTTTGTGATTCCCTATATATACGTAAGGTTAATCTAAAAGTAGAACATTTACCAGCTTCACTTTCTCTCTACTCATGTCTATGTTTTGTAATGTGCCCTGGAGAAGGGCAGCACATATACCAAAATAAATAGATTCAAAATTACATTAATTTTGAAACACAGGACTACTTTTATGCATCTATGTAGTAGCAAGGTATTAAAATATTGCAAACTTGGGCGTATAGGTTGTTACTCATTTCCTAATACAAAAAATGAAAATACTGCATTATTAAGTACATCTGAATTTTATAGAATTTTTAAATCCTTTCCTGGAAAACAAAAATAAAGACAACTGGCCACCCCCCCCCCCCTCCACACACAACTTCAACATCCAGGTGTACCTATACCATTGGTATGAAATTATTAACCTTTAGTTGTAAGTAAGCTATTGAAGATTATCTGCATTTCATTTCTTATTACTAAGTTATCTGTGAAATTTAGTTTCCAGATCATGGTGACAAGAAATATCTTGGCAATAAAACAAAGTTGCTTACCTGTAACTGGTGTTTTCTATGGACAGCAGGAAATTCAGTCACACCTGGGGTAACCTTATCTTAGGGCACTGACTGAACAGGCATCCTAGTAACTAGAAAAGGCTAGAACATGAGCTGTGAGGTCTCCTCAATTTCTTTCCACAGAATGAGTCAGACATGCCCCAAGTAGCTAAGTTTTTGAGGTTCCCTTCTTCAAATTCTAAGGGGTTGGGGGTTACATTTGAACTTTCAATCTGCTCAACCAGAGGAGTGCATCACTAAATGTAAGCTCTGGATGAGACTTCCTTTAGCCAGAAAGGACATGCTATCGAGTGTAGGGCGACATCCAATATTTTTCCACTGGAGGCCCAAAGGATGAATCTCTGCTACAGAGGGACAGAGATTGCAAAAGATGGATACTGACAGATCTTGCTGCCAAGACCCCGTCTCAGCAGAGAAAGAAAAAAAAACCAGATGAGAATTTTAACCAGCATATCAAGATCTACTTGTTTGTCTGTTGACTATAAGCCATTGTGTAAATAAACCAAGGCAGAGAAGAGAAAAACAACTTCTCCCTAAGAGTAGAGGTCGGTCACCCAAGGAGAGTCCCATAGAACAGGCGATGTGACAAGATGTGGCAGCACCCCCCCCCCCCCTTTCCCGAGAGCTTGGGGGGGGGGGGGGGGGGAGACCTGCAAGGTGGACAAAACATCCTCCACTCACTGCATTATTATGCATAAACCTGATGCACAAGGTATAGGCTGGCTATTATAAGAAAGGCATTCTACCCAAAGGAGGGAGATGACAAAGGATCCCTTGCAACTCCTTGTGGTGATGGAAAGGACTGGGTGGGGCTGAAAGACTAGAGAGGAAAACTCTGCCTGGTAACTGACAGCCAGTGAAGTGTCTGGGAGACCGATGAAAGGGAAAAAACTGATGAATGGGAAGCCCTACCTTGGTACCAGAAACATTGCCCTAAATCTAGGACAGTCCAGAGCAGAGAGACACCTCTTCAGCCAACCAGTACCCGAACCCAGGAAGCAAGCCTGTCCCTTGAGACTATCCCCGAGATCTCCAGCCAGAGTCAGCTCTAGAGGTAAATAGAGGGAATCTCCTGAAGTTATTAGGGATAGTAAGTTAACTACCTGTCTTAATATATATTATGCAGATCTTTTTTCAGTATAAACTGGTGCTTAGTAGCAAGGATGTTAGAGATATGTACTGTTTATTTCTAAATGCTAAGCCTGCAAACTCTGGAACAAATAAAAGTCTAATTAGGTGGATAAAACAAGTTGTCATTCCTGAACGATTCAGATTGTGTGAGGTATAGGAGGTAATAGGGAATAACTGACTGTAGTACTGCTGCCCTGATAGGTGTGGGGGAGGGGTACACGAAGCGCACCATAGCAGACAGGTTCCCGAATACCTATCACGTACAGGAGGATGTGGACAGCAATATAAAATTCAGTATATGTTAGCACAATAAACAATGAAATGTGGCAAAACAGGATTTTTGCATGCTTTGTGATTTATTTTGCCGAAACTGTTTCCTCCAAAAAGCTCATTTCTTCTGGTTAGCCTGCAGGTGGTGTTTGGCCTCTGCAATGTAGGTTCAGAGGGTTTTGGATGTTTGTCGTAGTTTCCCTGAGGAAACTACGACAAACATCCTACAGTGTCATTGGCCAGAAAACTATTACTATTTCATTTCATTTATTTGCATTTGTTGATCAGCTAATTTGGAAAGCTCTAGGCGATTTACATCAAATACACATAAGAAAACTAGACCAGACTGCAAAAATTCAAATACATAAATATGTAAATAAAACAGCATAAAATTGCAATTTAAAAGAATTTAAAAAATATAAAATTGCAAAGTATAAAACCATTAAATTACAAATTCAGCTAAGCTTTCTGAATACAAAGGTCTTCAGCAGAAATTTAAGAGTTAGTACCATTCAATTAAAGGCAACTTTTCAGGTAGGATGTCCATAGCTCAGGAGCAGCAATGGAGAACATGTGATTCAAGTTGAGCCTTTTTTAGTGAGAGAATATCCAAGAGGCCACATTGAGGGGATCATAATCAACTGGTTGGACTATATATTTTCAGCATTACACTAGCCCACGGGAAACTATTTAATTGCAGTAGTACATAAGCCAGCAAGAAAATTTTATATTTTACCAGATATTGTATTGGAAGCCAGGAGAGGTCATAGAGCAGAGCTTCCCAAACATTTAGCCAGTGTGACCCTATTTTACCACTTGAAAATTCACATGACCCCAGAGGATGACCAAACCAGAAGAGTGGGGGTGTAGTTCATCTGCAACAATCACCATCCCCTCATTCCAACTGATTCTTCACCCTCTCCAGTCTGTGCTCTCTCATAACCTCCATTCCCCTCCAGAGGACATCCTCTCTCAACGTCCGCCACCAGCTGATCCCCTCTTATATCTTCCAGCTCTTCTCACCTTCCCAGCCCATCCTCTGTCTCTCTCACCCTCTCCAGCCCTTTTCACATCCTCCTAGCTGAACCTCTGACCTCCAAGTCATTTGTATAACCCCCAATTGTTCCTGTCATCCCCTCCCTCTCATTCACCCCATTCCTTTGCCCCTCCAACTCTTCACTCTCATCCCTATTGACACCCTCTCACCCACAGCTCCTCTCTTGCATCCCCAGTATCTTCTGTCATTCCTCCCCTCACCTTCCACAGCCAATCCCTCTCCCACTGATCCAACCTTTAAACCTTTCTTGCATCTGATCCCTCCTTTCCAACGGCTCCTTCTCCACACATCCCTTTGGCCAGGGTCAGCAGCAACATTTTCCTTTGGGCCCCAGGCCAAAAGTGAATGAGAAGCGCTGGGAAGAGAGAAGTGGCTGATGACAGGCAACATTTTTCTCTTGGGTAGGTTCAGTGGTGAGAAGCAGTGACAGTCTTCACTGGCCTTTGCACACTCAGCCTACCCTTCCTCTCATGGCTGGTCCAAAGCCTGATCTGCAAGTGGCAGAATTAGTAATGAAAGTCACTACAGATTCTATGAGCCAGTGCAAGGTCACAGGCCCTGCAGCAGCCCCAATCCATTTTCACGCAGGCTTCCTGTGACTGCGTAAAACTCATTGAGGGCGAGACCACTGCTGGACCTTTGAGTGCATTCTGGCTTACAGGCCCCATGCTGACTTCCACTAGAGTGCTGCTGCTAGCAGCGTCTGAAGAGCACTGCCTTTTGAGGCACTTGTGACCCCAGCTGGAGGTTGTGTGACCCCATTTGGGGTTCCAACCCACAGTTTGGGAAGCCCTGTCAGAGAACTGGTGTGATATGTTCACATCAGGTAATCCCAGCAATCAACTGTGCTGCAGAGTTCAGCAACAGCTGCAGTGCCTTTATAGACCAATATAAACAATGTTGCAATAGACAATAAAAGGCAAAATCATCTCTTCTGTACTAACACTTGGGGGAAGTTCTCATTAAAAAGCAAATGTTTTAAACCATGCAGCACACAGTTTATAAAAACCTGATTTGCCTACAGATTTAATATGATGCTTAAAAGAAAGATTGGAGTCAATCCATACACATAGTGACTTCACACAGAACATTAACTGAATGTCATTGTCATCCATAGAAAGGGACATCTGAACCTGTCCAGCCCGAGGACATTGGATTATCAAGAACTTAGTCTTTTCTACATTAAGGGCTAGTTTGTTGCACAGAAGCTTTGCTCCATAGTATACCCATCTGTTCACCTGCACTCTGTGCCTTGGCTCTGTGTGCCCAATATACGTGAGTGACCCACGATCCATAACACTTTAGCGACCACAGGTGAAAAGTCTATGACAGATAAGAACAGTAAGGTTAGGGTGAGCAGGGTAAGCAAACCTCCTACTATGCCTATGCCAATTCTTAGGACTGTATTATGGGCCGGATGTATGATTTGTGTCTACCAGACTGCCAGCGCCCTACGGTTTTGATCTGTGCCTCGCTTAGCCCACTGCTGTTTGCAAAAGGTGCCACACCAATTCTGAAGGAGTGTGTGATATTCGTGCAGCTCCTCCCACTTCATTACTAACCCTTTGCGGAAGATACTAATGAACTGGTTAACGGGACAATGCAGATCCATCCCAATGTTTTAAGAAAGGGCCTTTCCCTCCAACTTCCCAGGCTGGGTGGGTGTGCAGCCCTTTGAGTTGTAGTACCCTCTCAGAGGGGGCAGGGGAAAATGAAAAGCATGGGCCCAGTACATGGGCTGGAATGACAAGAAAAGGAAGGCAGAAGGGAGGCCAGCACAGGAAGCCTTGGGCAGCAAGGGGGACCTGGGAGTCACTGTGAGGAGCGGAGGAGGTGAGGAAGCTGGGCACAGGTGAGAACTTGGGGGGGGGGGGGGGGGGGCAGGTGGAAGAAGGAAAAGTGCAGTTGCTTATATTTAACAGGTGTTCTCCTAGGACAGCAGGATGTTAGTCCTCACATGTGGGGAACATCATCCGATGGAGCCCAGCATGGAAAACTTTTGTCAAAGTTTCTAGAAACTTTGGCCAGCAGACTGAGCATGTCCAGCCTGCTATCATCTGCACGTCCACATGAGGTCCTCCCTGTCAGTCTTGTAACATAGCAAAGCAGATGAGTGAAAAATTAAAATAACAAACCGAAGGTGAACCCAACATCACGGGGAGGCGGGTAGGATTCCTGAGGACTAACATCCTGCTGCCTAGGAGAACACCTGTTACAAGTAAGCAACTGTGCTTTCTCCTAGGACAAGCAGGATGGTAGTCCTCACACGTGGGTGAGTACAGAGCTCCAGACTGTCCCAGTCAACCAGAGAGAGACCAACATTGGCCAAACAAGGTGCCAACAGGCACAACTGCAGCACTGTGGGGAACAGGGGGCAGTCTCGTCCCACAAGGAGCACAAGTAGAGAGAGCTGGGTTCAGATCTGGAGCAGGTTGTGCAGGATGGACTGACCAAAGGTACTGTCCTGATGGCTATCCCTGTCAAGGCAGTAGTGAGCTACAAACGTGTGGAGGGGACTCCAGGTTGCAGCCCGGCAAATTTCTGCAATGGGGACCGTACGCATATGGGCCACCGACGCTGCCATGGCCCGCACAGAGTGAGCCTTCACTCTGCCGGCCAACTGGAGGCCTGCCTGTGCATAGCAGAAGGCAATGCAATCCGCCAGCCAGTTTGATAGGGTTTGCTAACACACTGCTGCACCCAGTTGGTTGGGGTCAAATGACATGAAGAGCTTGGTGGACCATCTGTGGTTCGCTGTGCGGTCTAGGTAAAAGATAGTGCCCGTTTACAGTCCAGGGTATGGAGAGCACATTCCCCCAGGTGGGAATGTGGCCTTGGAAAGAAGGTGAGAAACGAATGAGTGATGTGGAAATCAGTCACCACCTTGGGCAAGAATTTAGGATGCATATGCAATACTACACTGTCATGAAGAACTTCGTGTATGGTGCGTACGTAACAAGGGCCTGAGGCTCACCGACCCTGCAAGCAGAAGTGATCGTCACCAGGAATATGACTTTCCAGGAGAGGAACTTCAAGTCACAAGACTGCAGAGGCTCAAAGGGAGGCCACATTAGTCTTGCCAGGACAACACTGAGGAACCAGGTTTCTGGAGGCTGAAGAGAGGCTTCATTTGGAGGAGACCCTGCATGAAAAGGCCAATAAGGGGCTGGACCGAAAAGGGCATACCAGCGACATCTTGTGGTACGTGCTGATGGGTACCCTGATGGAACTGGTCTGGAGCCCAGACTCAGACAAGTGCCACAGGTAGTCCAGCAGCAAGGGGAGAGGGCAAGAGAAAGGGTCCAACCCATGCCTCTGCACCGATGGAAAAGCATTTCCATTTTGAGGTGTAGGACTTCCTGGTCGAAGGTTTCTGGGATTCAATCAGGACCTAGGAAACAGTCCAAGAACTGTAAGTGCTGGAGGATCATGCACTCAACATCCATGTCGTGAGGGCCAGTGCCTGGAGGTTCAGGTGGCGCAGGGTGCCCTGGTTCTTGATATGAGGTTGAGCACCATCCCCAGTGGAATGGGCACATGCACTGACAGGTCCTGTAGGAGTGGGAACCAAACCTGCTGAGGCCAGGAGGGTGCTACAAGAATCATGGTCGTCCCGTCCCCGTCCCCCCCGTCATCCTGAAGCGTCAGCAGAACAGGCAGGTACGCATATAGGAGGCTCTGCTCCCAGTGAAGGGAGAAGGCATCACAGGCCGGATGGCCATTCCCCGCTACTAGGGAGCAGGACCTGCTCACCTTATGGTTGAGGAGGGGATGCAAACAGGTCCACATCCGGTGTACACCAGCGGAGGAAAAGGTCGGCCGCTACCGCTGGGTTGAGGGACGACTCGTGTGGCTGGAAGGACCCACTGAGACTGTCCACAAGCACATTGAGGTGACCTGGCAGATAGGTCGCCGACAGATACATCCCTTGGGAGAGGGCCCAGTTCCAGACCTGCACTGCCTCTTGGTAGAGGAGGAACAAACCCGTGCTGCCCTGCTTGTTGATGTACTACACCACGACCTGGTTGTCCATCTGGATCAGAACTTCCTTGGATGACAACTCATCCCGGAATGCCCGAAGCTCTAGAAAGTTTATCTGGCAACGTGCTTCGGTGGCTGTCCAAAGGCCTTGACTGTGTAGGCTGTTCATGTGGGCTCCCCACCCCTGAGGAGAAGCATTGGTGGTGAGGGTCACTTAGGGCGGCGCGGGCTGGAAGGGAAGCCCGCGTTCTAGATTGGGGAGGGCTTCCCATCAGGTCAGAGATAGCCCGAGAGGGTCTGTTACCGTGATCAGAGCCTCCAGATCCTGAGATGCCTGCCAACACTGGGACCACAAGGCCCTCTGAGGGCTCCTCATGCAGAGGCAGGCTAAGGGAGTCACATGGACGGAGGCCGCCATGTGGCCCAGTAGACTGAGCAGGAGACTAGCTGGCACCCTCCTGCTGTTGTGGATGAGGGTGGCCAGCTAGGAGAAGGCAATTGCCCAGTCCTTGGGCAGGAAAGCTTTCACCTGTGCCATGTACAAACTGGCATCTATGAAGTCTAGCTGCAGGGACGGACAGATGTGAGACTTGTGGAAGTTGATAACGAACCCAATCGTCTACAGGGTCTGAACCATCAGGGCCAGAGCTTGCATGGCTCCGAAGTAGGAGTCACTCTTGACCAGCCAGTCGTCGAGGTATGAGAACACGTGGACCAAGCGACGCCTGAGGTAGGTAACCACCTCTGCCAAGCATTTGGGGAAGACGTGGGGGGCTGATGCCAGCCCAAAGAGCAGCACTCTATTGAAAATGTGCATTCCCCACCAGGAAGCGGAGGTACTTCCTGTGGTTGGGGGACAATCGCAATGTGTGCATATGCCTCCTTCAGGTCGAGGGAGCAAAGCCAGTCTCCTCTTTGGAGGAAGGGGATCAGCGTGCCCAGAGAGACCATCTTGAATTTTTCTCTTATGAGAAATCAGTTCAGTGCCCTGAGGTCGAGAATGGGGCGCAAGCTGCCATTCCTTTTCAGGATGAGGAAATACCTCGAGTAGAACCCTTGGCCCTGTTGTTCGCGAGGGACCGGTTCCACTGTGCCCACTGCGAGGAGAGCGGAGAGTTCGTTTTGAAGAACGACCAAATGGGTGGATGAACATGGGGGAGAGGTCTCTGGAAGCCGGCTGAAGTGTAGACAGTACCCTTGGCAGACGATGGAAAGAACTCCCTCTCCCACGCTATATTGTTCCTGAGCCTTGCTACCCCTCCCTTTCTCATTGGCTCCTGGCTTGGATTTAAATCATAACAGCATAAGTGAGAGTCATTATAATTTTAATATATCATAATACAAACATACAAAATGATTTAAATATCTAAAACTACATCCATATCCCCCATTCACTCCACATACCCACACCCAACCCTCATAAAAACTTTAGAGACAATATATGTGAACAAGATTGTCAAAGTCCAAGAGCAAATGCCACAAGTTCACATTATACAAAATGCAAAATATACAAATTTTTATTACTGCAAATCACGTGTCCCCGATCTGAAAAATCAACGGGACATTATGGAATTCATGCAAGAACCTAGGGGATACATAAAAATAAGAAGTTAACCTGCAACCCATTTGAAGTAACATATGAACAGAATTACAGACAAGTTGTCAGTAATTGTTGTTGGCGGTGAACAACTTATTTAATTGAATTTAATACATTTTACATAAAGCTAATGAGATATATATGACATGTTAGTTGTTTAAATCTGTTGCCATAGCTTTGTGGATTGATTGAAAATTCCTTTTTTACAGGGAAATCTTTTGGGTTGGTGGGCATTATTGTGATTTGCAGTAATAAAGATTTGTATATTTTGCTTTTTGTATAATGTGAACTTGTGGAATTTGCTCTTGTACTTTGACAATCTTGACAACTGTTGTGTTTAAGGTATAGTATGGGAGAGTCGCATGTACTTCTTCCCATTTACAATTTACCTTTGGATTTAAATCAGCCAGGGAGCCCCATGTTCCCCCCCCCCTTCCTCCCCTTGAGCTGGCTGAAGCACGCCTGTCCAGTTATGAGGCCCCCTACCTCAATCAGCTGGGCCTCCTCTAGTCTTGGCTGGGAGTACAGAGAGTAGGCTAAAAAAGACCTCAGCTCAGAGGCTGATGTGGACAGCCTTTTCCCTAAACTCCCCTGGCGCTAAATTAGTGGTGGAAAGTATTTAGTTAATTTTTACTATTTAATCTGTTTTTCCTCTTCCTGTTTGCAGATTAAATTTTTATAGTAGATTTTTTACAATAGATTTTTCCATTCACTGTTCCAACTTTGTTAGTAAACGTATTAATTTGTTAGTTTTGCCTATTTTAGACTAACGATCCTGATATTGTATTTGGTTTGTGGGTGTATTTCTAGGAGCTGCGTGGGGTCCTAGTGTCCTTACAAACCATCAAGGGATAGCTTGGGGGCAGGGTACTTGCCCAAAGGCAAGCAGGAAACCAATTGGGGGCTGGGAGGTTACCAGTGTAGAAGCACATGTGCAGGTGAACAAAACCCTGAGTGGCCGTAGGGTTAATCACTGAGGTATTATAGTACAGTCAGGCACTGTGCACAGGTCTAATACTATAGAAATAAGAACAAGAAAATGCCATACTGGGTCAGACCAAGGGTCCATCAAGCCCAGCATCCTGTTTCCAACAGTGGCCAATCCAGGCCATAAGAACCTGGCCAGTACCCAAAAACTAAGTCTATTCCATGTAACCATTACTAATGGCAGTGGCTATTCTCTAAGTGAACTTAATAGCAGGTAATGAACTTCTCCTTCAAGAACTTATCCAATCCTTTTTTAAACACAGCTATACTAACTGCACTAACCACATTCTCTGGCAACAAATTCCAGAGTTTAATTGTGCGTTGAGTAAAAAAGAACTTTCTCCGATTAGTTTTAAATGTGCCCCATGCTAACTTCATGGAGTGCCCCCTAGTCTTTCTACTATCCGAAAGAGTAAATAACCGATTCACATCTACCCATTCTAGACCTCTCATGATTTTAAACACCTCCATCATATCCCCCCTCAGTCGTCTCTTCTCCAAGCTGAAAAGTCCTAACCTCTTTAGTCTTTCCTCATAGGGGAGTTGTTCCATTCCCCTTATTTTGGTAGCCCTTCTCTGTACCTTCTCCATCGCATTTATATCTTTTTTGAGATGCGGCGACCAGAATTGTACACAGTATTCAAGGTGCGGTCTCACCATGGAGCGATGCAGATAAATGGTAATAGAGTAGCAGTACAATGGTAATAGAGTAGTAGTACAAATAAATGGTAATAGAGTAGCAAATAATGTTTCAGGAGGTCTTGGAATTTCAATAGGTTGTGATACATTTTATTGGACTAATTTTGCTGTATGTGAATTTTTGAGAGCATTAGAAAATAAATGGTATACTAGGTCAGATGAATGATCCATCCATTGCTCTCACTGTTGCTCATTCCGAGAAGAGTCTATATGACTATATTCATTTTAAAATATTTTTTTTTATCCACACCCTTCTAATCTTCAAGGCAGTGAGCATTTCTCACATAAATAAAATTATAAAATAAAGAACATAAAAATTATAAAAACAAGCAAAACTATACCAGAAGTTTTAAATATAAAAAATCCAAATGCCAGCTCAAACCCATAGCAGAATACACTATTGTGAACAGTTTTTGGTGTATGTGCCATTAATTGTCTATGCGTGGAAAGTGCTTATGCAAGGACGTCATTGTCACCAATCAAAAAATAGCATAGTGGTTTAAACTGATCATCACCCCCCTGAAGTGTATAAAAACACCATTATTTCAACATGTTTAGGTCATTACCAAGACTCCAATGAGTGGGGAGAAGCCACTTGAAACATGGAGCCATGTCATGGATTCTTTTTTTTTAATGTTCTAATAAAATAGGAACAGAAAAAGAGGGGGGGGGGGGGGGGAGGAGCCAAGATGGCCAACTAGCCTGATTGTCTGTAAGAGCTGTTCCTCAGCGATTTTTCCCCCTGGGCAAATAATGCCGCATTCAGCGCGTAAGCGCCGTGCTAAGGAGTGCAAAACAACAGTCGTGCCCCAAGCCACTGCCTTTACCGGGCCGATGGACGCTCACCTGATAAAGAGAGGAGAAGAATCGGCTGGAGGAGGATCGCGGCAAGACTCCCGGGAGGAAGAAGAAACCAGTGGCCTGCAAGAACTACAGACATTATCCCCAGTAGTGCGCACAGTGCCAGAAAATCCAGCCGAAGCAAGGCTAGTTGAGCAACTTTGGGAGGAAGAACATGTGGAAGGAGGTGAACACCCGCTTTGTGAGAGAGTCACGGACCTGAGGCCTTACCTGGAAGAGATGGAATGCCGTCTTTCTCAACAGTCGGCTTGGGCATGGCAACAAGCAATGGAGAGGTACTTCCAAGAACTGTAGAACTGTGCTCCTTATGATAAGACCTGAACATATAACGCTAGAAAATATCTGGCAGGCAATCCAGACATTGAATGAGAATTTACAGACAAAAATAAATCCTGTTTTAGATGCTCAAAGATCGTTGGAACAGCATGTAGAAAAAATAGAAAAGACTTTGGCTGAAAAAAAATCGAAAACAGTGAAAAATGTTGGAGAGTAAAAACTTACAAATGAATTGGATTAAATAAAATAAGAACTTAAAGAATAAAGTAGAAAATCTAGAAAACGTAATAAGGGGAAAAAAATCTGCGGATACTGAATTTTCCGAAGGAACCCCTAATCTCAGCTAAAGATGCTATAAAGAATTATATCACTCAAATATTAAAAATCTCAGAGCAAGCCTTACCGATAATCTCAAAGGCATTTTATGTACCACCATTTAAAATAGCATTCTTGAATCAAGAGGGGCTTGCAAATAATTTCACCAACTTCATCACCGTTGGATATTTCTGGTTTATTAGAATCTACAAGTGTGGAGTTGTTAGTTCCATCTACAATGGTTGTTACATTCTTGATACAATCAGATAAAGAATGGATTATGAGGTTCTATTTTTGCCACAGTCAAGATTTGTTTAAGGGATTTAAGATTAGTATATTCCCCGATGTATCTAGAAATACACAAAAAAGAGAAAAGAATTCTTAAAGTTAAAAAATAGAGTGCTACAAATAGGAGCATTCTATTTAATAAAATTTCCTTGCAAGTGCATTTTGAAATACCAGGGGGAATACCTATATATTTTATACCACAGAACAGGTAATGGACTTCCTGGCAAATAAAACGCCTAGCGAGGTAACAAATATAACTTGGTAACTCTCCATAGCAGGCTTGTTAAGTACGCATATTATGTATAAACCTCTCTGTATATCAGTCTAGTTAGTTTTATATTGCTTTTTGGGGTTTTCAATGAGGTTTAAACATCCTCCCCCCCACTCAATAATGTGGACTTGAATAGGAGCAGATATGCATTTAAAAATTATGAATATATAATTGATATTTATAAAAATACAATTAAAAAAATAAGAACAGAAAAATAGATTGTATTTACCAGATCCCATTCATCGATAAAAGTGCCAGTCAGAACTCACATTTTAGAGGACAATTTTCAAAGCTATTTACATGAGTAAAAAGCATTTTCTCTACATTAATTTGCTGTCCGAGAATTGTTCTTCCTTAACGCAGCTAAGCATGCACATGTGTGAATGCCTGTACACTTTAGCCACATTGAGGCACAGCATTCTTGAGGGTGTGTTTGGATCAGAGAAGTCCTAGTAACATGTAGATGGCACATTCAGATCTTTGCACTACTTTTCCAGTTAAATTCTATCCACAGGAAGAGGTTTCAAGTAATCAAGCAAGGTTCAAAGCGAAAGTGTGTGCAATCACTTTGAAAACTGGTGCAAAGTCCATAGGTAAAAAGTATACGCAGTCTTTATTGTAATGTAGACAGTAAAAACCCCTTAATATTTTCCCTCCATCTATTTTCATTCAGACATATCTCCGATCATTCTTTCATGAATAAAAGGTTTGCTGTTCCCAATTAAACTGATTACATTGGGTATGTTTCTGCAAGACTCCTGTGAGAAAGTCGGTTGGACCATTAGATGACCAAGGGGTTAAAGGGGCTCTTAGGGAAGATAAGGCCATTGTAGAAAGACTAAATTAATTCTTTGCTTCTGTGTTTAACTAATGAGAATGTTGGGGAGAATGTTGGGGAGATACCAATTCAGACGAACTGAACCAAATCACTGTTAACCGGGAAGATTAGTTTGTCAATCTGGCCTACTACAAGAGTAGCAAATCACCTGGACCGGATGGTATGCATCCTAGGGTACTGAAGGAACTAAAAAATGAAATTTCTGATCTATTAGTTAAAATTTGTAACCTATCATTAAAATCATTCATTGTAACTGAAGACTGGAGGGTGGACAATGCAACCCCAATATTTAAAAAGGGCTCCAGGATGATCCGGCTAACTACAGACCAGTGAGCCTGACTTCAGTGCCGTAAAAAATAGTGGAAACTATTCTAAAGATCAAAATCGTAGATCATATAGAAAGACATGGTTTAATGGAACACAGTCAACATGGATTTACCCAAGGGAAGCCTTGCCTAACAAATCTGCTTCATATTTTTGAAGGGGTTAATAAACATGTGGGTAAAGGTGAACCGTTAGATGTAGTGTATTTGGATTTTCAGAAGGCGTTTGACAAAGTCCCTCATGAGAGGCTTCTACGAAAACTAAAAAGTCATAGGATAGGAGGCGATGTCCTTTCGTGGATTACAAACTGGTTAAAAGACAAAAAACAGAGTAGGATTAAATGGTCAATTTTCTCAGGGGAAAAGGGTAAACAGTGGTGTGCCTCAGGGATCTGTACTTGGACCGGTGCTTTTCAATATATATATATATATATATATATATATATATATAATGATCTGGAAAGGAATACGACGAATGAGGTTATCCAATTTGCAGACGATACAAAATTATTCAGAGTAGTTAAATCACAAGTGGATTGTGATACATTACAGGAGGACCTTGCAAGACTGGAAGATTGGGCATCCAAATGGCAGATGAAATTTAATGTGGACAAGTGTAAGGTGTTGCATATAGGGAAAAATAACCCTTGCTGTAGTTACACGATGTTAGGTTCCATATTAGGAACTGCCACCCAGGAAAAAGATCTAGGCATCATAGTGGATAATACTTTAAAATCGTCAGCTCAGTGTGCTGCAGCAGTCAAAAAAACAAACAATTTTAGGAATTATTAGGAAGGGAATGGTTAATAAAATGGAAAATGTCATAATGCCTCTATCGCTCCATGGTGAGACCGCACCTTGAATACTGTGTACAGTTCTGGTCGCCGTATCTCAAAAAAGATATAGTTGCAATGGAGATAAAGGGGATGTAAGAGCTCCCCTATGAGGAAAGGCTGAAGAGCTTAGGGCTATTCAGCTTGGAGAAGATGGCTAAGGGGGGATATGATAGAGGTCTTTAAGATCATGAGAGGTCTTGAATGAGTCGATGTGAATCGGGTTATTTACACTTTCAAATAATAGAAGGACTAGGGGGAATTCCACGAAGTTAGCAAGTAACACATTTAAGACTAATCAGAGAAAATTATTTTTCACTCAACGCACAATTAAGCTCTGGAATTTGTTGCCAGAGGATGTGGTTAGTGCTGTTAGTGTAGCTGGGTTCTAAAAATATTTGGATAAGTTCTTGGAGGAGAAGTCCATTAACTGCTATTAATCAAGTTTACTTAGGGAATAGCCACTGCTATTCATTGCATCAGTAGCATGGGATCTTCTTAGTGTTTGGGTAATTGTCAGGTTCTTGTGGCTTGGTTTGGCCTCTCTTAGAAACAGGATGCTGGGCTTGATGGACCCTTGGTCTGACCCAGCATGGCAATTTCTTATGTTCTTATGTTCTATGTAGCTCTGGTTTAATGTGTCTGATGTGGTCTGAGAAAGCAGAGTTGCTTACCTGTTAACAGGTTCTGCAAGGACACAGCAGGATGTTAGTCCTCACACATGGGTGACATCAGATGGAGCTCGATGCAGAAAACTGTCAGTTTCTAGAAGTTTTGACTAGGCTCGCTGAGCATGCCCAACATGCCTTATACTATGCGTCCATGCAGGTTCCCTCTTAAGTCTCATAACATAGAATTACGATTAAAAATAAAAAAATAAGAGAACCCAACTGCAGGGTGGTGGGCGGGTTTCATGAGGACTAACATCCTGCTGTCCTCTGAGAACACCTGCTATAGGTAAGCAACTCTTTCTCTAAGGACAATCAAGATGGTAGTCCTCATACATGGGTGAATCCCTAGCTACAGGCTGCTCCGCAAAACAAAAGGGCCCAAAAAGACACTTAACCAAGTGTCAACTGGCACCAACCGCACTGATGGTGTTGTTGGTAAGAGGGGATGACAGCCTGAACCCAAACAGGCCGCAGGTTCTACACCTCAAACAGGTTCCGGAGGACATATTGGCTGAACCTGCTGTTGCATTGACCATCCCTATCCAGACAGTAATGTGATGCCAATGTGTGGAGACAACTCAACATCGCAGTCTTGCAGATCTCCTCCACGGGAACTGCTCACAAGTGGGCCACCGACTCTGCCATGGCTCTGACAGAATGAGCCTTGACATGACTCCTAAGACACAATTTCATCTGGGAGTAACAGAAGGAGATGCAATCTGCTATACTGTCTGTTTGGCAACGGCAACCCCCAACTTATTCTTATCAAAAGAAACAAGTTGGGTGGACTGCCTATGGGGCTTCTTCTCGTTCTAGGTAGAAGGCTAAGGCTCGCTTGCAGGCCAAACTGTGCAGTGCTCATTCGCCTTGGTGCGAATGGGGCCTGGGAAAGAAAGTTGGCAGGACGATTGACTGGTTAAGATGGAAATCAGTCACCACCTTAGGCAGGAACTTAGGGTGTCATGAAAGAACTTAGCATAAGGTGGATAAGTCACTAAGGCCTGGAGCTCACTGATCCTGCACCCTGAAGTGAATGCCACCAAAAATATGACCTTCCAGGTCAGGTACTTTAAATCACAGGTGTGCAGTGGCTCAAAAGAAGCTTTCATCAGCTAACACCATGTTGAGGTCCCAAGACAACAGCAGGAAGCCTTAGGGGAGGCTTCAACTGAAGCAGGCCCCACATGAAACATACCACTATAGGCTGTACAGAGATGGGCGTACCATCTACACCATGATGGTAAGCACCAATTGCACTGAGATGAACTCTAACGGAGTTGGTTTTTAAGCCAGCCTCTGATAGGTGAAGAAGGTAGTCAAGCAGTTTTTGTGTGGGGCAGAAGAATGTATCTAGGGCCTTCTGCTCACACCACATAGAAAACCTCCTCCACTTCAGTCCATAGGCCTTTCAAGTGGAAGGCTTTCTGGAAACCACCAGGACCTGAGACACATCCTTTGACAGATCAAGCGGCTGCAGGATTAACCTCTCAACATCCAAGCTGGAGGATGGGATGTCGCAGCCTGCCCTGATCTTGCGTGATGAGATCTGGGGAAGTCTCCAGACTGATTAGTTTCCGGATGGACAGCTCCCGCAGGAGTGGAAACTAGACCTGTCTCGGCCAATAAGGGGCTATGAGAATCATAGTCCCTTTATCCTCGTGAAGCTTCAAGATAATCTTCGCCATTAACGGAATCAGAGGATACGCATACAGAAGACCCCAGTTATGAGCAAGGGCATCTGTGGCTGATTTGCTGTCCAACCTGTTCAGGGAGCAGAACCAAGGCACCTGCCTTTTGTAGGGGGACACACAAAGATCTATGTCTGGGTTCTTCGAGAGATGGAATATCCGATTCGCTACCCCCTGGTCCAGGAACCACTTGTGGGGTCAGAAGGGTCGACTCAGCCTGTCCACTACCACGTTCTCCGTTCTGTCCAGGTATGTGGCCCTGAGCACATCCTGTGGGACAGGGCCCAAGACCAGATCTGGACCACTTCTTGACATAGGAGGTATGATCCCATGCCTCCCTGCTTGTTGACATACCACATGACTACTTGGGTTCTTGGTCTGGATCACGACAACTTTGTTGGACAGCCGATCTCTGAAAGCCCATAGCAAGTACCTAACCACCCAAAGCTCCATGAAGTTGTTTTGACAAAGAAGTTCCTGAGTGGACCACAGTCCCTAGTTGCTGAGCCCATCTAGATGAGCTCCCCACCCCAGGGTAGATGCATCCCGTGGTTAGCACAATTTTAGCAGGGAGGCTGAAAGGAAATCCCCCATTCCAGATTGGAAAGTACCATCCACTAGGACAAAGTCTCTGAGAGACAGGGTGACTCGGATACAATCCTGGAGGCTCTGAGTAGCCTGACGCCACTGCGACCTCAGGGTCCATCGGGCTTTGCGCATGTGTAAGCATGCCAAGGGAATGACATGAACGGTCACGGCCATGTGGCCCAACATTCTCAAAATGTGCCAAGCTATTACTTGCTGGTCTCTGCTGTACCTCTGTCGCAATGGTTAGCAGAGCAACAGTTCTCTGGGACGGCAGAAAGGCCCTGGCTTGAGCCGTATCTAGCAAAGCTCTGATGAAATCCAATTAAGGTGACAGACTGAAATGGGACTTTAGGGTTCATTCTCAACTACCCAGTGACTCCAACATCCGAATGGTCAAGCCCATGGAACGGGTCTCCTGAGACATGCTCTTGACCATATAATTGTCCAGATATGGGAAGGCATGCATTCCCAGTCTGCGAAGGTTTGCCGCCACCATGGCCAGGCATTTTATGAAGACCCATGGGGTAGATGCGAACTCGAATAGCAACACCCAGTACTGGAAGAGCTGTTTTCCCACAACAAATCGAAGATTTGTCCTGGGACTGGGGAAGATCTCGATACAGGTATATGCGTTCTTTAGGAGCATAGCCAGTTCCCTTTTTGCAAAAGGGGATCAAAGTGCCCAAGGAAACCATCTTGAACTTTTTTTTTTTTTTAGAAACCTGTTCAAGGCCCTCAGGTCTAGGATGGGATGGAGTCCTCCTATTTTCTTTGGAATCAGCAAGTACCTGGAGTAGAATTCCCACCCTCTTTTCCCTGGTGGTTCGGGCTAGACAGCTACAGCCTTTAAGAGGGAGGAGAGCTCCGCTCGTAGCACCTCCTGATGCACTACCGGCCCACAATATGGGCATGGAGTGCAATTTGGTGGGACAGCCAATAGATTTGGTACTCCTGGCGGATGATGGACAAAACCCACTGGTCCAAGGATACATTGGGCCACTGGTTCACAAAGAACTGCAGTCTGAAACCGACCAGAGGGTCCATCGTCGCAGGTACGAGCAATTGGCTTACGTTCCCTTCGGCCCAGTCAAACCCTGTCCCCAGAGTTGACTGAGGAGCTGGCTGGAGCTTGGAAGTTCTCTGCTGCTTGGGATGGTTGCGGGAGCTCTGCTGGTGCTGACAGGATCGAGGAGGTGGAAGATAGTACTTTCTTTGAAAAAAGGCTTCCTTGGCCTCTGCCTTGAGGGGCCAAGGAGTGCTGGCGGGGAGTTGTTAGAGGGTTTTCATGATGGTCCCGGAGTTGGCCACAGCGTCCTTCACCCTATCTCTGAAGAGATTCTCTTCAGTGCACAACACGTCAGCGAGTTGTTCCTGTACCTCTGTTCAGATATCAGAGGCCCACAGCCATTCCAGTTTGCGGGGACCAATTCCCACTGCAGAGACCCCCAATGCCATTTTGAAAATATCATAGGTCACACGGACTCTCGTGTTTTCTGCACGCCAAACCCTTGTGCACCAGCGACATGAGGGTGTCTTTCTGCTGTTGAGGCAGCTTCTCAGGCATCTCGTGTACCTACTTCCAGATGTCCCGCGATTATTGGCTCATGTAGATATGGTAGGCAGTGATGCGAGCAATAAGCATGACACCCTGGGACACCTTCCTCCCAAGAGCACCCAAACGCCCTGTGGTCCTTCCCCAGTGGTGCTGAGGAATGGGTCCAAGAGTGCTTGGCCCTCAAGTGTGGATTCGACCATCGACTGGTGGGGCAGACTTATGGAGGTAGTAAACTTTGTCTACCTTCTTATTCATGGGAGGCACTGTGAGGGGGTATTCCCAAATATTTAGCAGCAACTCCTTAAGGATCTCAGGCACTGGGACCATCACTATCTCCTTAGGAGGCTCCATGAACTGACGAACCTCAAATATTTTTGCCTGGCTTCTTCTTCAGTCAAAATCTGGAATGGGTTGGCCTCCACCATCACCCTTACAAAACCTGCGAAGGTTAAATCCTCAGGCTGAGACATCTTTCGCTCCTCTGGAGAAGTCTCTGATGGGAGACCATCCAAATCCTTGGAGGAGGGCTCAGTCTGATCATCCCCCCAGGGGTCATAGGGACCCTCATCCTCACTGTATACTACAAGGGATGGGGCATTAGGTGCTCGGTCAAATTCCAGAGGGGCAAGCATAGATGGAACTGGATAGGGGACTACAGGCCTTGGCGGAGCTTCCTCCTCCTTGGAATAGGAGACGGCCACCTTATCAGTAGGGGGAAGCCTTGCCACCGCAGGAACCAATACCAGCTGGGTCGGTAAGGCAGCAATGAGCACATCGAGCTTCTCCAGGGATGGTACAGGGATGGGTGGTACCGGCTCTGGTGCCATGGGACCGAAGCCCTGCAGTGCCCGCTCCACTGCTAGCTGGACAATGCTCCAACTCCTCCTCAAATGTTGGTGATGCCAACACTGACTGGGAGGAAGGAGGGGTGGCCAGATCTTCCTTGGGCCAGTGAGGGGGCAATCCGCAACTGGAACCAGGATCAGTGGAAACCATCATGGACCCCGGGCATCGATGGAGGTTGAGCACTCCTTGCCACGGGTTCATTTTGGGGGCATTGTGGCAAAAGCCAGTGCATGCCTGGCAAAGTGCATTGATGGGGACTGGTACAGGTCTTCCCACAATGCTTGGCCCTGTCTCTCCCCAGTGCCACACGATCGAGGACGATGAACCCAGCAACCTTGGTCCGGAGGAGATAGACAACAGTCTGTCTCTGGCACCTCTAACCACCGGCGACCTTGATGGAACAGATGGTCCCCACTGATGTCGATGGCACGGTGTCCATTGATGCAGCTCCAAGGTCCTCCAATGCCGATGGTCCAGACTTCTTTGACCCAAAGAAGTGGTCCATCTTGTCAAGTCGAAGCAGACATTCTTTCGGTGTCATCTGGCCGCAGAAGCGGCAACCCCGATCATCATGCGATACCCCCAGGCAGAGGATGCAAATAACATGAGGATCGGTGATCAACATGGTCCTTGGGTACTGGGAGCATCAGTGGAAACCAGATGAGACAATGAGGTGGTGAAATAAAATGAGGAAGAGATGAAATGAAGGCAGTGGGCATTGATGGATGAAGGGCACCGCCACCATGGGGGGGGGGGGGGGGGGGAGAGAGACAGCGAAAGCAAAATTGCTTACCTTGTAATAGGTGTTATCCCAGGACAGCAGGATGTAGTCCTCACATATGGGTGACGTCATCCACGGAGCCCTTAAGCGGGAAAAACTTCTGGCAAGTTTCTAGAAGCTTTAAACTGGCTGCCTGAGGCTACTGAGCATGCCCGGCATGCCATGATATTCCCTGCCACAGGGGGTCTCACTCCAGTCTCGTATGTAGCAATAAGCAATAGCAAAACGAAAATAATAAAGTCTGATGCCCAACTCCTCGGGGTGGTGGGTGGGTTTCGTGAGGACTACATCCTGCTGTCCTGGGATAACACCTATTACAAGGTAAGCAATTTTGCTTTATCCCAGGACAAGCAGGATGCTAGTCCTCACATATGGGTGATTAGCAAGCTAGAGGCTGAGTCATTGTCCATGCAGGAAGCAGTGATACATGTTAGAGGAAATGATGCAGCCGAAGATCACATTAGGTTGGATGTAGAGGGAGTTGGGATTAAACTGGAAACAAGTTCTTTAAGACAGATTGTCCATAGGCGGAATCTTGTCGTCCTTCCTTGTCCAAACAGTAATGAGCTGCAAAGGTGTGAAGGGAACTCCATGTTGCTGCTTTACAAATGTCAATGATTGGTACTGAACGAAAATGTGCTACTGAGGTTGACATTGCTCGTACTGAATGAGCCTTTACTCACCCTTGGAGAGGAAGGCCTGCTTTTATATAGCAAAATTTTATGCAGTCTGCTAACCAGTTGGATAGAGTATGCTTTCCCACTGCTTTACCTGGCTTATTTGGGTCATAAGAGACAAAAAGCTGATTGGATTTTCTGAGGGACGTAGTGCGATTTAAATAATAGGACAATGCACGTTTACAGTCCAAAGTGTGTAAAGCTCTTTCGCCTTGATGAGAGTGAGGCTTTGGAAAGAATGTGGGTAGAACTATAGTTTGATTTAAGTGGAATTCCGTAACTACTTTAGGAAGGAATTTTGGATGTGTTCGGAGAACCACTCTGTCATGGAGAAACTTTGTATAAGGTTCATATGTGACAAGTGCTTGCAATTCACTAACCCTCCTAGCTGATGTAATGGCTATGAGGAAAATAGTTTTCCATGTGAGAAATTTAAGATCACAGGTATCTATGGGTTCAAAGGGAGAACGCATCAAACCTGTTAAGACCAGATTCAGGTCCCATTGTGTAGCTGGGGGCCGAATTGGTGGTTTAAGCTGAGTCAGACCTCTCATGAATCTACTGACTAGAGGTTGTGTGGAGACAGGTGCATCTCCTATCTTGTTATGATAAGCTGAGATTGCGCTCAAATGTACTCTGATTGATGATGTCTGAAGACCAGAGTCTGAGAGATAGTACAGATAATCTAGAAGAGTAGTTGTGGGGCAAGTGAAAGGATCCGTATTGTTTTGCTTGCACCAGGAAGTAAATCGTTTCCATTTGAAAGAATAATTCTTTCTTGTGGAAGGTTTGCGGGAAGCTAAAGCACTTGAGAGACATTAGTTGAGAGATTAAGTGATTGTAAGATCAAGCTTTCAACATCCATGCTGTCAAGGACAGGGATTGAAGGTTGGGATGGCGCAACCGGCCCTGATCCTGAGTGATGAGAGTGGGAGCTACTCCCAGGCGTATTGGATCCTTGATTGACAGGTCTAGCAGTGTGGGAAACCATACTTGTCGAGGCCAATATGGGGCTATGAGAATCATGGACCCTTTGTCCTGCTGTAGCTTCACCAGTGTCTTGGTGATAAGCGGTATTGGAGGATATGCATATAGTAGGCCTGAGTTCCAAGGGCGAGCAAAGGCGTCCTTGGCTGGTTGGTGCTTCTGGTTGTGTAGAGAACAGAAGTTGTCCACTTTGTGGTTCAGGTGCGACGCAAAGAGGTCTGTTGTTGGTTGTCCCCAACGTTGGAATAGTTTGGTCGCAACAGAGGGATTTAGAGACCATTCGTGCGGTTGGAACTGGCAACTGAGTCGGTCTGCTAGTACATTTTGAATCCCTGCTAGATAAGTGGCCTGTAGGAACATTGAGTGACGCAAGGCCCAGTCCCAAATTTGTGCAGCTTCCTGACACAGGAGATACGAGCCCGTACCTCCCTGATTGTTGATGTACCACATGGCTACCGTATTGTCTGTCTGAATTAGCACCGTCTTGTGTGAAAGGCAGTCCTTGAACGCATGCAGCGCATAACGTATAGCTCGAAGTTCCAGAAAATTGATTTGATAAGTGGCTTCGAGTTTTGTCCAAGTTCCTTGCATTTGGAAAGAGTTCACATGAGCTCCCCATCCCAAGGTGGATGCATCTGTAGTTAATGTTATCTGAGGGATCGGTTTTTGGAAGGGCAGGCCCTTGCGCAAATTGTCCTGGAGTGTCCACCATTGTAGCGATGAGCGTAGCTGGTGGGTTACTTGGATGCGAGAGTGAAGCGGTTGAATGGCTTGGATCCATTGTGAGCGAAGAGTCCATTGGGTTAGTCGCATGGCAAGTCTTGCCATCGGAGTAACATGAACCGTGGAAGCCATGTGGCCTAGTAAGATGAGAAACTGATGAGCTGTCACTTGTGGTTGTATGGACATGGAGTACGCCAACCGGGACAGTGTTTGAGCACGATCTTCTGGAAGAAAAGCCTGTGCAAGGTTTGTGTCTAATTCTGCTCCTATGTATTGTAGCAGATGAGACGGATGGAGGTGGGATTTTTGATAATTTATGAGAAAACCCAGTCTGTGAAGTAATTGTATTGTGTAACGGAGAGAAGTTAGTGCTCCTTGGTGCGACTGGCTTTTTATTAGCCAATCGTCTAGGTAAGGGAACACATGAACACCTTGTTTGTGCAAATGTCCTGCTATTACTACTAGGCATTTGGTGAATACTCTGGGAGCTGAAGCGAGGCCGAATGGTAGGACTCTGTACTGAAAATGCTGGTGTCCCACCTTGAATCTTAGGTACTTGCGATGAGGTGGGAATATAGGTATGTGCGTATAAGCGTCTTGGAGATACAGAGAACAAAGCCAATCCCCCCTTTGTATGAGAGGAAGCATGGTGCCTAATGATACCATTCTGAATTTTTCTTTCTTTAGAAATTTGTTGAGATTCCTGAGATCTAGAATGGGACGAAGTCCTTCGGTTTTCTTTGGAATGAGGAAATATCGGGAATATAATCCTCTTCCCTTCTGTGAGTGTGGTACGTGTTCCACAGCTTTTGCTTTCAGAAGAGTAGATAATTCCATTTGCAATTGAGGAATGTGTTCTAGATAAGAGGTTTGTGGTGGAAACTCCTGCGGGAGAGTTGTGAAGTCCAGGCGGTAACCCTGATGAACTATGGACAAGACCCATTGATCTGTGGTGATGCTTTCCCATTCGTTGTAAAATTGGGAAATTCTTCCCCCTACTGGTAAATCTGGAAAGGGGTTTGGTTGGCTCTGTTCTCCGGGACTGCTTTCAAAAGCCAGAGGTGGAAGCTGTTTGGGGCGGAGGCTGCGGCCTTGCCGCTCTCTGCTGTCTTTGCTGAGGCCGTTGTTGAGGCCTTGTAGAGCGTGGTCTAGAGGTCTGAGGGTAATATCTCCTCGGCCTGTAGAAAGGCCGTCTGGTGTCTCTACGTGGAGGCCTGCGGGCAGGGTGAGTTGTAGGATCATGGGACAAAGTGGAGAGCTGCTTTAACGTTTCAGAGTGCTCTCTAAGCTGTGTTACGGCGTCTTGCACCTTTGTTCCGAACAAGTTGTCCCCTTGGCAAGGCAAGTCCACTAGTTTATCCTGGACTTCTGGACGTAAGTCCGAAGCCTTCAACCAGGCCCATCTTCGCGCACTGATGCCTGATGCTGCAGTTCTGGAAGAAGTCTCAAAGGCATCATACGCCGCTCGCACCTCATGTTTGCCCGCATCCAGACCCTTCTGCACAATCTGTTGTGCTGCCTCCTGCTGTTGTTGAGGTAGAGATGGGAGAAATTCCTCAATCTGCTTCCACAGATTTCTTTGATGCTGTGTCATATACAGCTGGTACGCAGCAATCTTAGCATTCAGCATCGCTCCCTGGTAAATCTTCCGCCCCATAAGGTCTAAGAATCTGTTGTCTTTCCCTGGAGGGATAGAGGCGTGCGTTCTAGACCTGCGTGACTTCTTTTGTGCAGATTCCACAACTAATGAGCTATGTGGCAGTTGTGGCTTCTGGAACCCTGGGGCTGCTTGGACTAAATACGTAGAGTCCACTCTACGATTTACTCCAGGTGTTGTACACGGGTGCTCCCAAATCCTTTGTTGAAGTTGCAGCAGCACTTCGTGTACTGGGATAGCCAAGTTATGTTTTGGGGGATCTACAAATTGTAGTATCTTCAGGGTCTGCTGTCTTTCATCCTTCTCCGCTTGAAGCTGGAAAGGGATGGATTCTGACATTTCTTGAATGAAGGAAGCAAAGGATAAATCCTCAGGGGGGGATTGTTTCTTGGCCTGAGGCGGAGTACCTTCTGATAAAAAATCCTCTGAAGAATGCTCCGATTGTGTATCTGACCATGTATCTGTTGGGGGCTGGTATGAATGATGGTCCCCTCTTTTAGCTGGTGATATCCCAGATGGTCCTTGTAAAGGATCTCGGGTGTCCGGCACACCATCACTGGCATCACTTTCTTCCTCAGGCTGTGAAGGCAAGGAAGCTAAAAGATCCTGATATCTTTTTGTAAGAATTGCATGAAGTTGTCTTTCAGAAGAAACTTCTGGGGCCTGCAGGGATGTGTGCTTAGACTTTCCTGATGCCTTTTTTCCTTGCCCTGGAGCTCTGGAGGGAGCTAGGGTGTATTGTGGTGTTACTTGTGCAGCAGTAGGAAGTGCTGAAGTTAGAAAAGAAAACATGGAAATGGGAATCAATGAGGAGATAGGCCTGGAAGCCATTGTGGACATCGAGGTTTGTAAAATAGTTGATTCCATCGATGGCCCTGACAGCTGTATCGAAGATGAAGCTGTAGAAATCATTGGATCAGCCGGTATCACTGAGGAGCAGCTGGCCACATCCATCGGCATGGAAAACGCTGTTAACGGAGATGCAGCAGTCGTTCTCGGTATCGAGATCGACGATGATGGCACCGGCATCGAGATCGACGATGATGGCACCGGCATCGAGATCGACGATGATGGCACCGGCATCGAGATCGACGATGATGGCACCGTCATCGATATCGAGGAGGGCATCGACTCGATGGTCGGCATCGATTGAATTATCGGCATCGGCCCGATGGCCGGCAGACTGAAGAGTCGGCATCGGTCCTAGGGCCGGCATCGGCGATGTCGCCGGCATGCTTTCTTTAAGGGCATCAGTAACAATTTTCTTAATCAAAGCGGTTAAGTCTGTTACGGACGTCGATGGTATCGATTCCTCTGTAGGCGTTGCAGAGGTCGATGACAATTTCCGCTGTTTAGATACCGGTTCCTCCGGCGGTGGTAATGGAGGAATTGAATGATGTCTGCGATGCTTATGCTTTGTGCGAATCTCAGACACAGACTTTGACGATGCCACAGATGGTGTTGGCGATGAAGCGTCCCCCGAACCTTCTGGGATTCTTGTCTTTAGAAGTATCTTCTTCGATAAGCCTACCGGTGAAGATTTAGTCGATGACGAAGGTGATGCCCGGATTTGAAAAATCTGAGCCATTTTCTCATGGCGAAGTTTCCGTCCTTTCGCCGTCATTTCTTGACACTGGGCACAAGAGGCGATGTCATGGTCTCCACCCAAACAGCGAACGCACTCGACGTGCGGGTCAGTGATCGACATAGTCCGGTTGCAGGCCGGACATTTTTTGAATCCGGAAGTTTTCTCTGTCGACATTGTCGATGATTTCGGATTCCTTTTTTGCGAAAAAGAACATGATGTTTGTCACCAGCCGGTGACAAACGGAGCGAGACCCTTAAAGGGTAAAAAAGTTGAAATTTTAAGTTTGTCGTTGTGAGGTAACTCACGGGGCTCCTAGAAACCGCGATGCAGCTAGCAGCGCGGAAAAAAGAAGACTGGAGTGAGACCCCTGTGGCAGGGAATATCATGGCATGCCGGGCATGCTCAGTAGCCTCAGGCAGCCAGTTTAAAGCTTCTAGAAACTTGCCAGAAGTTTTTCCCGCTTAAGGGCTCCGTGGATGACGTCACCCATATGTGAGGACTAGCATCCTGCTTGTCCTGGGATAAATGAAACTTACCTGAACGCCGAAAATCCTGACTGGGGGCACTATGGGGAAGAACTGAGAGGGACCCAGTGACGGACTGAAGGAAAAAGATCACGAAAAACCACAAAATTGAAGTTTTCCACAAAGCAAAAGCCAAAAGTTTTTTGCTCAATTAAACCATAAGGCTCACCATTCCGTGGAAAATAAGAATGAAGAGGAACCTTGCGTAGATGTGGTATAAAGCATGCTGGGCATGCTCAGTGGGCCTAGTTAAAGTTTCTAGAAACTTTGACATAAGTTTTCTGCATCATGCTCTGATGATTCTGCAGAATCACCCTTTTGATTTTTTGTTCATTTTGCAATTTAATGTAAAATCGGTAGGAATTTTTTTACATGAAGATGTTAAGGTGAGATTCTGTATTAATAAGCAAATTCTACATTTACAAAAGTTCTTAAACATAGAAATATGACCACAAAGACTGTCCTATTAAGTCTTTCCATCCACTCAACTAATTAGCTTTATAATTCCCATCACTCCCTCAGATATCCCCTGAATTTAACCTTGATCATACATGAAACTTTCCCACATAATGAAATACATTAAGCACTGGATTGAAAATAGTTTTAATGATTTCTTCTCATAGTTTTTAGGATTTTAAATGTAAATGGCTGTTCCTTGTGTAATAAATTGTTCAAACTATAAGTATTCTCACCAGCAAAAAAAAAAAACATTTCACAGAAACGAGCCAGAAAAATACCCTTTGCTAAGTGCTTCCTTACATCACTGATCTGGACAATGTGAACAAATAAGGTAGGTACATACAGTTAATGCAAAAATAAAGATACTTCCAGGGTGGAAATATATTTAGAAAACAGGAACAGAAAAATGTTTAGGACTCAGGAAACTATCTTTTTTCTTGCTTTTTTGCCTCTTTAGTTTAGTTTTTATTTTGCTTTCTTGTCATTTCTTTTTTTTTTAGATTAGTATCTTTTCTTTTTTTGTACTCTGTTTTATATTTTGCTTTTCTGAATTTCAGAAGCCCACATGGCCTGGCTCCCAGGACTTTTCCAAGCCTGGATATATCTACTGTACAACAATCTAGAAAAGGTACTTTAATTTCTGTTCAGCATAGGCCTGTGAACTAGTTTAGTTTCTCTCCCTTATAAATGACTAAAGAAGGCAATAAATAACTTCTGGATCTTTCACTTTGCAAATCTGTAACCAAAATTCAATGGTCTTCCTTACAAAAATAAATACACGGCAAAGCTTTGATCACTTAGTCTTATTCCGACAAAGAACAAAATCAATTAAATCCTCAAGGAGGGGAATGGACAATAAGATATCCTCTTAACTTTCATTAGCAGGAGGCTATGCATTAGACTCTACAGAAAGGCTACACTGTCCTTTTGTTCATCTTTTCATTGGTTTATAAAGGAAATGTCAATACGAAATGCATAATTACAAATAATTGTCTTGCTGCATCATAGACAGCCATACATTGAAAATGCAAATTAAGACAGATATAACCCATAAAAGGAAGGTAGAAATTCTGCTCAGCGAGAGTCCCAGCACTGCTATAACATCTAGCATACCTCACTGAGAAAGACATGGTATGTACATGTATTTTATGGATATGCAAATAAGATTGAGAGAACTTTCAGTATTGCATATTATATACCCTCAAAGACTACACAGTAAATTACAGTATAATATTTACAATAAGAAAAATACAAATTTAAATGACAAGCTATCGATAACTACTTCAAATTAACAACATACAGCAACAGTCATCTAGCTGTTTTTGTTCGCAGTCTTCTCTTGATGATAAGGTGGTCACTTTCCTTTTCCTTTCTATTCATAATAATCTACGAAAAGAAAACCCAATTTAATTTTGCTTTTCTGAAACAAAGTAAATTTTACAGTTTCTTTTCAATGTGTGACATATATAAAATCAGCAAAATCAAAGCATAGATGGCAAAAAAAGTCTTTGGCATTAGCCTGCATGAATCAGAGTACCCCTTCATGGAACTTCTTGGTCAAAGTGAGAAAAGCATATTATAGCAAAAGCACTGAAGCTGTGTTTACAGCTGATGGGATGTCCTGCTGGCTGCAAACTAGAGAAGGAACTCAATTTTCACATTTTGCATGCCTACATGCTCCTGCTGGGTTTGAGGAAAAGAATGCTAATATAACTGACTAGTTGTGTAGAAAGTACTATGCATTTATTAACACTAACATTTCCATCCGGCAAAAACAAGCTTGTAACAGACCTATGAAGCTTTTAAACCTTTTAACAGGTAGAGTTATACATTTTAAAGAGTTGAAAAAACCTAACACATTCTTGATAAAACAATTTATTTTATATACCCATGAAATGTGGAAAAGATTTCAACTCAGTCTATCCTAGCTGTATGAGGGCAGGGGAAGAGAGGAATATACAGCACCAACACTCAATGATTGGAACAAGTGAAGGGGAAGAGGGTCAAGTCTGAACCTATTCCATTATTAAATAGTCGCTCAGACTTTGCCTTAATCATGGTAATTAACATCCCTACCTCATAAGGGCAATTCATTAATGCTTCAAGCACATTGTCTGACATATATACTCTCTCTATTTAATCCCCTGCTTCTTTTTCTATGCTCCAAGTTGTATTACTCCCTTGTTTTATTGTAACTGCATTCCTTAGCCTTTCTCTTGTTTAATGTGTTAATGTTTTATCATTACTATTATCATTATTTATTACTATTATTAGGATCAATGTTATTTTTTACCTTTTTGTTCCCTATCCACTTGTTAAATGTAAACCGGCATGATGCGATATTTATCGCGAATGCTGGTATAGAAAAACTTAAAATAAATAAATAAATAAATAAATAAGTCTATGGATGGGACTACTTACTCCAGGAGAGAGTAGGAAAGTATGAGGGAGAGGTATTTAAAACAATACAAAAACAAAAGACTGAACTGGTATCACTCATGTTAAGATGCATATATTTAGGGAGGCTGCATAACTGAAATGGTACTTGGGACTGGTTTGTTAGCTTGATGCACCACACCCTGCTTTTTTCTTTGATAACCTCCCTTTTACTATATATTTGCCTTTTTGTGGCACTAGTATTGGGATTGGCCTCTATAGATATTTATGTTTCCCTATAATTTACTCATTTTTTTCTTTTTTCACTCTGACTGAAATATTTAAAGAATGCTGAAAAAAATGATTGTGAACTAGAAAAAGGATTTAATTCTTTGAGTACTGTATTTTTCCCTTAACAATACAATATAAAATAAGATAAGAACAGAAGGCATGTGAATTGTTTCATGAATAATTTAAATTCAGATTATCAGCACAACTATTTACTTGTTCAAGGATTTGACATTTCAGCCACGAAGGGCCTGCTGGTAAATGTGTACTCCCTACCCTCTCCCTTGTCTGCATTAATCTATCCACTGGGACTAGCCAGCAGGACTCAGACATGGTGGAGTTGACGAACCCAAGACCCAGCATGGGAGGGGGGACGGACGGACACTGTTGCTGCTACTGCAAGGATGACTCCTGCTGTAATTGAAGGGTTTATCTTGGAGGAGACACCCCTTCCACTCCTCAGCCAGCAAGGGGACTTGGTTCACCCAGGTAATTGTCCTGAGGAAAACATGAGGTGACAACAAAGCGTTTTAATAAGTGTTTAAACCTTCAAATAGGCAAAACCTCTCTTCAAACCCTTTATTTATTTATTTATTTTATTTAACATTTTTCTATACCGACATTCGCACGAGACATCACATTGGTTTCCAGACAACAGCAAATTCAGCCAACAGGGCTTTACATTGTAACTGATGAAATAACTGGAGGGAGGGGGGGGGGGGGGGAGGAAGGGAGGGAAGGGGGGAGGGAAGAAACTTGGAACTATATGACTTTAGGGCTAGATTCCTTAAGGCAGGGCTTCCCAAACCTGGCCTGAGGATCCCACAAGTCATAAGGACTGAAGGCCTAATTTACAAAGGTTTTCTCTCGTCTCTGTCTGTGGCAAAAGGCCTTAAGGCAGGGCTTCCCAAACCTGGCATGGGGATCCCATAGCCAGTCGGGTTTCAGGATATCCACAAGAAATATGCATGAGATAATTTGCATGTCATGGAGACTCATATGCAAATTTATCTTATGCATATTCATTGTGGACATCCTGAAAACCCGAATGGCTGTGGGATCCCTATGGCACGTTTGGGAAGCCCTGCCTTAAGGCCTTTTGCCATAGACAGAGACGAGAGAAAAACCTTTGTAAATTAGGCCTTTAGTCCTTATGACTGAAAAATTAAAGCTAAAACCAACACAATCCCCCACATCATCACTTACTGAATGAGCAGGAATGTCAAGAGGAGATGATATGTCTGTTGAGTACAGTTTCCTCCGGCCTCGTTTTGGCTTGGGCACAGGCTCTTTATGGAACACTGCTTCGACAGGCTTGGGAGAGCTTATTGTTTCAATCAATTTCTTTGCTGCAATAACAGAAGCCCACAAATACAATTTTTCATGTATGCCACATTCTATATATAGCTTCTTTTTTTTTTTTTTTTAAAGGCACATATACCTTAAAGCATCTCTATATTGTCCAAAAGTCCATCTGTTACCATTAGAAAGAGGCGGAGGATTTGTTTACAAACTGATGGAAAGTCCATGTGATACAGCCCAGGGCCCTCCATGGTACACTTGAATTACTTTTCCCATATCCCATAGGGGGCCAGTATGGAAATTTAAAAAGATAAAACAAACAGAACTTTTAAACTGTCCATTTCAGGTCCTTTCACTACATTTTCTCTCTTAAAGGCAAGGCGGGGTGATCTTTGGACAGTAGAGAGACACTAATTAATTCGATAAGCCTGAGCATTCTCTGATCAATAATTACTCCTTTTGTGAATTAAGGGAGGGGTTTAGTTCATTGCTCTATCACTTAGGTCTCTCTGTAAAAGTGTGTTTTAATTGGACCACCTGAAAGGTGCATTTCAAGACAACCCAAAAGCAAGACCTGCTGAAGTATTTTTCCATGGGTGATATAACATTGTATAGCATCAAACACCTTGATGTAAAATTATATGGTTTCTTCTAAAAATCTGAAGATAAGAGCTTGCAAAATATCCCTAGTCTCTTGACATCTCTTCCAAATATTTGGTAGGTCCTATCAATTCCCTATGTTCCACAAGCAGTTCTTTAATACATTCTGCAAGGGTTGGAGCATAGTTAAGAGAGTGCAGTAAATAAAATTCTTTTTAGAGTTGTAAAAACACAGACATTATTTTATCTTAATCTTCATAATATATTATCCAGCTTTATATAGTTAATTCAGTGTACACAAACCTTTGGTGTGCAGGATAGTAGGAGAACTTTGCAACAGGTCACCAAGTTTTTGTAATGTCCTTTCTTTTTTGGTATGTGACCGTGTACTGGAGCTGGATATTTGTTTTTTCAGAGTGGAGCTCTTTTGTAGTTTTAGTCTAGCAGCACCCTGAAGGCAAATAAATGATAGAAGCTATTCCAGACAGTAAATTAAGGTTTATGTTTAAATTCACTAGGAGTAACATTCTTTATCTAAATATCTGTACAGCTTTTTTCTGATATTATTTGAATAATTGAGTAATATTGTTAACAGACACTACAGTACTATGTAAATGAGCAAAGTAGCAGCCTGAGGTTAGAGTAATAAGCTGAGAATCAGGGATGCAAATGCTCTTTGTGACTTTGGGCAAGTCGCTTCATCCACCATTTGAGGACAGGGAAATACTCAGGCCGATGCAATATCAGCACGTGGAAAACGGACACTCATGACTGAGCGCCCGCTCTCCTAACGCTCGCCAATCAACCTCTCCGGGGTGTCAGATGCAATAAGCAAAATGGGCTGCTGCAGTAAAAAGGCGGCGCTAAGGGGAAATTGTGCGCCCCTAGCACCTCCTCAGCAGCGGATGCCCAGAAGTGGCCATCTGTGGGTTAGGAAAATGGACGCTCAATTTTACGAGTGTCCATTTTCCTAACTTGTGCACCAGTTGAGCGTTCCTTTTCCTAACCTGACTGCCAGCACACTTTAAAAAAAAATTATTTTTTTTTTACCCAACTACTTTTCAGTTCCTCAGACTTAATATCACCATAATATTAAGTGGGAAGAACTACAGAAAAGCAGTATTTTCTGTTTTTCCATCAACTTTAGGGGTTCCTCAAAACTTAACACCTGCTCCAGGGCAGGCAATTTCTGAGGGTAAAAATGTGCACATTGGGCATGTATTTTTTTTTTTGCATCAGGAGGTAATAGCTAATAGCCTAATCATGAATTTACATGTGATGAACGCTATTAGCTTCGCCAAGTTGGATGCGCGTTTTGGACAAGCTAATCCCCTTATTGCATAAGGAGTTGTGGACACGTGTCCAAAACACGCGTCCAACCACGGGTTAACCAGTGTGCTCATCTGAGTGCACTATATTGTATTGGCCAGTCTGTGCCTGAATCTAACTTGCCTTGATCTACCAATGAAAAAGCATGAGCTAAATCTGAAATATAATTTACCACCCAAGGTTACAATTTTGTCTCAGTTATAACCAAGCTTTGTCCTCTTTCATTCATATATTATGAACAATGAAAATATCAGTATCTCAGACTTGTTTTCCTGTTTGGTATTGGCGGAGAAAAATAAATCTGTGTAAACAACTCATGTGCTAGTCACCCAGACTGATTACAGAAAAAGGCAGTCTACTAGCAAACTGAGAAAATAAGATATAAAATGCATGGAGGCCAGATTTCTATAAAGCGACTTATTTTTCTAGATTGTACGTTTGGATGATCTGCCAAGCAGAATGAAGATCATGCAATACTCTCCCAGAACTAGTAAACATTATGCAATGTTTGTGGCGTTTGTTACCCTAATGGGGGTTTTAGTCAGCACAAAATCATGTTCAAACATCCAGATTAATTTCTTGCTAGACAAAATTATAAATTTCTAAACTATAATGTTTCCTTGTTCTATTCATATACTACCAAGGAACAAACCAGCAGACAGGATTAGACAAACCTCTTCTTCCTTGTTACCAGTGGCAGCGTTGCATTGTAAAAGTGTATTCATTGTGGAACTCAATGTGGCATTTTTCCTGTTTTCATCCTTCACCATCACCTAGGTACACAAAGCACATACCAAGCTACAGTAAAATGTAAACAAATTCTTATTCCTAGAGCATACACTATACTGTCAATGCTAGGCCACAAACTGCAACATTTGGACTCAAAAACCATCACTTTACAAGCAGTCTCCTATGACCACTCAGATAGGAGTTAAAAACAAAGTGTGCTGAAACATGCACACAAAAGATTCTTTAAATCTGGGCTTTAAAAAGGTCTTCTGCTGTGCTTCCATAGTGCTAATTACAACTACGCATCAAACAGCCTTCTGCATAGAAAGCAATCATTTTTCAGTTATAATGAGCTGCCAAGAAAATCTATTCATCAGCAATGTGAGAATTTCTTATAACTATTTTCTATTAAACAACTTGACAGCTTGGAGCTTCTGGAAAGCTAGCACAAATGCATGCGCCTTACATGAATTATTAAAATATTCCACTGTGATCACTGCAGTTTGTTCACCTTGTACACCACCACAGTTTTAATGTACTTTTCTTCATTTGTATACTTTAATTTACCAACTCTTGAAGCTATCTTTCCTAGGATATGAATACAGTTTTCTAACTCATGTGTGCACACCTATCTGTATAAAAGATTAGTTACATGCTTATAGGGTATAGATCATGGAGTAAACTACGATTATTCACATCACATTTCCAACACAGTAGTTTGCCTACAATGCAAAAGCAAACTATTTTGATTGAAAAATGGAAGTTGCACCAATGAAAACAATGGGGTAGATTTTCAAATAGCGCGATTTGGCGTACTTTTGTTGGCGCATCAGGCGCCAACAAAAGTACGCTGGATTTTAGTAGATACGCGTGTATCCGCTAAAATCCGGGATTGGCGCGTGCAAGGCTATCGATTCCGTAAAGCCGGCGCGCGCCGAGCCGCACAGCCTACCTCCGTTCCCTCCGAGGCCGCTCCGAAATCGGAGCGGCCTCGGAGGGAACTTTCTTTTGCCCTCCCCTCACCTTCCCCTCCCTTCCCCTACCTAACCCACCCGCCTGGCCCTGTGTAAACCCCCCCCTTACCTTTGTCGGGGGATTTGCGCCTCCCGGAGGGAGACGTAAATCCCCGCGCGCCAGCGGGCCGCTAGTGCGCCGGGACGCGACCTGGGGGCGGGTCCGGAGGGCGCGGCCACGCCCCCGGCCACGCCCCCGGACTGCTCCGGGCCGTAACCACGCCCCCGAAACGCTCCTGACACGCCCCGCGGATTGGGCCCGCCCCCCTGGGGCTCTGCGCGCGCCGGTAGGCCTATGTAAAATAGGCGCACCGGCGAGCAGGGCTCTTAAAATCCGCCCCAATGTGTTTTGTGTGTTACAAGAAGAGTATCTTCCAGTCCCAATATGTATCTACATAAAGCTTTTTCAAGCTTGTATCTCTGCTGAGCACAATAAACAAAAAATACATTTTAACTAGAGAAATTTGCTAAAGATTAGAAAGAAAAAAAAAAGCCCATTCCATTATCAATCAGAAAAAGCCAAGAAGTTTCACCGACAGAAGACTTTTAAATATAATATACTTATTCATTTTCTAATGGGTTAGTTTGAGATAAGAATCAGACTTTTCCATAATTAAGTAGAAATTTAGTCTTACTATTAATTTCCTTTCTCAATCTTGCTATACCGGTCCAGATACATGGGTTTATTCTATCCAACCAGCAGATGGAGATAGAAAACACAACTATTTTCAGTGACATCACTGGTACTTAAGGATGGTGCAGCCCATGCAAATGCTAGAATTCTTATAACAAAAGCAATGGAAGACTGGAAAAATTGTCCCCAAAATTTTCAAGTAGCCTGTGGAATTTACCACAAAACAGGAGGATCCTCTAAGAAAAACCTCTTCTTCAAAACCTCACCAGGATAGAGAAAACAATACAAAAGACAGAAATAAAAGATGTAGAGACACCTCAGGCTCTCCTTACAAAGAAAAACTGAAAAACTAATGCAAAATTCAAAAGGTTTACCAGCTAAAAACACACTGCGAGTCCTAATTTCCTGGGAGAGTTCTGGACTGGTTTACCAGGATTCAAGGAAAGAAAATTAACAAGACAGACAAATTTTCCTTATCCTGCTACACTATCCATATATGAGGGAAGGAGCTACAGCTGCTCTGAGCACATCTGTTCCAAAAAGCTGCATCTTCCTTGGCTTGTACATCCAGCCTGTAGTGTTTACTGAAGGAATGTAAGGAACACTAAGTTGCCAACTCACAAATCTTCTGGTACAAGGGCTATAGCCTTCATCCAAGAGGAAGCCTGTGCGCTTTTTAAGTGAGCCTGAAGGGCCTCTGAAACCTATGACTTTTCAGCAAGCTAGCTCAGATAGTCTCTTTAATTGACCTGGACAACAAAGATTTGGAAGCTGTCTTTGCCCTTTTAAGAGGACCTCGTAAAGGTCTTGCGAAAAGAATTGGAGAAATTACTTACCTGATAATTTCGTTTTCCTTAGTGTAGACAGATGGATTCAGGACTAATGGGTATAGTGTACTCCTGCTAGCAGTTGGAGATGGATCAGATTTCAATCTGACATCAGCCCCTAGTACATATATCCCTGCAGGAAGTGCAGCTCTTCAGTATTCTCCTCGAAAAGCATTGTGAATATATGTGTGCCTGACTGATTGATTAACTTAATAATTTGGTTAACTTGAATAACTTCATAACTTGGTTAAACGTTAAAACTTGATTAACGAACTGGTTGATTGACTATAGCTGGAGACCGCCAGTGTAATCAACCGGAAAGCGTCGACACCCAGCAGGGTGGATGCCCTAGGTAAATGAAAACATAGCGTACCCTTGAATCATTTGAAAGACCATGCGTGACGGCAGCCAAGGGTGGGATGCTGAGTCCATCTGTCTACAGTAAGGAAAATGAAATTATCAGGTAAGTAATTTCTCCATTTTCTAGCGTGTAGCAGATGGACTCAGGACCAATGGGATGTATAAAAGCTACTCCTGAACCGGGTGGGAGGCTGCCCGCGACCCACTTAGTATTGCCCTTGCAAATGCCATGTCCTCCCGAGCCTGAACGTCCAGACGATAGAATCTGGAGAAGGTATGGATGGAGGACCATTTAGCCGCCCTGCAGATCTCGGCAGGTGACAGCATTCTAGTTTCTGCCCAGGATACTGCCTGGGCTCTGGTAGAATGGGCCTTGACCTGTAGAGGTGGTGGCTTGCCAGCTTCTACGTAGGCCGCCTTGATGACTTCCTTGATCCAGCAGGTGATGGTTGCCTGCGAGGCCGCTTCCTCTTGTCTCTTTCCGCTGTGAAGGACGAAAAGGTGGTCCATTTTTCGTACGGGTTCGGACATTTCCAGGTATCTGGATAGGAGTCTAACGATGTTGAGGTGGCGCAGACTATGGGATTCTTCCGAATTCTTCAAGTCATCCGTCGTTGGTAGTGAGATGGTCTGGTTAAGGTGGAAGTGTGAGACCACTTTGGGGAGGAAGGAGGGAACCGTGCATAGTTGGATGGACCCCGGGGTGAGCCTGAGGAACGGCTCATGGCAGGACAGTGCTTGTAGTTCCAATATGCGGCGGGCTGAACACACCGCCAGCAAAAACACCGTCTTTAAGGTTAACAGGGGGAGGGGACAGGCCTCTGAGGGGTCTGAAGGTGGTTCCCGCTAGGAAGTCCAAAGCGAGATTGAGATTCCACGGAGGTACCGGCCACTTTAGTGGTGGGCGAATGTGTTTGACTCCTTTCAGGAAGCGTGACACGTACGGATGAGAAGCTATGCTGTCGCCCTCGCTCTTGGAGCCGTAGCATGACAATGCGGCCACCTGTACCTTGATGGAGTTGCGGGACAGACCCTTCTGTAGTCAGTTCTATAAGAATTCCAGGATCACGGGAACTTTAAATGCGCGTGGCTTGATGTTGTGGTCTTCGCACCAGGCTTCAAATACTCTCCAGATCCTTATGTACGTTAGCGATGTGGAGAACTTACGTGCTTGAAGGAGAGTGTCGATTACCACCCCCGAGTATCCGCTCTTTCTCAGGCGAGCCCTCTCAATGGCCAGACCTTAAGAGAATTGAGCTGGGTCTTCGTGGAGGATTGGACCTTGTTGTAGCAGGTCCCTGTGTGGGGGCAGGGGTAGGGTGTTCCCTGCCAGCAGTCTTCTCATGTCTGCGTACCAGGGTCTTCTTGGCCAATCCGGAGCCACCAGAAGAACTAATCCCTTGTGTAGTTGTATCTTGTGAATGATTGTACCCAGTAGGGGCCACGGCGGGAAGGCGTATAGTAGAGTCCCCGAGGGCCAGGGCTGTACAGGGCATCGATCCCTTGGGACTGTGGTTCCCGCCTGCGGCTGAAGTATCTGGATACTTGGGCGTTGGATCTGTTTGCCAGAAGGTCCATGTCCGGATTTCCCCCACTGATTCACTATCATCTTGAAGGCTGCGGACGAAAGCCTCCATTTCTCCTGGGTCTAGACTTTCCCTGCTGAGGAAGTCTGCCGTGATGTTGTCTTTCCTGGCGATGTGGATGGCGGATATCTCCTGGAGGTTTGCTTCCGCCCACACCATCAGGGGGTCTATTTCTAGGGACACCTGTTGGCTCCTGGTTCCCCCCTGCCGGTTGATAAGAACATAAAAACATAAGAAATTGCCATGCTGGGTCAGACCAAGGGTCCATCAAGCCCAGCATCCTGTTTCCAACAGAGGCCAAAACCAGGCCACAAGAACCTGGCAAATTACCCAAACACTAAGAAGATCCCATGCTACTGATGCAATTAATAGCAGTGGCTATTCCCTAAGTAAAATTGATTAATAGCCATTAAGGGACTTCTCCTCCAAGAACTTATCCAAACCTTTTTTGAACCCAGCTACACTAACTGCACTAACCACATCCTCTGGCAACAAATTCCAGAGCTTTATTGTGTGTTGAGTGAAAAAGAATGATGTAGGCCACTGTCGTGGCGTTGCCAACATTACTCTGACCGCTTTGTTTCGAAGTCTGTAAGCGAACCGCAGGCAGGCTAGTCTGACTGCCCGCGCTTCTAGGCAGTTGATGTTCCATCCCGCCTCTTCTGCGTTCCACTGCCCTTGGGCGGTTAACTCCTTGCAGTGTGCTCCCCATCCTCGTAGACTGGCATCTGTGGTGAGTAGGGTCCAGGTTGGGGAGGATAGTCTTGATCCCTGGCTCATGTGGCTGGCCTGCAGCCACCACCGTAGCTGGGTCCAAACTCTGCCGGGAGTGATAGACGTACAGTGTAGTTCTGGGACCGTGGGCTCCACCGTGATAGAAGTGAGCGCTGTAGGGGCCTCATGTGGGCTCGCGCCCATGGCACTACTTCCAGTGTGGATGCCATCAGCCCGAGGACTTGCAGGTAATCCCATGCTGTGGGATGAGGATCGTTCAGCAAGGTTTGCAGCAGGTTCCACAATTTTGATCTCCTTGTGGGGGTCAGGCTGACCTTGTCCTCTTTGGTGTCGAATTGGACTCCTAGGTATTCCAGCGACTGTGAGGACTGTAGGGAGCTTTTGTGTATGTTGACCACCCATCCTAGGCTCTCCAGTAGAGTTATGACTCTGCTGTTTGCTTGACGGCTTTCCTCCGGTGACTTTGCCCTGATCAGCCAATCGTCCAGGTAAGGGTGAACGAGGATTCCTTCCTTCCTCAGTGTTGCTGCCACCACCACTATTACCTTGGTGAACGCTCGGGGTGCTGTGGCTAACCCGAAGGGTAGTGCCCGGAACTGGTAGTGACGGTTCAGGACTTCGAAGCGTAGGTAGCGCTGGTGTTCCTGATGAATTGGGATATGCAGGTAGGCCTCCGAAAGATCCAGGGATGTGAGAAACTCCTGGTTGTATCGCCCTTATAACGGATCGTAGGGTTTCCATGCGGAAACGGGGAATTCTGAGGTGGCGGTTGACCGACTTGAGGTCCAGGATGGGCCTGAATGTTCCCTCGTTCTTGGGGACAATAAAATAAATGGAATAATGGCCAGTATTTATTTCCTGTGGAGGCAGTGGGGTTATGGCCTCAAGGGCTAGTAGTCTGGACAGTGGAGCTTCCACTGCCGCCCTCTTGAAGGGGTCATGGCAGGGGGACTCCATGAACTTGTCCAGAGGGGTTCTTAGGAAATCCAGGTAGTACCCCTCCCGAAAGATGGCTAGGACCCACTTGTCCGAGGTTATCTCGACCCATCTGCGGTAGAATAGGGCTAGTCTGCCCCCTATGGCTTCTTCCCTTGGATGGGTCGGCTGAATCTCATTGTGGGGTGCGGCTGCGGCCTGCACCCGAGCTGGTTCCCCTCTTGTTGTGCTTTGTCCGAAAGAACTGGTTCCTGCCCGTAGGGCGGGTGGTTTGATAGTTGCTCCTGTAAGGATTGAAGCGCTGTGAACCTCTGCCCCTGGAGGACCTGGGGAAGGGTCGCTGGTTTCTCTTCGTCTTATCCTCCGGCAGGCGCGGCAATGGGGATTCGCCCCATTTGTCAGCCAGTTTCTCTAGTTCGCTGCCGAACAGGAGGGATCCTTTGAAGGGCATCCTTGTGAGGCGTGTTTTGGAAGATGCGTCAGCCGACCAGCTTCGGAGCCAGAGCTGCCTCCTGGCCGCCACCGCAGATGACACTCCTCTGGCCGCTGTGCGCACTAGGTCGGAAGCAGCGTCCGCAAGGAATGATACTGCTGGTTCCATGTATTCTCCCGGGGTGGTGTTCCTTGTTTGTGATAAGCAGGCACGGGTCACCACGGTGCAGCAGGCCGCAATTTGTAGAGACATAGCGGCTACGTCAAATTACTTTTTGAGGATGGACTCCAGACGCCGGTCATGTGCATCCTTGAGCGCAGCTCCTCCCTCCACTGAGATAGTGGTGTGTTTAGAGACCGCGCAGATCATGGCATCCACTCTTGGACATGCGAGAAGATCTTTGGTTGCCTGGTCCAGTGGTACAGAGCTGCCAAGGCTCGTCCCCCTTTGAATGTGGACTCCGGAGCACTCCATTCCAGGTCAATCAGCTGTTGTGCTGCTTGTAACAGAGAGAAATGGCGAGAAATCTGTCGGAGACCCTCCAAGCAGGGGCTTTGGTTTAGGTTCCCCCGAAGTCCCTGGGCCCGGGATAGCGAGCTCCGTCAGGCATTGGTTGACCAGGTCCGGGAGCTCGTCCTTTGTGAAGAAGCGTCTCATGGTTCGGTGAGGCTCTGTTCCCGTGGGGGAGCTCCCCATCTTCTAGGGGTTCGGCTTCCTCCTCAGAGATGTCAGAGTCCCCATAGGTGGGGCTTCTGGGTAGTGGAAGCCTGTGCCTAGGTCTTGAAGGGCCTGGGGTATGAGGGTCCTCCGGTGGAGCATGTGGCTGGACATCCAGAGGTTCAGTTTGCTTTTGAACAAAGGTGTGAATCCCCTTGAAGAACTCCACCCATGAGATCGACGCTAGGTCAAAGCTGAAGAGCGCTAGTTCCTTGGGGGTCCTCGTCTGTGGGGAGGTCCCCCTGGCTAGGTCCGGGGTACCCCCTGAGGAGCTAGAACTCGGCCCTGGGTGGGACTGACCCTGAGCTGGATCTCCCAGGGCCTCCTCGCACTGGGTGCACAGGGCATCGGCCTCCTCGCTTTGTGCGGCTCTGATGTGGCATGCTGGGCAGAGGCCTTGAGCTTTTATCTCTATTTCTGGAGGTGCCATGATGTGGCATGCTGGGCAGAGGCCTTGAGCTTTTATCTCTATTTCTGGAGGTGCCATGGCTGTCGGTGTGTAAACTCTTATGCGCACCGGTGTGCTTAAGGTAAGCGTGTAGTTGTGCGCCTAGCCGTAGATATGTGCCCGGCTCGCGAGTGTAACTTATGCACGCAAGACCTGATGTGCGTGTAAGACTATGCGCACAAGTGCTTTGTGCGCCTAGGTCGGAGTTGTGCACTCGGGCCGAACGGCGCGGCAAATGGGGCCAAGATGGCGACGGCGAGCACGCAGGCAATATGGTGACCCCCTCGGAGAGTCTCCACATGGGTAGACCCTTGGAAATAACCAGGGCCTGGCTCTGCTAGGATGGATCAACCCGGTGGCACTGGTCCCGGCTGGCGACCTGTGCTCCTCCTCGATCCTCGGAGACCAGATTCAAGCAGAAGATTTCTACCTTACCTTGTCTTCGGCGCTTCCCGGTTTCGTCCCGGGCGGTCTCTGGCTGCAGGGGGGAGAGGGCAAATACCTTCACCGCCACACTCGAGGGTGCACCCGCTGCCTCTCATCCGTGCCCGAGGATCGGGGGCTAGGTCCTTGCCACGATTCGACCGCCGGACCGAGGCTTACCTCCGAGGGACCACGGAAATCACCTCGGGAATCTCAACTGGGGGAGGGACCCAAGGGTATCACCGTAGGAGAGCGGGGCTCGTCTTCAGGTATGTTCCTTCTTTAAAATTTGGATTTTCTTCTTTGAATTTGTTCGAATGCTGTGAGAGCGTGCAGATAGTCCCCAACTGCTATGGAGACGGAAAATACTGAAGAGCTGCACTTCCTGCAGGGGTATAGGTACTAGGGGCTGACGTCAGATTGAAATCTGATCCGTCTCCAACTGCTAGCAGGAGTACACTATACCTGATGCAACGTCACCCATATCAACCAATTGTCCAGATAAGAATAGACCAATGTCCCTTCCTTGTATAATGCCGCTGCCTCAACCACTAGCACAATCACCACAAATCGAAGGAAGCACTGATGATCGTTCCCATATGGGATAAGAAGATAAGTCTCTGTCAAGTCCAAGTAGGTCAAAAACTCACCTTTCCAAACCACCATAATATCTGACCTTAAGGATTCCATCCTGAAACAAATCATCTTCAAGAATCTGTTAACCTATTGCAGATTCAGAATTGGAGGGAAGGACCCTGCCTTCTATGGAACCATGATGTAAATGGAATAATGTCCCAAACCCTCCTGGTTTGTTGCAACAAGGATCACAGCTCTAAAAAGCAAACAGCCTCTCAAGAACAATCTTTATAGCCTCCCTTTTCTTGGCAGAGTGACAGGGAGAAACCATAAAGGCATCCAAGATGGGAAGAAGGAATTCCAAAGCATAACCTTTCCTCATGATGTCGATAACTCACTAATCTGAAGAGATCTGGGACCAAATCCAATAAAATTGGGATAGATTGTCACCTACCTCTGGAACCAGAGATAGGGCCCCAAACCTTACTGCAACGCTCTAGAGACCCAAGATTCAGTGCATTACAAAACTCTGAATAAAATGACTGGTAATGAGAAAAGGACCTTGATCTCTGATGTGTTTCATCACTAAGAAAATCTTCTGGAATCCCTGAACCTACTGAGAGGCAGGGGAGCCACACAATGAAGACTTTGCTTTGCCTCAGAGTCTCAGCACTTCGGAATCCCCCTAGACCTTAGCCAACTTCTTCAGCTATCTCCAAACAAAAAGTCATCCTTTAAAGAGAAACTTTGTCAAGTAGTCTTTGACATGGATTCTGCAGACCAAGTCTTTATTCAGAGAAGCACCTGAGCTGCTACTATGGATGCCATCTCTCTAGCCGAGGAATGCACCAAATCAAAAACAGGTATCCACCAGATTAACAACCTATGGCTCCAAATGCGAGAAATCTTCCACAGACTCCATGTTCACATTCTATGCCAAAAGCCATCCCGGTCTTGCAATTATTCAACAGCACACAGAGATCTGAAGTGCCATGCTCACTACCTCAAAGGCCTGCTTAAGGACGGATTCAAGTTTCCTGTCCTGAGCATCCTTAAGAGCCGCACTGCCCTCCATGGAAATTGTGGTTCTCTTTGTCACTGAACAGACCAAGGCACCCACCTGGGAAAGTAAAATCTCTTCTGAACAAAAGGGTCCATTGGATGTAACTTAGAGCATGAACACCCACCCTTAAAAATGAGCTTCTGGTGCCACCCACTCCAAATCTATCAAGTTTCGAACAGTGAGAAAAACAGATTTTTTAATGATGACCATTATAGCATCCTCCTTAGAAGTTTTTTCCACCTTATCCTCTTCAAAATGCAAAGTATGCAGGGACTTACAAATTAGGGATGTTAACACATCCCTATGAAAGATGAAACAGAAGAATCATATTCCCCTTCCAAGCGACATTCTCTTTCCTCCAAATTCCATTCATTTTCACTTTGTGGCAGCTCACTAACGCCATCCAGGGGAGTCCTCAAAGGAAAGAATAGTTCTCAAATACTTCTCCTCCATCCAAGCCCTCTTTCTGCCTTGGGAGCCTGAAGAAACCACAGGTACTGGCAGGGCCATATCTTGCCCTATCAAAAGGCCTGCAAGCACTTGAAAAATTCTCTAGATAGCTGCCCATGGTAAGGCAGCAATCTATTGAGGAGGTCTGCCCTGCTGCCACACAAACAACTGTAGCTCTAGGAGCCAGCATAGACTCTAAACCTTGGCATTCTGGGATAAGGGATAGGTGGGTATAGCCAGAGATCTCCTTCACAACCACTCTGCTGGTGAATTCCCTAAAACGTACAGCCTGGAGGAAAATTCAGCCTCCTGAACCACAGACCCACACCACATGAAATTCGCTGCTGCAGAGGTCTACATTTGTTGTGTACACTCACAGCACAACTTAAAGCCCCCACCACCACCCTACACCTTCCTCAGGCTAGAGGCAAAGCATGATCTTTTTCCCAAGTTCACTGCCAGATGTTTTCCTCTCTTCTCTACTTTTCTCAGTCACACTGTCCTGAGCAACCCCAAAAGTCTGACTCACACAAGCAAAGCTCCAAACCAGCCTCCAGGTCTCCCAAAACAAACTCCTGCCACACTAACCACTAACCACTGAGCAAGACAAGCTCTGCTCGATTTGGAATGAAATGGAAGAAGAAAGGAGGATTGGGGATGGAGGTGAAGGAAGCAGGCGAGGAGGGAAGATGAAAAGGAATAAGGAAGGGAGGGATATTCTGGAATATTGGGCACGAAGGAAGGGATCAGAGAAAAGAAAGATAGGTCCACCATCTGACTCAAATCCGGTTCCCAAACATCCCACCCTCTACTTTTACCTCCCCCCTCCATTTTTCCCTTTCCCACCCCAAGTCCTCTCTCTCCCTTCCTGGCATCCCATCCACACTCCCTTTGGTCAAACATTCCCACCAGTTTCTCTTTCACATCCTATGTTGATTGGGCAGTAGGAAGAGAGGGGAAGCAACACCACCTTGGGTCACATCCTTCTCCTCTGCCACCTGGGGTCCAAATGCTGCTTTCAAAAGTATAGGACCCCATACTTCCATGTGTTCAAAGCAGCAGGCCAGGTCTTGGGCGGCAGGGGACAGAACTGGCCAAGAAAGAGGGAAGTGAGTTAGAAGCACGTTGGACAGTCTCTGCCTCTCCGATCTCCTGCAGCAATTCCACAGGGAGAAGATAATTGTGCTAAAGCCACTTCATAAAGCAGAAACATCTGTACTCCCATTATAGACATATCTAAACTACCAAACCTGCTTTGCCCTCCAAAACCACTATATATGATAAAAAACATGTTTGTGCAAATTTGATAAGTGCAGGAATTACTAGACAAAAGCCAAAGGAGGCAAGAAATCTCAATTTCAAACTCATATTTGGCAATGGAAAAATTATAAAAACTACACTTAATAGAATGAAATGACACCAAGTTGTTATAAAAAATAAAACAAAAATCCTCAAAACAAAAGCTACTTTACCTCTTCCATCTCTGAGCTCTTCCTCTTTCTGGCTGTCCTGGATATTTTTACTGTTATAGGTATGGCACTGTCCTGATGCTTCACTGCCATTTTGTTGGGTTGTAGGGGCGTGAACTGAATCTCAAGTTCTGGTTTGGGAAATCTGCTGACTCTTCCACTTTCTGTGGACATTGATGAAGAATCCAGCACTGTGTCAAAATGACCCTGAGAAGGCAAAGAAGTGCAAATATTAGAGAAAGGGTCATTTATTACCTACAACTGCTGTTCTAGAAATGGGACACCACAATGTCATGCTTATGAGACATATGACCTTCTGCTGATGCTTAAACAATTTTAATTCTAGCTGGAGCTAAAAACAATTGCAAATGTAGAATTAGCAAATCTATTTTTTTTAAATCAGTTAATTCCGACCCTACCATAATCTAATACCAAATGAGTAGGATGGAAGCAAACAGAATACAAGCAGGTCAACATGCAATCTTAAGTCACAGGTGCACAGCTATACCAGATGTTACTTTTGAAGGAGACATTTTCTTTCCTTGAGTCTAATCAGACCAGTCCAGACAAATGGGTTATGCTCACTGACCAGCAGATAGAGATTTAAACGGGTTTGCTGTCACCCCTTATATGCATACATGCTGACCTCAGCCTGCCAGTATATCTGTAACAAGCTAACTTCCCAAAATTTTAAAGTTTTCTTTTAAAATCCTCTAACAACCAGGTGTCTCTTCCAGAACAGACAAAATACCCCCCCCCCCCCCAATATTTTGTACAGTCTTAGCTTGTCACATATCTGTATTCCATGTGCCGTGCAGACACCACCCTACTTCATTCTTCAAAGTTGAAAATAATAGTATGCTTGGCAGCAAGGGAGGGCTCTGGAGTGGTCTGACTAGATTCAAGGAAAGGAAATTATCAGATATGATTAAGTTTCTCCTTCATCATCCAGTCAAACCAGTCCAGACAAATGGATCTATCTAAGCTACTCCTGATTAGGGTGGGATCCTGCCAAACCTGCTCTCAAAACCTCCACAGTGAACTAGATCTCTGCTCTAGTAATCACGTCAAAACTAATGCTTTGAAAAAGAATGTTAGGAAGATCATGTCTCCTGCCGACACACCAAGGTTCTACCTATGCCCTCATAGAATGTACTCTGACTTGCCTGGCCAAAGATTTGTCAACATAAGCTACCAAAACCACTTTCTTGATCCAATGCCTTTGTCTCACTTTTCTTATTACCACAGAAAAGCACAAACAAATTATTTGTTTTTCTAAAATTAGTGACCTTCAGATACATCAAAAGCACTCTGACATCCAAGGAATGCAGAATCTTGAAATCCATGTCTGCAAACTGCTTACTGAACAATGGCAAACAGACCACTTGATTCAAATGAAAGGCCAAACCCACCTTTGGAAGAAAAGAAGGCACCATAAGAATCTAGACCATATATTTAATTTGTAAAAAAGGCTCCCTACAGGAAAGGGCCTGCAACTTTCAAATCATTCCAGTCAAATGCCATCAGAAAAACTACTTTCAAAATAAATGGCTTGAAGAAAAATTGATCTAATGGGTTCAAACTAAAAACCTGCCAAGAAGGATAACACCAAGTTTAGATCCCAAGAAGGGATGGGGTCCCTTCACTGGAGATCTGATGTGTTTGACCCCCTCTCAGGAATTGAGAAACATCCAGTTGGGAAGACAAAGGTCCCCCAAACACACGGCCCTTACAGCAAGCAATAACTGAGACCTATAGCTTCAAGAAATTAAGAGCCAATCCCTTGTCCAAACCCTCCTGTAAGGAGGCAGAATTGAGGGCACTGAGGCCCTCCTAGGAAGAACCTGCCGAGCAGAACACCAGCATTCGAAAATTCTCTATAACGTCAAACTATGGAAGTTGATACTTTCCTGCCTTTAAAAGAATATTCATTACCACATGAGAATAACCCTGCTGAACTGAACGAGTCCTCTCAATGACTAGGCTGTAAGACAAAAGGAATCCATATTCTCAAGAAGGATCAGACCCTGCACAAGCAGATCCCCTTACTGCGGAAGCCAAAATGGATTCCCATCCAGCAACTTTAAAAGTTTTTATATATAAATCTATAAATAAAATATACCGCGCCAAAGGGTAGTAATCTGTCTAGGCAGTGCACATATTAAAACATACACAAATTCATAATACAACAAATTAAAATACAATGTAATTACAATTCAGACTATAATGGTGACAGTAATTATAGTAGTATTAATGAGGTCATTGAGATATATTATAAGTGCAAGTGAATAAATACGTTTTCAGTGCGATTTACTGTAAGTCGAATATATTCAGGCACTGAGTTCCACAATATAGGACCTGCAACTGAGAATGCTCGTTTTCTTGTTAATGCCAAGCTAGCTGATTTTATTGATGGAATTTCCAAAATGCATTTATCCATAGATCTGAGCTGTCTGTTAGGTTTATATAATCTTAGTACTGAGCATAGCCAAATTGAGTTAGGATTGTATATTAAATTATGGATTGTGGACAATATTTTATATATGTGATACAGAAAGATATTGGGAGCCAGTGTAAATTGTACAGTATAGGTGTAATATGGTCTCTGCGTGAAGCATTGTATAACATTCGAGCTGTTGCGTTTTGAACAAGTTGTAGTGGTTGAAGTGATAATATCAGTAAACCAAGATATAGTGCATTGCAATAGTCCAGTGTAGAAAGTATCAAAGATTGAGTAACTTGGCAGAAATCATTTAGTAGCAGTAATGGTTTTCTTTTTTTCAGCATATGTATTTTGTAAAAAGATTTTTTTTTAACTACTTCTGAAATGTTATTGGATAATGTTAATCGAAAATCTATGATCATTCCTAAGTTTTTGGTGTGTGATTTAATAGGTATCAAGTTATTTTCAAAAGTGAAAGACTGTGGTGGTTGGTGAATTGATTCAGGAACTGTAGATAGATAAATGAGTTCTGTTTTGGTGGTGTTTAATTTTAGTCTGTTGTGTGACAACCATGTTTTTATTGTTGAAAGGTAGAGTTGAAGGAGAGAAAAGGTTTTTGACCAAGAGTCTGAGAAAGGAACTATGAATTGTATATTGTCAGCATAAATTTTAAAGTTTAGACTTAGGGCTGCCAGGAGTCGACACAATGGTAAGAGATATATATTGAATAGGAGAGCGGAAAGAGCAGAACCTTGAGGGACATCTGTTTTGGTTGTTTACCATTCAGATTTATGTTTACCCATAGTTATCCTTTGAGGACGATTTGAAATGAAAGAAGAAAACCATTTACAGCTAAACCATTTATACCAATTTGTGATAAGTTGGTTAGTAAAATGTCATGGTTAAGAGTGTCAAAAGCCGCTGATATATTAAGTAAGACTAATATGTAATTTGTATTTGAATCAAAGCCTCTAATAATTGTGTTAAAAGATGAGATGAGTAATGATTCTGTGCTGTGTCCTTTTCTAAAACCATGTTGATTACTATGTAATATGTTATCTTCAATGTATTCTGAGATTTGATGTAGTGCAACTGATTCTATGATTTTGGCTATGGAGGTTAAGGTAGAGACAGGTTGATAATTGGATAAGTCAATTGGGTCATGATTCTTCTTCTTTGGAATAGGTAAAACTGATGTTTTTTTGAGGTCGTCTGGAAAAATACCTTGGGTTAATGATGCATTCACAATGTTTGATATGGAAGGAGTAATTTGTTCTTTTATCTCTTTGAGAATATAACCAGGACATGCATTAAAAGGGCTGTTTGATGGTTTTGATTTAGTTAGAATATTAATGATGGTATTTTCATTAACTGGTTGAAAATCTGAGAAAGAACAAGCCAGTTGTGGAGTATTTGCTTTTGGGATAGGTAATGACTCAAATTCTGATGATATGTTTTCTGTTTTTTTTCTAAAGAAGCTAGCAATTTTATTACAGAGGTCATGTGTTATGATTGATGAGGTCGCATCTGGAATGGTGGTTAATTCTCTTACTATTGAAAACAGAATTTTAGGATTTCCATAGGCACTCTTTAGTTTTGATGTGTAAAAAGCTTTTTTGGTTTTTATTAATTAATTCTTTCTTGTATTTCTGCAAGTAAGTATAATATTCTTGTTTTCGATTTGGAAGTGGGTTTTTTCTCCATCTACGTTCTAAATTTCTAAGTTTTCTTTTATATACTTTTAGTGATTCAGTATGCCAATCAGCTGTTTGTTTTTTTTTATAGAGCTTCTGAGGTTTTAGTGGTGCTATGTTATCCCCACTAGAAATCTCCGCTCAATCAGCACAGGCCTACTCCCCATTCCCCCCCGCCAAGGAAGTGCAAAAAGACTCCACGAGAGAACGTGCCGCATCCATAGCGGGCCCTCTCCTATGGAACAACCTTCCAACAGCTCTCAGAACTGATCCTTCTACACCTACCTTCCGAAAGAACCTCAAGACCTGGCTCTTTCGGAAAGCTTTCACTCTAGACAAATAATCCTGCCACAGTCCCCCCTCCCAACTAATATCTTCTCCTGCAATTCATCACAATCCGCTTGAGATTTAACTACTCTGCATAATTTTGTCTCATCCACAAATGTGATCACCTCACTCGTTGTACCCCTTTCCAGATCATTTATAAACATATTAAAAAGCACCAGTCCAAGTACAGAACCCTGAGGCACTCCACTTCAGATCTTACTATCATACAGATGTGTGCTGCAATTTGCAGAGCCATACTAGAAGCTTCAAAAGCCTGCTTCAACATGGACTCAATTTTCCTGTCCTGAGTATCCTTTAAGGCTGCCCCATCTTCCACTGGCATGGTCATCCATTTAGTAATGGAACAAACCAATACACCCCCTCTCGGAAATCTAAGTCTCTCTTTTTTTCTGAGCTTTAAAAGACTATAGCTTTAACAGCAGCAGCTCCCCCTCCCCTCCTTTAAAATTTGCTTCTAGGGAAATCCTCTCCAAATCAATCAAATTCTTCACTGCTTTATGCAGCAGAAAGGATTTAGAGGTTTTCCTGTGCTAGCCATAACCGGGTCCTCCAAGGAAGTAGAAGTCTCTTTTCTTCTCTTCCACAATATTAAGTGTAGTTAAAGCTTAAGAAATGAATGAAGAAAGTTCCTCCTTATGAATGAGCACACAATAGAAGAACTATCTTCCCCTAGAGGAGGAAATTCACCTTCCACTAACTCCCATCACTGCTAATGGCTCTGAAAGTCTTAAATTCTTCCAGAGAATACTCTGATTCGGTACTATCAATCTCCAACTCCCAATACACCCCCTGCTTCCCTTTTCCTATTTCCTAAATCTGGTTAAGAAGAAGAAAAGTCCTGGGTGGATTTCAAGACTGAATTCTGCCCCATACAAAAATCATGGTGCAGATAACAAACAAACTCCTTGAATATAGAAGCCCAAACCAAGGAAGATGGTTGCAGATGGGACGACAAGGACATTGACGCCTCCTGACCAATTGTTCCCATGTTTAGCTATTCTAGCTCCTATTCGGCTGGACAAAGATCAAGGCCCTGCTCCCTCTCATTACCCCTTGCTCTGAAAATGGCTGCCATTCCCGGCATGGAGTCTGAATACCTGGCAGAGTTGGACAGCCTAGATGGCCCCAACATGGCCTCCCCTTCCAGCAGAGCCAAAATCACTGAAATTGTCACTCTTCTGTACCCCAACCTTCCAAGCACATGCAGAGTTTTGCTGGTCTCCTGAGAGCTCCACAATTGCTGTAGAGCATGGTCTTTCTACTGTGCTTTGTGGTGCCAACCATCTGCTTTCTGCTCCCAATGAGCCTCACCACTGCGGCCAGGAAGAAAAAAAGGGGGGGGGGGGGAGTACCTGGATTCATCAAAAAGTTCTCGGATCAGTCTGAACAAAAGAAATCCTACACTGGGTCAGACCAGCATCAGATTCCATAGCTTAATTGTGCACAGAGTGAAAAAATAATTCCTATGATTTATTTTAAATCTGCTGGTTGCTAGTTTCATGGAATGTTCCCCCCTAGTCCTAGTGTTTGAAAGCATAAATAACTTCCCTATTTACCCATTCCACCCCACTCATGATTTTATACATTTAAATCAAGTCCCTTCTCAGTCATTTTTCTAAGCTAAAGAGCCCTAATCTGTTTAGCCTCTCTCCATAAGGGAGTTTACCATCCCTTTTATAATTTTTGTAGCCTCTCTCTGTACCTTTTCTATGTCTGCTAAGTCTTTTTGGGATGGGGTGACGATAACTGCACACAAAACCTCAAGGCAAGGTCACACCATGGATCTGCACAGGGCATGACAACTTTCTCAGATTTGCTCCCAATTTTTTTTACAAAATATTTCCCAACATTCTATTTGCCTTTTTGATTGCTGCCTCACACGGAGCCAAAGATTCCAAGGTACAACCACAAGGATTCTGAGGTCCTTTTCCTAGGTGGTGACTTCTAACATGGAACCAGGCATTGTGAATCTGTAGTTGGGATTATTTTTCCCTATGTGCATAACTTTGCATTTGTGCACATTAAATTTCATTTGCCATTTAGTATCGCAGTCTCTTACTCTCACAAGGTCCTCCTGCAGTTCACAATACACTACCATTTTAATGACTCAAATTTTGTGACTCTTTTCTATCTCCAGATCATTTATGAGCATGCTAAATAGTAGAGGTCCCAAATCAGACCCCTAGATCACTCCACTAACATTTCTCCATTCAGAAAGCTGACATTTCTAACCTTCATTTCCCATCTTTTATCTTGTTTATTGTCATGGAGGGAGAGTCCTTTGGTTGTGGCATGATGGGAGCAGCCCAGCAGGTGAACCAGCTAGGCCCATGCCAAAAGCAGGTAGATATGTTCAAGATGGGGCTGGAAATGAGCTTCACCTTTACCAGATACTTCTACCACAGGTTGAGCCTGTGGTTTTGGAAGCCAGCAGAACTTAGGCGAGGAAGCAGCATGACAGTAGTCAAACAGCATGTGGACACAATAGAGGTCAGGGCAGGCAGTGAACAAGAGAGTCTGTATCTGAGCAGGGGTCAAAGCAGACAGCAATCAGGCAAAGTCTGAAACCAGGTACAGGCCAGGTAACTAGTAGACAGTCCAAGAGACAAGGGCAGAGAGGATGGAGGAAGGAGGAAGGAGCCAAGGACTAGGACTAGGCAAAGCAAGGCAAGGACTAGAAAAGAAAAGTGGGATATGAAGCAACCAGTGCTGCAGGCAGAAAACTTGGCAGGGGACCTGTTACTGAGACACTGGATTGTGGAATTATAAACTCATATACCAGACCTGGGATGACATCAGTCAATACCCACAAGAAATGCTGGCAGCATGGTCTATAAAAGGGCTACAGGAAGTGCAGAGCTCCATCTGTTGTCACCCATCTGTGAGGACTACCATCCTGTTGTCCTAGGAGAACCAGTTAGCTACTCCCTGGTCCAGAGATCATTTCTGGAGTCTGAAGGATCAACTCAGTCTGTCCACTACCCCATTCTCCAGACTGGCCAGATATATGGCTCTGAGCACTTTCCCATGGGAGAGGGCCCATGAACATATCTGGACTGCCTCTTGACAAGAGGTAAGCGCCCATACCTCCGTGCTGGATTACTTAGTGCATCGCCACTTGGTTTCCTTCTGGATCAACATAATTTTGTTGGACAGCCAATCCCTGAAAGCCCTCAGTGTGTATATGATAGCTCAGAGCTCCCGGAAGTTGTTTTGACAGACGTGTTCCAGGAACCTTTGCTGCTGAGCCCATCTACATGGGTGCCTCAGCCCAGGGGTGGATGCATCCGTTTTTAGGATAATTTATACCCAAGGAATTTGGAAGGAGACTGTTCCAATTTGGAAACTTCACTCCACCAGGAAAAAGTCTCGGAGGGATGGAATGATTTGGATGCAGTCTTGCAGATCTTGAGTAGCCTAAAGCCACTGGGACCTTAGGATCTATTGGGCTCTATGCATGTTTAGATATGCCAAAAGAGTAACATACGGTTGCGACCATGTGGCCCAACATTCTCAACATGTGCCATGCTGATACCTGCTGGCTCCCTTGAATCTGTCACTATGGTCTGTAAAGCGATGGCCCATTTCTGCAGCAGGAAGGACTTGACCTGAGCTGTGTCTAGTAGGTCTCAGATGAACTTCAATTGAGATGACAGGCTGAGATGGGACTTCTGATAGTTGAAACCTAGTGACTCCAGCTCCCAGATGGTCGAGCAAATTGACTCCTCGGCCCCTGCCCAAGAATTGCTTTTGACCAGCCAGTCTGTGAAGGTGTGTTGCTACCATGGCCAAGCATTGTAAAGACCTGAGGGGCAGACATGAGCCCAAATGGCAGAACATGGTACTGGAAGTGCTGTTTTTCCACCATAAAATGGAGATACTTCTAGTGACTGAAGGAGATCGTGATGTGAGTGCATGCGTCTTTAGATTGAGAGAGCATAGCCAATCCCTTTTTGCAGAAAAGGGATAAAGGTGTCCAGGGAAACCATCTTGAATATTTCTCTTAAGAAATATATTCAAGGCCCTTAGCTCTAGAATGGGGCAGAATCTCCCTGTTTTCTTTGGAATCAGGAAGTACCAGGAGTAGAATCCCTGCCCTTTTTGCTCTGGTGGAATGGACCCAACCACTCTGGCTGTTAAAAGGGAGGAAAGCTCCAACAGCACCACGTCCTGAAGTGTTACCAGTCCCCAAAAATGGACTGAGGGTGATTTGGTGGGACACAATAGACAATTTATACCCTCTGTGAATGGTGGTGAGGACCCACGGGGCCACTGGCTTGCATAGAATCACTGGGTTCCCCAACCAGTAGACCGTTCACCACGTGTACCATGGTCTTGGCTACACCCTCTCCAATGCAGTCAAAACTCTATCCCAGGAGCTGACTGAGGCACTGTCTGAGGCTTTGAGACCCTCTGTTACCTGGGGGGCTAGAAAGGACCTGCTGTTGCCAGGATTGAGACCGCAGAGGATAGTGACTCCTCGGGTCAAAGAAAGACTCAGGCCCAAACTCAAGGACCTCCTAGATGAGGAGGCTGGGTCTTGAGTGCCAGCAGAAAGCTGCTGAAGTGTTACACAAATTGCCTTTCCTGCACCTCTTGACAGACAGGCAAGTCTGCAGGTGCCAATTCCTGTGCCAGAGACATTCTATACTCTGTTGAAAACATTATAGGTCAAGCATGTTTTCCACACTAGACCTTTATGCACTGGTGACTGGAGGGTGTCTAGCTGCTGCTGAAGCAGCTACTTGGCCACCTCTTGCATCTACTTCAGGATATCCCACATATATTAGTCCATGAAGAGATGGTAGGCTATGTGGACAATGAGATTAGTTCCCTGAAACACCTTTCTCCAAAGAGTATCCATGGCCCTCAGATCCCTTCCCAAGGGACTGAGGAGTGGGTCCGAAGAATATTGGCCTTCTTGTGAGCAGATTCATTTATAACCAATTGTTGTGACAGCTGACACTTGTTGAATCTGGGTGCCTTCAGAACAAGGTAGACCGCATCCACCTGCTTGTCAACAGGAGCCAACGAGAGAGGGCTTTTCTACATCCTCTTCAGCAACTCCATAAGCATCCCATAGATTGAACTGCCATGATCTCCTAAGGAGGCTCTAACTACAGGAGAATATCCAGCATTTTGAGCTGGGTATTCTCTGTTTGTAAAATAAACGTGATGGCCTCCGCCATCAGCTGGACAAAAGCTGCAAAGTGGGGGTCTTCCAGTGGAGACTTCCTTCTGCCACCGGGAAAAGAAGGGTCGCAGAAGCAGCCATCCGATGCCTCATTTTCTGACGCCTCCAATAAGCCTTCCCCACAGGGATCAAGAGGGTCTTCCTCCCTATCAGACAGGAGACTGATCCCATGGCGCTCAGTCTTCAGCCAGCAGTGTGGAACCAGAATGACTAGTCGGGTGGGCCTGGATCCCAAGGCCGCCCTTGTCCTTGGGGGAGCTTCCTCTTCTGAGAAACTGTGGATGACCACCAGACCAGTAGGCAGGGCTCCGATGCTCCAATGGGCGTCGGTGTTGGTAGGACACCAATAAGCATCTGAAGGGAGCCGTGCAGCAGCTCAAGGAGCAACAGTGCTGGTCTTGGTGCCGTTAATGCTCCAACTGAGGCCCTGCAGTGCCTTCTCCACGGTCAGCTGCATTCTCTTTACCAGTTGCTCCTCAAAGATAGCGGATACCAAAATGGAGTGGAATCCAGGAGGCATGACCAGATCCACTTAAGTACTGAGAAGAGGATCAGTGGAGGACATCATAATCGTTGGAGGCTGTGGCAAACCCCTGGGAATCATAGAGAACTCCACCACAGGGTCTCTTTAGGGGCATTTCAGTCATAACTGGAGCATCCCCATGTCCAGCTCCATGCATCGACTGGGACTGATGCCAGTGCTTCTTTGGCTACCCCCAATGCTCCAAGTGTCAAGGCTGAAGACTATGAACTCAACATCCTCGACCTGGAAGAGCTGGATGATGGCCCATCTCTGGAGTTCCTGACAGTCAACGATGACAATAGAGTTGACGGCCCTGTCAATGTTGAAGACACAAGTGTCATCCGTGTCGCTCAGAGGTCTCTCATCGACGATGCCTCAGATGCTGATGGATTGGTCTTCCAGTGCCCAAAGAGTTGGTCCATCTTTTTCTAAACAAGCCCGGCGTCCTTTAGGGGTCATCTGTGCACATTTGCATCAACCCAAGTGGTCATGCAATGCCCCCAGAGAACATCTATCATAGGGATCCATGATAGACATAGTCCTCCCTCCCTGGGGACATTACTGAAACAGTGATAATATGGCATTGCAAAACAAAAGGGAAGAAAGGTGACATCATCAATTTCAATCTATCTATGGCTGGTGGGCACAGAGTGCACCACCGTCCCAGGAATAGACAACAAAACGCAACTTAGCCGAAATGCTGAAAAACCTACTTAGGGAAGATAGAGAGGAGAACCAAAGGACCCCACATCGACTCACGCGAACCCAACGGTAATACGAAGTGAAAAATGCTAGGAAAAAATCCCGAAACAAGGGAAAAAGTGAGACTCACTCCATTGCGAAACAGGCTCCACAGGAAAAATAGACTGAAGGGACCTCATGTGGCCATGTGGTATAATGTATGCCCGAACATGCTGAGAGAAGCTCAAAGTTCTAGAAATTTGACATAAGTTGTGCCTAGCTTCATTGGATCATGTCACATGTGCGTACTGACATCCTGCTTGTTCTTGGAAATATTGCTGAGTCAAAAAGGTGGAAGACACCATCTCAACATGCAGAGGCCTAAAGAACAAGGGATAGTGTTAAAAAGATGCACCTGCTGTACTGTTAATTTAAAAAAAACAAACCAAAAACCAAAAAACAGCATTCAGCAATGCTCACCATGTATCATTTGAAAAGGTTTTGAAATATTAAGGTATTACTCTAAAAATTCACTGAGAACCATGCTAATAAAAGTCACAATTACCTCTCACTCACTACTTCTGATTTATATTAGCTGTGTTATCAAAAATTACATCATGCTTGCATGAGGCAATCTGAGTCCATTCCAAGGCAATTTGTGATCTGAACATCGCTACATCCAGCTCATGAATCCTAAAGATCAGTTACTTACACAATGTCATGACAGCAAACTGATAATGTAGGTATTACTATCTTCAGTGTATACTTTTAAAACATTGATCCATTTACAAAGGATATAGCTAAGTCTTAAGAACTTGTTCCCAAACTAGGAAACTTTATCAATCAATTATATACTAACCTCAAATTCATTCTGAGAAGACGTGTTACTGGAAGGACATCGGAATACTGCCTCAGTTTCTTCAGAATGTTTGCTGTTGCTGAAGTGCAGACTCTGCTTTGGAATACCAGTGTTCATTGTTTGCGATTCCTCTGGCTGGAAAAAATTGCAACAGCACCATAAAAAGATCTATCTATATAAGATAGGAATTGTAGAAGCTTAATTTGCACAGAATGGTTCTATTTATTTTTTTAATTTTTTATTGCATAAGATGAATCATGATACAAAGAACAGTGCCAAAATCAACTCCCCCAATCATATAACCAGTTGTGAAAACACTCTGAACGTTTGCAAACTGTCAAAGATAACGTAGTACAGATCATCCTATAATTTTCATGTGCTTACCCTGCACTCTGCCCATATATTCTACCCCATAGGTCCACCTTCCTATGTCCAACCTTAATAGTATTTCACTCCTTCTTCCCCCAATCATCCCTCCGTCCCCCCATCCTGAACTATATACATCCACACACACATACCCATCATCCCCCATTGTTTGCCAATACCCACATATATATTTTCATTTTTAACATCTGGGCAAGCTATCCAGCATTAGCATATCTATGTAAGAAGAGCAACAAGCTGAAAATATTGCGTATGCCATTGTAAAAGGCAAAAAATAAATATGAGATGTAATAAAAATAAAACTGAAGTATGGTATGGAAATTAATATAAAAGAAAAGAAAATAGTTCTGTGTTTCATTTCTCACTTCAATGCAATAACTTAAGATATGCTTTTAGCTCTCACACGATAGGTTGTCTCAGGGCTCCCCAATCTGTAGAATATCTCATGTCTTATAGACTTTTCTGCTGTTCTGCTGGCAACATATCAAATTAAAAACGCCATGCCTGTGTATATGAAGTAGGCCATTTTCTCTTATTAATTCTTGCAACCATTCAATCCAGTTGCTTATATTCTATCATCAATTTTCCACATTGCTATATCAGGACCAAGAGGTTCAGTTCATCAAGTCATAGCATTTGCATACCACCACTAGCACAAGACAAAAATCTGTCTATGCCGTCCAAACCATTCAACTTTTGAGCAAAACTCCATATCAAACTGTCTCTCCATTCAGCAGTAGTTGCTTCCAGTGCATTCCTGCAACCCAAAAGGCTGAACTAAGCAGCAGTGAAGCCGTTTGTACAGAAGGATTCCATTCTCTTTTTGGCATCTGCTGCACATTGGAGTATCGGTCAGCTTCATATGATACTGCTTAACATCAGCAACATACAAGTATTGCAGAAGCTGGTATGCTGAGTTTTACATCTGTAAGACCAGTGTGCATTACTGAACAGCACCTCCATATGGTAGGAATTTGTACTCCAAAAATTACTGAGGGATGTGAGTCTGGCAGCAGGCATTTTTTGCTTACATAACTCATTGTGCTATTGAGTTCTTTATTTCTCTAAAGTCCAACATTGCTTTTGCCAGTGTCCATTCTTTCACCATGGTTTCTGCATGACTGAATAAAGCATAATATCTAGCCTGTAGAAAAGGCAAAAAAGGAGATCCCTGTAATTTATAGATCTGAAGTTGGGCAAAGGATCTCAAAAATCTTTGCTTCCTCATCATATAGGCACATAATACATTTTATGCCAGAGGCCTCCCATTTCTGAAAGTGGATTGGGTTCATAACCAGGGACAAAAATCAAAATTACTCTGCAAAGGTAATAATGACCAATTACATTTAGCCCCCCCACCAAGTATCTCATCAGCATGTTACCTCTAGCCATTTTCCTCTTCACCTCACTCCCATGCATGAGAAAAAGTGGAGACCAAGCATATTATCAATGAGTAATTGGCAGTATTTATATTTCCCCGTTAGCCACTCATCAATAAAGCTCTATTGTCATGCTGCATTATAGCAGCTCACCCGCCTCCTTATTGTAATACATTTTCTCCAAACTTCTTTTAGCTTTTCTGCCTATCCAAATAAAGACAACAAACGTGGTTTTTATCTGTATTACATCTTTCCTCCTCAGGCAGCAAGGTAACATATAATCCAATAAAGTATTTTCAGGAGAATGTTTTTAACAAAGCATAGCAACCCACAAAAAAGTCAATGGAAGTGCTTATTAAGCATTTAACTGCATTTGTATATATTTTTAATGTCTCCCCTATATTGAGTCACACCACAAATCAGAGGTCATTATCCAAGCTTAAGAACAGTCAAATTGAATGTATTTATAAAAAAATATTTTGTCAATAAATGATAATTAAGCTTGGATAATGACTTAAGGACCTCTGATTTGTGGTGTGACATATTGAGTTTTCAGAGGGCATGCAGGTGTGTTGACCATAGAAGGTTCCCCTGTATTGAGGTCATAGCACTTATCTTCTGTTTTTGAGATCCAAAATACTTTATTTTTTCCACCGCCCATTTAAATGGAAAACTTCCTGACCATCACTCATCACGCTATCCTCTTCTAGCAGCAGGGCCTCTGACTTGTCAAAATATATTTTCAATCTGGCAAAGAACTAAACAGCCGCAAACAGCATTTGTATTGCAGGAACACTTTTCCTAGGGTTCCCCACAAACAAGATGTCAACCACAAAGAGAAACCTTTAAGTGTATCCTGCCAATCTGTATTCCCTCATAACTCTTAAGACTAATTTAATTGCCAATAGTTCAATAGCTAATAAAAATAATAAAGGTGACAAACGACACTATCGCACTCCTCTTTTCAGCTGAAATTTATTCGTAGTGGTCCTATTTAGCAAAATACATGCTGTAGGATTACTGTACAACAACCCCAACCATTGCAACATTTCCCCTTTGAACCCACACTGCTGAAGTGCCCAGAACATATACACCCAAGAAATGGAGTCAAAAGCTCTCAGCATCAAGTACTATAGCTACCCAATTCTGTTTTTGACTCATTGCTGCAATCGGCTGTCATATATACTTTACCCCATGACACCCCCTAGCAAGCCCAGTCTGATCCGGGTGCACAAGATTTGGGAAGACATTATTCTATTTGCTAAAACAGCTGCCAAAATCTTCAGATCTAAATGTATCAAGTAGATAGGACAATATGAGCCAGTTTCCTGTGGATCCTTACCTTTCTTCAGAAGAACCAGTTTCACCAATTGATTTATTTCTGGGAGTAGCAAAGTTTGGTTAAGCACCTCTTTGTAGAATTTGTCGAAAAGTGTAAGATTTTGTAGTCCTCTTGCCCGGAGCCATCCAGACTGGCTGCTTTCCCCAATTTGAGGCGTGCACAGCTTGATTCATCTCTGAATCTGTGACAGCCCTATTTAACAGATACCGCACCTCTGCTGTAATCTGGGGCCACAGGAACTCCTTGAAAAATTGTCCCTCTGGGATTCATCAGAATTCTGGGCACTGTATAAATTCTCATAATAAAGTTGTGGAATGCTTCACCACCTTTCTGTAGTATTATGTATCCATCCCTGCTTATTTCTTATTTGTAATATATCTGTTGCTTTATCACCTTGTTCCCATATTTATATAATTTATATTGGAAAAAACTCAAAGATTTTACAGCTTTCTGATGGAGTTAATTAAAAAAAACTTAATTTGCATTTCTTGCTGTTTATTTATTTATTTATTTAAAATTTTTATATACCGACGTTCATTAGGGAGTTATCAATTGTTTATCAATTTATCAATTGTTTATCAATGTTTACTCTTCTTTGACATGTCTTGTTTATGAATAATTTGTCTACCGTGCAACAATTTCATCAATCGCATAGTCTCAGCATTTCTAAGTCTGCTCTGCTTAGCTGTATAGGCAATAAAGTAACACCTCAACACCACTTTCCCTGCTTTCCAAAGTAAAGTTCAGGACATCTGGGGAAGATCATTGTGACAAATACTCCATCCAAGACTCCTGTAGATATTTATGAAACTGTTCATCTGAATATTCATTCTCCATTTGCATGCTGGGTGGATACGTTTGCCCAGCTCTATTCCCCATTGTCACTGGTGCATGATCTGATACGGCAATAGGTCCTATCTCCGCATCTATCATTTTGCAAAAAAGAGTTGTTAGACAGCAGACTACAATCAACTCTGGAGTACTTGTGCAGATTTGAGTCGACTTCTCCAGGATGTAACATGCTCCACACATCCGGTATAAAAAGTTCTTCACTTACAACAGTCAGCTACCCCCATGCTGTAATCCCCTCCCATAACAATGGAATATTCTGGATACTTCAGCAGCTAAACTACTATGTTTGTAAAGAAAAGGAGTGGGTATATGAAATGGGTGCATAAATGTTACAGGGAGCCAGTCTATGATACAGCAAGATTCCAAATACAATAAATCTGCCCACCTCATCTTGTACTCGGTTTGTTAATTTAAAAGGAAGCTGTTATATATTAAAATGGCAACTCACATTTGGCGCTAAGAAAAAGAGGATGAATTACACTGGCCCACCCAATCCTGTTTCAATTTGTGTTTACCTTCTTGAGAAGAATTTCTTGCAAGAGCCCTATGTGAGATTTCATTTTTTAAGCAAGTACAATACCACAATTCAAACCACATTTACATGAATACAAAAAACCCTCAACCAACAAAATGGCACACACAAAAGCTCTGATCCCAATCCTGATATCCCCAATGAACCAGCTTCTAGGGCTCACCCTTTTCTCTCTCATACTATTCAATGCCCAAACCATAGTAAAAAAGACCCCCCATCATATATGACATCCTAACTGACCAAAAACCTGTCATATGCGCCATCACAGAAACATGGCTAAAACAGTCAGACAGTACTAATCAATCAACTTCCCACCCACCTCTATGACATTATCTCCATCCCCAGAAGCAGCAGAAGAGGAGACTGCCTCCTACTAGCTACAAAAAAAGAACACTGCTTCAAAATCCAATCCACACACAGCCCCATCTTTTGAAATCGGTCTCTTCAAATCCAAACTACTCCAAATCTGTTTGATGTACACAACCCCAGGCCTCCTGGAACGCAATCCCTCCCCCCCTAATCAAATTCATTACAGAAAACATTGAAATGGACTTCCCCCGTTATCGTCCTTGGAGATTTCAATCTACAAGTAGACACCACTCCCCTAACCACGAACTGTGAAGCCCTCCTCACCACAGTAGCGGCCATCGGCTTCAAATAGTTGACTCCCCTATTCATAAAGCAGTACACTCCCTCGACCTAATCTTCATTAAATCACGCATACAAATAACAGAACCCCCCCTTTTGCACACCTGTCCCATGGTCTGATCACACACTGATTCAAGAAAACTTCTCCATAATCAAATCAGACAACCCCAAACCCAATCACATCTCCACAATCCAATTCAGAAAAACAGAAGACCTGATTGAAGCACTCCCAGCTGCACTAAACAACCTAGATCTAACCAGCCCCGAATCCGCCCTCTCAACATGGAACACCATTACAAACAACTTAGCCAACAAATACTTCCCCCTAATAACCAAAGAACTAAACCCCGCCAAACTAACCAAAAACGCTTGGTACTTACTGGAACTAAAACTTCTTAAACGCACCCTCAGGAAAATCAAAAAAGAATGGCGAAGTAAACACACCCACAGCCTACTGACCACCAATCGATCAACACTTCACAACTACAGAACCACAATTCTTAAAACAAAACGTGATTTTTACGTAAAAATAAATCCACAATTACCAATTCAACCCCAAAGCCCTTTTCTTCTACGTAACCGACCTAACCAAAACAGCCCCCCCAACAATATCTGACAATGATTCCAAATTAAATGCAACGAACTCGCCATCTTCTTCAAAGACAAAATCATCAACATAATGGCAAATTTCCCTCCCTCCATCTCAAACGAAATTATCCTCCCCAAAACCCCCGGCGCCAGCCTAAACACTTTTGAAAATGATTCCTGATCCGAAATTGAATCATAAAAACAATTAACCCCGCAATTCACCCAGACGCAATCCCCATAAAAATACTTAAACCGATCCCACACATCATTGCCAAACCCATAGCCAATATTAATACGTCCCTAAACCAAGGAAATGTACCAACCTCCTTAAAAGGCGCCATAGTCAAACCCATACTAAAGAAACCACACCTAAACCCCTCCGAGCCTACCAATTATCGCCCCATACCCATTCTGCCTTTCAGAGCCAAACTTCTAGAGAAAATAGTAAACAAATAACGGAACACCTAGAAAATAACAGAATTCTATACCCCTCCCAATTTGGCTTCCGCAAGTCCCTCAGCACTGAAACACTATTGACCTTCCTCTCCGACACAGTCTTCAGAGGGCTAGACAAAGGCCATTCATACATTCTAGCAATGCTGGCTATCTTGGTTGCTTTTGACACCATCATCCACAAGACCCTAATTGACAGACTAATCGAAATTGGCATAACTGGCAACGCGTTACTATGGCTCAAGTCATATCTTGAAAACAGACACTACAAAGTTAAAATTGGCAAGAGTGAATCAGATCCAATAAGCCTTACCCAAGGCGTACCCCAAGGCTCCTCCCTGTCTTCCACTCCCTTCAACATTTACATGCTCCCCCATCTGCAAATTTCTAGCCGACCGAGGTCTAAAACCCTTCATATACGCAGACATCCAAATTCTCATCCCCATAACTGGCACTATACCCAAAACTCTCCAAGTCTGGATACATACCTCTCAGACTTCAACCAACTTCTCACAAAAATGAACCTATCCCTTAACACCTCAAAAACAGAACTCATGATAATAAGTCACAAACCAGACAATAAAATGCTGTCTGAGATCACCTCCAATCAAACCCAACACACAATCTCGCACGTAAGAGACCTTGGTGTCATCCTAGACCCCGAACTCAACCTCAAAAAATTCATAAACAATAAATCTGTACAACTTAATAAAAGAACCGGAGACACTGCACATAAACAAATTCCCTCCACTCAGGCAGGAGGGTTGGATAGTGCTGCTACACATTTCTGAGCCTCTCATTTTGTAGCAAAAATTTTTGTTTTCCCCTGATGTTGCACATTTATGCGGGAAACTCATGATAATAAGTCACAAACCAGACAATAAAATGCTGTCTGAGATCACCTCCAATCAAACCCAACACACAATCTCGCATGTAAGAGACCTTGGTGTCATCCTAGACCCCGAAAGGCTGAAGAGGTTAGGGCTGTTCAGCTTGGAGAAGAGACGGCTGAGGGGGGATATGATAGAGGTCTTTAAGATCATGAGAGGTCTTGAACGAGTAGATGTGACTCTGTTATTTACACTTTCGAATAATAGAAGGACTAGGGGGCATTCCATGAAGTTAGCAAGTAACACATTTAAGACTAATCGGAGAAAATTCTTTTCACTCAACGCACAATAAAGCTCTGGAATTTGTTGCCAGAGAAGGTAGTTAGTGCAGTTAGTGTAGCTGGGTTCAAAAAAGGTTTGGATAAGTTCTTGGAGGAGAAGTCCATTAATGGCTATTAATCAATTATAATTAGGGAATAGCCACTGCTATTAATTGCATCAGTAGCATGGGTTCTTCTTAGTGTTTGGGTAATTGCCAGGTTCTTGTGGCCTGGTTTTTGGCCTCTGTTGGAAACAGGATGCTGGGCTTGATGGACCCTTGGTCTGTCCCAGCATGGCAATTTCTTATGTTCTTATGTTATATTCTAAACTGCAGTACACGTGAGCCCTTTCTTATATAATGCCGAGCAGAAAGGCACCATTTCCACCTTTGTGCCACCTACTTGCGCTGAGTAATTGTAAAGATCAGTACTCTAGTTTACATAGCTCAGCTTTTCCATGTTACGATATGCTCGCAGAATTTTTGGTTTACGGCTCTAGTTTAATATCCTGGCCATCACAAGCCATGGGCGGCTCTCCTTATCAGTTTTGACCCATTCTGTGCATCCATTTGCACCACATCTCAGACCCAAACTCATTTATCCCAAGCTGTTACAGGGGCCAATTTTCAGTTATCTTAAGCAGATCCTCATACTTAATAGATTCAAGTAGGCCAATGTCCAGAGATTGTTTCTCCGCTGTCCATTTCCTTGGTCTTGTCAACTTTGTGGCTTGGGCCTCTAGCACAGCTATTTGCCTTTCAAGCTGCAATGTGGTATCCTGAGTGGAAATTCACATTTCTGCCGTTTCTAGGCACCCTCTAGACCTTGAATATCCTCCACAGGTCACCCGCAGCTTAACCAGTCTCTCAATCGCTCAGGTACATTCTTGGAAATTTGAGCAATCTAGCCTTTGGACAAGGCTAGTAAGTTTGCCTCACCTCTGGCTTGACATTCCAGCCACCATGCTACTCATGCTGCTGCAAACTGTCTTGGATAACACGTGGCTCTTTCACGCTCATATCCCAGTGCTTGTTTCAAAGAATTTTTGCTGCCTTGTAGCTATCCAACTTTTCTATGATTTGTTTTGTTGGAGGGAGTGGGAGGGATTTCCCAGGGAAGCAAATTGTCAAGGAGCATTGCAGGAGCTCTCTGCCCCATGTCTACTCAAGCTTCCCGCCATAATTGGAACTCCCGCACAGAATGGTTTCATCATGGAAGGCGCAGAGCTCGAGGCGTAGGAGTACATTCAGTATAATGGGATCAGAGTCTAACAGCACATGTATATTCATTGATTAAAAATTCCTGCTACAGAAGTACTACCTGTTCAAAACCATGGTCTTCTGTTATAACAGCAACAGTGGTGTTAAGAGACTGTAAAATCTTAAACTGCTCCAAATCAGAGAGTTGCTGCTTTAACTCCTTGGTGGTTTCATCTCTCTCTATGTGACTCCTTAGCTCTTTTGTCACACTTGGGTTTTCCTGTTAAACAATATTTTGAGAATTCTTCAATCATGTTTTGTAATTTCAACAATTTTCTTAAAAGTAAGAAGTAAAATCTAACAAGAATTTGGAGATTACTGCTTCTGCATAAAACTTCAGCAATACCCAGGAAATATTTAGCTAACCTCTTTGGTGCCCTCTGCTGTGTTTGCTCTAAGTTCTTTTATTTCTTTATCTTTCTGCACGTTGCTAGACAGCAGACTTTTCAGCTGTATTTCCAGGGCTGCCACCAGCTGATCTCGCTCTTCACGCCACTTCTGAAGGTCTTTATCCTTCTCCAGCAGCTGGGAAGAAACTATCTCCTACACAGAAGAAAAAAAAAAAAAAAAGAGAACACAGTTTGAAAAGTCAGAATTAAAATGATTTAAACACCAAAGTTAAGATGGTTTATAACTTCAGTACTAAATTTTTAGTGTTCAAACTGGTATAGAAAAAAAATCCCATCCAATTCAATTAGCAAAGTACCACCTGATCAGCAAGTACCACTTTGGAGGAAGAACACGATTTACGGTAGCATTGTGTCAATTGCCAATCCCTTGGATTTATATAATGATATTTGCTTGATATTTCAAAAGATATGAGCTGTTTTTTTGGAAAGGCGTGTAAGCAATAAATGATGATATCTGTGAGCTTAAAGCCTAAAGCAAACTTTTGTGATTAGTGAAAAATGGAATTTCAAAGAAAGATTAATCCTCTGAATAATGTGTGGCATTTCAAAAGTACATACAGTAAGACCTAACACAACTCCTGGAAACAACTCTATTTGAAGCAATGGCACAGATTGCTTTTCAAAGAATGGGATCTGATGAACTCACATCGCATGTGTGGTGTCATTTGTAACATCAGTTAATATGGACTAAAGGAATCAAGTATGAGCAATTTATGATTCTTGGTAACATTCCTGCTGCCAGAGTAAAACATTTCAGGTCTACTTCAGTACAGCAGTGTGGTTGCCATTTTAGAAATAAGGGTTAAATGAATTACAGGGGAAATTTACTGGATTAACTCAATATAGTGCAATAAAAAGGTATAATCTGCCACTTGTTTGACCCTTACCTCTAGTCTAGGAAAAGCAACATCTTTGACATGGGCCAAGCAAGAGGTCTTTGCACATCTCCCAGATCAGTTACCTCTTCTACAATCAAGGGTGTGGAGACAAAGGTTTCAATTCTTGGGTGGAAAAAGTAGCAGACATTGCTGATTGCCTACACATGTTGGCTGGTATGAGGGCAGTGGGCAACCGGGGCTCTGCAAAACACACCTAGAGGTTTGTCTAACCATTTGAAGAAAGTGAATATGCATACCTTTATATGATGCTCTCCATGAATAGCAGAACAAACAGCCAAAAATGTAGAGGACATCTCTTGAGCTCATAAATAAAGTTTTACTAAGCATGTATGGAATTCCCACGCTAGTGTCACCTTGCAAGCCCTTCAATCTTTTACTAAGCTTGCTTTAACTATGTGGGAAGGCTGGAATGATTGTGTTGCTGTTTGTCTGCTGTCCATGGAGAATACTATCTACAGGTATGCATATTTGCTTTCTCCATGGACAAGCAGGAACAAATACAGCCACACAAGTGGGGACGCCACACTAAGGGTTGTGCTGTAGAGTGTGGTAGAGAGTAGTTGAAGCTTTTAAATATTTATGAAAACTGCTTGGCCAAAAGCATTGTCCATATGCAAATCCTGCATCAGACAATAATATTTTGTAAATGTGTGTATTGATAGCCATATCTTGTATTGAGACTGATAGATGGTGCGTTATTACCACAGTTGCTCTTACTTGATGCGCTTTATTTTTCTGAGAAAGATTAATTTCTGATGTTGTAAAACAATGAATGATACATTGTGAAAGCCACCTTGACAAGGTCTGTTTAAAACTGGCAGACCTTGCTTAGATCCCTCAAATTTCCAGAAGGGTTTTATCCAGTCTAAATATAATAGTAGAGTCCTTCTGCAGTCCAGCGCATGAAGGGCCTTGTGTGCCAAGCTTATATGAGGTTTAAGGGAAGAAGCTAGAAATACTATAGTCCGATTCATGTGCTATTTTGTCACTATTTTTGGCAGGAACTTTGGATGCATTCCCTATTTTTTATAAATGTGTGTATGTGGTGCATAATGCACCAAGGCTTGAAGTTCACCAGTTCTGTGAGCTGAAGTGACTCATATCAGAAACAGAATTTTCCATGTTAAAAATTTTAAGTCTACCATTGCTAGTGGCAAATACATAAATTTTATAAATTGAAACAAGACCACATTAAGATCCAAGTTCAGAGGTACTTCTATAACCGGAGGTTTCAAGTGATATAGACCCTTTATAAAACAGGATCCCAGGGGGTATGGAGAAATGGGTAGACCTTCTGAATGTTAATATGCTGCTATCGCAAATTAATAGAATTGTACAGAATTTGACTTTAAACTAGAACCCTGATTGTAAAAGATAAAAGCTCTGCTGGAGGGCATGAAAAAGGATCACTGTTCCAATTCAAACACCAGTTGGAAAATCTTTTCAGTTTGAACTTATAAGACCATCTTTTAACTACTTTTCTTGCTGCTATGATAATCTTTATCTCCGTTGGTAAGGACAGTTTTTGTATTAACCAACCTTCAATCTCCATGCTGTTAGGGCTGGAGATTGGAGGTTGGGTGAAGCAAAGTGTTTCCAAATTGTGTTAGAAGGTCTGGAAATATCCATAAGCATATCAGCAGAGGGAGTGGGGGCTACCATAATCATGTCCCCTGTATCCTCTCCCAACTTCACAATTGTCCTTGCGATCAGAGGAATTTGGAGGGAATGATACATTTGCCGTTATTTCCACGGAATTGAAAACACACCTGACACCATGGAATCTTGTACTAGTCTCTTGGAACAGTAAAGTGGATGATTCTGAGGAGATGCAAAGATCTATTTTTGGAATTCCCCTACAAAATTGCTCCACTGTATTTCGATGTAAAGACCATTCATATGGTTGGAGACAGCAACTTCAGAAAACCACTAAATTGTCCTTCCCTAGCAGATAAACTGTGAAAAGGTAAGCATTCTCCATCTGTGCCCCCTTCCAAATCGTTTATGCTTCTTTGCATAGTAGGAAAGAATCAGTTCTTTGTTCATATAAAATATTGCTACCTGGGTTTATGTCTGAATCTGAGAAACAGATTGTGATAGCCATGATTTGACAACTTGAACTGCTTTGAAAAAGGCTTTGAGTTCCAACAGGTTGATGTACAGGTTGGATTCTGAGGGTGTCCATGTTCCCAGTATACCAGGAGCCATGCTCCTAGCCGAGTTATGAACTAATCATAGTTGTATCTGTCCAAAAACTGCCGCCGCCCCCCCCCCCCCCACCCCAGTTGTGCTGTCTTCTCCAGATTTGAAAATTGCTTTCCTGCAAAGCCTCCTGCATATGATGAAACAAGTGCAAATCAGCTTTAGTCACAACTCAGTTACATGCTGCCACCTGAAAAGACATTCACCGTCTCAAAGGCCAGCCTGAGAACTGCCTATTTTTTCCATCCTGTGCATCTTAGAGTGCCACACTACCTGCCACAGGAATGACGACATTCACTGTGCAAGCCAGCACATTTACTTCAGGAAAATTTAAGTTTCCCACTTCTTGGGAGATAAGAGGAGAAAATCTAACCTTTATCTTGGTGAGCAAATTCATTTAAAGCTGACTTCAGGAGAATCTCATTCCAAAGCAGCCATTGACTGAACCAAGCAATGGAAACCCTTGCTGGCTTCTGAATATTAGTCAAAATGGGGTCTTCTGAGGTCTCAGTACCTTCATCCATTGCTCCCTCAGAAATTGTTTGCACCCACAAGAATTGGGAAATTAAGAACAGTTCTTCATAGAACAACCTGACCACAACAGAGCTGTCTTCTGTTTCAGAGGAACACGCCACACTCAATTTCCCCCACTGGCACTCTTCTTTATGCCACTGTGGGGCAGGTAGAATCATTGACAGAGGATTTTTTTTTTTTGGTCCTGCCTTCTCATCCTAACATCTGGTAAAGCAAAATCCCAGGATAAGAATTGAGGCTGTACTCTGCCCCACAGAGAACACCTGTTGCAGACATCTTAAAAGGTCAGAGGAAATGCTGACAGGCTGCAGAGAAGAGACTTCAGGGAGAGTAAACTGCCAATATAAAAGCAGCTAATGTAGCCCTGGAAGAACAGGTCGTAGGCTCCTGCATCGTGAGATCCCAGGATGGAGGACCTAGTTCAAAGCTTTTGCAATACACACAGAGGACATGCTTTTCAACATGCTTCACCAGAGAGGAGAGATCCCTCTCCCTGCATAAAAAAACCCCATAAAACCTCCTGCATTGTGAAAAAGCTTGCTTTTAATTTTTATACTCCCTGCACTGATGTCTGGAGCACTGCTGAACACTGAGCCTCAAAAAAGGAACACCATCCTGAATAGAAATCTTGCCTTGCTTTTTCTTTTTTCTTAGCTTTATTAAAATTAATAAGGCAGAGAATCAGAAACAACCCAAGTTTTTTTTTTTGTTTGTTTTTTTTTAGGTGGTCCAGTCAGAGAAGAGAGGGAAAGGTGGATATGGGAAGAAACAGGGCAACATAGAAATGTGGAGCCTAAACCAAACCCTTGGAAGCTCCCTGGTTTAAGGCCATGTTCAACTGGGGAAGGGAGCACAAGGCTTTCACTGCAGGAGATGCCCTTCCAAGCAAGTCTTTTTAAAAGTTTAATTAGGCCTCATCTCAGAGAATGGGACATGCTCTTCTAAACTCTGCTGGAGAGAGAGAATACTGGCAGGCTGACAACAGCATGGGAGCCTATATAACGTTGTAAGCAAGTTTAGGGGTGGAGGGACCTGTCTGCTACAACACAATTCCAGCTGCCTTCCCACCTTACATCACGATCCTAAATCAGGAAAAGACAACGTGTATTCTCCTCAAAAAACAGACTTGATTAACAGATTTGGCAGAATGTAGCATTTAGAAAATAGTTCCTGTCTCTAACATCCTGGCCACTGAGCACCAGATTTCCCTAAAGCAAGTTCTGTATCATGGGTGGTTTTGCACATGCCATAAGCCTTATGGCTAACTTACTTACCCCTGGGTCCCAGCTTCATGTGATATCTGTTTTATCTCTGAAGCAGATGCTATCTGGAGGTCTGGAGAATGTGGGCAGGGGCAAGAGAATGTGCTTCCTGGGCTTGGTACTGGCAGAGCAGGCATTTGGTCCTGGAAGGAGACTTGCCGGGCTATCTGGGCTTGCTCTCGCCCCTCACTGTCCCAAACTCTGTGTTACTCTCCGCACCTGAGTAGGGTGTCTCCTCTCTCTGGTCTCCTGGCCACACCCAGTCTTCTCCCTCCTCAATAGTAGCGCTGCTAGTCTGCTCCAGGCTCCCCTTTTCTTTCAGGTGTCCCTTCTCTGGTTTCATGGTTTTTCTCAGGATTCCCCATCAGGGTTCACTTCCCCAGGGGGTCCTTCACTTTTTCTGATCTCGCTCACTTCTCCTTATTTGCCCTCCATCTTATCCTTTCCAGCTGATAAATATGCATAAGCTTATGCATAAAAACATGGTGGGTGGAGGGTCTTTAAGAACATAAGAACATGCCATACTGGGTCAGACCAAGGGTCCATCAAGCCCAGCATCCTGTTTCCAACAGTGGCTAATCCAGGCCATAAGAACCTGGCAAGTACCCAAAAACTAAGTCTATTCTATGTTACCGTTGCTAGTAATAGCAGTGGCTATTTTCTAAGTCTACTTAATTAATAGCAGGTAATGGACTTCTCCTCCAAGAACTTATCCAATCCTTTTTTAAACACAGCTATACTAACTGCACTAACCACATCCTCTGGCAACAAATTCCAGAGTTTAATTGTGCGTTGAGTAAAAAAGAACTTTCTCTGATTAGTTTTAAATGTGCCACATGCTAACTTCATGGAGTGCCCCCTAGTCTTTCTATTATCCGAAAGAGTAAATAACCGATTCACATCTACCCGTTCTAGACCTCTCATGATTTTAAACACCTCTATCATATCCCCCTTCAGCCATCTCTTCTCCAAGCTGAAAAGTCCTAACCTCTTTAGTCTTTCCTCATAGGGGAGCTGTTCCATTCCCCTTATCATTTTGGTAGCCCTTCTCCGTACCTTCTCCATCACAATTATATCTTTTTTGAGATGCGGCGACCAGAATTGTACACAGTATTCAAGGTGCGGTCTCACCATGGAGCGATACAGAGGCATGATGACATTTTCCATTTTATTCACCATTCCCTTTCTAATAATTCCCAACATTCTGTTTGCTTTTTTAACTGCCGCAGCACACTGAACCGACGATTTCAATGTGTTATCCACTATGACACCTAGATCTCTTTCTTGGGTTGTAGCACCTAATATGGAACCTAACATTGTGTAGCTATAGCATGGGTTATTTTTCCCTATATGCATCACTTTGCACTTATCCACATTAAATTTCATCTGCCATTTTGATGCCCAATTTTCCAGTCTCACAAGGTCTTCCTGCAATTTATCACAATCTGCTTGTGATTTAACTACTCTGAACAATTTTGTATCATCTGCAAATTTGATTACCTCACTTGTCGAATTTCTTTCCAGATCATTTATAAATATATTGAAAAGTACGGGTCCCAATACAGATCCCTGATGCACTCCACTGCCCACTCCCTTCCACTGAGAAAATTGTCCATTTAATCCTACTCTCTGTTTCCTGGCTTTTAGCCAGTTTGCAATCCATGAAAGGACATCACCACCTATCCTATGACTTTTTATTTTTCCTAGAAGCCTCTCATGAGGAGCTTTGTCAAACGCCTTCTGAAAATCCAAGTATACTATATCTACCGGTTCACCTTTTTCCACATGTTTATTAACTCCTTCAAAAAAATGAAGCAGATTTGTGAGGCAAGACTTGCCTTGGGTAAAGCCATGCTGACTTTGTTCCATTAAACCATGTCTTTCTATATGTTCTTGATCCACAAGAAAAAACAAGCAAACAGCAACAAGCCAAATAATCAAACAAGAAAATGAGAGAGAAAGGATTAGAGGGGAAGCCTGATTCCCCTACTCGCATCTGCTGGAGTCAGAAGATACTGAACTCCTGCAGAGGGGGTAGTGGTATATATGGATACGCCCCCTCAAAGCTTGTGCTGACTCCATCTGCTGGATTGGGGACATAACCCACTGTCTGGACTGATCCAGGTACGTACAGGGAACTACCGGTTCACCTTTTTCCACATGTTTATTAACTCCTTCAAAAAAATGAAGCAGATTTGTGAGGCAAGACTTGCCTTGGGTAAAGCCATGCTGACTTTGTTCCATTAAACCATGTCTTTCTATATGTTCTGTGATTTTTGATGTTTAGAACACTTTCCACTATTTTTTCCTGGCACTGAAGTCAGGCTAACCGGTCTGTAGTTTTCTGGATTGCCCCTGGAGCCCTTTTTAAATATTGGGGTTACATTACTATCCTCCAGTCTTCTTAATGATAGGTTACAAATTTTTACTAATAGGTCTGAAATTTCATTTTTTAGTTCCTTCAGAACTCTGGGGTGTATACCATCCGGTCCAGGTGATTTACTGCTCTTTAGTTTGTCAATCAGGTCTACCACATCTTCTAGGTTCACCGTGATTTGATTCAGTCCATCTGAATCATTACCCATGGAAACCTTCTCTGGTACGGGTACCTCCCCAACATCCTCTTCAGTAAACACCGAAGCAAAGAAATCATTTAATCTTTCCGCGATGGCCTTATCTTCTCTAAATGCCCCTTTAACCCCTCGATCATCTAATGGTCCGACTGACTCCCTCACAGGCTTTCTGCTTCAGATATATTTCAAAAAGTTTTTACTGTGAGTTTTTGCCTCTACGGCCAACTTTTCAAATTCTCTCTTAGCCTGTCTTATCAATGTCTTACATTTAACTTGCCAGCGTTTTTGATTTATCCTATTTTCTTCTGTTGGATCCTTCTTCCAATTTTTGAATGAAGATCTTTTGGCTAAAATAGCTTCTTTCACCTCTTTTTAACCGTGCCGATAATCGTTTTGCCTTCTTTCCACCTTTCCACATTGCAGGTCTTTTCCCCCCTCCCATTACTTCGGGGGGAGGGGGTCCTGCCATGTTGCAGGTGTTTTTACCCCCTCCCCATTTCTTTGGAGGGAGAATTGCCACATCTTTTTGCCAATCTGTTACACCAGAATGTTTTTCTCCATCTCTGACAGCCTCTCCTCTGGACTCTGTTGGCTGATCCATGACTCCTGCTCAGGGGCTTAGCTGGTATTGTCCTTCTGTCTGCTTTTTTTTTTTTAAACAGCCACATCTCCCAGATCAACTTTTCTACAATCTTCTTTTTCCACTGAGCTGTGACAGTGCTTTTGAGGCTTGTCAGTACTGGCAGCATGTGTCTTTGGCTATTATGATTCATATTTGGTGATTCAGTGGTAAAACACGAGATATCTCTCTACAAGGTGACATCAGCAAGCATGTTAAACTCTGCTTCAGTGTGTTGGTTAGTGGACAACCCATGTGTTTGGGCTGGTCTGACTGACTAGGTTTTTTGTTTTGTTTGTTTTTAACTCTAGGAACTGAGGAAGAAGGCAAATTGAAGAAAACAATCAAATTTTACTTTAAAAAAAATCACTCCTGGCCACTCACAAAGCAGACAATAAGACTGAAGGGCTTGCACAGATACACTAACATGGGAATTCCTGCACATGCCCAATAAAGGAAAATTGGATCTTACCTGCTAGTTTTCATTCCTGTAATACCACAGATCAGTCCAAACCAGTGGGTTATGCACTCCCACCAGCAGATTGAGGCAGAGAAAAAAAAAACAAACTTTGAGGCACTGCTATATAAACCACTAGTGCAACCTGCAGCTCCTCAGTATTGGTCGATCCCCAAGCAAAAAACCAATAGAACCAACTTCAAACCAACTTAAACAACTATTCACCCCGAACAAGGCGAACATAAAAAAACAGGAGGGTTGGATTCCCCTAAAGTAGGAAACCCTACCCTGGATCTTCGTTAATATTGGAATCAAAACTATTTCCTTCAGAATTCTTCAATACAGTAGCTAACCCAAAGGTCAGCCCATCTTTCGGCAGTCACGTCTGGGCGGGCCTCTGGACTGATCTATGGTATTACAGGAACAAAAATTAGCAGGTAAGATCCAATTTTCCTTTCCTGAACATACCCAGATCAGTCCAGACCAGTGGGATGTACCAAAGCTACCCTACTGTGGGAGGGATCCTGAAAGACCTGCACTTAGAACTCATTCCCCGCGCTAAAAATAGCCCGGGCTCAGCACTCCATGGAGGAAGGAAGCAGTTAAAAATGACTGCAAACCTCCGATTTGACTGCCCAGGCCCTCAGGATGCCTGGGCAGTCAAATTGCAATATTGATGGGACAATATTAAAGAAATTGCAATGTTAACTACGTATTATAAACGAATTGTATATTAGGGAATGTTGCAATAGTGTTGTTAAAGTGCAATAAGTTTGTATTGAGGAATTCTGTGTTAAATATTGATGGTGGAAAATTGGGGTAATTAACAGAAGCAAAGTATGTGTATATTGTATACTAGGGAATGTGGCAATAGTATTGATAAAGTGCAATAAGTTTGTATTGTTAGTTTTTTAATAGTGTATTGATGTGTGAGTGAATGTGGTGTGTATGGATGATATAATTAGGTATGTGTTATGTTTTAAAGGTTTGTGAAATAAAAATTGAAGATAAAATTTAGTGAAATACACGGGTATATTTTTTGTAATACTTGTCAGTGTTAATACCTGTGGTAGACCCAGGATAATTTGATTAATATGCCTGCCCTGAGGCCAAAAATGCCCAGGGGATGCTTCCCCAACCAGAGGAGGCTCCAGGCACTAGGATGCTCCTCCTCTCCCCAACCAATCACTGCCTGAAACAGCAAGCCTCAGAGAAAAGCCCCTGCGGAGAATAAAACTGAATGCAAAAATCCTTTTTTTTTTCTCTTTTCAACTCTAACAAAAAAATCCCCACAGGGGTATTTTTCTTTAGGAGGCGCTGGAAGAGGGCTTCGGAGCGTGGAGGGAACCAGTCCCCTGGCTATCCAACTCCCCGGAATCCGTGGGCTCTACAGCTGGGGGTGTCCAACCCCCCATTCACCCTGCTCCACCCAAGGGATGGCCTGCGATCGGAGCCCCACACCTCGGGGAGCCCTGCTAACACTCAGTCCAGAGCTGCAGGATGCCCGACCATCTGCTGGAGACAAATACTGAGAAGCTGCAGGTGGCACTAGTGGTTTATATAGTAGTGCCTCAAAGTTTTTTTTCTCTGCCTCCATCTGCTGGTGGGAATACATAACCCACTGGTCTGGACTGATCTGGGTATGCTCACGAACACTATTTATGAGTTTGAGAAAAAGTGCTCAGACAAGGAGCTATCAGATGATGCTACCCATTTGTGTGACTGACTTTGTTCCTGCTTGTCCATGAAGAAATATTTTTGTACATGTCTACAGAGGTAAGTAGGTAATTACCAATTATGTATCTCACACTATAATCCAATTAGACAACTCAGTGTATCATCACCTGTAATTCAAGATGCCATTATTACAGGCACAGTTGCTCACAGAAAATGAAATTTAGAGAAGATCACATCTGTTTTCAGTCACCACCAGTGAGCATCCTCTCACAGGTTTCTCTAGACACTTCATTTTGAATGCACAAAGAACAAATATACAAACATTCATCAGAGTATTGTTTGATAAATATTTTGCACATCTACAGTTATACATTCGTCAACAAATTGGCACAATCCTACCCCCATCGCAGCAAATGTGTAAGTTTCACCCAAGTCAGAGAGAAACCCTATCTCTCAGTAAATTAGTCGATCAGATTCCATTTTGCTATTAGGTCAGAAAAACTACTACCCGTGTCACAGAATAAAATGAGCTGGCTGTGCTGCGAATACACACCACTGTCCAGCACTGTGGAAGAGGGTGGAGTAGACAAAACTCCGTTTACAGAAGAGAATGTATGGGAAAAGCTAGGAAAACAAAATGGACAAGGCCATGGGGCTGGATGAGACACATTCCAGGATACTGAGGGCGCTCAGAGATGTGATGGCAGGTCCACTGAAAGACCTGTTCAATAGATCCATGGAAAGGGAAGTGATGCCGTGAGTTTGGAGGAGAATGGTAGTGGGTCCTGCTTCACAAGAGTGGGAGCAAAGAGGAAGCTGGAAACTACAAGCCAGTTAGCCTCACCTTGGTGGTAGGAAAATTAATGGAGGTTCTGGTGAAGGAAAAGATAGTGAACTATCTACAATCCAGTGGGGTGCTCGACCTGAGGCAGCATGGATTCACCAGGGAAAGGTCCTGTCAGACAAATCTGATTGAGTTTTTTGATTGAGTGACTAGCGAATAGGATCAGAGAAGAGCACTCAATGTGATTTACTTGGATTTTAGTACAGCTTTTGATACAGTCCCATATAGAAGACTCAAACAAAATGGGAAGCTTGGGAGTGAGTGCCAACTGTGAAGAACGAACAGTGCTAAGTGGAGTGCAACAGGGATCGGTTTGGGACTGATTCTGTTCAATATCTTTGTAAGCAATATTGCAGAAGAGATAGAAAGTAAAGTCTATTTGTGGATTATACTAAGATCTGCAACAGAGTGGACACGCCTGAAGGAGTAGAGAAAATGAAAAGTGATTTAAAAAAGCTTGAAGACTGGTCGAGAATTTGGCATCTGGGATTCAATGCCAAGAAGTGCAGAGTCGTGCATCTAGTGTGTGATAATCCAAAAGAGCTGTATGGGATAGGTGGTGAAAGACTAATGCGCATGGACTGGGAAAGGGATCTTGGTGTGATAGTGTATGGTGATCTGAAGGCAGCACAAAAGTGACAAGGTGGTAGCTAAAGCCAGAAGAATGCTGGGCTGCATTGAGAGAGGAATAACCAGTAAGAAAAAAAAAGTGATAATGCCATGGTACATGTTATTGGTGAGGCCTCAGCTGGAGTACTACGTTCAGTACTGGTGCCTATATCTCAAAGGATAAAGACAGGATAAAAATTGTCCAAAGAGCAGCAACCAAAATGTGAGGTCAGCATTGGAAGACTTATGAAGAAAGGCTGAAGGATCTGAATATGTGTACCCTGAAAGAGCGGAGTGTAGGGAAGATACAGATCTTCAGATACCTGAAAGGTTTTAATGATGCATGATTGTCAAACCTTTTCCATTGGAAAGAAATCAATAGAACTAGGGGTCTTGAAATGAAAATACAGAGAGGATGAATCAGAACCAATGTCAGGAAATATTTCTTCATGGAGAGGACGTGAATGGCTGGAATGCCCTTCTGGAGGAGGAGAAGATGATGAAAACAGTGAAGGAATTAAAAGGGGCATAGGGATAAACACTGTGGATCCCTAAATGCTAGAGGATGGAAATGAAGAAAAGAGTATATGGGGTAACTTTATGATGCGGCAGCTGCTACCCTTAAGTAAGCCTTGATACTCTTACTGCAACTCCATCATTGCTCTCTGCTTCAACAGCAATAGGAAAAGGGGAATTAGATTCAGATAGCAACCGAGGGCCCCAACTTTTACAGTTTGGGGAACAAATAAGCATGGAGGTAACTTGCTGATACAGCTTTTACTACCCTTAACCAATAAGCCTAATACTTTTATGCATCTCCAACATTGCTCTGCTTCACAGCAAGGGTAAAGGGAAATTGGATTAAAAAAGCATCCGAGGGTCCTGACCTTTACAGTCTGGGAAACTGATAAGCATGGAGGTAACCTGCACAGCAGATAATGGCATAAGCTTGCTGGGCAGACTGGGTGGATTATTTGGTCCTTTTCTGCCGTCATTTCTACGTTTCTATTAGGGGGCAGGTTTATTTTTAGTCAGAATAAGGAGGTTGTTTCTCTGCAATGTTACCGAGTCTACAGTAGGAGTACAAATTAAACTATCTCCTAGCCCTCTGATGAGCAGCATATGTCAGCACAGTAGAAAGGATAGAAACTAGTCCCCAGGGCCTATTCTACCTACCACTTCAGACTGCAGCTTCGTGTGACGCTCTCTGTCTTCAACATACTTTCTCATCTCTCTGTTACGCTGTTGTTCGGCCTCTTTTGCTTGCGTTATGAGTACCATTTTTTCCTCCAACCATTTTTTTCTGTCACTGCTATATTTTTCTTCAAACTCCTATGAATTTAATTAACACATCAGACATTTTTATACAATATACAAATAAAGCTGGCATACTTTAGAACAATGTGTAAGATAAATCAAAAGCTAAATATATTGACTGAAGTTTAAAAATAAAGAGAACCTATTAGGATTGTCACCAAACTATGGCACCAGACTATTTTAGTCATCCTGAGTGACAAAAACATTTAGATTTTTAGACATGAAGCACAGTAACATTTAAGGAAAAAGTTTGTCACTTAAATAAGTTGCTTTGAAAATCTGTACTCATTCCTATAATAAAATTAGTGCCTTATATTACAACTGCCTTTACAGAATTGGTATCTCTAGGAACTCAATTTTCTTTGCTAGAAAGCTTATTTTTAAAATAAAAAATATACCACATTCTTGAGGCATGCCTGTCAGGGCAAAATTAATTCAAGATATTTTTGAGGAAAAGTGCTTCAAAGATTTTTTACATATATTTATGAACTACAGCTACTGTTTAAACATAATCGGAACCCCTTCAAATGCAACCTTACCCATGTAAGCAGCTCTAACACTGCCTTCATCAAAACCCAAAGTCCAAGGCACTGTCCCTAACATTGTTAGGAAAGACCTGAGAAGTGTGGCATCTTATGATAAAAAAAAATTCCTTTGTGATCAAAACCTGAGAAGTAAGAAACGAGCTCACAAGTAAAGCAAATCTTGATACAGAATAAGCACATTCATCTTTTAACTGAAAACCCAGCTATGGATAATATCTAGTCTTTGGCCTTATTAGCAAATTTTTCAGGTAATAAAACCAGAACTCTTCCATGGACTCAAATCTCTATGAAGGTAGCCATGATGCTGATGAAAAGAAACTTACAACAGATGTAAGGTAGAAAGGAAGCAACCTGTACTAGAAGTGATCCTCTCCTATCATAAATGCAGAAATTATTAACCTAAGATATACCATGCTGGGTCAGACCAAGGTCAATCTCCAAAAGTGGCCAGTTCAGGTCACAAGTACTTGGCAGACTGCTCACTTCTAGGCTTTCCTAAGTCTACCTTACTAAGGTGAAATAGGACAATTGGTTCTTACCTGCTAATTTTCCTTCCTGTAGTATCACAGATCAGTCCAGACTCCTGGGTTTGGCCTCCCCTCCAGCAGATGGAGACAGAGAAAGTTTCACTGCCACTGCCACTGGCAGACTGCAGGGTGCCTCCTGCAGTCCGCCAGTATTGATCTGTACCAAAGCCAAGATAGTAGAAAAAACAAATCACTAACCACTATCATTAACTCCCTGAACAAGCAGCGGGAATAGGCAAACCAGAACCAAGAGAAACCAGTCCTCATCAAACCAAAAAAGATAAAGGACTAACCAAAAACCCCGTGTCATTCTTCAGATTAACTAAAATGATAGATCGAGCGGACTCTCCACAACACCATTACCCAACCAGGCAGGACTCTAAACTGATCTGTGGTACTACAGGAACGAAAATTAGCAGGTAAGAACCAATTTTCCTTTCCCTGTATGTCCCCAGATCAGTCCAGACTCCTGGAATGTACCAAAGCTCCCCTAAACAGGGTGGGACCTTGAGAGTCCCACTCAAAGCACACTCACCAAAACCCATGACCTCTGGGGCCTGGACATGCAAACAATAATGCCTAGTGAAAGTGTGCAATGACTTCCAAGTAGCCGCCCTGCAAATCTCTTGCGGGGATACTTGCTGACATTAAACTCAGGACGCTGCTTGAGCATGAGTAGAATGAGCCCTCAAGCCCTCGGAACCGGATGCCCCTGACAAATATATATGGAGCCAATAAGCTTCCTTCAACCAGCATGCAATCGTGGCTTTGGATACTTTATGCCCCTTCATTGTACCATTCCACAGTACTAAAAGGTGATCTGATAAATGAAAGCTGTTAGCAACCTTAAGGTACCTTAAAGTGCACTTCACCTCCAAAAGCTGCAATTCTTTCGCATGAGGGGTTGTAGGCTCCAAGCTCGTGAAAGCAAGAAGCTCCACTGACTGATTAACATAAAATACCAAAATCACCTTTGGCAGAAAAGCTAGAACCGTCCGTAAGGAAACCAGAGTCAGAGATCCTTAAGAAATGTTACCTACACGAAAGAGCCTGAAGTTCCAAGATTCATCTAGCAGAACATATTGCCACCAAGAAACCACTTTCAGAGTGAGAACCTTTATGGTAGCCCTTCTAATATGCTCAAAGGGTGCCTCGCAGATACCCTTCAGGACTAAATTAAGACTTCAGGAGGAACAGCCCTTCTGAAACGGGGGGCGCAAATGCTTCGCCCCACGGAGGAAATGCACAACATCCAGATGGGCAGACAGTGCCACCCCATGCACCTTGCTGCAAAGACAGCTTACCGCCACCACTTTAACCTTGAGAGTTAAAGGACAAATCCTTCAAGAAACCCCTTTTGCAAGAAAGCAAGAATGTGTGCCACAGACCCGCATAGGAGCCACCTCTTGTTCCTTGCACCAATCCTCAAAGACTCTCCAGACTCTGACATACGCCAAGGAGGTGGAAGACTTTCTTGCCTGCAAATGATAGAGATAACCTCCTCTCTCAAGGGTTTCCCTCATAAGCCAAGCCATGAGACAGAAGTGTGCTGCCTGATCTGAAAATATGGGACCTTGATGTAGCAGGTTCGGAAGATGAGCAAGCCTCAGTGGGCTATCCATGGCTAGATTGACCAGATCCGTACAACACGGTATCAGAGGCCACTCTGGAGCCACCAAAATGACATCCTCCTGGTGAAGCTCCACCCGCCGAAGGATCTTGCCCACCAGCAGCAAAGGCGGAAACACATACAGTAGAATGTCTCACGGCCAAGGAAGGACCAAGGCGTCTACTCCCTCTGTGCTCTTCTGCGAGCGCCTTGGCATGCCTCTACATTGTCATCAAATCCATGTGAGGCTTGCACCACCTGTGACAAATGAGATCCATCGCCGCCTCCAACAGCTCCCATTTCCCCAGATCCAGCTGCCATCTGAGAAAATCTGCCTGCACACAGTCAATCCTGGCAACGTGAGAGGCCGCTATCCTCATGAGATGTTGTTGTGCCCAGTGAATTAGCTCCTGAGCCACCGCCCGAATCTTGGTACCACCTTGTCAGTTGATTTATGTCACCGTCGTCGCATTGTTAGACAAAATTCTGACTGAATGGCCATGCAAGGGTAGAAGGAATGCACCCAGTGCCAATCAGACCACACTCGACTCCAGGCCATTGATGGACCATGATGCTTCCTCCTTTGACCAGAGCCCTTGCACAGACTGATTCTGGCAGACTGCTACCCAGCCGGACAGACCGGCATCCGTAGTAACCACTAGCCATACCAGAACTTCCAAGCCCACACCTCAACACAAGTGATCCCAACTAAGCCACCAGTAGAGAGTGGACCTGGCTAACTCCATCAGCGGAAGCAGAAGATGAAACTATTCTGACAAAAGATCCCACCGGGAAAGTAACGCCACCTGCAAGGGTCTCATGTGGGTAAAAGCCCAAGGCACGAGCTCCAATGTGCATGCCATGGAACCGAGAACCTGCTAGTAATCCCAGACAGAGGAATTGGCTCACCAGCAAGCTGCAAACTTGCGACTGCAACATGACAATGCGTTCTTCTGTAAGGAACATCTTCCCTAACTTAATGTTGAAGCACACCCCCAAAAACTCCAATACCTGAGACGGGACGAGATGATTCTTGGACCAATTCGTAACACAACAGAGTGACCATAAGCGGTGAAGAACAAGATCCACTGCTTGCTTGCACATGGCCTGAGACTTCGCTTGAATAAGCCAGTCATCCAGATATGGGTGCACCTGAACTCTCTCCTTCCGGAGGGTGGCTACCACCACTACCAATCACCTTGGTGAAGGTCCCCGGAGCCGTCAACAGTCCGAAGGGCAGGGCACGAAATTGGAAATACCTTCCAAGGATCTGGAACCTCAGAAAACTCTGATGGTCGAACCGGATGCCTATGTGCAAATATGCCTCTGAGGTCCAGGGATGCCAAGAACTCCCCCTTGAACACCGCTGCAATGACTGATCAGAGAGTCTCCATATGAAAACCAGGAACCTTGAGGGCCCTGTTCACTTTCTTCAAATCCAAGATGGGGCAAAAAGTCCCGTCCATTTTTGGAACCACAAAATAGATGAGTAACAACCCTTTCCTTGGTCCTCCAGGGGTATGGGAACAATAGCTCTGAGCTGCTGCAGACGGTCTAGGGTCTCCTGCACCATCCGTCGTCTCTTCTCCACGGAGGTGCAAGGGGAAACCATGAACAGGACCCTTAGCTGACGAGCAAACTCTAAAGTGTAACCTTGTTCTATTGTACTTAAGACCCACTGGTCCATAATTAATTTTGGTCCACTCCTCAAAAAAAAAAAAAAAGAGCCAACTGATCCCCTATAAGCAGGACGAAAGAGTGGACCAGATTCGCTTCATTGGGATGATTTGGTTTCAGAGCCTCCCTGGCTAGAGCCGTCTCTATTCAGCTTCCTGCTTCGAAAGGATTGGTTCAAAGACTGCTGCCTACCTGAGGCCTGTCTCCGGGCGCTCCCTGAGGGCGGCCCTGCCGAAAACGCCTGTCCACTTGAAAATGTGAACACCCCAAAGAGGAGCCTTTGGCCCCTCTAGACTTGTCCTTGGGCAACTTATGAACCTTGTTCTCTCCCAGATGCTTAAACTCCTCCTCCAAGTCTTCTCCATACAGCAGCTTTCCCCTGAAAGGCAATGCACCCTACTGGGATTTGGATGAGACATCCGCGAACCAATTCCGCAAGCAAAGGAGTCTCCTGGCTGAGACTGTTGACATCATGGTCCTGGAGGACATCCTTATGAGACCATACAGCACACATCAACCCAATAAGCAACCATGGCCTCCATTCACTCCGCTTGCTTTGCCTCCTGGGAGGACAAGGATCTGTCGCAGCCTGCAATTGCTACACCTAGCACAGCACAAAGCATGAAACTACTGCTTACCGCAGCACACATACCAAGCACAGACACCTAAAAAATCATGTAGATAAAGGCGAACCGGTAGATGTAGGGTATTTGGATTTTCAGAAGGCATTTGACAAAGTTCCTCATGAGAGGCTTCTAGGAAAAGTAAAAAGTCATGGGATAGGTGGCGATGTCCTTTCGTGGATTACAAACTGGTTAAAAGACAAGAAACAGAGTAGGATTAAAGGGACAATTTTCTCAGTGGAGGGGAATGGGCAGTGGCGTGCCTCAGGGATCTGTACTGGGACCCTTGCTTTTCAATATATTTATAAATGATCTGAAAAGGAATACGAGTGAGGTAATCAAATTTTCAGATACAAAATTATTCAACGTAGTTAAATCACAAGAAGATTGTGATAGATTGCAGGAAGACCTTGTGAGACTGGAAAATTGGGCATCCAAATGGCAGATGAAGTTTAATGTGGATAAGTGCAAGGTGATGCATATAGGGCAAAATAAACCATGCTATAGTTACAAGGTGTAAGGTTCCATATTAGGAGCTACCACCCAAGAAAGAGATCTGGGCGTCATAGTGGATAACACATTGAAGTCGTCGGTTCAGTGTGCTGCGGCAGTCAAAAAAGCAAACAGAATGCTGGGAATTATTAGAAAGGGAATGGAGAATAAAACTGAAAATGTCATAATGCCATTGTATCACTCCATGGTGAGACCGTACCTTGAATACTATGTACAATTCTGGTCGCTATATCTCAAAAAAGATATAGTTGCAATGGAGAACATACAGAAGGGCGAGCAAAATGATAAAGGGATGGAACAGCATCCCTATGAAAAAAGACTAAAGAGGTCAGGACTTTTCAGCTTGGAGACAAGATGGCTGAGGGGGGATATGATAAGAGGTATTTAAAATCATGAGAGGTCTAGAACGGGTAAATGTGAATCGGTTATTTACTCTTTCGGCTAATACAAGGACTAGATGTTAGCATGTAGCATTTTAAAACTAATCGAAGAAAATTCTTTCACTCAATGTACAATTAAACTCTGGAATTTGTTGCCAGGTGATGTGGTTAGTGCAGTTAGTGTAGCTGGGTTTAAAAAAGGATTAGATAAGTTCTTGAAGAAGTCCATTACCTGCTATTAAGTTGACTTAGAAAATAGCCACTGCTATTACTAGCATCAGTAGCATGGGATAGGCTTAGATTTTGGATACTTGCCAAGTTCTTATGGCCTGGATTGGCCACTGTTGGAAACAGGATGGGCTTGATGGACCCTTGGTCTGATCCAGTAGGGCCTGTTCTTAGGTTCGCAAAACAGGCAGTGTAAACAGCACACACATATATTGAATATATAACAGAGGAATAATGTGTCAATATAGCTGGTCAATATAGCTCTGTACAATAGATTTTTAATAAGTGCATACAAACACAGATGTGGTAGAAAATATATTCTTAAATATACATTCACAAAGATATAATACACAAATATAAGTCAACTTCTGTTTATTATATCTTTGTGAATGTATATTTAAGAATATATTTTCTACCACATCTGTGTTTGTATGCACTTATTAAAAATCTATTGTTCAGAGCTATATTGTTCAGTATAATGATTGCCACACAATGTTCATAGGTTCTTCAGATGAACTTCCAGCTTCCTATCCTGGAGATCCTTCAAAGCTGCGGCCCCGGCTACCGGGATAGTCATTTTCTTAATCACAGCTGACACATCAAGGCATCTACCTTTGGGACTCACAACAAATCCAGCATGTCCTCGGGTAAAGAAAATAACTTTTCCATAGCACTGCCAACCTTCAAACCAGTCTCTGGAGTCTCCCACTCCCAGACAACCAGCTTCCTGACTGATTTATGAAAAGGAAAACACTTTGCTAGACCTCTCAAGCCATCTATGACTGGGTCCACCTTTCGTGATCGGATTCTTCCTGGGGAATCTTGATGCCCAACTCATTCCGGACACAGGGATTCAGAGGACCCAACTCCTCCCCATGGAACAAATGCACCACCTTGGGATCGTTCCCTTCAACTGGTGGGCCGTCTCCCTTACTATCCTCCAAATTCTGCCCCCCCCCCCCCCCGGGGGAAGGAAGCATACCAGGAGGAGACGAATCCGATGGGAAGCCGTCAGAAGCATCCAAAAGATCGTCCACCGTGGACCTCCGGACAGGGGGGCCCCTAAGGGCTTGCCAAACCCTGGTGTACCCCATGCCTCCTAAGACATTAGATCTCTTGTGGGGCTGAGGACCCAATCTATAAACAAGCTTGGACCCAATCCATAAACAAGCTTGGACCCCCCCCCCCCCCCCCCCCAGCCTTCAGGGCCAAATAAGACCTGTAAATCAACAGCACAAAATCTGGGGAGAAGTCAGAAAAATCCTCAGAATCCTCCCCAGGAGGTTTTCCTCCCCATCCGGAAAACCCCCTCTGGCCCCTGGGCCTCCGAACGGCTGGAGACAGAGGAGGAGGGGCCATCCTCCTCCCCCATCCTCCACCGTGCTGCAGTTCCAAAACCCCCCCCCCCAAGGGTATCTCCATACTGCCCTCTCCCCCAGAGAGGCAGTGGGAGGAGGGACCATCTCGGGAGAGCTATGATTGCGGCTCTCCACAAGCCTTACATGTGGTGCTGCACTGCATGGCCCCTTAGCAAAACAGCCCACGGGAGTCCTTTGCCAGGAGTTAACAGAAAAGAAACAAGCGCTGAGTCAGAAAATACAAAAAAGCCTTCCCCAAGCGTAGCTGACACCTGATCAGACAAAAATCAAGATATAAAACAAGCTAACCTCGCTAACTCTAGCCTCTTCCTCTTTACATTTTTTTTTTAACTGTAAACTGTACTGAAGAAAAAGCAAAAAACAAAGAAGCACTTCCCTGCACAGAAGGCAGCAGCAGGCTCAGCAGACCCTTCAGGAGGAGAGGGAACTGGCTCCACCAGTTTTCAACCTCCGGTGACTAGGAAACAAGCAAAGTTCAGGGTTCCCAACCCCCTGCTCGACCGTCCTACAACCAGGAAGTATGGCCCCACTAGGACCTACCAACCGCCTGGGAGGGAACCTGTCTCACCAAAATCTTTTTTTTTTTTTTTAAACAGGCACAGACTGCAAGCTTTGCACCTCTACCATCTCCTGGAGACTGAGAAATACTGGAGGACTGCAGGAGGCACCCTAGGTATAGGGCCTGCTGGAGGGAAGGCAAAACCCAGGAGTCTGGACTGATCTGAGTTCGTACAGGAATTAAACTTACCTGTTAATTTCCTATCTTTTAGTCCTGCTAGACCAGTCCTAACAATTAGGTTATGTCCACTCTGCCAGCAGAGAAAAATAGATCAAAGCTGATTTCACTCCCTTTATAGTGGTCTGGTGCTGCCTTCACCTCTTCTGGATCCTACAACAAAGCTAAGACAACCAAAGGCATTTGCTTTGGTTTACAAATCACTACCACAAACAAAACCTGATGGCAGCTAAGAAACCTCACTCCATGAATCCAAGAATTGAATAATCCCTATGCCAAGGTCATGATATAGGCCAAGGTCATGAGTAGGCCAACTATCTTCAAAGTGGGCAACAATGTACTCGCTGCTAGTTTTCTGAACTTTAGACAGAGCCCTTGATCATTGTGGCTTCCATGGGTGGGTTCTAGATTATCTCTGGCAGGAATAAATGAAAAGAAATTAACAGGTAATTTTAAATTTCACCTTTCTTATCCATGCCAGAGCAGTCTAAACAATTGAGATGTACCAAAACTCCACCCATTCCAGGTGAGAGGACGTCACATTAGCTCTCAGGATTCCTGCGTTCAAAGCAAAGCCTTTCTCAGCCTGCACATCCAACACTGAGGTCCTTAAGGCAGAGATGCAAGAGACAAGGGTGCTGGCCTTGCCAATATTCTCTGGAAAGACAGGTTCTGATTCTACCAAGTCCTCCTGCACCCTCATCTAAGGGGCTTAATAGTCTGTGTCCTGCAAACTCTTGCTGGAGCAGGCCAAACACTCATCTACTTGATTCTTCTTGAAATCAATGCCTTAGAAATCACTGTGGTTTAATAGGACACAAAAGATCTATCCAGAAAAAAACTGGTCACTTACAAACATCTCAAAGATGACTTGCAGACTTGAAAAAGGCTATACCTGCCCTGGTCTACATCGCTCTACTTTCTTACAGTCATAAGTGAGAAAAGTATAATTTTGACAGATGTGAAACACTATCCTTAGAAGGGGGATAGTATTGGGCTCAGAGATATCTTTCCTGTTAACAAGACTCAAAGATATGCCCTATGAGACTTAAGAATGGAAGCTAGATCCCTTCAAAACTAAACTCAGGTTCTAAGTTGAACAGACCTTCCATAGAGGAAGACTTACATTCTTGACTTCCTAGAAGAGAATATCCCATCTGAGAGAGTAGTGTGAGAGCTTGAACAACTGTCTCTTTCAGCAAGCCAGAGTAGATGTTTGCCCTCTGTGAGATTTACAAGTTATGCCTTCATCCCAGTCTCCTCTGGCACAACAAGATTGAATAAATGGTCACTGAAAGAAAATATTGCCTCCTGTAAACTGAACTCTCAGAGACTCCAAATTCTAAATCCAAACCATTAATGGTCCTCTTCTATGTCACTGAAGGCTAACCCCTGACACTAAGTATCCTCATTATGCTGCTTGGTGCTCTCAAAAGCCAAGGTTGTAAACCCTAGATTATTCCTTCCATTCTCTTTTACAACCTAGAAGAATCCTCTTGCACTTTCAGAACTTGGTCTAGGGAATGTCTAGGCTCCTGGTGGGGAGACACATATAAGACCGGAAATAGGTCATGGTTCTAACAAGGATATCCAAACCCCTAGGCTGCTTCTTTCCTATTTTGACTAAAGAAATTGCTCCACTTGGAGCTTCTCCAGGCTAACATGAAATCCACTTGTGCTGGTGCCCCATTAGACAGGCACAGGCCACTTCTGCCAGTCCTTATACTCTGAAGTCTCAAGATTGTCAACAATACTTTTGTCTATACGATGACTGTATTGGCCATGTGAGCTGCCGCTGCTAGGTACTGCAGGAGTACTCCATCCCAAACCAAACCTGACTCACCTTGTTACCTGAGGGCTACTAGATTCCCTCAGCTTGTTCACATCAGCTAATGGCATTACCCAGACTGCCACAAGCCAGGTTGACTTCTGAAGTCAAGATTTCTGGAGCACCAGACAGTTAATTCTGGCCCTTGACCCAATTACTCTTCACTAGGACTCTTGCTCCACTGCAACTGATCTGGATCATAATTCCCCTCCTATCCTATAATACTCATGCCAACAGTACAAAATCATGAAGGAGACTGCATATTCATTCCTTGCAGACTCCATCTGCTGGAAGGGGGACATAACCCACAGTCTGGACTGATCCTGGTACGTACAGGGAACCTATAATACTCATGCCTACAGTACAAAATCATGAAGGAGACTGCATATGCATTCCCTGCAGGAGACAACTATGAAAAGCCACCTCCTCAGGCTCTTTTCTAAACTCCCAAGAGACAAGGAAAGAAGCCTTTGATTGACCACTAATCGATCAACATTAAGCTTCGTGACACTGTACATCACTCTCAGAGGAGTGAGAATTTAGGGAGATATGCGAATCTGCTCCTAAGGTGCAACCTTCAGGTCCCTTGACCTGGAGCCTAGGAAGTGCAGATTAAGCCATGCTCAGGTGGACATGGAAATAGTAGATCTGGGTACCAGGAGCAAGGCCTTCTTCCCTTGAAGTTTAAGGACATAAGAGACCACTTTCTTCTCTGGATATGAGAGGGCTTCTTTATATACCAAAGAATGGGAAGAACTAATTGCTGTTTGGGATAATCATCAGTCAGCCTAGGGCTTCGATACCTGCATAACTAGTTGCAGTTGAATGGCTTTCCTGCTCTGACTCGGCCTGAAGAGTCAGATGTCTGACTAAAGGAGGAACCAGAGTGTCTGCCTGCATAGGGAGATCTTTACAATGCCTTGCCCAGTAGGTATCTGGGTTAGCACAAGGAGGCAACCTTATAGTTGTTGGCAATAGATCCAGGATAATGCATGTGAGAAATATCGGATAGTAATCCCTAGAAGAGATAATGGGGAATGCCTCTCTCTGTGTATCCATGTGGGGAACTGCCTAAGAGGAGGTCATTTTGCATAGAGACTCAGTGAATAGGATAACTAGATCCTTTATGGGAGACCTGAAATAAATAGTACTATGTGCCCATAACCTTTTTCAAAGGAAACAGAGCACTCCAAAACATGTGGCTGACCAAACCAACCTAAATACTATCACCCTCAATGTCTTCACTGAGGTCAACAAGGAAATCCCCTTGAGTGGCATCCAACCACCCAGAATAGAATTCTCCAAGTCATTGTGAGGGAGCATGTCAAATACACAGCAGCTGAAGCCATAGTCATGAAATACATCCCTAAAGAAGGGGGAGTGTTTCCTGAGCAGACTGCTTGTAGCCTTTGAACAGCCCTGACAGGACTGATATTGAGGAGCTGAAAAGGCTTCTGATAAGCACCCTTAGCCGGCCTCTAAGCTTCCAGGACCACTCCAAAGGACAGGTAATCTCTTAAGAAAAGGTAAAACTGTAGAAAAAGTTGAGATTGCAGTGGCCATTACTCTGTAGAGACTCCAGAGAAGAACACTAAAGCCCCATCCTGAACTAGCCTGGGCCAAGTCACAAGGGGTTTCGACTGAAGTTGCTCCTAGCACTTGCCTCCAATGTACAAGACTGACCAGCTGCGGATCCATCCAGGAGCTGCAGGTTTGAGACTTTCTCCATCAGCATACTGATACCTGTGGAGAAGGTCACTATGGCCACTGACAGATATTGGACCCAATGTAGGAGGACTCAAGTCAAACTCATTTCACATAGCTACCCAGGAAGAGAGTATGGAAAAAAGATCTTAGCCTCTATCATGGGGGACCACGAATGTGTTTCCATCCACCAATTTGGTCTCAGATGAAGAAAAGCCCTCCCAGGTGATCAAACATTATATCATTCTCTTCCTTTGGAAAGGAATATAGATTCCTCACCATCTTGGCTGCCTTAAGGTTGGTACCAGGTATCTCATATTGAGGAGATGCCATCTCCAAAAGTCAGAAGTAGAAGAAAAGTATTGGATAGGGGTGCCTAAGAGCACTCAGGAATAAGGAATCACCCCTACAAATTACTGCTTCTCATCGCTCCAATCAAGAGCTGCAGGAGGTCATGCTCCAGAATTAAAATGCACCAGCTTCTCTCTCCCTGAACAGCTTCCTCATTGAGGCATTACCCCCTTGTGAGGAGGCAATCGCAGCCTGTCCAAAGGATTACCTCTCCCCTCCTCCTCTTGCCCAGCCAATTCCCTATGACTGTCCCTAGCTAGTGGCATGCTCTAGCACCCCAAATGTTGCTAAAGATAAGCTAAAGTACTTCCATGCAGGACTAGGGCTAGGAAAGTCAAGAAGCAGGCCAAATGTTCTGCCCAGCAGGACCACCACCCTGGAATATATATATATATATATTTATTTTTTTTTTTACTGTTTCTGCAAGCTGCTTCCTCCTTTGCTCAGCTATCAGAGGAGCTATCAGAAGAAAGAAGCTGCAATAAGCATGTGAGGTTGCCTTCTGAAATAAATAAATGTGCAGCCTCTTCTGTGCCTGCAGGAAAATATGCAGCCCCTCTCCCCCGGAAACGTCCATGTTTGACTGTTGAAGCAAAAAGGGAAGTAAAGAGTCTGGTATGCTTAATTTTTTTTGGCATGAAGAAACAAAATGTCTGTTGATCCAGCCAAAATAGGAGTGCCAACAAGGGCCTGTGCCATGTGCACTACAGTGCTGCCTTCCACCAGGACTCAATGTGGGAACTCATCCAATTTTGCACTTTGCAGTGTGCTGACCCACTGTAGTTCGCGCTCTCCCATCTGGTGCCTGCCTACTGAGATGCCAGGCAGAATGCACCTGCTGACACGCTGACCCATTACCATTTACCGATGGCATTGTGCCTCTCTTTAAAGCCTGCTACTCTGGCTGTTTGAGACATGCCCTTTATAAGGCTATGAGTGGTTGTATGAGAATATTTTCTGATGTTATAGATTTTAGTATATTTTTGTATAAATTAGACAAGAGTTTCTTTGTAGAGTTGTATAATTTGTGATATTGGATATAAAATGTATATTTCTTAATATAAGTAATGTCAAATCATTGATGCTTTTTCAAATATAAAATGTTTGCAATAAAAACAGTAAAAGCCACTATTTAAAAGTTCATTATAAAAATGATAAATTTAATGCTGAGCTATCCTGTTTGGAATTTAATTGTATGCTTTACAAAATTGCTAATTGACTCATTTTCAAGATTTTCCTCTTAACTGGATACGGAGGGGAGTATCTAAAAGAAAGAGCCTGGGGTGGGTGGGAGATGGGGGCGGGGAGGAGGGAAGTGAGTGGAAATCAAACTAGTGACTAGTTGCCCAGGAACCAGTAATCTTTCTTTTTCAGATCAAGTAAGTGACCTTTGCAAACTCACAATTTTAATACTTACAAAGCAAATTTTAACGTCTACAACCTTAAAAAAAAAATCAAAGCTCAAAGTCCAATTTCTAAAACTTGCAAACAATTACTAGCCTTAAAAACTCTCAAACACAGCCAGCAAACGTTTAACCCTTTAAGGTGGTAAAATTACTGCTTACCTGATAATTTCCTTTCCTTTAGAACAGGCAGATCAGTCCCCACTAGTGGTTATGCACTCCAGCCAGCAGATGGAGATCACTAACTCACTGTCACTCATAGTCCTGCACAGACATCAGCTTGCCAGTATTTTCTTCAAAAGCCAACTGTAGACATGTGTACAAGCACTTTTTTTTTTTTTTTTTTTTTAAACAGAAGCAATGGACTCAACATGAACACCAATACAACATAGGGAACATAAGAGAGGACTATTCCAAACATGGAATCCACTTTACCAGGCTCTCTGCTGATCAAGACACTTATCTGAGATCCTTGCACGGATTCTACAAATACACTTGACAAGAATCCTATAAGTAAGAACAAGCTTAATCGCTACAAGGCAGCCCAGAGGGGGGATGGTGGACTGGCCTGCCTGTCCTAGAGAAAAGGAAATTAAACACAAACAGAAATGTTGGCAGAAAAGAACCAAATGGTTCATCCAGTCTGCCCAGAAAGCTTATGGTAGTATCTGCCATGCAAGTTATTCCCATGCTTATAGTTTCCCAGACCGTAAAAGTCAGGGCCCTTGTTTATTGCTGTTTGAATCCAATTCCCCGTTATGCCTTGCCATTGAAGCAAAGAGCAATGTTGGAGTTGCATCAACGTAGTCAACTTAATGGTTAAGGGTAGTAACCGCTGCATCAGCAAGTTACCCCCATGCACTCTTCATTTCCATCCTTTAGCTTTTAGAGATCCACAGTATTTATCCTGTGCCCCTTTGAATTCTCTCACTGTTTTGGTTTTCACAACCCTCTCCGTGAAGAAATATTTCTGAATCATCAGGTAAGAAATAATTTCACCTTCCTCTTCAGCCAGGCAGGCCAATCCACACTAGTGGGATTTACCAAATCTACTCCTCAGAAAGGTGGGAGGCTGTCTGCTCTCCCAGTAGCATTGCTCTAGCAAAGGATGCATCCTCCCTTGCCGCAAATATCCAGCTGATAATGCCTGGCAAACATATACAACTCTGCCCCGGATGCTGCCTGCGCCCAGATCCAATGTACCCTAACTTGTTTCAGTAAAGGCTTTACCGCATCTACAAAAGCCACTGCCACAACCTCCTTAATCCAACAAGCCACTGTAGTGCAAGAAGCCACCTCTACCTTAATGCCACCATGAAGAAAAATTTGATCAGACTTGTGAAATTCATTGATAACTAAGATATTGCAACAAATGCCACCGCACATCCGAAGGGGGTAATATCTGGAATTCCTGCTTATCCAAATCCCTAAGCATGGCAGCAAAACAAATGGATTCAAGGGAAAATCTGAAACCATCTTTCGTAAAAAGGAAAGCACAGTCCTTATCTATACCCTTGCCAGAGTATTGACCAAAAACTCTCTACAAGCCAAGGCCTGAAATTCCAAAATCTGCCTCAAACAAATAGCAACTAAAAATACTGTCTTCAGAGTCAACAAATGTAAGGAAAATGAAGCAGGCAAAAATGGGATCTGCCAAAAAGGAAAGGATTAGATTCAAATCGAAAAGGGGGGGGGGGGGGGGCTGGTAAACGCAACAAAAACCTAATGTGCTTTACACCTCTCAAAAACAGACATTTGGATGCGAAGACAAAGGTCTCCCCCTGCATGCAACCTTTATAACATGCTAACACTTCCACTTGCACCTTCAGCATATGCAGGGCCAATCACTCACTCAAACCTTCCTGCAAAAAAATCTAGGATTAAGGGAATGGACCCTGGGGAGGAAAGACAAGAGTGATCCTAGCACCAATACTCAAAAATCAGCCAGATATGAAATGTAGGCCAATGAAGTAGAAAACTTGCATGTTCGCAACAGAGTATTCACTACTGCCACGGAATAACCGTACTTCAAGAGTCAAGCTCTCTGGAGGGCCAAACTGTAAAACAAAACTGATCCGGATTGTCACAGAGGATCAGACCATGCCATAAAACACACTCCCCCCCCCCCCCCCCCCCCGCGTAGAGGCAGCTTCAGCAGCTCCTCTACAAGAAGAGGAAGATCTGTGTAACATGGCCTATGCAGCCAATCTAGGGAGACTAACAGCATTAAGCCTGGATGTTGCACTATCTTCTGAAGCAACCTACCGATCATGGACCATGGCGGAAACAGAGTAACTTGCTCTTCTGCCAAGACTGAACTAGCACATCTCCCTGAGTGCTCAAATGTCTCTTTTCTGACAAAGTGTTCCACTTTCGCATTCTTCTAGCTTGCCATCTGATGCAGGAAAGGCCATCTCCACCGATCCACGATGAGGTGAAAGACCTCTGGAGCCAACGCCCATTCTCCTGGTCCAATGTGCAATGAGAGATAATCCACATGAAAGAGGGAGACAGCCTGAACCCGAACAATGGGCCCTAGGCAGGAAGAGTTGGGTTTACAGCTGAAAGATTTCAAAGGGCAGATTGGCCAAAGCTACTGTCATGTCAGCCATCCTCGTCCAAACAGTAGTGAGCAACGAACGTGTGGCAAGAACTCCACATTGCAGCCTTGCAGATTTTGGCAAGCAAACAGCTCGCAAGTGAGCTACCGAAGCCGCCATGGCTCTCAGAGTGAGCCTTGACACGGCCTCCAAGCTGAAGGCCTACCTGCGCATAGCAGAAGGAAATAAAATCTGCCAGCCAGTTTGACAATTTGCTTGGTCACCGCAACTCCCAATCTGTTCTTATAGAAAGATATGAAGAGCTGCGTGGAATGCCAGTGGGCCACTGTGCACGTGAGACAGAAAGCTAAGGCCCTCTTGCAATCCAGACTGTGCAGAGCCTGTTCGTCCTGGTGTGCATGAGGCCACAGAAAGAAGGTGGGCAGAATAACTGACTGATTTGAGATGAAAATCAGTCACCACCTTACACAGGAACTTGGGGTGAGTACGCAGGACCACCCTATCATGAAAGAATTTTGTGTAGGGTGGATATGTCACCAACAGCTGAAGCTCACTAACCCTGAGCACCAAAGTGACCGCAACCAGGAAAAGAATTTTCCAAGTCATGTACCTCAGATAGCAGAAGTGCAGAGACTCGAAAGGATTATGTATGAGCCGAGCCAATACAACATTAAGGTCCCATGACACAATGGGGGGCCGCAGGGGAGGCTTCAGCTGAAGCAAACCACGCATAAACCACCCCACTATAGGCTGTAGAGACAGGCGTACAGCTCACTCCTTGGTGTTAAGCACTGATGGTATTCGGGTGTATTCTGACTGAGTTGGTCTTTAAGCCAGCCTCCGAAAGGTGCCATAAATAGTCTAGCACCTTTAGAGTGGAGCAGGCACACGGATCCAAACTGTGACTTGCACACCAGATAGAAAAACTCTTCCACTTCAGTCTAAGACTTTTTGGTAGAAGGCTTCCTGGAAGCTACCAGTACCCGAGACACATTGTCACAGGGGCCCAGGAGCCGCAGAACTAGCCTTTCAACATCCAGGCCCATCAAGGCTAACACCCTGAGGCTTGGTTGGCGTAGCATGCCCTGATCCTGTGTGATCAGGTCGGCCAACAAGGGGCCATGAGAATCATGGTCCCCTTATCCTGCTGGAGCTTCAGGAGAGTCCTTGTCACCAGCAGAAGTGGATGATACGCATACAGAAGGCCCTTGCCCCAATGGCGGGCAAAGGCGTCTGAGGCTGGTGTTCCATATAAACAGGGAGAAATAACTCACTTTCCTGTTGGCAAGGGGAGGCAAAGATGTCCATGTCCGGGGTCCCCAACAGGCAGAAGATGCGATCCGCCACTACTGGATTCAAGGACCATGGCGTGTGGCCGGAATATCCGACTTAGGCGGTCTGCCACCACATTCTCTGACCTGGATAGGTACATGGCTCAGAGGAGCATGCCTCATGACAGAGCCCAGGATCAAATGTGCACTACCTCCTGACAGGAAGAACGACCCAGTGCCTCCCTGTTTGTTGATGGACCCACATTGCCACCTGTCTGGATGAGGACCGAATAGCAGATTGCTCCCAGCTCCAGGAAGTTTATCTGAAACTGAGAATCGAGCCATCCATCAACCTTGCGAATGGAGGTTGTCCACATGAGCACCCCAACCCAGAGTTGATTCGACTGTGGTAAGTACAACCTGAGACAGGGGAGCCTGGAAAGGCTCCCCTGCTCCAGATTGGAAAGATCTTCCCATCAAGACAAGGAGATCTGAAGAGGCTGCGTAATGCAGATGTGCGCAAGGCGGTCCTCGGTGGCCTGCTGCCACTGTGAATGCAGTGTCCATTGCGCATGCATGCCAGGAAGCAACATGGACAGACACAGCCATGTGGCTAAGAAGACAAAGCAAAAGGCGGGGCAGACCCCTCCCGGCTTTGGCAGATCAAACTCGCAACGACAGGGCAAGCGCCCAATCATGGGGTAGGAACGCTCTGACTTGAGCAGAGTCTAGATGGGCCCCAATGAAGGCCAGCTGTAGCGACGGGCTGAGGTGGGACTTTGGGTAATTGATGACAAACCTGAGGGACTAGCACCTGAATGGTCAACTTCAGAGAGCAAAGTGCCCCCTCCTGGATGGTGCTCTTGACCAGCCAGTCATCCAAGTAGGGGAACACATACACTCTTACTACTACCAGGCACTTGAACCATGAGGTCGATGCAAGTCCAAACAGTAACACCCTGTACTGGAAGTGTTCTTTGCCCATGGCATGTCAAATATACTTCCGGTAACCAGGAAAGATCTCGTTGTGGACATAGGCATCTTTCAGATCGAGGGTGCCCAAAGAGACCATTGTTCAAAGCTCTCAGGTCTAGAATAGGGGCATCCCCCCTGTTCTCTTTGGTATCATGAAATACCGAGATTAGAACCCTCGGCTCCACTGGGATTCAACCACTCCAGATACTCAAAGGGCGGAGAGCTCTGTCGAGTACCTCCTGATGAGGGGCAGACCCCAAGATTGACACGGGGGGAGTCCACAGGGAAGTCCCTGAAGCTCAGCTAGTACCCTTGGTGAATGGAGAGGACTCATTGATCAGAGGTCATGTGGGGCCAGCGGTTTGCAAAGATAGGCAGCTTGCGCCCTACTGGAGGGCAGGACGTCGAGGGTACAGCTGTTTGGCTTATGCTCCCCCGCCGCCAGTCAAAACCTCATAGCAGGGCTCTCCTGCAGAGCTGGCTGAGGCCTGGGGGTTTGTTGCTGCCGAGAGCAGGCCCAGGAGCTGGTGCATGGCATGTGTGCCCGTGAGGCAGGATGATAATACTTCCTCTGGTGATAGGACTTCCTAGAGCCCTGGCGCGAAGATGGCGCGATAAGCCCTTAACACATGCGAAAACGCCTTATCGCATTTTGATAAATGACCCCTTCAGATTGTAAGCCCTCTGGGGATAGGGAATAGGGAAATACCTACAGTACCTGAATGTAAACCGATGCGATATGTCAGACTGAATGTCGGTACATAAAAATAAATAAATAAATACATTTCGTTCCGTTAGTACCACGTACAGTCCAGACTCCTGGGTTGTGTCTCCCCTCCAGCAGATGGAGACAGAGAAAGTTTGACGGACTCTGCCTTATATGCCAGGGTGCCACCCACAGTCTGTCAGTATTACGCAGTATCAAAGCAGAATGGATCAAAACCAAACTAACTATATATAGGAACTATAAAGTCGAACAGGATCACTAACCCCTACTGTGAACCAAACCCTTTATTTAGGGTAAAGAAGATTGATCTGCAGACCAATAAGTAAACAAAAGAGGGGACTCTCTATTACCTCTATGCGCCAAGCGGGCGGGACTCTGGACTGATCCGTGGTACTACAGGAACGAAAATTATCAGGTAAGAACCAATTTTCTTTTCCCTGTACGTACCCAGATCAGTCCAGACTCCTGGGATGTACCACAGCTTTTCTTACCTGGGATGGGATCCGGAGAGGCCCGCTCTGGGCACACATCCTCCAAATCCTCCCGCAGCTGGGTCCTGGACATCCAGCCTGTAATGCCTCACAAAGGTATGTAAGGAGTTCCAAGTAGCTGCTCTGCAAATCTCCTGTGGCGAAACCTGTTGACATTCCGCCCAGGAAGCCACTTGCGAACGGGTAGAATGAGGCAAGGGCTTACCATGTAGCAAATATGCAGAATTTATAGCTTCTTTCAGCCATTGGGCTATCGTGGTCTTAGATGTCATATTACCCCTTTTTGGGCCACTCCAGAATACAAAGAGATGATACGAGGCCCGAAAACTGTCAGTAACTTCCAAATAAAGTAGCAAAGCTCTGCGAACATCCAACTTCCTTAACTCCGTATAAAGGGGATCTGACCAGTTCAGATCCGAAAAAGACGGAAGCTCCACTGATTGGTTCATGTGAAATGAGGAAACTACCTTTGGAAGGAAGGAAGGAAGACCTGTTCGCAAGAATACTCCAGAATCAGAGACCCTTAAAGAAAGGCTCCCTGCAAGATAATGCCTGAAGCTCGGACACTCTACAAGCTGAAGAAATTGCCACCAGAAACACTACTTTCAACGTGAGATCCTTCAACATCACCCTTTTTAAAGGCTCAAAAGGCGCAGCACATAAAGCCGTAAGGACTAGGTTCAAGTTCCAAGATGGACAAGGGTATCTTACCGGCGGACGCAAATGATTCGGCTCCCCGAAGAAAGCGAGAGACATCTGGAGGCGCAGCCAGCGCTACCCCCTGTATAGTACCATGTAAACAACCAAGAGCTGCCACTTGCACCCTCAAGGAACTACACGATAAGCCCTTGGCTAACCCCGCTTGAAGGAAACACAAAATATCTGGCACGGACGCTCGGGTATGAACAATCTGTCGCTCCACGCACCAAGATTCAAAGACCTTCCACACCCGGACATAAGACAGGGAAGTGGAGGTTTTACACGATCTCAAAAGAGAAGTCACCACCGCGTCCAAATACCCTTTGTCGTTCAGCCGCTGCCTCTCAAAAGCCATGCCGCTAGAGAGAAGCGATCTGCCTGGTCGAAACAGACAGGCCCTTGATGCAGATCTGGAAGATTTGGAAACCGCAGGGGACCCGCCATCCCCAGACTGACTAGATCCGCAAACCATGGACAACGCGGCCACTCGGGAACTACCAGGATCACTTCTGCCAGGTGTAGTGCTATTCGCCGTAGCACTTTGCCGATTAGAGGCCAAGGCGGGAATACATAGAGCAGGACGTTTGACGGCCAGGGAAGCACCAGAGCATCTACTCCCTCCACTCCCGTGTTCCTGCGGCAAGCATAGAAGCGTGGGGCCTTGGAATTCTGGAACGACGCCATGACATCCATGCAAGGCGTGCCTGTCTCACAGATGAGCTGAAATGCCTCGTCGGCCAACTCCCCCGGATCGAGGTGATGTCGACTGAGGAAATCCGCGTGAACGTTGTCAACCCCGGCTATGTGGGATGCCGCTATGCTGACCAGGTTCTGCTCCGCCCAACCTATCAGTTGACAAGCTTCCAATGCTATGGGTTGGCTTTTTGTTCCTCCTTGGCAATTGATATATGCCACCGTGGTTGCATTGTCCGACCACACCCTGACCAATTTCCCCTGGAGGGTCGGAAAGAAGGCTTGTAACACCAGCCATACTTGCCCTGGTCTCAAGGTGATTAATGGACCAGCGAAACTCCTCTTGGGACCATCGGCCCTGCTCAGACATCCCCAGACACTGCTCCCCAACCGGAAAGACTTACATCCGTGGTGACTACCGTCCATTCTGGAACCACTAGGGGAACCCTGCGACTCAAGTTGCTCGAGAGAAGCCACCAAGCCAAACTGGACCATGCGTCTTCTGACAGAGGCAGGGGTAGATGAAATAGTTCAGAAACTGGATTCTTCTGGGAAAGCAATGCTGATTGTAAAGGACGCATGTGCGCAAAAGCCCATGGAACCAGTTCCAGCGTAGACGTCATTGAACCCAGGACCCGCAAGTAATCCCAGACTTTCGGAGTATGCTTGGGCAACAAGACTTGAATTTGGCCTTGTAACTTGGTGATGCGTTCGGACATCAGAAACACTCTTCCTTGTTGCGTGTCGAATAAAGCTCCCAGAAATTCCAAAGACTGGGAGGGAATGAGGCGACTCTTCGCAAGGTTTACAACCCACCCAAGCGCTCATAGTAGCTAAAGCACACGGCAAATCACTGAGTGGCAAAGCTCTTCTGACTTCGCCCGAATCAGCCAGTTGTCCAGGTACGGATGTACCAACAATCCTTCCTTGCGCAGTTACGCCGCCACCACCATTATCTTGGTAAAAGTCCTGGGTGCCGTAGCAAGACCAAAATGCAGAGCTTGGAACTGATAATGATGTCCCAGTATTGAAACCCTTTTGTTGCTGCGAAGGAGGCACCGGCACGATCACTCAGAGGTCGATGAGGCATTGCAACATGTTTTTTACTGCCCGTTTCGTCACATAGCCGCATGGGGAGACCAGGAACGGGTGTCGGAGCCGACGTGCAAAATCTAAAGCATAGCCGTGTCTTATCACAGAGAGAATCCACTGGTCCGATGTGAGTTTGGTCCACTCCTCGTAGAACAGGGACAGTCTGCCCCTACGACCGGAACTGAGGAATGGACCGGCCACACATCATTGCGGGGGCTTACCTCCTTATGTGGACTGCGTGTTACCTGGTCTACCAAAACGTCTCCCATAAAAGGACTGAGACACGACAGTCTACCTGAATTCTGCCGAAAGGAGGAAGAGGACGTACGGGGCGCTCGAGATCTTCGACCCCCACGAAAGCAAGACTTAGAGGAAAAGGAACCTCTCAACCTTGGCTTATCTTCCGGTAGATGATGCACCTTATTCTCGCCCAGGGACTGAATCATGTCCTCCAATTCCTTCCCAAACAGCAGTTTGCCTTTAAAAGGTAGGGACCCCAACTGGGATTTTGAAGATACATCCGCAGACCAGTTTCGTAACCACAACAATCTACGCGCCGAGACAGCGGAAACCATGGACAGAGTAGACGTCTGTATGAGGTCATAAAGGACATCCGCACTATAAGCGATCACAGCCTCAAGACGCCCAGCCTGAAGAGCTTCTCCTTTAGAAAGTGATTCGTTGGCCTGCAACTGTTGTACCCAGCGTCTGCCTGCACTCAAAGAAAAATTGCTACACATCGCTGCTTGGACCCCCAGTGAGACACCTCGAAGATCTTCTTAAGTTGCAGCTCCAGCTTCCAATCCTGCAAATCCTTGAGGGCCATCGACCCCGTGACTGGGATAGTGGTCTTTTTTGTTACTGCTGATACTGCAGCATCCACCTTTGGAACTGGAAGGATCTCCAAAGCTTCCTCAGGCAGATGATTAAGCTTATCCATGGATTTAGTGACTTTCAAACCCAGATCTGGGGTGTCCCATTCCCTGAATAGTAGATCAGTAGCTGAGAAATGGAAAGGGAAAGACGTAGGAGGACCCCTCAGGCCTAGTAATATGGGATCCACAGATCCCAAACGAGACTTCTTGCGGAGCCTCAATTCCCAATTCCCCCAAAATAGCGGGAATGAGAGGACCTAGGCTCCTCCTTCCGGAATAGACGAACTACCTTCGGGTCATCTCTCTTGACGACATGGGACTTGCGCGCAGCACTCTGCTGCCGGACCCCATCACCCTCCACCCCCATCGGAGGCTGGGCTGGAAGATCCTGACCATCCGGGATCTGCTGTGTTGAAGATGTGTCCGAGCCATCCTGTGGCACCACGGTTCTTATGGGGCGCTTCACTTTTGAGGACCATCCTGTCCCCTGAGACACGAGATCTATGTTTGGCCTTGGGGGGCGGAATAGAGAAAGCCGGCCTAGTAGTAAACTGCTTTTTGCAGGCTTTCCTGGCCTTAAAGGCCTTATGCATTAATAAGACAAAATCCGAGGGTAAGACAAAATCCGAGGAAAAAGATGAAGAGCCGTCAGTATCCATGTCATCCCCCTGGACAGGGGCAGCCAGCACAGGAGACCTCGGCCGCAGAACTAGCTGCTGTGGCGATAATGGAGGTGGGAGATTCCCCTCCCCCAACACGAGCTGTGTCTCTAAAGTGAAAGCTCCCAAAATGGTGCCATTTCCTGCACTCAGCGGGAACGGGCTGGAAGAAGGAGCCTGTAGCCCTCCGAAAGCCAGCGAAATGGACCGCCCATGCAGCACCACCCCCTGGCGACCGCAGATGTTCCCTCGCCTCCGGGGAGGTAGGCCAAACACAGGTAATCCGTCAACAGACACGCGCAGCATGAGAAAAGAAAGCGAAGCTGTTTTTTTTTTTTTTAATTCGGCAATAATACAGCAAGAAAAAAGCACAAGCGCTCCCCGACAGCCGCAGCAGAGAGAGAAGGGAGAGCCCCGAAGAAAAAGAAAAACAGGTCAGCAAAAACCTTTTTTTTTTTTTTTTTTTTTTTTAACATGAAACTTGCCTGGGTAATCCTGGGACCTGCTCCTGGGCCGGTCCGCCTGGGGTGAATGATCCGGGCTCCCCGATGTCACCCCAGACACTGCTGCACAAAGGCAAAAAGGGCCCTCGACCCCTAGCCGCAGCCACCTCACACACCAGGGGGGATGGTCCCCTCAGGACCTGACAAAACCCCCTGGGAAGCTGAAGGACGTTCTCCCGCTGTCTTCTCCTGATGGCTTTTTTTTTTAATTCTAACTTGACCTAAATGCTATCTAATTATTTTTCAATTATCTATTTTATATTTTTTTCCAAGTAACCAGAACCAGACTGAGTTTTGCACCTCCACCATCTGCTGGAGACAGAGTAATACTGAGACTGTGGGTGGCACCCTGGCATATAAGGCAGAGTCTGTCAAACTTTCTGTCTCCATCTGCTGGAGGGGATGCAAAACCTATGAGTCTGGACTGATCCAAGTACGTACAGGGAAAGCATCTTATGCTGAGCATTCTCCTCAGTAAGTAGCTGAAACAGGATAGCCTCCGCCATAGCCCAGACAAAGCCCACAAAAGAGAAGTCTTCCAGGGGGGACCTGCGCCTCTCATCTGGAGGAGACAAGTCCGAAAGAAGGCCCCCCTGAGTCATCCGATGACAAGTCAGAGGTATGCCCCCATGAATCATATGGGACATCCTCCCTGCTAAGGTCCCCTGGCGGCTGCCATGAAGGGTCCCTGCCCCCGCCTCAGTTTGGGCACAGAGGTCCCTGAAAGTCTGGGAACTGGACCAGGGAATGTCTGCCGTGGGATCAACAGCCCCGACGGTGCCAGCGGCCGCATTGGTTCTTACTTCTCAGAGGACCCCATGATGGGAATCGCTCCAGAGGGGGCATCGGTGGCCACTGGAAAACAAACAATCCCCCAGACACCAGCTGTGTCAGTAGCATACCCAAAAGGACATCCAGTTGCTCTAGCAGGGGCACCAGAGAAGGTGCTGACTGGCACCAGCATGGGGACCAGTGCCATGGGGCGGCTCAATACCCCGCAGGACTGAGCACCACCGATTGCACCCTGCGATCCAGCTCCTCCTGAAAATCCATTGAAGTCAAGATAAATTGAGGAGGAGAAGGCATCAGAGCCCCCTCGATGCTCCAAGTAGGCTCGGAGGCACAGTCACTGGTGGGGGAACACCTGCGACTCCTGGGTCTGATGGAGGGTGATAAGTCCTCCCCCACAGGGTCGCTTCAGTGGCAGCATAGCAACTCCTGGCCCGACAGCAACCGGTGTCTATGCTTACGGTTCTTCGCTCGGTGCTTGGCCCATTCATTCCCCAGAGCAGAGGATAGAGAAGAGCCCGACGTCAGAGTGCGATGACACCAGCAATGGTCTATCCCTGGGCCCCTCTCTCCCAAGAAGGTCCTGATGGAGGGGTGGACACAGACAGCATATCTAATGGTTCCCCATTGTCTCCAGGCGTTTATGCCCCCGATGCTGGAGTCAATGGATCATACTTTTTGGCGCCAAAAAGATTCTCTATATAGTCCAGATGGGCGCGACAGGCTTTAGGGGTCATTTAATCGCAAAAATAACACCCCCGGACACCATGCAATGCCCCCAGTCAAAGGATTCAGACCTCATATGGAACAGGAATAGACATGGTCTGCCGGCACTGGGGGCATCGGCGGACACCAGACACCATGAAAAATAGCCAGCAAGTGGTCAATGGTTGGCGGCCACCAAGGACGACACAGCGGAGATCGACTGCAAACAAGGGAAAAGTTTAACCTACAGCACCGCTGACTGGAATACCAATGGGAGGAAGAGGGACCCGGCGAAGAACAGTCGAAAAACTGACTGGGAAAGCAAAAAACATTTTGAAAAGAACAGAGCTCCACAATCCGCAAGGCAAATACTTTGCAGAAAAAAAAAAAAAAAAGACTGAAGAGGGACCCCACATGGAAGCACAATAGTGACATGCTGGGCATTTTCAGTGTGCCAAAGTTTATAAGAACTTTAACAAACGTTTTCCATGCTGGGTTCCATCAGATGATGTCACCCACATGGTAGGACTACCATCCTGCTTGCCCTAGGAGAAAGCCTCTTCCCTCGCTGACTGACACCAGAGAGTTTTTCCAGTGTGAACTCCTCCCAACATGGTGCCTATCTCTTGTCCTTTCTCACGGTGCATCCTGCCTGCAGTCCCAAAATGGTGCCTGACATGCGCTTTCTTTGTGGCTCTGCTGATTGCACCCGTCTGCACTCTATTCCTGCTGCAACACGCTGCCTGATGCAGATTCGCCAACAGCCAGAACTGCTGCTGAGCCCCAGCCGCAGCTGCTCAGTTTTTGTTTTTTTTTAAACTTTCTCGGTCAGCCGCAATTAAAATAGGCAATCTGCCTGTAAGACAGAGAGTACCCTGGGGAGAAGAGGACAGATGGCACACGAAGGGAGTAGGATACAGGCAGAGAAGGAGACAAGACAGAAGAGTGGAGCCCAAGACATCCTTACCCTACTGGGACCACCTTCACTACCAAGAGGAGGGAAAAGGCATCAGCATTCACCTTGCTACTGTCCTGTCTGTTCATGACACTCAGAGAGGGCGTGCTTGCTTTTACCTCAGAAAGTCCGATAGCTCACCTGTTCTATCCTGGCAGGCCTATGTCCATAAGTAAGCATGTCTAACTTCTGCTGGAGATGGAGAATACTAGTAGGCTGACTGTGCAGGACTATATTAAGAGTGACAAAGTGATTTCCATCTCCATCTGCTAAGGTACATAACTGCTAATGTGGCCTGGCCTGCCTGGATGGTGTTTTTTGTTTTTGTTTTTTTTTTAAATTTTAAGCATTTTTTCCCCAGCAAGTCCAACTTACCATCAGCAGATGAAGATTCTGCAGTCAGAACTCCCTCTGGACAGAGGTTTACTCAATTTTTGCTTTCCTATATATCTATGCTTCTAAGGCAATTACTTCAAAAGGTATTCTCCTCTGAGGGATTCACACTGCAAGTAGATTAATAATTGGCTGCCTTAGCTATCAGCAGCTTCTGCTGCTGGACCAAGGGAACAAAGTCACCTGGAATTACCCAGTGCTTGACACATTGGTGAGGGATCTCAGACCGCAAATGAGTCACTTTCCAAGAGAGAACTGGAGAATCAGTCCCATTAGGACCATCACCTAGAGCACCCAAGACTGTCTACGCTCCAGAAACCTGGGCTTAAAGCCTTCCCAGGAATCGTCTATTCTACACAGAGAAGCTCGGCCTAATAAAGCCTTCAGAGGAGCAGCCTACACATAACTGCAGTCCAAGTTCATGAACCCTCAAGACCTTCCAATCAAGGACTCCTCAAGGTGCCATCCCCTGAGACTAGCAATCCTGATGAGACTAGAGAACAGGCTTTTTCACTTGCAGGACCTGTTCCCTGGAACTCCCTTCTAGCATAAATAAGAAACAAAAAATCTAAATCTTTTAAGAAAGCTCAAGACACATCTACTTAAAATGGCTTATGAAAAACTAAGTTTCCAAAAGGTTGTGCCATGGTAATTGATGATCTTATTTTATCCTGCCTTTGTTTTTAACATGTTTGTCCAAGTTTACTAAGTATGAATATTTTGATCCCGCCCTGACCTATGGAAGGGCAGGTAATTTTAATTAAATAAATAATGCCACACATTTGCTGGAGGAGAGATAAATATTAAAGAGCTGAAAGCAAGAGTAAAGTCAGCTTTGAGCTTTTTTGACCTCTGTCTCCATCTGCTGGCTAGGGGGACATAACTCACTTGTTTGGACAGGTCTGGCATGGACGATAAGGAAGCTCCTCTTTATCCCAGGTCCAGCCAACAGCCCAGCACATTTAGAACAGACATGCCTGAAGCCAGTCTCTTTCTGGAACACAGTACAGCACTCTGCTCATCATCTGGAGCAGTGTGTTTCAAACAGCCAGGTGGTAAAGATAAAGTCACTTCCTGTTTGAGTCTTCATCCTTCATCTCATCCTGTAGAGAAAGTGTGAATACCCTGGCATCCAGATTGGTGGGGGAGAACAACATGCAATATACATGTCACATTAAAAATACTTACCTTCAATTTATTTTGCAGCATTATTACTTCTGTACTAACTGCTTCAGTGTTACTGGCCTCTTGCTCTGCATCTGTTTTCTCACACCCTTCTCTAGTGCTCCTACTGTTCTCCAGTTCTGTGTACTTTTGTTTCCATCTTTCTAGTTCTGGGCAGATTAAAAGAGAAGCACGTCAAAACTGATTTATTGATATATAAAATTATGCATTTTCCTCTTATGCAGAGGCAATTCCTAACCTAAATGAGCCTCTGTATTGGCCCCAGCTATAGATAAGAACCACCAATTAGTAAATCATTTACTTATGATTATAACATATGAAAATATTAGGTCCTGATAGTATTATTTTGTTAGTTAAAAGTATATTACTAATTATCTGTTATATAAGAACAAATGTTCTGTATATTTTGATTAAAATTCAATAAAAATAAAATAAAAAAAAAAGAAATAGATAGTATAATCCATAGTTGAGACAAATGACAAGACAAGTGAAGAAAGGGAAAGCATTTGTAGAGCTATGTTTTTGCTTAAAATCAAGATGATAAAAATCAGGGTTTTTTTTTTTTTGTTTTTTTAAGTTTTCACTTTTTATAAGATATAAATACTTGCCAGCAGTTAATTTTCCATTCTCTTCTACTTTGGCCTCAAGCACCCGATCTTGTTCCATCTGAGTCTGTTCTTGTTCCACTAGTGTCAACCGCATGTCTTCAATTATTTTTTCTTTTGCTTGTAGGTCTAAGTAGTTAAAGAAATTATTTTCAGATACTATTACTTTGACAGCATCCATTCCAATTTTGGTTTTCCTATTACCAAAGAAAAAGCTACATGATGAAGTATTATAACCGTTAAATGTGTTTGGAACCTGAAATAGTCATTTAACAAAGATTGCTTTCCAAGTAAAAAGTCTATTCTGTTATTTTTCAGAGAAAGGTTCTTCTCTAATCAAGGCACCTGTACTTTGTGCAATTAAGTTAGCAATCCTAATTCATTTTCAGTATAGATTTGAAAACAAATTGTATTGTAGCTGGCTGATATACAGGATGTTAGGAAAAATGCTTAAAAGGAAAAAAAATTAAAATAAATCACTAAAATAATTCTTTGCCATTATATAATAGTCCCTCCCTATTCATGGCAAATATTTGCTCAGAGTAAAAAGGTAACCATTTCAGCATTAAGGAAGACAATTTTATGAACCTTTTTCAAAAGTGTTCCCATTAAATAAAATGAAAAAAAAAGGCTTTCTATTCCCACCATTGCTCCCACTCTTCACACTATATTAACTATACTCCTGCTATCTTTTTGAACTTGAACCCAATTGCTGCAGAGGTACCAACAGCATTTTGGTTATTTATTCAGCTTTACATAAGAACATGCCATACTGGGTCAGACCAAGGGTCCATCAAGCCCAGCATCCTATTTCCAACACTGGCCAATCCAGGCCATAAGAACCTGGCAAGTACCCAAAAATTAAGTCTATTCCATGTTACTGTTTCTAGTAAAAGTAGTGGCTATTTTCTAAGTCAACTTAATTAATAGCAGGTAATGGACTTCTCCTCCAAGAACTTATCCAATTCTTTTTTAAACACAGCTATACTAACTGCACTAACCACATCCTCTGGCAACAAATTCCAGAGTTTGTGTGTTGAGTGAAATAGAACTTTCTCCGATTAGTTTTAAATGTGCCACATGCTAACTTCATGGAGTAACCCCTACTCTTTCTACTATCTGAAAGAGTAAATAACCGACTCACATCTACCTATTCTAGACCTCTCATGATTTTAAACACCTCTATCATATCCCCCCTCAGACGTCTCTTCTCCAAGCTGAAAAGTCCTAACCTCTTTAGTTTTTCCTCATAGGGGAGCTGGTCCATTCCCCTTATTTTGGTCGCCCTTTTCTGTACCTTCTCCATCGCAACTATATCTTTTTTGAGATGCAGCAAACAGAATTATACACACCATTCAAGGTGCGGTCTCACCATGGAGCAACATTTTCCGTTTTATTCACCATTCCCTTTCTAATAATTCCCAACATTGTTTGCTTTTTTGACTGCTGCAGCACAATGAACCAACGATTTCGATGTGTTATCCACTATGATGCCTAGATCTCTTTCTTGGGTGGTAACATCTAACATGGAACCTAACATTGTGTAATTATAGCATGGGTTATTTTTCCTTATATGCATCACCTTGCCCTTATCCACATTAAATTTCATCTGCCATTTGGATGCCCAATTTTCCAGTCTCACAATGTCTTCCTGCAATTTATCACAATCTGCTTGTGATTTAACTACTCTGAACAATTTTGTATCATCTGCAAATTTGATTACCTCACTCATCGTATTCCTTTCCAGATCATTTATAAATATATTGAAATGTAAGGGTCCCACTATAGTTCCCTGAAGCACGCCACTGCCCACTCCCTTCCACTGAGAAAATTATCCATTTAATCTTAGAGTAAGTTTCCTGTCTTTTAGCCAGTTTGTAATCCACGAAAGACATCGCCACCTATCCCATGACCTTTTACTTTTCCTGGAAGCCTCTCATGAGGAACTTTATCAAACACCTTCTGAAAATCCAAGTATACTACATCTACCGGTTCAACTTTATCCACATGTTTATTAACTCCTTCCAAAAAGTGAAGCAGATTTGTGAGGCAAGACTTGCCTTGGGTAAAGCCATGCTGACTTTGTTCCATTAAACCATGTCTTTCTATATGTTCTGTGATTTTGATGCTTAAAACACTTTCCACAATTTTTCCTGGCACTGAAGTCAGGCTAACTGGTCTGTAGTTTCCCAGATCGCCCCTGGAGCTCTTTTTAAATATTGGGATTACATTAGCTACCCTCCAGTCTTCAGGTACAATGGATGATTTTAATGATAGGTTACAAATTTTTACTAATAGGTCTGAAATTTCATGTTTTAGTTCCTTCAGAACCCTGGGGTGTATACCATCTGGTCCAGGTGATTTACTACTGTTCAGTTTATCAATCAGGCCTACCACATCTTCTAGGTTCACCGTGATTTGGTTCAGTCCATCTGGATCATTACCCATGAAAACCTTCTCCGGAACGGGTATCTCCCCAACATACTCTTTAGTAAACACCAAAGCAAAGAAATCATTTAATCTTTCCGCGATGGCCTTATCTTCTCTAAGTGCCCCTTTAACCCCTCGATCATCTAACGGTCCAACTGACTCCCTCACAGGCTTTCTGCTTTGGATATATTTTAAAAAGTTTTTACTGTGAGTTTTTGCCTCTACGACCAACTTCTTTTCAAATTCTCTCTTAGCCTGTCTTATCAATGTCTTACATTTAACTTGCCAATGCTTATGCATTATCCTATTTTCTTCTGTTGGATCCTTCTTCCAATTTTTGAATGCAGATCTTTTGGCTAAAATAGCTTCTTTCACCTCCCCTTTTAACCATGCCGGTAACCGTTTTGCCTTCTTTCCACCTTTTTTTATGTGTGGAATATATCTGGAAAATACCATCCTATACCTAGGATGGTATTTTTTTTACAATGACCACGCCTCTTGCACACTTTTTACCTTTGTAACTGCTTTCAGTTTTTTCCTAACAATTTTTCTCCTTTTATCAAAGTTTCCCTTTTGAAAGTTTAGCAAGAGAGCCATGGATTTGCTTACTGTCCCCCTTCCAGTCTAATTCAAATTTGACCATATTAGGACCAAATCGGGTCCTTGGCGACCAATCCTGTCACTGGACCCAATTTGACGTCATCAGAAGGGAGACCCCGCTGAAACTTAAACGCCTGATCCATCCGGCATCGCGCTGCAAAGGTGCGCAACAAAGGGCCCTGCCCCTTTGTTCACCCCTTCGTTCGCCTTTCGCTTACGCCTTCGATTGCGCATAGCAGTTCCCCTATGCTTTGCAACCGTATCGTGCACGTTGACTGATTCTACAACCCCTTTCCAAGTCCCATATTTCTCTCCTTTCCATTTGCCTCACCTTAACCTGTGAATTTGCTTCGACTTTTATAATACACCCATCTAGAATGCCTCCCTTCATCTGCGACTGCCCCTTTTCCTCTCAGCGTGGATTCCACTCAAGAATTTCCCCTTTATTATCCCACAAGACCACACACATCAGAAGAAGGCTCATTCCTATCCCCATCCTCCCCAGCACTCAAGCAATCAGTCTCTCACTTATTTTCTTAATATTGTTCAACACCCAATCCCTCCAGAAGAAAACATCTCCTACATGACTTTCTGACTCCAAACCAGAAATCTGCGCTATAACTGAAACCTGGTTTAAACAGTATGACACTCCCCTCATCAACCAGCTCCCTATCGACAATTACGACCTTTTCTCAATTCCACGCAAAAAGAAAAGAGGCGGTGGCTTACTATTGGCTGTAAAAAAAGAGCTTAAACTTCTATCCCAGAAATGTGATCTCCCCCTCCAGTACGAAATTGGCTTTTTCAAATCTAAATCGCTTCAAATTTGTCTCATCTACACCCCCCCCCCCCCCCCGGGTCTTCTAGAGAAAGACTCCTCCCCCCTTATTGAATTCTTTGCCAAATCCCTCTCCTCTGACTTACCCACGATTCTCCTTGGCGACTTCAACCTACACGTGGATGCTTGCCCACAATCCCCTGCTTGTGAAACCTTCATTTCCTCCCTGGAAGCTATGGGGATACAATCAAATTGTCCACTCTCCTACCCACAAAGCTGGCCACACCCTAGATCTTATATTCATCAACTCCCCTATCAATATAATCAATCCCCCTTCATGTTTGGCAGTACCATGGTCTGATCACTCCATGATCCAAACTACCCTCACACTACCGCAAACATCCCTTAACATGCCAGCGCAACCTCTCTCTTTCAAATATTGCAAAACCTGTACCGTGGATACCCTCACTCAAGCCTGCTCTGACATAGCCAACCAATTTGACCTCTCGTCACCATACGCCTTCTCCTCCTGGGTTGACCTCACCCTTAACATTGCCAACAAGCTTTGCCCTTTAACAACTAAAACTATCAATCCGGCCAGTCGAAATAGAAAACCCTGGTTCACGCCTAACCTCAGAAATCTCAATACTCAGCTGAGAGCTGCTGAAAGGTGCTGGCGCAAGTACCCCTCCCCTGCATCCAAAAATACCTATCACCAGCGCATGCACGAATATAGAAACTCCATCCTCCTTACTAAATGAGAATACTATGCTAGAAAGATACAGTCTACAATATAATCCCAAGGCTCTTTTCTCAATGATTGCTGACCTCACCAACTCCTCCCACACACAACCACCAACAATTACCTCCAAGAATCGCTGTAATGAATTAGCACACTTTTTTAAAGATAAAATTTCCTCCCTCACTGCACAGTTCTCTCATAGCACCAACAATGTTACTTTTCCTATCAACTCTTCAGCTACTCTTTCCTCTTTTGATTCATCGTCTTCACTGGAAATAGAGAACATCTTAAGAAAGATGAAACCATCCTCACATCCCTCTGAAACTATCCCCTCTAAACTTCTCCTATCAATTCCCAAAGTAATTGCTAAACCATTATCTAACATCTTCAACTGTTCCTTGGAGCAAGGCACAGTCCCTAACTTTCTCAAACAAGCAGTAGTTAAACCCCTACTCAAAAAACCTAATCTTGATCCTTCTACCTTGTCCAATTTCAGGCCAGTTTCCAACCTACCCCTCCTAGCTAAAATCCTTGAAAAACTTGTCAACTCATGCCTTTCCATCTACCTCGAACAACACAACATTCTGCGCTCAACTCAATATGGTTTCAGGAAGCATCTTAGTACTGAAACCCTACTACTCTCACTTACTGACACCCTTATCAAAGGAACCGATTCGGGCTCCTCCTATCTGATTGCTATGCTAGACATATCTACAGCTTTTGACACTGTCAATCACTCTATCCTTCTCAACATCCTCAGAAGTATTGGAATTTCTGGAAATGCTCTCTCTTGGATACAATCCTATCTACAAAATCGCTTCTTCACTGTCCAAGTTGATAACACCGAATCTGAACCTATCAGTCTCCCTCAAGGTGTCCCCCAGGGCTCCTCTCTCTCCTCTACTCTAACATTTACATGCTTCCCCTTACCACCCTTCTCACCAATCTTCATATCAAGCACTTCATATACGCAGATGACATGCAAATTCTCTTCCTTTTCTCTGACTCCCTCCAAACCGCCCTACAAAACTGGGAAGCCTGCCTTTCCTCCATTAACCAACTCCTCACAGACATGCACCTTGCTCTCAACCCCAAAAAAACTGAGCTCCTAATCATTTCCAACAAGCAGCCCCCTCCAGCCATCCCCCTCTCACACACATCGACATCTTTCTCCTCACACACTCGCAACCTGGGTGTCCTCATTGATAACCAACTCACTTTCAAACCCTTTATCAACTCTGTCATAAGACTGCTACTTCAAGCTACAAACGATTAAAAAACTCAGACCTTTACTACAATTTTCTGATTTTTGCAGAGTTCTTCAGTCTATTATCTTTTCTAAAATAGACTACTGTAACGCCCTCCTCCTTGGCCTCCCTTCAACGCATACCAAACCTTTACAACTCTTACAAAACGCCGCTGCACGTATTCTCACAAACTCCAAAAAAAGGGACCACATCACACCAACACTTATCGAACTTCACTGGCTCCCTATACAATCATGTATACTGTACAAAGCTCTCTCTCCCTCATACATAAAAGTCTGACTAATGAAAACCTCAACTGGATCAACCCTCCTCTCCATCCGCGCACTTCCATTAGACCTACCCGCCCTGCCCTCCAAGGAACTCTCCGCACACCGTCAATCAAATCAATCAAACTTACCTCTACGATGAACAGAGCATTCTCCCTTGCTGGCCCTATCCTATGGAATTCCCTACCTCCTGATCTATGCACAGAGACCTCAACTCCTAAATTTAAAAAAAAAAAACCTAAAAACTTGGTTGTTCCTTCAGGCCTACCCCGATTCGCCTCCCTCCCCATGAAGAATACCCAACATCAGGCAACCAAGCAGATAACCATTTGCATCTGACTCCCACCCCTCTCTACCGACATCTGTTTAGACCCTAAATCTTCTTGGCCACCCTCTTGTCGCTTATGCCTCACCCCTCTCTTGCTTCTCTGTACACCTTTGTTCCTCTGTGTTTTTCCCTGACCCTCTCATATGAATCTTATGTATATGTTCTCCCAGACCCACTCATATGAATCCATTATGTTTACAGCTCCCCATCTCTGGCTTTTTACCCCTTTTCATGGCAACTCATTAAGAACGCTGTAGGAAAGTGGTTGTGATGAACCTAGTCTCTCGGTAATACGTTGTATAGTTTCGTGTACTTGTTTTGCTCGTAGCATGATACCCTGTATAATAATTCCTCGCTTTAAGATATAATTAATGTTATTATAGCTGTCTAAGATACCCCTATATATACTCCCTGTTCTTTTTACATATATGTTCTCTTGTATATATTTTTTTACACATCTTTCGATTGTTCTTTGTAAGGGCCATGCCCATAAGTTCTCAGTTGTATGTAAACTGATATGATGTGCAAACGGCTATCGGTATATAAGAAAATCTAAATAAATAAATAAATAAAATAAATAATTATGGTCACTATTGCCAAGCGGGCCCACCACTGTTACCTCTCTCACCAAATCCTGTGCTCCACTGAGAATTAGATCTAAAATTAATCCCTCTCTAGTCTGTTCCTGAACCAATTGCTCCATAAAAATATCATTTATTCCATCCAGGAACTTTATATCTCTAGCATGTATCGATGATACATTTGCCCAGTCAATATTGGGGTAATTGAAATCTTCTCAAAAATCACATTATCACAAATATTTTTTCTTTATATTGCTGGTGCTATAAACATTTATAATAGTATTTCATCACAATTTCAATGTAAATTTGGGACCTTCATAACACCCATGGTTTAACAAGCATAGACTCTGACTCTTGACTCTGGAACCTGGTCAGTTCAAAGAATAAGGGAAGTACTGTTCTTTGACATTTTAAGAAAAAAGTTTAAACTCCAAGAAAAAATTTTTACAAAACTGAATTAGTGGACCGATGATTAAAAAGGACCCATAGTGGTGAAAACACAAGTCTATGCTTGTTAAAACATGGGTGATATGAAGTTCCCAAATTTACATTTAAATTGTGATGAAATACTATTATAAATGTTTATAGCACCAACAATATAATAAAAAATATATGATACGTGATTTTTGAGAAGTTATCTTAAGTTGTTGTTCCTTGGATAATAGACAGTTATTTTTGGTAATTGAAATCTCCCATTATTACTGCACTACCAATTTGGTTAGCTTCCCTAATTTCTCTTAGCATTTCACTGTCCGTCTCACCATCTTGACCAGTGGACAGTAGTATACTCCTATCATTATAGTCTTCCCTGACACACAAGGGATTTCTACCTATAAAGATTCGATTGTGGATTTAGTTTCATGCAGGATGTTTATCCTGTTGGACTCTATGCCATCCCGGACATAATGTGCCACACCACCTCCCAGGTGCTCCTCTCTCTCATTGCAATATAATTTGTATCCCGGTATAGCACTGTCCCATTGGTTGTCCTCCTTCCACCATGTCTCTGAGATGCCGATTAAGTCTATGTCATCATTCACTTCTATACATTCTAATTCTCCCATCTTACTTCTTAGACTCCTGGCATTAGCATACAAACATTTCAGAGTTTGTTTTTTTGTTTGTATTTTCATTCTGCTTTTTAATTGATAGGGATAAGTTAGAATTTTTTTTTAGCTCAGCTGAGTTTTTAATTACAGGCACTTGGACTACTTTTCTTATTACTGGAACCTCACTGTCAGGATGCCCTAATTCTAATGCATCATTAATATCCTTTGAAGATACCTCTCTCCGAACCATGTGCTGATGAGCAACTGTTGGCTTTCCCCTTTATTCTAGTTTAAAAGTTGCTCTCTCTCCTTTTTATAGGTTAGCGACAGCAGTCTGGTTCCACCCTGGTTAAGGTGGAGCCCATCCCTTCGGAAGAGACTCCCCCTTCCCCAAAAGGTTCCCCAGTTCCTGACAAAACTGAATCCTTCTTCCTTGCACCATAGTCTCATCCACACATTGAGACTCCGGAGCTCTGCCTGCCTCTGGGGACCTATTCGTGGAACAGGGAGCATTTCAGAGAATGCTACCCTGGAGGTTCTGGATTTAAGCTTTCTACCTAAGAGCCTAAATTTGGCTTCCACAACCTCCCTCCCACATTTTCCTATGCCGTTGGTGCCCACATGTACCACGACAGCCGGCTCCTCCCCAGCACTGTCTAAAGTCCTATCTAAAATCTTTCAATATCAGCAATATGAAATAGAATGATTTTTAGGAGGGGATGGGAAAGCGCAGTTGCTTACCTGTAACAGATGTTCTAGGACAGCAGGCTTAGTCCTCACATGTGGGTGTTATCATCCGATGGAGCCCTGCACAGAAAACATTTGTCAAAGTCTCTAGAAGCTTTGACCAGCTCACTTATGCCTCACAGTTCATGGAGCTCTGCTCTTTTCTTGTTTTTCTTGCGAGAAGTCTTTTTTCAAATTCCATCATTTGGTCCCCTTGGCACGGTAGTTAGAACTTCTGTTTTTCTGCTTCTTTGCGGTCGATTCCTGGTATCTCGCTTCTCTGTGACCACCGGTCATCAACTGCACGACAGGTACTTTTCTATGGCGTCCGGCTTTCGGTGACCCCAGTGCTCCCAAATAATCCAAAGATTGAGAAGGGTGAAGCTTGCTTTTGCAAACCACCCAGCCCAAGCCTTCTAAAAACTGGAATATTTTCAGATTCCTTCCTGAAAGGACTCATCTTTGATTAACCAATCACCAATTAAGAATGAATCATGATACACATCTGAAAAATGCTGCCACCACTACTATGACCTTGGTAAAGCTCTGCGGAGCTGTTGCAAACCAATTGGAAGTGCTCAGAAGTGGAAATGTTCCTGCAGCATACGGAATCAGAGATACTTTCAATCCTCTCATCTGATGGGAATATAAAAATAAGCCTCCAACAGGTCTACAAACGACAAACTTTTCCCTCTGCATTACCATTAGTACAGAACGAAGTGTCTCCATCCTTAACTTGGAAGTTCGGAGGCTTCTGTTCACTCCCTTCAGATCAAGAATGCACCTTTTTAGGCAACTACAAAGTAAATTCAATACTGCCTAAGTCCATGCTTAGGAAGGAGAATAAGAACTACTGCCAGTAACAACTGGAGCCTCCTCAAAGTTTCTAGGACTGCCCTTTGTTTTGTCAACAAAGCACAGGGAGAGATAAAAACATTGGGTATGGGTGCAATAAGCTCCAAGGTGTAACTGACAAATCATATTTAACACCCACTGATAAGATGTTATTCAGGACCACTCCTAGTAATAGCGCTATAAGCAACCTACTACTGGCACAACCAGGGAATGAACCTGCCATGCTTCATTGTGATGACAGATTGGTTTCCTGAAGAGGCTGTTGTCAGGCTAGACTTTTGAAATCCATTAAAGGCCTGAACTTTTCCTCTTGTAGATTGGGAGCATTGTATCGAATAAGCTTACTGTCTGACCGGCCTGTACCACCTGGAATCTTGAAACCAAGTTTAACCTCTGGAAGACTTATAGAATGATTGAGCCTTTTCCTCGGGGAGCTTCTGCAACTTAGGATTCCCCAGATTCTTAACCAGTTGCTTCAAATGTTTGCAACACAAAAGATCCACTATAACTGGAAGCTTGCCAGACAGACTGACCAAGAATTCACAGTCCAGTTACGGTGCCAGAGAAGGCTTCTGTCCACTACAGCTGAAGTCAACGACCATGAAGAAATCTGAAGATCATAATATAAGGCATCAGCTACAAAGGCAGAACAGATTTAATTCTAGCTATAGCCTTACCTTCTGGAAGCTGCTGAATTTAGCATAAAAGCGCCGGAACCACAAAGCCACCACAAATGGAGATCTGGACTGCTAGAGATGTATAGGTCAATAGGTGCTTCAAGGGAACTCAATCTTCCTATTCTGAGGATCTTTAAGGGAGGAACTCCCCTCTCCACTGGTATGTCTAGTAACAGTGGTAAACCAATCATCCACTCAAGAAATCTGAAACAGTTGCTGAACTGCTTCTGAAGTAAAAGGATACAATTTAAAAATATTCAAAAACTGGAAGAAGGATCCAACAGAAGAAAATAGGATAATGCATAAGTATTGGCAAATAGGATAATGCATAAGTATTGGCAAGAGAGAATTTGAAAAGAAGTTGGCCGTAGAGGCAAAAACTCACAGTAAAAACTTTTTGAAATATATCCAAAGCAGAAAGCCTGTGAGGGAGTCAGTTGGACCGTTAGATGATTGAGGGGTTAAAGGGGCACTTAGAGAAGATAAGACCATCGCGGAAAGATTAAATGATTTCTTTGCTTTGGTGTTTACTAAAGAGTATGTTGGGGAGATACCCGTTCCGGAGAAGGTTTTAATGGGTAATGATCCGATGGACTGAACCAAATCACGGTGAACTTAGAAGATGTGGTAGGCCTGATTGATAAACTGAACAGTAGTAAATCACCTGGACCGGATGGTATACACCCCAGGGTTCTGAAGGAACTAAAAAATGAAATTTCAGACCTATTAGTAAAAATTTGTAACCTATCATTAAAATCATCCATTGTACCTGAAGACTGGAGGATAGCTAATGTAACCCCAATATTTAAAAAGGGCTCCAGGGGTGATCCGGGAAACTACAGACCAGTTAGCCTGACTTCAGTGCTAGGAAAAATAATGGAAAGTGTTCTAAACATCACAATCACAGAACATATAGAAAGACATGGTTTAATGGAACAAAGTCAGCATGGCTTTACCCAAGGCAAGTCTTGCCTCACAAATCTGCTTCACTTTTTTTTGAAGGAGTCAATAAACATGTGGATAAAGGTGAACCAGTAGATGTAGTGTACTTGGATTTTCAGAAGACGTTTGATAAAGTTCCTCATGAGAGGCTTCTAGGAAAAGTAAAAAGTCATGGTATAGGTGGCAATGTCCTTTCATGGATTACAAACTGGCTAAAAGACAGGAAACAGAGTAGGATTGAATGGACAATTTTCTCAGTGGAAGAGAGTGGGTAGTGGAGTGTCTCAGGTATCTGTATTGGGACCCTTACTTTTCAATATATTTATAAATGATCTGGAAAGAAATACGACGAGTGAGGTAATCAAATTTGCAGATGATACAAAATTGTTAAGAACATAAGAACATGCCATACTGAGTCAGACCAAGGGTCCATCAAGCCCAGCATCCTGTTTCCAACAGTGGCCAATCCAGGTCATAAGAACCTGGCAAGTACCCAAAAACTAAGTCTATTCCATGTTACCGTTGCTAGTAATAGCGGTGGTTACCTAAGTCAACTTAATAGCAGGTAATGGACTTCTCCTCCAAGAACTTATCCAATCCTTTTTTAAACACAGCTATACTAACTGCACTAACCACATCTTCTGGCAACAAATTCCAGAGTTTAATTGTGCGTTGAGTGAAAAAGAACTTTCTCCGATTAATTTTAAATGTGCCACATGCTAACTTCATGGAGTGTCCCCTAGTCTATTATCTGAAAGAGTAAAAAAACTGATTCACATCTACCCGTTCTAGACCTCTCATGATTTTAAACACCTCTATCATATCCCACCTCAGCAGTCTCTTCTCCAAGCTTAACAGCCCTAACCTCTTTAGCCTTTCCTCATAGGAGAGCTGTTCCATTCCCTTTATCATTTTGGACGCCCTTCTCTGTACCTTCTCCATTGCAATTATATCTTTTTTGAGATGCGGCGACCAGAATTCAAGGTGCGGTCTCACCATGGAGCATCATTTTCCGTTCTATTCACCATTCCCTTTCTAATAATTCCCAACATTCTGTTTGCTTTTTTGACTGCCTCAGCACACTGAACAGACGATTTCAATGTGTTATCCACTATGATGCCTAGATCTCTTTCTTTGGTAGTAGCACCTAATATGGAACCTAACATTGTGTAACTATAACATGGGTTATTTTCCGGTATATGCATTACCTTGCACTTGTCCACATTAAATTTCATCTGCCATTTTGATGCCCAATTTTCCAGTCTCACAAGCTCTTCCTGCAATTTATCACAATCTGCTTGTGATTTAACTATTTTGAACAATTTTGTATCTGCAAATTTAATTACCTCACTTGTATTTCTTTCCAGATCATTTATAAATATATTGAAAAGTAAGGGTCCCAAAACAGATCCCTGAGGCACTCCACTGCCCACACCCTTCCACTGAGAAAATTGTCCATTTAATCCTACTCTCTGTTTCCTATCTTTTAACCAGTTTGTAATCCACAAAAGGACATCGCCTCCTATCCCATGACTTTTTAGTTTTCATAGAAGCCTCTCATGAGGAACTTTGTCAAACGCCTTCTGAAAATCCAAATACACTACATCTACCAGTTCACCTTTATCGACATGTTTATTAACCCCTTCAAAAAAATGAAGCAGATTTGTTAGGCAAGACTACCCTTGGGTAAATCCATGTTGACTGTGTTCATTTAAATCATGTCTTTCTATATGCTCTATGATTTTGATCTTGAGAATAATTTCCACTATTTTTCCCGGCACTAAAGTCAGGCTCACTGGTCTATAGTTACCGAGATTGCCCTTGGAGCCTTTTTAAAATATTGGGGTTACATTGGCCACCCTCCAGTCTTCAGGTACAATGGATGATTTTAATGATAGGTTACAAATTTTAACTAATAGATCAGAAATTTCATTAAGGCACCCATGGACATCGTGTGATGCCTCCAAGCAGAGGATACATCTATTATATGGGTTTGTGATAGACATGGTCTTATCACATCAAGGACACTGATGGAACCTGCTAGACGTGTGTGAGTAAAATAAAAGGGATGTAAAATTGAACTATGGTGGCGATGGGTCAATGGCAGCAGGCACCAAAGATCTCATTGCATTGGAGGGAAACACAGCAAAAGAAAACACCAAAAAAGTATTACCTAGAGAAACTACTAGAGATGAGATTGCAGAACTCCATGATGGACAAGCTTGTGTAAGGGGAAAAAAAACTATTACACTGACCACTTCACAAAAAAAAAAAAACTTCAGAAAATGCACAGACAAGAATTCAGGCTCAACAAGAAAAAAAAAAAAAGACTAGCAGGACCAGCATGGATACACAGTATTATGGCAAGCCGTGAGCATGCCATTATACTCAAAGTGCTCAAAGTTATGGAATCCAACCGTTCTTCTGTGCCAGGCTCCATCAGATATTGTCACTCATGTGATGACTGCTCTCCTGTTTGTCAGAGAAACTTTCTTTAAAGCTTTTACACTTCGCACATTATATCATATGATTTGTTTTGGAATCCTAGTAAAAAGGCTGACAATCAGATTAATTACTAGCAGGTGTTCAATGTCTCAGGTCAGCAAAACAGCAACATCATCTGAATAAATACCCACTCTGCAATTTCATTATACCTATGCTTCCTAGGTCCCTGCAGTTTTTAAAGGAACTAACCTATAATGGATGGGATGTTATTAATTCCAGGCACACCTTCCTTAACACTAAGTCTGACCTTCGCCTAGAATTTTATTGAAAATTACTAAAGGAGTTAATGGAGCATATTTTGGAGGGTGAGAAGGTGCAGGTAGCTTATCAAGAACCTAGCACCTTTCTAGTGAAATTCTTAGAATCAGAATTTCCCTGCATTTATCAAACAAATAGATAGTCTCATGATATGAAATTTTTCCTTACAAGTTTGATCTTAAGCTTTTCACACCAAAAATCAGACAGTTAATCCAGTCAGATAAAATTTCTGTACAAAATTGTCTAATCTTTAGCAGCCTTGCCCAATTTAAGCATAACCCACTCAACATAAGCAGGTTGTTGCAATATAGTACGCTCAGTTGAATGCACTGCTTTACACTTGCTTGGATGCACATTTTGGACACATGTCCAAAACCCCTTATGCAATAAGGGGATTAGCATGTCCAAAACACTTGTCCAAACCAGCATGTAAATTCATGTTGATGAGGCTAATAGCTATTACCCACCTATGCAAAAAAAAAAAAAAGCGCACTTTTTCACTCTCAAAAATTAACACCTGCCTTGGAGCAGGCATTAATTCTTAAGTATCCCCTAAAGTTAACAGAAAATACTGCTTTTCAGTAGTTCTTCCGACTTAATATTGTGGTGATATTCTTTTCAGTTCCTCCAACTTATTAAGTGAAAAAAATTTCACCAACAGTCAGGTTGGAAAACGGATGCTCCTTTAACAAATGTCCATTTTCCTAACCTATGGCTGTGCACAGGTTAGGAAAATGTACACTCGTAAAACTGAGCATCTGTTTTTCTAACCTGCACTAAAAGCTCTCCTGGATGCCCGAGGCCAAGGAGGCACTAGGGATGCACAAATTTCCTCTAGCGCCTCCTTTTTACCGTGGCAGTCCATTTAAATATTAAAATCACACACCCAGTTGAGGTGGGTTGGAGCGCAATAGGAGAGTGGGTGCTCAATCATGAGCGCTCGTTATACGCATGCCAATATTGCATCACTCTGATATTGTTTGAAAAAAAACCCAAAATGCAATAAAGTAATTTGTGTATTGCTCTGGAGAAGAAAGTGATTATTACCTTTAGATGTGTTCTGGTAAAGTCTTGCAGCTTCTTCTAACTTCTTATTATCCAACTGTTCCTAAGAGATTTAGTAAAGAGTAATTTACAATAGGATAACAAATAGCAATATAAAGATGACAATCCAGTGGGAGCACAGAGGAAAGGATCACCTTGCTGGTGGCTGAAAGGAATCTAAGTTTTTGCTTGGAAAATTTATTTATTTTTTTAAAGTATTGGGGCGAAGTTAACTATTGAGGATTATTATATAGTATGTTTGTGGTTTTAATGGTCAGTAAAGCAGATAAACAGAAGTTTATCTGTTTGTATTTTTAAATACTCAGTCAGTAAGGCAGCTAATGAGCAGTAGTTCGTGTTTGTATATTTAAGGGAAAAAAAAAGTAGCCAGAACTAGAAATTAGCTAGGAGCAGAGTATACCTAAGTAAAAAGGTTGAAAAGTTCAGTTACTCATCTTGGAAAGGTGTTAAGGTAGTGTAAGGTTTGATTAGGTACCAACATTTGTTAATCAAGAAAGCAGTGAGTCACTCTGGCTAACAGAAGTTAGACTGTTTGTACGCGAGTAGAGCTTTGAAAATCCGGTCCTATATATTTAATATTCCTCAGAAATTTCTACAACAACCCACTCTCCCCCAATCTCCCTCTCAGAGATCAGAACTTAAATGCAATCCTAAGGAAAAAAATCACCTTAACCTAATTATGGTTAATCTGCTTTTTATTATTATGGTCAGCATACAATATAATATAGATAAACACTCAACATACAACTGAACCATATAAATAGAACAAAGGATTACAACTACGACTCAGGAGACGGGCTGTTTGTCCTGTCACACCCCACCCCTTCAGATCAACATGCAAAGTGAACCTTTATGAAACATTGAGTAAGTGCAATCTGTGCCCACCCACCCCCCTCCCCACAGAGAAGCTGAATAAACAGTCATGTAGATGGCACATGTAGCAACTATGTAAGCAAGTCAATGAGTTGACAAGTAGAGAAGACAAGTAGCGCCAAGATGGGAATTAATCAGGAAACATTGTTCAAAGTTAAACTCCTGGCTTTAGGAGATAGGGAGTTGAGATAACTGGACCATGTTGCCTTGAAAGTCTGCTGTTTCTTAAAAGAGTGAAATGATGCTTTATAGTTCATTACCTGCTAGGGTGCGAAATAAATTGTGCCAGGTCCAGTAGGAAGGACCGGCGGCTTCCTTCCACATCAATAGTATAGTTTTTTTCCCAGTAAGCAGGCTTTGCGAAACAATAGAATTGCTCCTCTAGATCTAAGACCAGTAGGTGGCATATATTCAAAGAGGATAGACCCCAAATCCAATGGAATGCGTTATTGCAAAAGAGTAGAGAGATACCTCAGGACCTTGGCCCAAAAGTTTTGGACTACGGAACAGGACCAAAAGGCATGAATCAAGGTGCCTCGTTCCTTCTAGCATCTCGGACACAACTGGGATTGGGCTAAGCCAGCCCTGAAAGCCTGCCATTGTGGCACATACGCTCTCCGCAAAAATTTCTGATGAAGTTCTCGTAATGCCATGTTCCCAGTCAGATCCTTTAGGGAGCTGAAGCATCTACGGATCATTTCATCCTGTGCCTGAATTCCTCCAACCTGCCTCCAGAGGTCCATGATGGTGGAGTGGTTTGGAGGAGTGGAAAGAGTTCAAAGTCTTTTCCGTAGGGTAGACACTGAACATTTATTCCAGTCCGGGCTGAAGAGGGCTTCCAACAGGTCCAGTATTTTTAAATCAAGATCCTTGGTGGGTATAGTGATCACATAGTGCTTCATTTGCAGGTAAGAGAAGTAATTAGAATTGGTCAGACCATATTCAGATTGTAACGAGGCAAAGGATCGCACGCCTCCATCTTCAGTCAGTACTTGTTGCAAGTGTACGATACCCCTGTCAAACCACTTCCGAAAATCCTCTGATTGACTCCCCTGGAGGAAAGTCCAGATTGCCATATAGTGGTAACAGTTGCATATAGTTATGTGAGTGATTGTACTTCTTTAGTAACCCTTTCCAAGCCCATCTTATAGGGGCTATTATTACATTCCTACATATTGTCCCCGGGAGCATTTTATCAGCAGCATGAAGAACATAGCATAAACTCAAAGGAAGTGCCAGTGTTTTTCCCCCTCTATGTGAACACAGTCCAATTTATTATATATCCAGTCCCGAAGAATATGCAGCAGGTTAATGAAATTATATTCCTCCATTTCCGGGAGGCCCATCCTCCCTGCTCTCATGGTAACTTTAAGCAGAATAGGGATATCCGTGGCTTCTTCCCCTGCCACACATTTCAAAAGAAGTGAATTCAGTGACCCAAGATCCTTGCAATTAAGCCGAAGGGGTAAAGTTTGAAGTACATACAGCCATTTAGGGAATAGGACCATTTTGTAGAGATTCATCTGTCCCCCCAAGGACAGAGGGAGGTCCTGCCACATATGGAATTTCTCTTTGGTGTAACTCAGCAAATGGTGCACGTTACGGTCATAGTATTCGGTCGGGTCTGTAGACACCTGATTGCCCAAATATTGAAATTGCCCTGCTGCCCATTTTAATGGGAAGCCCGGGCCCCAGTCTGCTGATAATGTTGGTGGATAAGCTAATGCCTCTGATTTATCAATATTGAGTTTTAGGCCCGAGACCCTTCCAAAGGTTGCAAAAGCATCCAACAAGGATGGATAGGGAAGTGGCGGGTGACATGAGAAAAACCAGGATGTCATCAGCGAAAGCCGCATACTTAAAATGGTAGTGTCCAAATTAATGCCCGCTATGGACTCATCAGCTTGCAAGGAGCGCAGAAAAGGCTCTAGAAACAAGAACAAAAGGGGAGACAACAGGTACCCTTGTCTAGTGCCACGCTTAATGGGAAAACGATCAGAGCAGGTTTGGTTAATCATTACCACAGCTTGGGGATTGTTATATAATAATTGAACCGCATCCCCAAATAAGCCCATCAACCCAAGGATTTGCATGACTTCAAATAAATATTGCCCATTCTACTTGATCGAATGTCTTTTCGGCATCGAAGCTGATTGCCAAGAAGGGTACCTGTTTTTGACGGAAATATGTCATAGCAGACATCACCAAACGTACATTAGCCATGGCATGCCTCCCTCGCACAAAACCCACCTGCCTGGGGCCTATCAAATTTGGCAGAAAAGGCGCTAGACGGTCTGCCCAAATCTTAGCAAAAGGCTTTTGGTCGAAATTGAGCAGCGATATGGGTCGGTATGAAGCCGGAAGCAGAGGGTCTTTACCTGTCTTGGGCAGCACTACTATTTTGGCTACATTATCCCCCACCGGATATGTCCTTTTCTCCAGAAGGGCCGAGAAAACCTGAGTGAGCAGTTGGGAAATTGGATCACTCAATATCCTGTAGAACTCCCCACTAAACCCATCTGGGCCCAGGGCTTTTAAAGGTTTAACCCGACTGATTTGCATTCAGATTTCCTCCCCCGATACCTGGTTATTTGCTCCTCAGAGAAACTAGGGAGCTTTAAACCCTGAAAGAGGTGCCTAATTGAGTCGGGAGACGGGGTCTGCCATGTGTAATGTTCCTGATAGTAGGACGTCATAACATCAGCAATCGCCTTGTTAGTTTGGACTACTGCACCCCCAGCTGACCGCAAACCTGGGATGTAACTGGCTCCCCTCGCTGGCCTAATCAAATTCGCCAAATATTTACCAGTCTTGTTGCTATATTGATAGAGTTTTTATTTGTAATATGCAACACTTTTTAGTTTGCTGATGTATTAACGTATTTAGCTGAGTCCGTAACGCTATGTAATCTTCTCTAGCCAGTTTAGTGTTGGCCCCTAGAAGGTGCCTTTTAGCTCTATGCATTTGCTTTTCCACCTCCACTAATTGTCTATGTCTTTCCTTCTTTGTGCAGCAAAGGAGATTATTTCCCCCCTAAGCACTGCCTTACCAGTTTGCCAAAATAGTATGGTGTCTTGGAGGTGTGCTGTATTGTTAGTGGCAAATATCTGCCATTTATCCTCAAGATAACTTTGAAATTGCAAATCTTGTGCCAGATAATAAAGGAATCTCCACGGTCGCCTGCCCTGCTCCCCCGAGAAATCCAAGAATTGAAGCCCTATAGGCACATGGTCAGATATGGAAAGGGTATAAATTGCGGCCCCCAGAACCTGTGAGAAGAGATGACGGGACACCAAGAAGTAATCAATCCAAGAGTGAGATGCATGCGCGCAGGAGAGGTGCGTAAAGTCTCTCTCTTCAGGATGGAGCAATCTCCATACAGCCACTAATTGCAGCCCCTGCTCCAAATACCCAATGTCCTTACGGGAGTGTGCCTGATCCACGGTCGAGGCAAGCAATCTGTCCATAGTCGGATCCCTTACCCAATTAAAATCTCCCCCCACTATCATGGCATCAGTCATATGTGGACATAGCTGAGAATATAGAGATGTAAAAAAATCATGGTTACAGGAATTTGGGGCATATATATTGCAGAGATTTAGAGGCTTACTGTATAATTCTGCAAACAGAATCAGATAACGGCCGGAAGGGTCCACTATTTCACATTGTATTACAAGCGGAACATTTTTCTTGATTGATATGGCCCCCAGCTGAGAGCATGGAAGCCAAGGAAAACTTGACTTCGCCCACCCACCTTTTCTTTAGTATCCGATACTCCTCTGCACTCAAATGTGTTTCCTGCAGGAATGCAATATCTGCATGTTGCCTATTTAAGGCAGTCACTATTTTAGAGCGTTTAATAGCGGAGATGATTCCACACACATTCCAAGATATAAAAGTTAGATTGCCCGGTACCATTACAGCATTAAGGCCCAGGTTCCCCAATACATAATCAAACTGTCGTCAATCACCAGTGTGGGAGGGACTGCCCAGCCAAGACCCACCCCCCTTCACAATGCCCCGAAAGCTAAGCTTCTCGTGCTACGTGTGAATATCCATCATTCTTACAAACAGTAAGGTCATTAGCCATCTGCTCCCCAACCACTCCCCCCCCCCCCCCATCCTGTCTACCCATCATCCACTAAAGTGGGTGAGACCACTAGTGACGTCAGCAGGCCACTACTCCACCGCCCGTGTGTAATCATCCCATCTGTGCCCTATCTGAAAGACTTCCCCCAGTGACCCCCTATAACAAATGAACAATAACTAACCACTTATCAACCCAAAAACCTTACAGTAAAGTTTAGGATGACAGCCGGGTCCTCTACATATAGTCCTTTAGAAACAGTATTGATAATTTGTCCTGGTTACATCCTCAGATTTAGGTTTGCGTTGATTTGTGCTGTTAGGAATTTTTTTTGCTTCCTGTATGGTGTTGAGCCATTTGGTTTCTTCTTTGTAGGTGATCTTAAGCTTGGCAGGGTATAGGAGCGTGGGTTTAAGGCCCATTTGGTACATCTGAGAGCAGAGGGGAGAGAACTACCTGCGTAGTGCAGATACTTTTGCAGAATAATCTTGGAACACTAAGATTTTCTTTCCTTCAAACTTTAGACTCTGCCCAGCTCTTAAAGCCTGTTGCAATTCCACATTTTGGGCAAAATTAAGCAGCCTAAGGATAACTACTCGGGGCCGATTCAAATTCTCCCAACGCGGGCCCACCTGATGCGAGCGTTCAATTTGCAGGCCGCCATATTTACTGTCTAAGTTCAGTTCCTGGGCTAGCCAGGTTTCCAAAAACGGCACAAGTTTTCGATCCTCTGCAGGCCCTGCAGCGACGGAATGCACTTTACTATATCGACCCGATTGTGATGTTGGGCAAGTCACTTTACCCTCCATTGCCTCAAGTGCAAACTTAGATTGTAAGCCCTATGGGGATAGAGAAATACCTTCAGTGCCCGATTGTAATCTGCTTTAAAGTGCTGAAAAGCAGAGTATAAAAGCAAATAAATGGATGTGTGGCATAATAGCATGCCTTGGGCATGCCCAGTGAGGTTGTCAAAATTGTAGAAACTTTCTGCTGTCCTCAGAGAACACTAGTTAGAAGGGGAAGCATTTCTACTAGGTCTCTTGCGTGTCTCAGCTCTGTAAGATCCAATAGGGAAAGTGTAGCATTTTCAAGCTGCTATTGTACAGGACCAAAAATCATATAACATAGTAACATAATACTGAAGGCAGAAAAAGTCCAAATGGTCCATCCAGTCTGCCCAGCAAGTTTCTTGTGTTAGTAACTGCTGCTCTGTGCAGGTTACTACCATGCCTTATGTTAGATAGTAATATTTACAATCAAAACCAAGCAACTGTCTGACCCATAACATATTACTTGCAAGCAGCATTTTTACATGGTTTGCGGTCTTCCTGATATTTCAGACAGTGCTAATTGAAAGTGCTTTTCTTTTGGGCTTGGCTGTAGGTGCAGTCCTATGCTTTTCCCTAATGTCTGTGTATGAATACCCAGATTATAAAAGTTGGAATATGTGCAGATTTAGAAAGAAAGTTAATCTAAATAGAGAAAGAAGCAACTTTAATTATGACCTCTAGTATGTAAGTTTTAGGTATGTTTTAAGGACTAATTAAGGGCATCACAGAGAAAAGTAGAATGCAGCACACACATGGTGAGACTGCACTTTTGAATACTGTGTGCAGTTCTGGTCACCACATCTCAAAAAGGATATAGCTGCACTGGAGAAAGTGTAGAGAAGGGTGACCAAAATAATATGGGGCATGGAACAGCTGCCCTATGAGGAAAGGCTAAAGAAATCTGGGCTGTTCAGTTTGGAGAAGTGACAACTTAGGGGGGATATGATAGAAGTCTACAAAATCTTGAAAGGACTTGAATAAGTTAATGTAAATCAGTTACTAATCTCTCAGATAATAGAAGGACCAGGGGGCACTCCATGAAGTTAACAAGTAACTCATCCAAAACAAATCGAAGAAAATTCTCTCTCACTCAGTGCATAGTTAAACTCTGGAATTCATTGCCAGAGGATGTGATTTCAGCACTTAGTTTTACTGGGTTTAAAATAGGTTTGGATAAGTTCCTACAGATTAAATCCATAAACTGCTATTATGGTAATTAATAAGCAATAGTAGCTTGTGATCTAATGTTTGGGTACTTGCCAGGTACTTGTGACTTGGATTGGCCACTGTTGGAAACAGGATACTGGGCTTTATGTACCCTTGGAGTGACCCAATATAGCATTTGTTATCAATGAGCTAATATTTTCACTTAACAGGATGCTAACTAAATATAAGAAATTCCTGCACACATTGAGGGGGATCTCTAGGGATTGGTTTGTAGGAGTACTAAGTTATGGATGGGTTGCACCATTGCTCAAGTGGCTTTTTAACTGGGTTAAAGTGGAGATCACGTGACGTGAACGCAGAGGGATGTGATCCGCTGCTCTCCTAGGCCCGAGCCCACAGCCCGCACATGTCCACCGCCGTAACTGCCTGCCAAATGCCATCTCGTCATCTGGGAGTACTCCTTGACCAGAGATATCCAACTCTGAGGTGCAGAATGTTGGCGCGGCAGGTGAAAGACAAGGAAAAGCTGAAACAGAGCTCACCTAAAATGGCCGGCAGGAGCAGTGCAGGCGAAGAAGATCCCAGATTTAAAAGGCCATATTTGTGGCAGCCTGGAGCCAGAGTTAAAAAAATTGGCAGGCAAATTGGATGATGTCTCAGCCTCGCTAATGGGCATGGAAAGACGCCTGCTTGATGCAGAGCAGCGCATATCCGACACGCAAGATGGCCTCACCAGCACCAAATCAGAGGTGTAGGAGCTGCAGGGCCTGGTGCCCAGATACGAGGAACGGATGGAAGATTTAGAGAACTGCTCCAGCCGCAACAATCTGAGGCTAGTAGGCATCCCAGAGACAGAGGATCGAAAACTTGTACCGTTTTTGGAAACCTGGCTAACCCAGGAACTGAACTTAGACAGTAAGGGGTAAAAATAGTGTGTCGAAAACGCACGGCCAAACGCGGGCTAACAGTGCAGTACTGATGCCAGAGGACCTTCTAAGTCTGGGACAGGCTGTGGTTTTATTTAAAGTTAGTAGCCCATTATCTCGGATATGTGGGTCCTCAGTATCAAAACAGGGTGCAAATCGGCACGCCATCCAGATTGGCCTTTGTACCCTTGTTGGGTTCAGTTGCCACATCAGGAAGTTCTTTAAATGGCGCTCTTCTCTTTAAGGCCAAAGTGGTCGTGCCTGTTCCACCAGGGCCGAAAGGGTGGGGATTTTACTTCAAGTATTTCTTAATTCCAAAATAAACAGGGGGACCTGTCCCATTCTAGACCTTAGAGCCTTGAACAAATTCAGCAAGAGGAAAGTTCAAGATAGTTTCCCTGAGCATCTTAATCCCCTTCCTTCAAAAAGGGGACTGGCTCTGGTCTATCTAAAGGATGTGGACACTCGTGTAGAAATTTTCCCCAGTCAGGAAATATCTGATTTGTAGTGGGAAACTGCCAACTCCAGTATCATGTTCTATTTGGGCTAGCGTCTGTCTCTTCGTGTCTTTACAAAATGTCTAGCCGTGGTGGCGATACACGTTTCCTTATATGGACAATGGCAGGTTAAGAGCACATCTGAGGCTAGAACAGAGGAATCTATGCATATGAACACCCAGGTTTATCATTAACAACCCCAAGTCTCACCTCAGCCTTTCACCTCAGTTTGCATTTATTGGAACTCTGCTAGACATGACTCAAGAGAAAGCCTTCCTTCCACAACAAAGGGCCACCACTTTGGCTATAGCTAACGAAATCCAGATGAGTCAGACATCAACGTGACATGTTGATGCTATTGGGCCTCATGGCATAAAAATGCATGTAACCCCCATGGTATTGACCTTGAAGTCTCAGTGGCTACAGGCCATGCAGGATCTCTGGGACAGTATTTGAATCACTCATCCATTCAAGGACTACCTGTCTTGATGGCAGAACAATTCCAATCTGGTCAAATTTTCAAATTTCTTCTATGCAAATTGTCTTTACAACAGATGCATACAACCTGGGTTGGGAGCTCATGTAGATGGAAGCTGCACCCTGGACTCTTGGTCTGTCCAGAAAAAGCTACATCAGATAAATTTCTTGGCGCTCAGGGCTTGGTATGTTTTGAGGTTGGCTGTAGATGGACAATCAAGTAGCAATGTACATTAACAAGCAGGGAGATAAAGGCTCATACCTTCTGTCAAGTCTTTTCAGCTGTGTAGGGCTGGGCCATCTCTCAAGGGATGATTCTCAGAGCCACTTACCCAGCCAGTGTGGAGAAAATGTTAGCAAACAAATTGTCAGTCCTTACAAACACACAAATAATCCCTGAACCAGAAGGTAGCAAACTAGATATTCCACCTTTGAAGAACTCCAATGGTGTGGGTCTGTTCGCGTCTCCTTGGAATAGGAAGGCCCCATTCTTCTGTTCCAGACAGTGGGCGCATGGCAAACTAGCAATGGATTCTTTGCCCTAGATTGGGTGCAGATGTCTTCTATATGTGTATCGTCCAATTCTACAAGTAGTGAAGGTCTTGTTGAAGCTCAAGGAAGACAAGGGAACCATGATTCTCAATAGCCATCTTTTGGCTGAACCAAATCTGATTCCTGTTCCTACAGGAGATGTCCATCTAAGTTGCAATCAAGCTTGGGGTTTCCCCAGATTTCATCTTTCAGGATCAAGGTAGGTTGCACTACCCCAACCTTAAGTCCCTATTGTTCACTGCTTGTATGTTGAAAGGCTGATTCTGCAACCTCTTGGAGGATGTCTCTTCTGTTCTTTTGGCTTCAAGAAAAGCTTCCCTAGGAAGTCCTATGATGAAGTGGAGGAGGTTTACCATGTGGTGTAAGCAACAAGCCCTATGTCCTTTCTCCTACTCCATACAAAAACTGCTTGATTACTTCTAGATTTATCTGGTGTCTATCACCTCTGTAAGGATACATCTTAGTGTGACTGTCACATACCACATCACCCATCCCATCTCTATATAACCTTTAGTTGTACTGCTCATGTCGGGGTTGGTTTCTTTTGAAGCCTCATTAGATTTCCTGGTGTGTCTTGGGACCACAATGTGGTTGGCCCAGCTGATGAAAGCTCTCTTTGAGCCACTGCAGTCCTGTGACCTGAAATACCTGACTGGAAAGTTGTATTTTGCTGGTGATCACTTTGATGCACAAGGTCAGTGAGCTTCAGGCTCTGGTAACTTATCCACCTTATACCAAGTTTTTCCATGATAGGGTGGTCTTGCATACCTATCCTAGGTTCTTACATAAGGTGGTGTCTGATTCCATCTTAACTAGTCAATTGTTCTTCCAACATTTTTTCCCAGGCCACATGTCTGATGTAAACAAGCACTGTACAGTTTGGACTGCAAGAAAGCCTTGGCCTTCTACTTGAAGTGGACTAAAGCCCAATTTTTTTTCTTTTGACACAAACTGGGGATCATCAGATTGTATCCTAATTGGCTAGCAAATTACATTTCCTTTTAATGTTTCCTGGTGGGGTTGAATCTGATGGGCCATGTCAAAACTTATTCTATTGAGCCATGGCAACGTCCGTGGCTCATCAGCGATCAGACCCCATGGAAGAGGTCTGCAAGGCTGTGACATGGAATTCTCTCTGCTCATTCACATCTTATTACTGTTTGGATAGGTATGCCAACATGACGGCAGTTTTGAACAATTTGTCCTTTGGAACTTGTTTGTGGTGTAGAACCCAACTCTTTCCTCCCTAAGGCTGCCCCCGAAAAGGTTTTAGAATAAAATATAAAAAGGTTGTCTTGCCATGAAAGACATTGTTCTTGTGTCTTTTGGCACCGGTTTTGTTGTTGCCCCCCTTTTTTGGAGGGGAGGGGGCAGCCTGTAGCTAGAGATTCTCCATATGTGAGGACTGCTTTCAAGCTTGTCCTCGGAGAAAGAGTTGCTTCCCTGAAAAGCCAATGACAGCAGGATGTCAATCCTCATTAAACCCTCCACCTGGAGCTGATTTCTCCATTTTTCATTACGTTTTTGCTAAATACAAGACTGAAGGACCTCGTTGTGGAGGAATAGCCTAGTGGTTAGAGCAGCGAACTACAAACCAGAGTTCAAATAGCACTGCCACTCAGTCAGGCTGATACAGAAAGAAGCACAGGAGAGCCGGTGAGCGCCCACTCTCCCGACGCGTGCACAGGACAGTGCCCTGGGCGTGCGATTCAGTATCAGCCTGCATGCAAATGAGGGCCCGCGATAAAAGGCGCTAGGAACACTAGCGCGTCCCTAACGCCTCCTTTTTGACAAGAAGCGGCGGCTGTCAGCAGGTTTGACAGCCGACGCAAAATTTTACCGGTGTCTGTTCTCGAACCCGTTGACAGCCATGGGCTCGGAAAATGGACGCCGGCAAAATTGAGTGTCCATCTTCGAACCCGCGGGCCGATTTTTAATTTTTTTTTTTTTAATTTTTGGGGCCTCAGACTTAATATCACTATGATATTAAGTCGGAAGGTGTACAGAAAAGTAAATTTTTCTGCTTTTCTGTACACTTTTCTGGTAATTTCTGAAAGTAAAATGTGCGGCTTCGCTGCACATTTTGCTTTCTGTATCACGCGGGAATGACTAATAGACCCATCAACATGCATTTGCATGTTCCGGGGGGAGGGGGGGGGGGAGGTTGGCCGTGCGTTTTCGACACACTATTACCCCTTACTGTATACTCCACTTTTCAGCACTTTAAAGCAGATTACAATCAGGCACTGAAGATATTTCTCTATCCCCATAGGGCTTACAATCTAAGTTTGTACTTGAGGCAACGGAGTGTAAAGTGACTTGCCCAACATCACAATCGGGCCGATACAGTAAAGTGCGCTCCGCCGGAGCACACTTAGCCTGTGGTTGGCCGTGCGTTTTCAACGTGCTATTTTTACCCCTTACTGTGTGCACTGCATGCTTTTCTCTGCGATGCCCTTAATTAGTCCTTAAAGCATACCTATAACTTCCATACTGGGGTCATAATTAAACGGAGGGTAAAGTGACTTGCCCAACATCACAATCGGGCCGATACTGTAAAGTGCGCTCCGCCGGAGTGCACTGTTAGCCTGCGTGTTTGACGCACTATTTTTACCCCTTACTGTCTAATTTCAGTTCCTGGGTTAGCCAGGTTTCCAAAAACGGCACAAGTTTTTGATCCTCTGTCTCTGGGATGCCTACCAGCCTCAGATTGTTGCGGCTGGAGCAGTTCTCTAAATCTTCCATCCGTTCCTCGTATCCGGGCACCAGGTCCTGCAGCTCCTGCACCTCTGATTTGGTGCTGGTGAGGCCATCTTGCGTGTCGGATATGCGCTGCTCTGCGTTAAGCAGGCGTCTTTCCATGTCCGAGACATCATCCAATTTGTCTGCCAATTTTTTAAACTCTGGCTCCAGGCTGCCACAAATATGGCCTTTAAATCTGGGATCTTCTTCGCCTGCGCCACCCCTGCTGTAGCTAGCCTGAAGGGTAGCGCTCGGAACTGGTAGTGATGGTCCAGGATCGCGAAGCGTAGGAAGGGCTGATGTTCGTGATGGACCGGGATGTGCAGATAGGCTTCTGATAGGTCCAGGGAAGTCATAAATTCTCCCGGCTGTACCGCCCTTATGACCGAGCGTAGGGTTTCCATGCAGAAGTATGGTACCCTCAGGTAGCGGATGACCTACTTGAGGTCCAGTATGGGCTGGTACATTCCCCTCTTTCTTGGGGATGATAAAATAGATTGAATAGTGACCAGTATTTCGCTGGTGCATGGGCACCGGTGTTATGGCCTTTAAGGCGAGCAATTTGGTTAGTGTGGTTTCCACTGCCGTCCTGGGGGAATGGCAGAGAGATTTCACAAATTTGTCTGGAGGGATGTTGTGGGAGTCCAGAAAGTATCCCTCTCGAATGATGGTTAAGACCCACTTGTCCGACGTTATCTCGACCCATTTTTGGTAGAATCGGGCAAGCCTGCCCCCTATGGCTTTTTCCTGTGGATAGGTCTGTTGATTCTCATTGTGGGGTGCGGCTGGGGCCTGGACCTGAGCTGGCTCCCCTCTTCTTGTGTTTGTTCCAAAAGGACTGGCCCCTGCCTGTGGGGCGAGGTGCTGGGTATGTATTCTTATACAGTCTGAAACGCTGTGATCCTCTGCCCCTGGATGTCTGGGGAGAAGGGCGTTGGCTTCTCTTGATCTTGTCCTCCAGTAACCGAGGTACTGGAGATTCACCCCATTTGTCAGCTAACTTCTCCAGTTTGCTGCTGAACAGGAGGGTTCCTTTAAACGGCATTCTCGTGAGTTTAGTCTTTCACATTGCGTCGGCTGACCAGCTTCGGAGCCAGAGTTGCCTTCTGGCTGCCACAATGGATGAGATTCCCCTGGCTGAAGTGTGCACCAGATCGGACGTCGCATCCGTGAGGAAGGTTATTGCTGGTTGTAACGTTTCGACGGGCGTGGTTGTGTTCCTGGCCTGTGACAAGCATGCACGTGTCACCATGGCACAGCAGGCAGCGATCTGCAGTGACATAGCTGCTGCCTCAAATGACTGTTTAAGGATGGACTCCTCATGTCTGTCTTGGGCATCCTTGAGTGCCATTCCTCCTTCGACTGGAATGGTGGTGCGCTTTGTGACTGCGCAGACCATGGGGTCCACTTTGGGGAACCCCAGGAGATCTTTGGCTGAGGGTTCCAGTGGGTATAGGGCTTAAGGCCCATCCTCCCTTGAAACTGGCCTCCGGGGCATTCCATTCCAGGTCGATCAGTTGTTGTACGGCTTGCAGCAAAGGGAAATAGCGTGAGGCCTGGCGGAGCCCGACCAGAAGAGGGTTCATCTTTGGCTCTGCTGAGGCGCTTGTTTCTGGGATGGCCAGCTCCCTCAGACTCCCAGACACGAGGTCTGGAAGTTAGTCTTTGGAGAAGAAACGCATCATGGTTCGGTATGGTTCCGTTCCTGGAGGGATTTCCCCTTCCTCCAGGGAGTCTTGGTCTTCCTCCGAGGTGTCCGTGTCGCCTATGGTTAGGCTTTTATCCAGAGGAGGCACGCCTCTGGGAGGCCGAGAAGGGCCTGGGAGGTTAGGGTCCTCTAGTGGAGGCTGTAGCATCGGTGGCGCCAATTGCGCCTGGACGAAGGTTTGCAGACCCTTAAAATAATTCCACCCAGGAAAAGTTTCCTGGGTCTATATTGAACCAAGCAGCGTTCCCAGAAGGCCACATCTGGAGAGCCGAGCTGGGGATAGAGGGGTCTGGGGTATGAACAGTGGATCCGGATTCCTGTTCTGGCTGGTTCTTCCAGAGCCGTCTTGCACTGTAGGCACAGGGCAGTAGCCTCTTCATGCTGCCCAGCTCTTATGTGGCAGGCTGGGCAGAGGGCTTGTGCTTTGGCTTTCTTGGCCGGTGGTACCATGGTTTGTGTGCGAAAGGGCGTTCAAACCCGGTCTGTGCATTTATATGCACGTGCCGGGAGGCTTAGATATGCGCTCCGGGTGTGCCAAGAGTGTGCGTGCAGACAGCGAAGATGTGCCTGCAGGCCGGTCTGTTCGCTTACGGCGATGCGCCCGGCACCTATGCGCATGCCCGCTGTGTGCACAACTATGTTATGCGCCCGGCTCGCCACTGTGCGCACAGCTCAGTTAGGCGAACAATATGGCGATCAAGGGGGGAAATGGCGCCGGCGACCACGCAATTAAGATGGCGACCCCTCCGGAGAGTCTCCACGTGGGAGAACCCTCGAGCCGGATCGGGTCTACCATGGAAGGGGCTGTTCAACCTGATGGGACAGACACTGACGGGCGATCTGTGCGGCTATCCGAGCCTCGGAGACAAAGTTTTCTACCTTACCTTGTCTCAGCGCTTCCCGGTCTCGTGCTGGGCGGTCTCCGTCTGCGGGGGGGGGGGGGGGGGGGGGGAGGAAAGAGGGAAATACCTTCACTGTCGCGCTCGGTCTTGCACCCGCTGCCTCTCAGCCGCTCCTTCCTGGGGGCTAAATCCACGCCGGGAACCGGCTGCCGGACAGAGGTTTACCTCTGAGGGATCTCGGAAATCACGTCAGGAATTCTCGACTGGGGGAGGGACCCTTAGGTATCACCACAGGAGAGCGGGGCTAGTCTTGTAGAGTTAAGATTTTGGTTTTCTTTCTTCTTTTGCGTTTGAATTTTCTAACGCTGTGCAAGCGTGTGTAGAGTCCCAAACGGCTATGGAGATGGAGAAATACTGAAGAGCAGAGCTTCCTGCAGGGGTATATGTATTGCTGACGTCAGATTGAAATCTGACTGTCTCCAACTGCTATCAGGAGCACACTATACCCATTGGTCCTGAGTCCATCTGCTACACGCTAGGAAATATTAATTTCATCTGTGTTAAAAGCTGTTTGATTATGTTTAGATACATGGCTGCTAGCTTAAAAGTTTTGTCTAGTCTATCTTTACTGATAAAATCAATTGGATGTTGTCCGCATAAAGATAATGACTGCTGTCCAGCATCTTATTTCCATGTAAATGGAATGACCTTAGCCATTTCCCATATAAATCCTGTGAAGGAGAAGAGTCAGAAAAGAGACCTATGAACATCTCTGCAGCGACAACCGCAGAATTGTAAAGGTACCCCCAGGAATACAGTGAATACGACTCAATGCACTCAGCAGGTGAAGGATTCTGTCATTAGCCTATGGGTTATGGACCAGTGCAACTGACTGTTGGAGCCTGGACCCCAAGGAACTTTAATGTCTCAACTCCCCTGAAAAGTTAGAAATTAGCAATGAGCCAGCAGACACTGACTCTGATGCATCAAGACCAACGCAGTACCGGTGAGCACCTGAAGTCAAGCATTGGCTCAAAGAACATCTGTGCCTATCTCTGTGCCCTCGATGCCTTGGCACCAAGACCTTGCAGCACCCTCTTCCACGGTCTGTTAATTCTGTTTCTCCAGTTCCTCCTCAAAAATCGCCAATGCCAACACAGTCTATGAGGCAGTAGATGTGACCGCATCTTCTTCAGAACCCAGAAGTTCATTAGTGGAAGGCATCAGGACTGGGGAAGACTGGCTTGGCTCCCCGGCATGCGTAGAGGATTACATCTCCTTGCCACAGGACTGCCTGGGGGGCAGAGGGGGGTTTGTTTCTCATCAGGTGCCAGATCATCCCCACTCTTGGCACAATGGATCAGTGGGGACCAATACATATACTTCAACTTCCCTCAATGCTTAGCATGGGTCTTCATGTCAACATCAAATAGGTGGAACCAGATAACTACTTCTAAAGGGAGGAGTCAAGATGATAGTCTTATCTCCAAGATCACTAGTCACAGATGTTGATAAAAGTGATGGCTTCCCTGAAGTTGATGGCCCTCCCTTTGATGCAGCTCCGGTGATCCTTCAATGTTGATGCCTCAGATGCAGATACCAATGGATCGGTCTTCTGATGCCTGAACATTCCATAAGATCCAACCGAGATAACTATCCTTTTGGAGTAACTTCTCTGCACTTGTGGCATTCCTGGACATCATTCAATGCTCCCAAGAACAGGACACATCTGTCATGGGGTCAGTGATAGACAGTGTCCTGCTGCATTGAGCACTGCTGGAACCTGCTAGACATGAAAGAACAAAATAAAAGGGATGCAAAATTGAATTCTATGGTAGTGGAGGGTTGATGGTCAGGAGGTAGACAGCCCCACTGCCAAGGGGAATGACAGTGAATGGAAACAAAAAAAAAAAAAAAGAGCGCCAAAAAACTTTACCATGAGACTCCAAGACAGAAAAAAACAAAAAACAAGAGGCTTGAACCATGGTCTACAAGCTCCACAGAAGGGACCCTGTGTGGACATGTGGCACAATAGCATGCTGTGGGCATGCCCAGTGAGGTACAAAGTTCTAGAAACTTAATTTTTCCATACCAGGCTCCATCTAGGACCTATGTGTGACAACCATCATCCTGCTAGGCCTCGAAGAAAAATAAAATCAGTCAATTTGATGACTAATAAATGGGGAAAGTGTTTTTAGATTCTTGCCCTTGGTTTAACTAGACATCCTGGTGAGTACATTGCTCTGAGTGTTTCTTCTATGAAATTCCAGACATTGATTAAATCTGAAAAGCATCTCTGCATATCAAGTAAGGGCTAATGAGGGTCATGTATATATTAAGAAGTCAATGATCTTTCCATGATTCAAAGCAGAAATTGACTTATTTTCTCTTTTTTTTTTTTTTAATGAACAGAGCTTCCAAGCTGCGTTTCTTTTAAATACAAGATTTTACTTTTTGTTCACAGAAGTCAGCAAATAACTTTTTATAGGAAAGTCCTGAATTAGGGTGAAGCAGCTGCATAATTTACAGAAAACGTTTTTACAAATACCTTTCCAAGTTGCTGAATTGTTCGTTGTTTACTATCAAGCTCCCGAGACATCAGGTCATTTTTTCTCTCATATTCATTAATTTTTTTAGTTAGTAATTTCTTTTCTTCAAGCATTGTGGAGACCTGCAAAGCAGAACACAGTCAAACTATTTAGTACACACATCCTAATTTCTTTCAAACTAGTTAAAATAGATTTCTTAAAACAAGATCATTCCTAAAATTATTTTAAAGAATGTCAGTTCCAGGCTGGTCTAGATTTCCTATTTGTTTACCAAATTTCAGTTTTGAAAAGTGTGCTTTTTTTTTTCTTTTTACACTTTCTGGGCAGGAGAATGTATATAGATTAAAATGTAATTCACACACAACTATTTTATAGGTCAGTGTTTTCACTACATAAAAACAAATGGTCTAGAAACATTGTTCATGGTTCAGCTATAAAATGCATAATTGCGTGCTAAACATATTTAAGGAAGGAAGGTTGTACAAGCAATGGGAAGTTCTCTAATGTGAAAAATTAAGTGAGCATTTTCTTAGTGCGTTGATAGTGTTCAGAAGCCCTATTTAACAATTTGGCATGCAGTGCAATATATTGTCATTGTACTTCATTTTGCATATGAAGTTTTGGGGGTTTTTTGCAACTCTAAAAGAACAAATTTAAGTTTTAACAAACAATACTGTTTTGAGAGAATCAAAAAGTAAAATGACCCCACTATTCATATTCTGCTCAGTTACACAAAATCAAATGAATAAGTAATGAATCTGCCCAACCATGTTTTGGGCTGAAAGAGTTAACAGCACATTGAAAGTCTTGGATAATTTTTCTAGGTACTGGGCTAAACTATGCCATGCTTCCAAATTACCATCATACTTCTTTACATTGCTGGCTGCGTGTCAGTCATTTTATTCCAATAAGATTCTTAGATAGTACATGCATGCCAGTTCAATGATCTCCAGGTCCACATTATTTACCTTACCAATTTAATATTCCTTTTCTGAACTCCCAGATACTGGGCAATGGAAGCAAATTCTTGGCATTCAAGCTCTGCTCCAGCAGCAAAATTCCATATGAGGGCAGATAAGTTCCACAAGGCCCATCTTGTCAAACTAACCAATACAGGATCTATTTCTCAATTTTTACCAGAACAGTAAAATGCAAGAAAGCACAGTTGCTTACCTATAACAGCTGCTCTCCTTGGACAGCAGGATGCTAGTCCTCACATATGGGTGACATCAGAAGGAGCCCAGTACAGAAAACTTGTCAGTTTCTAGAAACTTTCACTGGTACACTGACCATACCCAGCATGCCACTATCCACACATCCAGGCAAGGTCCCCCCCTTCAATCTCGAACAGAGAAAAATATGAGCGAAAAAATAAAACAAAACGAAAGGGGAACCCAACTCCGCAGGGCGGGTTTCCTGAAGACTAACATCCTGCTGTCCTAGGAGAACAGTAGTCACAGGTAAGCAACTGTGCTTTCTCCAAGGACAAACAGGATAGTAGTCCTCACATATGGGTGAATAACAAGCTGCATGCTGTCCCCTGTCAACCAGGTGTGGCCATCAGGTACTGAAACAAATTGCCAACAGGTACAACAATTGTACTATTGGCCAACAGAGCACGGCATGGCTACCAACTAGAGGCTCTAGGCAGGGAGAGTTGTGTTTAAATCTGGAAAAGATTGTGTAGAATGGACTGGCCAAAGGTACTGCCCCATCAACCATCTTTGTCCAAGCAGTAGTGGGCCACGAACATGTGAAGGGAACTCCATGTTGCTGCGCTGCAAATTTCAGCTACGGGAACCTCTTGCAGATGAGCCACGGACATCGCCATAGCATGCACAGAGTGAGCTTTGATTCTGCCTGCCAGCTGAAGGCCCGCTTGCGCATAGCAGAAGGCCATGCAATCCGCCAATCAGTTGGATAGAGTGTGTACCCACCACCACTCCCAATCTATTGGTATCGAAGGACACAGAGCTGAGTGGACTGCCTATGACCAGTTGTGCATTCTAAATAGAAAGCCAAGGTCCTCTTACAATCCAAAGAATGAAGAGCCTGTTTCCCTGGATGGGAATAAGGCCTGGGAAAGAAGGTGGGTAAAACAATGGACTGACTTATGTGGAAATCAGTCACAACCTTAGGTAGGAACTTAGGGTGTGTAAGCAAGACCACATGATCATGAAAAAAACCTAGTGAATGGTAGGTAACCAACCAAGACCTGAAGCTTGCTGACTCTCTGAGCTGAAATAATCGTCATCAGGAATAAACTTTCCAGGTGAGGAAATTAAGTTTGCAGGAACGCAACTGCGCCAGGACAATGAGGTCCCCAGGATGCAACAGGAGGCCGAAGAGGGAGCTTCAATTGAAGCAGACCCCTCACATAAAGCGACCCACTAAAGACTGCACAGATATGGGTGTGCCAGCGACACCTCGATGGTACGCACTAACGGCGCGAAGATAAACCTTGACTGAGCTGGTTTGAAGCCCAGACTCAGAAAGGTGCCAAAAGTAGTCCAAAAGCTTGGGAAGAGGGTATGTGAATGGATTCAAGCCATGCCCCACACACCAGGTGGAGAATCTTCTCCATTTCAAACTAAAAGGCTTCCTGGTGGAAGGCTTTCTAGAAGCCACCGGCACCTGGGAGACACTGTCCGAGAGGGCCAGGGGCTGAAGAACAAGGCGCTCAACATCCACGCTGTTAGGGCCAACACTTGGTTTGGATGGCGCAGGGTGCCCTGGTTCTGAGTTATCAGATCAGGCACGGTCCCCAGCCAAAAGGGATCCCTGACCGACAGATCACGAAGGAGAGGTAACCAGACCTGTTGGTGAAATAAGGTGCCACAAGTATTATGGTCCCTCTGTCCTGTTGAAGCTTCAGTAGGGTCATCAAAAAGAATAGGAGAGGAGGGTACGCGTACAGAAGACCCTTCCCCCATGAAGGGGGAAAGCGTCGAAGGCCAGATGTCCATGCCCAGGCAACAGGGAGCAGATATTGCTCTCTCTGTAGTTGCACGGGGAGGCGAAGAGGTCCACATTTGGGTATCCCCACTGATGAAAAATTCTGGCCGCTACATCTGGATTTAGGGACCACTCATGCGGCTGAAAGGAGCGGCTCAGCCGGTCTGCCCGTACGTTCAGAGTTCCAGGAAAGTATGTCGCTCGTGACATCCCCTGTGACAGGACCCAGGGCCACACTTGCACTGCCTCGTTACAGAAGAACGATCCTGTGCCTCCCTGTTGGTTGATATACCACATCACAACTTGGTTGTCCATCCGAATCAGGACTTCCTTGCGGAAAAACAGGTCCCGGAACACCCAGAGGGTGTAATGGAGCGCCTGAAGCTCTAAAAGGTTTATCTGACAGTGGGCATCTTCAGCAGTCCAAAGACCCTGCGAGTAGAGGCCATCCACATGGGCTCGCCAGCCCAGAGGAGAGGCATCTGTGGTGACAACCATTTGAGGTAGGGCAGCCTGGAAAGGAATTCCCCTCTCCAAATTAGAGGTTTTCCCACCAGGACAGAGATGCCCTCAGAGGTTCCGTGATGGAGAGACAGGTCTCTAGGTCCTAGGAGGACTGTTGCCACTGTGACTGCAAGGTCCATTGTGCCCTTCACATGCACAAATGGGTGAGTGGGATAACATGGACTGAAGCTGCCATGTGACCCAATAAATGGAGCAGAAGGTGGGCACTTACATGCTGTGCACGACGGTTGCCAAGGCTAGTGCAAGAGCCCAATCGCAGGGCAGAAACACCTTCGCCTGCACCATGCCCAGCCTATCTCCGATAAAGTCCAGATAGAGAGAATGGCAGGGGTAAGACTTTGGATAGTTGATAACAAAACCTGAAGGATTGCAGTATCTGCACTGTCAGGGCTAAAGCTTTCAGCGCCCCGAGCGTGGGTCACTCTTGATCAACCAGTGGCCAGGTGTGGGAAGATGTGCACTGCACGGTGCCTGAGGTACGCAGCCACCACTGCCTAGGCATTTGGTGAAAACGGAGGTGCTGAGGCCATCCCAAAAGGCAGCACACCTTGTACTGCTAATGAGCAGTCCCCACCACGAAGCAGAGGTATTTTCTATGGCCAGGGAAGATAGCTATATGAGCGTAAACTTCCTTGAGATCGAGGGAACAGAGCCAGTCTCCTCTTTTGAGGAGGGGGATCAGAGTGCCCAGAGAAAACATCTTGAAATTTTCTTTTAAGAGAAATTTGTTCAATGCCCAGAGGTCGAGAATGGGGCACAAGCCTCCATTTCTCTTCGATATGAGGAAATACCTCAAATAGAACCCTCGGCCCTGCTGAAGGTGAGGAATGAGCTCTACCGCTCCCTACTGTGAGAAGGGCATAGAGTTCAGTCTAAAGTATGACCCGCTGGGTGGATGAACACCAAGATGTACATGGGGGAGAGTTCTTTGGAAACCATCTGAAATTGAGCCAGTACCCCTGATGGACTATGGTAAGGCCCTTTCGACTGAAGTGCTGGCCCTCCAGTGGAAGAGAAAGCCTATAAGCCTGCCTCCCTACTGGGGGATCCAGTGCAGAGGGTACGTTTTGCTGACTCGTGCTCCCTCACCGCCAGTCAAAAACCGATAACCAGGGCTTGCTAGGGTGCTGCCTGGAGTCTAGGTGTCAGCTGTTGATAGGAGCAGTCCCTAGGGGTAGTGCTTGGTATGCGAGCCCGAGAGGCTGGGGGGATAATATTTTCGCTGCCTGTTGGATTTCCTGAAGCATGGCCTGGAAGATTTCCTCTATAAGATAGGAAACTGTTGCGATATGTGATAATTATGACAACATAGAAAATAATCACATATAAAGATGAGTAGAACAACGTGTTAAACCCTCATCCTTGAGCATGTTGTACACTTATGCTGTATAAGTGTTTTAATGTTCAAAACACTCATGGTTTGTAGTGTTTGCTCGGTATATTTAATCATTGGGTGATTCACGTTGTTTCTCAATTGCCTCAGTCTTTAAAGTAAGAAGTATTGTATAGATTTTTTTCAAAAATTTTTTTTTTAACTTTATAGAGGAGAAAGTATTATCCCTCCATCATTTTAAACGAAAGAAAATTTTTATAGAACTTATCCTTCCAGATGAACGCTTGAAGTGAGGCACTCGCCAGTTGTTACTTAGCGAATGCTCAAACCGCCCGACACCTCTCAGCACTGGTGTTTCGTAAACTTCATCAGAGGCTTAAGTTTCTAAAGGGAAAGCAAAAAGTACAGGCTATAAGTATCCAGTGCATTCCAAATTGAAAAACTAAATGGATTTCACTTACATGCGTGACTGGAATAGGGAACCAATTGCTTCATAATGTGGCGTTTCAAATCAAGGATCAGCCATTTTTAAAGGGATGTATTTAAGCTTACATTCGGCTCATGTTGCGACCAATCAAGAGAAAGGAAACATTTTTTTCAAAGGCCAATAGAAGAGCAGCTTTGTTAGACTAGCGAAGACCATTCAATGGTGTCATTCATACCTCGAGGGAATTCTGTTGATAATTCAAAGTTCCATCTTTGTTCTTTATAATTCAATATAGAATGACTGTCTCCACTTCTAGGGTTTTGCGGGACCATTTCTAGGATAGTCCATTGCAGCTCTGAAAACGTAGGATTTGCCTGTAGGCAATTTTTGACTATGGAAGCTTCAATGTTCCCCGCATTTCCTGGCAGAAGGTGGAGCTTCCATAGTGTTAGTGGAGAGCTGTTGGAGGGTTTCTTGGTGATACTTCAACTGAACTACCGCATCTTGGACCTTGTCCCAAAAAGGTTGTCACCTGTGCATGGGAGGTCAGCCAGCTTCTCCTGCATCTCTGGACTGAAGTCAGAATTCTGGAACCAGGCCATGCTACAGGCACCGATGCCCACGGCGGCTACTCAGGCCACTGTCTCAAACACATCGTAGGTGGATCTCATCTTACGTTTGCCAACCTCCACAACCTGCAGGACAATGGCAGAGAGAGACTCTTGTTGCTGTAGGGGGCAAGCTCTCTGCAAGGTCCTGGACCCGCTTCCACAGGTTTCAGTTGTATTGGGTCAAATACAACTGGTATGCAGCGATACGGGTGATGAGCATAGTGCCCTGAAAGACCTTTCTGCCCAGAGTATCTAGATCCCTATGTTCTCACCCTGGAGAGGAAGTGCGGGAGCATTTGGCCTTCTTGAGGGCAGACAGCATGATCAACTGGTGAAGGAGGTGATGCCTCTCAAATCCCAAGGCCTGCTGTACCAAATAGGTGGCATCTGCCTTCCTACTGACTGAAGATATGGAGATCAGGTGTTCCCACATCCAAGGGAGATCCTTAAAGATGTCATGGATGGGAACCGCCACCATTTCCAGTGGGAGCACTGAGAAGAGAGGATCACCTTGCTGGTGGCTGAAAGGAATCTAAGTTTTTCCTTGGGAAATTTTCTTTTTTAAAAGTATTGGGACGAAGTTAATTATTTGGGAATATTATTTAGTGTGTTTGTGCTTTTAATAGTAAGGCAGCTAATAAGCAGTGGTGTGTTTGTATATTAAAAAACAAAAGTTGCCAGAAGCTAGAAATAAGCTAGGAGCAGTGTATACCTAAGTAAAAAGGTTGAAAGGTTCAGCACTCACCTTGGAAAGGTGTTAAGGTTGTGTGATTGATTTGATTAGGTACCATCATTTGTTAATCAGAAAAGCAGTGAGTCACACAGGACAACTAACCTCGCCCACCCACCCCTAGCTCATCATTTAATTTATAGGCAGGTGCCACTTTCACAAAAAGAAAAAAACAAAATTTCTTATTGAGTGGTCATTCCCCTACAGGACACTACCAGACATATAGTGAATTCACTAATACATTTAAAGGACATTAGACACATCCCTACTCCCATAGCAACCAAAAACCTAACTAGGAACTGAACAAATCTGAGATGAAGGCAACAGTCCAGAAGCAAGAGGGGGAATTCCCAGTCCTTTCCATAGAGTGTCACATATATGATTTTTTACCCACCGGTGAGAAGTTGTACGTGTGCATGCAATGCAAAGAGCTCCTGTCTCTCAGAGAACGAGTCCAATCTCTAGAGGAGCTGAGGCAGACAAAGAGGTATATAAAAGACTTTCAGGGACATAGTAGCCAAGTCCCAACTTCAGACTGGCAGCCCTGGTGCTGCCTTGGAGAAAGAAGGTCTCATGATCGGAGAGCATCAACCTGGTGCAGCAGGAAAGGATCCCGCAGTAAGGACCTGCTCTCCAGGTGGTGCATTGTCTTTTCGCACCAAGGATATGTCTCCAAGGCCTACTGCCCAGGAGGGAAAGGTTAGGTCGGCCGTCATAGTTTGGTGATTCAATTATTAGGAATGTAGACAGCTGGGTGGCTGGTGGGCGTGAGGATCACCTGGTAACATGTTAACCTGGTGCAAAAGTGGCAGACCTCACGCATCACCTAGATAGGATTTTAGACAGTGCAGTGGAGGAGCCGGCTCTCGTGGTACATGTGGGCACTAACGACAGGAAAATGTGGGAGGGAGGTTCTGGAAGCCAAATTTAGGCTCTTAGGTAGAAAGCTTAAATCCAGAACCTCCATGGTAGATTGTCTGAAATGCACCCTGTTCCACGCGCAATCCCCAGAGGCAGGCAGAGATCCAGAGTCTAAATGCGTGGATGAGATGATGGTGCAAAGAAGAGGGATTCAGTTTTGTTAGGAACTAGAGAACCTTTTGGAGAAGGGGGAGTCTCTTCCGAAGGGATGGGCTCCACCTTAACCAGGGTGGAACCAGACTGCTGGTGCTAACCTTTACAAAGGAGATGGAGCAGATTTTAAACTAGAACAAAGGGGAAAGCCGACAGTCGCTCAGCAGCACATGGTTCGGAGGGAGGAATCTTCAAAGGATACTAATTATGCATTAGAATTAGGGCATCCCGACAATGAGGTTCCATAATAAGAAAAGTAGTCCAAGTGCCTGTAACTAAAAACTCATCTAAGCTAAAAAATTCTAACAAATAAAAAGCAGAATGAAAATACAAACAAAAAAAAAACCAAACTTTGAAATATTTGTATGCTAAAGCCAGAAGTCTAAGAAGTAAGATAAGAGAATTAGAATGCATAGAAGTGAATGACAGACTTAATTGGCATCTCAGAGACAAGTGGAAGGAGGATAACCAATGGGACAGTGCTATACCGGGGTACAAATTATATCGCAATGACAGAGAGGAGCACTCAGGAGGCAGTGTGGCGTTTTATGTCCAAAATGGCATAGAGTTCAACAGGATATACATCCTGCATGAGACTAAATACACAATCAAATCTTTCTGGGTAGAAATCCCTTGATAGGGGAAGACTATAGTGATAGGAGTATACTACCATCCACCTGGTCAAGATGGTAAGACGGACAGTGAAATGCTAAGAGAAATTAGGGAAGCTAACCAAATTGGTAGTGTGGTAATGAAAGATTTCAATTATCCCAATATTGACTAGGTAAATGTATCATCGGGAAATGCTAGAGAGATAAAGTTCCTGGATGAAATAAATGACAGCTGTATGGAGCAATTGGATCAGGAACAGACAAGAGGGAGCAATTTTAGATCTAATTCTTAGTGTAGCATAGCATTTGCTGAGAGGTAACAGTGGTGGGGCCACTTGGCAATAGTGATCATAATATGATCAAATTTGAATTAATGACTGGAAGGCAAAACTATTACCGGCATGGTTAAAAGGGGAGGTGAAAAGCTATTTTAGCCAAAAGATCTTCATTCAAAAATTGGAAGAAGGATCCAGCAGAAGAAAATAGAATAATGCATAAGTGTTGGCAAGTTAAATGTAAGACATTGATAAGACAGGCTAAGAAAGAATTTGAAAAGAAGTTGGCCGTAGAGGCAAAAACTCACAGTAAAAACTTTTTAAAATATATCCGAAGCAGATATTTCTACTGGTCATAAATTGGCTTTAAAGGAATTGGCTAACAATGATACAATTACAGTGAAACCTGCAGATAAAGGGGGAGGCATCATTATCCAGAATAGGGATCAATATATCCAGTCATTACAAGAACAATTGGCGGATAGAAATTACTATCAACTATTAGAGGAGAACCCCACTGCAGAATTACAGTTTAGGATTGATCAATGTCTAGATGAGAAATTCACTTCCTTTCTTACATATAAGGAAAGGAATTTCCTGAGGGTACAATACCCAAGAACACCAATACTTTATGGTATTCCAAAAATTCATAAATCGATTAGTAATCCTCCCTTGAGGCCTATTGTGTCTAGCAATGGTTCACTTCTGGAACAGTTAGCAATATTTCTTAATAAATTCCTGCAACCGCATGTGGGAAAAATGAAATCCTATGTCAAAGATACAACTGAGGTATTGCAAAAGTTAACTGTGTTTGAATATCAATTTGATCAATTGTTTTTAACTTCATTAGATGTAGTTTCATTGTACACTAATGTATCGCAGACTGTAGCCCTTGAAGTTATTGCGGAGACTTTGGGAAGTCAACCACCATCAAGAATACCTGTTGCATTTTTGTTACAAATAGCAAATTTAGTTCTCAAGCATAATTTTTTTCAATTTCAAGATAAATATTATTTACAGATTCACGGAATCGCGATGGGGTCCTCAGCAGCCCCTTCCATTGCCAATCTGGTAATGGATCGATTGGAACGACATTTTATTTATGCAGCTCTTCATTTTCAGAATATTCCTTTCTGGATACGGTATATTGACGATTTACTGTTTTTTTTGGATATCAGATGAGCAAACTTTGAATCAATTTTTAACTTGGCTTAATACAATTGATCAAAATTTAAAATTTACTTCGCAATATAGTAAAGAACAAATCAATTTTTTGGATATTCAAATTTATATTCAAAATAAAAAATTCATTACTACAATTTATCGAAAACCTTCCGAACGAAACAACCTTTTAAGATTTAATAGCTGTCATCCCACGGCATTTAAACGGGGATTACCAGTTAGTCAGTTCTTTCGGTTCAAATGTATCTGTTCAGATTTACAGGATTTCAAAAAACAAGCGCAAAAATTGGCGTATAGATTCTTTGAACGTGGATATCCTTTTGATGCAGTCTATAATGCGTATAGACGGGCAAAATACTCTGATAGATCTTCCCTTTTGGAGTATCAAACACGTAAACAGGAAATTCCAGATGTTTGCGTGTTACAACATTCTGATAAATCCAATTTGATTGTCCAAAGTATAAAACGACATTGGCATATCTTGCAATTGCATTCCTCTATTTTTGCAGATCTCCCCCTGTTTTCATATTCTCGTGGCAGGAACATAAAAGAACACATAGTTCGTGCAAATACTAGCAATATTACCACATTGAGAGCAGGCACACACAATAAATGTGAAACATGTGATATGTGTGATTTGGCAATCACAGGGGGAGAATGGCAACATCCAAACACAAGACAGGTGTATACAAAATCTTCTACTACAAATTGCTTTTCCACCAATGTAATATATGTCATCCAATGTCCTTGCCCTTTAATTTACGTTGGACGCACAAGTAGACAAGTTAAAATTCGTCTACGAGAACATCGCAGCAGATTGAATACTTTAAATTTGGAAGCTCCAATGGTTAAACATTGTGCAGAAAGAGGACATTGTTTTCAGGATTTAAAATGGACAATTTTGGATCAAATCACACATTCTGATGACAATAGAGATATTCATTCTAAGCTAAACTTTATTGAACAGAAATGGATTTTCACATTAACAGCTGTCTTTCCAAAAGGGATGAATGAGGCTGTTGATTGGACTACACTAATTTGACGTCTTCACGTTATGACGTTTTTTCTGTCGGAATTTGGACGGTTTTCTATTGGTTGGGACGTTATTCTTGAGCGGGTTTAAAAAACCGCCTAGAAAAGTGACAAAATGGAGGATCAGCTGTTTATTGTGCTGCGGAATTCGGGTGATACAAGAGATATGTTGAATGTATGGACGAGAAGCAAGTATACTTATTGTCTGATCTCAATACGTGATATTAATGCAAAATTTATATTTCAGATGAATTTACAACACCCCTGAAGAAGCGAAAAAGAAACACGAGCCGTTGGGCACAGTTTTTCATTACTCTGGCGTTCTGGCATAGAGTCCATGGCACTCAGCAATTCACTGAGGCAATAATTGAGGCATTATCACTAAAGATAAGTACTTTCTACAGCTATTATTTTTCTAAAAGAAACTCATTTAAAAAAAAAATAAAATATATATATATATATATATATATATATATATATATAAAAGAAGAAACAAGAAAAATAATTTAAATGAAAGTAAGCTTACAATCATGACCGATGATTAGAAACCACAACACACATGAAAATTTCAATATATGTGGTAGACTTATCACTGAGAGCATTGATTTCTAAAGCTCTCTGAAAAGTGTATGAGGTCGGGTTGTCAGTTAGAAAATAATAATATTTGTGATCCTAACAGTTTACCAGTGTTTTTTTGGGTCTGTTGTTGTGATACACATGGTTTACGCAGTTTTTGAAGTCTAAGTTTTCAATTTAAGCATATGGCCCCTCCCTTTTTCAGAAGTAATCCCAGCAAAAAGTTCTCTACATCCCTTGGATGTCAGCCATATTTCTTGCTTTATCTGAAGGTTATTAATATCTTCCACAAATCACATAGGCTGTTTGTGTTTGTGGGGGTGATGGGGGGCTCCCAAAAAAGATGAAAGTTTCAGAGTCTACCAAAGCAAGGTGGATAAACAAGGTTATTCTCTCAGCATACATTTGCAAAGGCCAAGCAGTTCCAAAGATTTTTTCTTTCTACCCATGCTCAAACCTCTTCATGGGCAGAGAGTAGGGCGGTTTTCCAGGGGCAATTTGCAAAGCGACTGTATGGTCTTTGCTAAGCATCACAGATTGACATCCAAGCTAGAAAGGAGGCACCTTTGGCGCAGGAATCCTGAGAGCCGTGCTAACTTCACTCCTCTCACAATGAAGCAGCTCAGGCATAACCCACTGGTCTGGACAGGATATTAAGGTGAAATTTACACTTTCCAGTAATTTTCTCTTTTTTTTTTTAGTTCCACCAGATCAGTCCAGAACCCACCCCCATGAAGATACCATCTAGGAGAATAGGATGGAATGATTAAACAGGAGGTACTGCAATTCATTTCCAGAGATTGAAAAGTAAAAGAATTTTGGAATCTATTGTACATTTCCAATTTGAAGTTTATCATTGGAAGCCCCCACTGGGGTAATTTAGTTAAACCTGGGTAAAAACATAGTGACTAGGCTGGCTGCCTGCTGCTGCAGCTCACAGAGAATTCAGTCTGCCTTTAAAGTTTTACTGTCTCCATCTCTTGGCAGTGGGGAATAATTCATTGGTCTGGTAAGACTAAAGGAAAGTGAATTAGCAGGTATAAATTTCACTGTGTGTAGGAGAGAAGAGTTCCACAAGAAATTAATTTTAGTTATTACCTAAAGTATGACAAAATAAAAAAAAATATTCAAACAGTAGGACCAAAGGTTAAAACAGGAAGGAAAAACATAATATGCTTACAAACCTCTTTTTCAACTTGATGAATTTGCTTTATGGCATCGCCCAATTTTTCTTTCAAATCTGTGTACTCTTCATTTTTCCTCTGCAGATCCATTGTTAGAGTTTTTACATGGGCAGAGCTGTCTGCAAGCTCTTTGCTCAACCTTGGAGAAAACATTATCAATGGTGGTGAAAAAGCACAGCAGTTAAATTTCTGTTTACATTTCTCTAAAAGATAGTTACTCTTTCTCCTCTGGAGACTTTCAATAGATCTTTAATAGATATTATTTTAATGCCAGCTGAGGTTATTCCTCCTTTAATTAGGATTGACTATATTCTAGCAAATATGAGGCCTTCATAGAATGGATAATTATTGGACGTACCAGATAGAGATAATTTGAATTTGACTGAGTTTTTGGAGAATTTTGAATTTGAAGAATCCGAGGCACCCTGCTAATTTGGACTGTTTTTTGCCTTTATTTTCAGAAAGCCACTGAGGTATTTATGGGGCAGCTCACTCAGGTTTTCCCTGATGTGACTAAATCTACTCAAAAAAAGAAACATTTTTGTCTACGCGCTGAGACCAGGTCTTTCCTGTTGTGTTATCCCTGTAAATGTTTTGTTTCTTATGCTCATTTTAATTTTCTTTACCCTTAAACAATTAATATCTTTTAGAACATAATATAAGAAATTGTCATATTGGGTCAGACCAAGGGTCCATCAAACCCAGCATCCTGTTTACAACAGTGGCCAATCCAGGCCACAAGTACCTAGCAAGTACCCAAACACTAAGTAGATCCCATACTACTGATGCCAGTAATAGCAGTGGCTACTCCCTAAGTCAACTTGATTAATAGCTAAAGGACTTTTCCTCCAATAACTTATCCAAACCATCTACACTAACTGCATTAACCACATCTTTAGCAACAAATTCCAGAGCTTAATTGTGCATTGAGTGAAAAATAATTTTCACTGATTAGTTTTAAATGTGCTACTTGAGAACTTCTTGGAATGCCCCCTAGTTCTTCTATTACCCAAAAAAGTAAATAACCGAATCACATTTACCCGTTCTAGACCTCTCATGATTTTAAGAGCCTCTATCATACCTCCCCCCTCAGCTGCCTCTTCTCCAAGCTAAACAGCCCTAACCTCTTTAACCTTTCCTCATAGGGAAGCTCTTACATCTTTTATCGTTTGTGGTCACCCTTCTCTGTACCTTCTCCATTGCAACTATATCTTTGAGATGCGGAGACCAGAATTGTACAGTATTCAAGGTACGGTCTCACCATGGAGCAATATAGAGGCATTCTGTTTTATTCACCATTCCCTTCCTAATAAAACTTAAGACGTGGCTTTTCCTCCAAGCCTTCCCCTAAGTCACAATTTCACGTCGGACTCAGCCCAAGGAATGGGATGTTCACTAATCTCTTAACCCGTCTCATATTATTTATATGTTGTTAATTCCGATCTGCCTACTTCCTGGCTACTATAGCCCCCAAGTTCTATGTCCCTGTTATATGTAACTTTGCTTGCTTCGGCCTTCTTGTTTGGTTACACTTGTTAATCCCAAGTTCCATGAAAACCGGCCTGATATGAATTTTATTCGTGAAGTCTGGTATAGAAATATATATTAAATAAATAAATAACTCCTAACATTGTTTGCTTTTTTTTGACTGCCGCAGCACACTGAGCCGAAGATTTCAATGTATTATCCACTATGATGCCTAGATCTTTTTCCTGGGTGTTAACTCCTAATATGGAACCTAACATCGTGTAACTACAGCGTGGGTTATTTTTCCCTATATGCAACACCTTGCACTTGCCCACATTAAATTTCATCTGCCATTTGGATGCCCAATCTTCCAGTCTTGCAATGTCCTTCTGCAATGTATCACAATCCGCTTGTGATTTAACTACTCTGAATAATTTTGTATCATCTGCAAATTTGATCACCTCACTCGTATTCCTTTCCAGATCATTTATAAATATATTGAAAAGCACCGTTCCAAGTACAGATCCCTGAGGCACTCCACTGTTTACCCTTTTCCACTGAGAAAATTGACCATTTAATCCTGTTTCATGTCTTTTAACCAGTTTGTAATCCATGAAAGGACATTGCCGCCTATCCCATGACTTTTTAGTTTTCTTAGAAGCCTCTCATGCGGGACTTTGTCAAAGCCTTCTGAAAATCCAAATACACTACATTTATCCACGTTTATTAACCCCTTCAAAAAAATGAAGCAGATTTGTGAGGCAAGACTTTCCTTCGGTAAATCCAAGACAATAAGTTAGTATTGTTTCAAAGGAGGGGATGGGAAAGGTTAAGGGTTATATATAATTTGTCCAGTCTCTCTTATTGCCTTATTATAATTTCTCTTTTTACTTGTACTTAATTTCTCCTTGTTATATCCTTTTCTTTTCCTCTCCCTTTATTATAGTGTGCTTTTTGCTAGGATTTCATGTTGTACCATTTCTTTTTTCTGATTATTGTAATTCTGGAAGGAGACATTACTACTTACCTGATAATTTATTTTCCTTTGAGGATAGGTGGATTCACGATCATTAGGTTATGCACCTCTACCAGCAGATGGAGACGGAACAAAGCTGACCTCACAGTATACAGATACCCCTGCAATGACATCAGCCCGCCATTATTCTCTGCAAAAGTCATTTGTGGACAGACTACCTCCTCAATCCAGCGGGCTACTGGAGCCCGCTGTGCCGGCTCATTCTTACTCCCACAATGGAGTATAAACAGCCTGCCCATCTTCCTGAAAGGTTCAGAAACCTCTAAATACCACAAAATATGCCTCTTGACATCCAAGGTCCATAAACAATATTCATCCACATCTCTCTCCCTGTCCAGAGTCGGCAGGGGAATTGTTTCAAGTGACAATACGAGACCACATTGGGCAAAAAATACAAACAGTGCTCAATTATTGCCCCAAGGGTCACAAACTATTTCTGGCAAGACAACGCCTGTAGTTCGGAGACTATGTGCAGAACAAATTGCATAAGACATACCATTTTGAGTGTAAGTAACCTCAAAGAGAGGCTGTGCAGCGGTCAAAAGGTAGGACCCACCAGGAAATCCAAAACCATATTAAGACTTCACAAAGGTACTGGCAACCACAGGGGAAGATGAAAATGCTTCACATCTTTTTAAGAAACAAGCCATATCTGGATGAACTGAAAAGGGTCCACCATTTACCTGATCTTGGAAACAGGCAAGAGCTGCCACCTGTACTTTCAATGAATTAAGGGCCAACCCTTTTCTCAAACCATCCTGCAAAAATTCCAACATGAGTGGGATCTTAACTGAATAAGGGAGAACCCCTTAATCCTCACACCACAACTTCACACACTCGCCAAAGCCTCACATAGACTAAGGAAGTGGAAAACTCTTTGCTAACAGCAAGGTGGCAATCACAACAGTGGAATATCTATGCTTCAGCATCTGAGCCCTCTCAAGGGACATATCATAAGACAAAATAGGGTCAGATCTTTGTGAAGAACAGGCCCCTGCCATAACAGATCCCTGTGAACCGGTAATCTGATAGGAGGGTCCATCAAGAGCCTTCGCAAATCTGCATACCACAGCCTCCTGGGCCAATCTGTTGCCACCTGAAGAACCATCCCCATGTGACTATCTTACAAATCATTCTGCCCAACATGGGCCACGGGGGAAAGGCATAAAGGAGCTTGCACATCGGCCACTCCTGCATGAGGGAATCAATGCTCAAGGACTTTTGATCTCTCCTTTGACTGAAGAAATGAGGAACCTTCACTGTGAGATGTTGCCTGCAGGTCTAGAAACAGAAGGCCTCAGTGGTTACTATGAGCTGAAATGCCTGACTTGACAATTCGCATTCTCCCGAGTCCAAATTTTGTCTGCAGAGAAAGTCGGCTCTTACGTTGCCTTTTCCTACAATGTGGGAGGCTGAGATCTCCTGAGGATGCAATTCTGCCCATTCCATGAGTTTGTTTCCTGCAATACTTGCTGGCTCTTGTCTTCTCCCTGGCGATTGATTTAAGCCTCAGTCATATTATTTGACATTATCCGAACTGCTCAACCTTGCAATCAAGTCGACGAATCATAAGCATGCGAACTGGACTGCCCGGGCTTCCCAGCCGATTGATGCTCCAGAAACATTCTTCTGTACTCCAGTGCCCTTGCGCTGTCAACTCCTGATAGTGGGCCCCCAACCCTGGAAACTCGCATTTGTTGTGAGTACTAGCCAGTCCGGTGATCGGAGGGAAATCCCCTTCCTTAGATGGTCTGCTCGCAACCATCACTGCAGCTGTATGCTAATCTCCACTGGCAAGTGAAGCTGTATTGAATAGTCTTGAGAATGTGGACTCCAACAAGCTAGCAGGGTGTGGTGAAGAGGGCACATATGTGCCCTTGCCCATGGAACCACCTCTAGGGTGGCCGCCAGAGTACCAATAGATAAGACCACACTGTTGGGGGTATTGTTTCTGTCAATAGTTGCACCTGCGCCATCCACCTCTGAATGTGGCCCTCCGGCAGGAACACCTTTGCTTTGTGTCAAACTGAACACAGAGATACTCCAGTGTCTGAGATTGCTGTATATTGCTCTTGGACAAGTTCACCAGCCAAGCTAGTTCCTGTAGTAAGAAGTTCACCTTGCATAAGGCCCGAAGGCTCTCTTCCACTCTAGGCCCGAATCAAGCAATCATCTAAGAACAGGTGAACCAGAATGCCATCCTCTCTCAACACTGCCGCAACCACCACCATAACTTTGTAAAAGGTTCTGGGCGTAGTGGCCAACCCAAAAAGACAGAACTCGAAACTGTTAGTGTTGCCCCAAAACAGTGAAACACAGAAACCGGTGATGCGCCAGGTAGATGGGAACATGAAGATATGCCTCTGACAAATTCAGGGACATCAGAAACTCCTGACTGTACTGCATTATCACTGAGCGTAAGGTTTCCATGCAAAAACAAGTCACCTGCAAACGATGGTCGACTCCCTTGAGATCTAAGATGGGGCAAAAGGAGTCCTCCATGGACACCACGAAATAAATGGAATATTGGCCCTTATTTTCTTAAGACCTGGGCACTGGAACTACAGCCTGCAGGCTGAGGAGCCTTAATGTACAGATTGTTGTGTTTATTATATTCTAATTTTTATATTTATTTTTACAATTATGTTTGTTATGCTGTAAACAGTTTTGATCAAATATTCTTTTGTACAGGCGGTATACAAACAATTTTTAAATAAATACATACATAAATACAGTCCACTGCTTATCTCTTCTGTGGAGTTAGAGACACACATCATGAAGAAGTCCCAAGGAACACTGAGAAACTCCGAAGCATAATCATTTCATCACCGCCAGAACTCACTGGTCTGACGATTTCAACCCACCTCTGATAAAACAGGCGACCCTCCTATCTTCTGCATCCAGGAGTGGATCAGCACACCTTCACTGAGAGGCTCGGGGCACCACTACCGAGCCTGTGCCACTTTTGGGCTGCTTGGGACAAACGGACTGAGACCTACCCAAAGTTTGAGTCCTCTAGGATGCTGCTCCTCTGTAGGGTCTAAAGCATCTGAAACCCTAGCACAACCTTGGTGCTGAAGGAGCACAGCATTTGCTTATCCTCCGGTAACAGAGGAACCTGGACCTCATGCCATATAATGGCCATTTTTCCAGCTCACTCCCAAACAAGAGTGATCCTTTAAAAAACAGTTTCATAAAATTAGACTTTGAAATTGTATTGGCCAACCAATTCCTGAGCCATAGCAGACGCCTGGCCACTATTACTGAAGCCACCAGTCTGCCCAAAGTGAGGACTAGGTCACAGCTTGCATCCGCCAAAAAAGTGGCTGCCGATTCCATCACTATACTGCCCTAGAATTCACACCAGATTCAGACTTCCTGAGAAAGAAGTAAACAAGTGCAAGCCACCAGAGAGTAACAAGACGCTATCTGGTAAATTCATTGCCATTGCTTCAAAGGCCTGCTTAAGGTAGCTTCAAAAATTTCTCTTGTGCATCCTTCAATGTCACTCCCCCTCCTACTGAGATAGTCTGCTTGATGACAGTACACACAAATGCATCCATGTTTGGAAAGCACAATTGCCCTCTTGCAGCCAGATTCAGGGTGTACAAGCCTTCCAAGGTTCGTCCCCCTTTAAAATTAGCTACCAGGGGCAACCCCAGGGCCTTCATAATAGGGATGAAATATGAGGCTTTATGCAAAGAAATCAAAATGGGATCTTTCTTTGGCTCAGACACAGAATCAGCCCCCAGTAGCCCCAACATCTTCAATATCTGGGAAATCAGAGCCAGTAACTCATCTCTATGAAAAAACAAACAAACCAATAGTTTCTATATGGCTCCAACCCTGGAGGAATTTCCTCATCCTCCAGGGAGTAATTGGCTTCATCATCTGTGCCATCCGGGTCCCTATCAGTGTGACCCACCAAGGTCTAGACGTGCTCCAATGGTTACCTGCAGCACCAGGCATACGGGAACTTGCAGCTTGTAATCCTGAATTAAGATTGGCCGGGGCCAATGTCTGCACCTGAAGAAAGCCCTCAAAAAAATACCAAAGAAAAAAAGGTAGATAGGTCCAAGAAGAATCCAGGGGGCGTCTGTCCTACACCTACTGAATTACCTTCCCCTGCTGACAAACCAGTTAGGGGAGCCCCAATTCCAGGCAAAATCTCTGGCAACTCTTTTTCCATTCCCGCAACATGCTGGAAAAGACCAAGCTTAGCAAAATCAGTCAGAGACCAGTCTCCCTGAGCTTCTAAATAGTGCTAATAAATTAGAGGAATGCCAAGCTGATATGCCCAAATATGGCAAGCAACACAAAGGGAAAGGCGCTTAGGCTTTTTTGCTATCAGAAGCTCTAAACATGCTTCTGAGAAGTGGGCACCCAGCTGTGCTCGCAATAAGATGCTTGAAAAAAAAAAAAAATGTATGGAAAGGTTGTAACCTGCCACATACCCTGTATATGAAGTTGTGGGAAATCAATTTTTAAAAAATAGTTACCCAGGTAAATTCTTTGACAATAGTTTTCCCGATAGATAATCCAAAATTAATGTTAGACTATGTTATCTTCATTTATCATTCAACTTCCTGTACATATCACACTGAATTATAACCACCTGAATAATCTTTGTAGTCAGTTTATCATATGTCTGCTTTACATACATTCCGCTCACATTAACAAAACTCTTTTGGGGGGTCTCAAATTTCATAAAGAGCTATAAACCTAATCTTAACATCCTAAAAATTTTAATGTCAAGAGGTCCTCTAAAAAAAAAACCAATCAAAACATTGTCTAAAAGAATATTACTTACAATTCGGTTTCTTGTTTCTTTATTTTCCTCTTCTCTATTCTTTTCTTCAAGCGAACATTGAACAGATTTTAATTTATTCTGCAAGTCCTTCATTTTCATTTCATGCTCATTTAATTCTGCGATAGTTTTCTCTGAATCCTGATATTTCTGTTGCATATCTTTCAGATTCTTTTCAAGGTCTAGAACAGCAGACTCTGTTTCATTAAGTTTCTTTTCCAATTTAACTAGCTGGTCATCATTAGACTTATGAGCCTCTAGGAGACATTCTAGCTCTTGTAGCCGTACTTGGTGACCACCAACTTGTTTTGCAAGTTCAGAATGTTTTGCGTTTACCTCAAGCGCATATTGCTTTTCAGCCTCCAGAAGCCTGGAGCTTTCTAACAAACGTTCCTCCAATTGAGCAACAAGGTTCTCCTTTTCCTGCAACAGATTATTCATTACTGTAATCTCACTCACTTTTAGTTTATTCTTCTCATTCTCATTATCAACTTCCTTTTTTAGATCTGTAAGTTGTTTTTCAAGCTCTTGGATCTGATAATTTTTCAGGGAGGAGGCTTTTACTAGCTGCTGACACTCTTTCCATAGCCCTTCAATATGCATGAATGGAAACGTGCACACTCGTGCAGCATCAGATACTTCCAGATCTGTACATATTTGAGGATAGAACAACTGAAGTTTCTCCTTTTGATCTTTTTGAGAATCTAACAAATCATTTAGATTCATCACAATCTAAATCTATAGTTTTGGAATCCCTACTAGCTTACCTAATTCATCAATTTTACACTATGCATTCTTTTGATCTGCGATACCTTTTCTGAAATATTAAGTTTGTTTGTCCTCAACTTCTTTCGCCAGTTTTTTCACTTTGGTCGTCTTGATTTTGACAATATCCTTTTGTGTTTGCAATTCAGAGATTAGCTTTCTGTAATTAGATTTCATCTGTTCCATTTCTTCACTAAATCCTAAAGCTTTTTTTTCTGAGGCAGAGAGTGCCAGCTGCCAGTTTGTTACCTGAGCGCTGACCTCTTGTTTTTCAGCCTTTTCCTTTTCAGTTCTTTCATTACTTCAGTTAACTGACTTTCCAGTTCTTCCAGTTTTCCCTGTAAAACTGTTATTGCTGTTTTTCTGAAAAATGTTGATGCATTTTCTCAAGTATGTCTTGATCTGCTGCCAGTGAGCTCCAAGTAGTCAAAGTAGGCCCTACAAAAATGGGGGTTAAGGAGGGAAATGGTCAACTTAAATGAATCCAAAACTAAAAGACTCATACGACTGCAAAACATAGGGAGAATAATTTTCAGAGGCTTCAGCTGGAAAAGTAGAGCTTTACCCACAGAAATGTCCTTTTAGATACACAAAGCAGAGCTGCTTACCTGTAACAAGTTGTTCTCCTTGGACAGCAGGATGTTAGTCCTCACAGATGGGTGATATCAGATGGAGCCCGGTACAGAAAACGTTTATCAAAGTTGTCCAGAACTTTGACTAGCACACTGAGCATGCCCAGCATGATGGTCCTTCTTCAAACTCGTAACCGAATTCATGAGCATAAAAAAAATAAAACAAACACAGGATAACTCCATGAGGTGGAACGTAGGTTTCCTGAGGACTAACATCCTGCTGTCCCTAGAATATCTGTTACAGGTAAAACAACTCTGCTTTCTCCTAGGACAAGCAGGATGGTAGTCCTCACAGATGGGTGAATACCAAGCTACAGGCTGCTCCCAGGAACCACCATGACCAAAGACACCAAAAGAGAGACAACCTGAAACCCAAACAATGGACCCTAGGTAGGGAGAGTTGAGTTTTCAGCCTGGAAAGAGGTTGCTAAGGACAGATTGGCCGAAGCTACTGTCATGTCGACCATCCTTATCCAGGCAGTAGTGGGCAAGTGAAACGTGTGTAGGGAACCCCACATTGCAGCCTTGCAGATTTCGGCAATGGGGACTGCTTGCAAGTGGGCAACCGATGCTGCCATGTCTCAGAGTGAACTTTTATGCGGCCTCCAAGCTGAAGGCCCACCTGCACATAGAAGGAAATACAATCCGTCACCCAGTTGGACAGTTTGCTTGTCCACCGCAACTCCCAGCCTGCTCCTGTCAAAAGATATAAAGAGTTGTGAGGACTGCCTGTGACCTGCTGTGTATTTGAGAAAGAAAGATAAAGTCCTTTTGCAGTCCAAACTGTGCAGAGCCCATTCACCCTGGTGAGAATGAGACCTCGGAAAAAAGGTGGGCAGAATGATGGACTGATTAAGATGAAAATCAGTCACCACCTTAGGCAGGAACATAGGGTGCGTTCACAGGACTACCCTATCATGAAATAATTGCATGTAGGGTGAATATGTAACCAATGCCTGAAGCTCACAAACCCTGTGTGTCGGAGTGACCGCCACGAGGAAGAGAGCCTTCCAAGTTAGGAACTTAAGCTTGCAGGAGCGCAAAAACTCAAAAGGGTCACGCTTGAGCTGCGCCAATACTACACTGAGGTCCCAGGACACAACAGGAGGGTGAAGGGGAGGCTTCAGTGAAGCAAGCCCTACAGAAACCATCCCAACTCAGGTGAACGCTGACCGAGTTGGTTTTTAATCCAGCCCCTGAGAGGTGCCACAGAAAGTCAAGCAACTTCAGAGTGGAGCAGGAGAAGGGATCCAAGCCATGACTCTCACACCAGAGAACCTCCGCCGCTTCAGCCAATATGACTTCCTGGTGGAAGGCTCCCTAGAAGCTACCAACACCTGAGACACGTCAGCGGTCCAGGGGCTGCAGGACTGGATGCTCAACATACAGGCCCATCAAGGCTAATGTACGGAGGTTTGGACGGCGCAGTCTGCCCCAATCTTGTGTGACCAGATCGGGAGAGGTCCCCAGATGGATGGGTTCTCTGACTGACAGGTCCTGAAGGAGCGGGAACTAGGCCTGTCTGAGCCAATAAGAGCCACGAGAATCATGGTCCCCTGGTCCTGCTAGAGCTTTAAGAGAGTATTCATGACCAGCAGAAGAGAGGAATATGCATATAGGAGACCTATACCCCATTGTCTGGCAAAGGCGTCTGAGGCTGGAAGTTCATCTGTCTTGAAGAGGGAGCAGAATTTGCTCACCTTGTAGTTGTAGGGGGAAGCAAATAGATCCACATCCGGATTTCCCCTCTGGCGGAAGATCCGGGCCACCACTGCTGGATCCAGCGACCACTCGTGTGACTGGAATGCTTATCTTAAACGGTCCACCACCATATTCTCTGTTCCGGCTCTCAGGAGTATGCCCTGCAACAGAGCCCAGGACTAAATCTGTACAGTCTCTTGATAGAGGAGGAATGACCCAATGTCTCCCTGCTTGTTGATGTACTATATTGCTACTTGATTGTCTTTCCAGATTAGGAGTGCCTTGTGGGACAAATGGTCTTGAAATGCCCAAAGGGAATAGAGAATTGCTCGAAGCTCCAAGAAATTAATCTGACAGATTCCTGAACTGTCCACCAATGTTGCATATAGAGGTCGTCCACATGCGCCCCCCCAACCCAGGGAGAGGCATCGTGGCAAGCACCACCTGAGGCGGGAAACCTGAAAAGGGACCCCCTTGCTCCAGGTTGGATAGATCACCCCACCAGGTCAGGGAGAGGCGGCATAACGTGGACTCGTGCCACGAGGTCCTGGGATGCCCGCTGCCACTTGGACAGCAAGGTCCATTGTGTCCTGCGCATGCATAGGAGGGTCAAGGAGAGATATGGATAGATGCAGCCATGTGACCCAAAAGACAAAGCAGCAGATAAGCAGAAACCTGATGGCTGTGGACAAAGCTCTCCAGTGACGACAGGGCAAGTGCTCGATTGCAGGCCAGAAATTCCTTGGCCTGAACTGTCAACAATCTTTGCAATTGCCAATGTAGTATTGTTGTTAACGAGACCTCATATACTGTGGCGGGCTTTTCATACAGAAGCCGTCCAGCCACTATGAACAGAGTGCGGTGATTTGATAGCTTTTGCACCGTCTTGGTATTATAATCATTGGTCTCTCGGAAAATTATAGTTTTGTAACTACAACTTGTGTCAGTTTACAATGCAGTAAAGGCGTTTGTACTTATCGTAGCGAAGTGAGCAGCTGGGGTGTAACGCTGGCTTTGGCCCGACACGGCTCGTGTTTCTGTGAACCTTCTTCAGGGGCCGCTCTATGCCATTGGGTTCCCGATACTGCCACCAAGTTCCGCTACTAGGCTGCAAATGTGTTCGGGCAGCCTAGTAGCGGAACTTGGTGGCAGTATCGGGAACCCAATGGCATAGTGCGGCCCCTGAAGAAGGTTCACAGAAACACGAGCCATGTCAGGCCAAAGCCAGCGTTACACCCCAGCTGCTCACTTCGCTACGATTAGTACAAACGCCTTTACTGCATTGTAAACTGACACAAGTTGTAGTTACAAAACTATAATTTTCCGAGAGACCAATGATTATAATACCAAGACGGTGCAAAAGCTATCAAATCACCGCACTCTGTTCATAGTGGCTGGACGGCTTCTGTATGAAAAGCCCGCCACAGTATATGAGGTCTCGTTAACAACAATACTACATTGGCAATTGCAAAGATTGTTGGCTTATATGATGTTGTTTAGAAATTGTCATTAAGATTACATCGTTAATTAACAGTTTTTTCAGTCTACGTTGGCCTGAACTGTGTCATCTGGCCCTGATGAAGCCCAGATGTGGTGACAGGCTGAAGTGTGACTTGGGTTAACTTGATAAACCCCAGAGATTGCAGCACCTGGATGGTCAGACTTAAGGAGCAAAGCGCCCCCTGTTCACTGGCACTTTTGACCAGCCAGTCATCAAAGTAGGGGGAATAAGTGCACCTCCTTATGTCAGAGATGTGCCCCCACTACCTCCAGCCACTTGGTAAAGATACTGGAAGTGATCCTTTCCCACCAGAAAGCGAAGATATTTCCTGTGACCTGGGAAGATTGCAATGTGGGCGTAAGCATCTTTCAGGTCGAGGGAGCAGAGCCAGAATACTTTTCTTAGGAGCGGAATCAGGGTGCCCAAGGAGATCTTGAACTTTTCTATTTAAAGGAATTTGTTCAAGGCTCTCAGGTTGAAATAGGGCATAGGCCCCCAGTTTCTCTTTCATATCAGGAATTACGAAGAGTAGAACCTTCTTCCCTGCTGGTGGACGGGGGGCAGTTTCCACTGCTCCGTCCATTAGAAGAGTGGAGAGCTTTGTCAGGAATATTTCCCGAGGAGTGAATGATGCCCAAGATGGATGTAGGGGAGAGTCCATAGGGACATCCCTGAAGTTCAGCCAGTACCCTCGAACGATGGTGAGAAAGTGGGACCAGCTGTACACAAAATGATGCAGCCTGCCTCCGACCGGAGGGAAGTATGCCAAAGGTATGGCAATCTGACTCCGGTCCCTCACCCCCAGTCAAAACCCCACAGCAGGGATCTGCTGGGGGGCTAGCTGAGGTCTGGGGTCCACTGCTGATGGAAACTACCTCTGGAACCAGCGTTGGATGTGCAGACCCGCGAGGCAGGAGGATAGTATTTCCTCTGGTGATAGAACGGTTTCCTCGAGCTTTGTCTTGAGGATTTTCTGATCGAGGATGGCAGATTGGAAGCATTAGCTGACAGATGTTGAAGGGTCTCATGGTGGTCCTTCAGTTGAGCCACCGCGTCCCTAACATTATCCCCGAAGAGATTCTCACCCTTACAGGGTAGTTCTGACAGCTTTTCTTGCACCTCCGGCCGATGATCGAAGGCACGGTGCCAGGTCATCCTGCAGGCGCAGATATCCACTGCAACCACTCGCTGTTTCAAAAACATCCTAAGTAGATCTCACCTCGTGTTTTCTTGCCTCCAGACCCTGCTGTACTAACACTGAGAATGCATCTTGTTGCTAGTGAGGCAGGCGCTCTAACAGCTGCTAGATCTGCTTCTACAGGTTCCGTTTGGATCATTGGTAGGAGGCAAAACAGGTGATGAGCATAGTGCCCCAATACACCTCCTATCCAGGGCAGCCAACACCCTGTGTTCTTTCCCTGGAGGGGCAGCGGCATGGGTGCAAGAGCACCTGGCATTTTAATGGCAAAACTCCACCACAACCGATTGGTGTGGGACATGGCGCCTCTCAAAACCCAACACCTGTTGGACAAGTGGAAGGCAACTGCCTTCTAATTAACTGGAGAGGGGGAGATGGACATGGGGTGTTCCCAGATCCTGAGAAGTTCCTTAAAAATATCATGGACTGAAACAGCCACTATTTCCTTTGGAGCATCTACGAACTGGAGGGCCTATAGCATTTTGTGATGGGAGATCTCTTCCGTGAGAAGTTGAAATGGAATGGCTTCAGCAATGGCCTGGACAAAGCCCGCAAAGGGATGATCCTCCAGGGGAGATCTATGCCTCTCATATGGAGAAGGCTCTGAAAGAAGATCTCTTGAGTCATCTGAAGAGGATTTTGAGGTAGCGTCCCCCAAGGGGGTCATATGAAGCCTCTCCCTCGCTAAGGTCCCCTTGGGGCCAGCATGGATAGTCCCTGCCCAGGCCTCTCGGTTTGGGCACCAGGGCATCGAGGGTATTAAAGGCACAGATTCCCAACGGCCCTGGGAACGGGAAACTCTGGCCATGGGCCCAGTGGTTCCATAGGTGCTGATGGCCGCATTCCTCCTCGAAGGATCCAATAATAGGTATCGCTCCAGAGAGGGGCACTGGAGGCTGCTGAGGCACAAGATGGACTGCGTAGGAAAGATGCCCAAAAGGACATCCAGACATTCTAGCAGGGATGCCAAGAGAAATGGTGCAGGCTCTGGCACCGGTACGATACCCCATAGGGTTAAGAGTACCGCCATCTAAACCCTGCAGACCAACTCCTCCTGAAAGCCAGAGTTTCCATGGAGCTCTGAGAAGACTGTGCTCGGCACGGTTATCTGTGAGGAACTCCTGGGACTCCCAGGTCTGATAGAGGACGATGCCTCTTCCCAGAGTTGCTTCGGTGGTGGCACAGCGGCCACCGATGCCTCACCTATACAAAGGGCATGCATCAATGGTGAACGGTGAGTATTTGTGGTGGTGCTTGGCCTGCTCTTTCCCGGTGCAGAGGAAGCTGAAGATCCAGACATCTTGGAATGCAATATTGAAGACTGCCTATCTCCGGTCACTCTCAAAAGAGACGGGCCCACGAGGGAGTGGAAAAGGACAGCATATCCAATGGCTCCCTTCAGCCTCTAGGCGTCGACACACCCTAACGCCCGGAGTAGATGGATCAGACTTTTTGGGCCCAAAAAGCTTTCCATCTTATCCAACCGGGCACGATGACCTTTGGGAGTCATCTGATCACACAGATGACACCTGCGGACATCGTGTGATGCCCCCAGGCAGAGGATACAGACCCTCATGCAGATCGTAATATGCATGGTCCACGGTACCAAAAACCAGACACCATGAGAAACAGCCAGCGAGCAGTCGTAGCTGGCAGCCACCAGGTGCAACATGCCGGGAACGACCGCAACAAAGGGAAAACATTACCCAAGCCACTAGATGGGTCACCGGAGATGAGGGACCTGGCGCAGAAAAAGGCTGGAAACGGTCGGGTAAACTGAAGAAAAACAAAGAGCAGAGCTCCAGAACCGCGAAACAATCCACTTCACAGAAAAAGAGAGACTGAAGAGGGACCTTGCATGGATGCGCAGATAGTGGCATGCTGGGTATGCCTTAGTGTTTTCTATGCCAGGCTCCATCTGATATCACCCAACTGTGAGGACTACCATCCTGCTTGTCCCAGGAGAAAGTTACTTACATACATAGTGTATTCACGTACTTACATGCATGGGAGAGGCATTCCAGGGCAAGGAGTATGATCGGAGTTGGGATTTATATATATTGATTTTTTTGAGCTGGAACAATTTTCAAAGTGGACTTATGCATGTAAGTCCACTTTGAAAATTGGACTAATTTATGCACATATTTGCTTGATAAAATTTATAAATATTTATAACCCGCTGTTCCAAAATACTTGCTCCTACCACAGAACAAAATTACATTCATAACAAAGACATAAAAGTTAAAACAAAATCTGAATTCAATACCAGATACCTGTATTTCATTTCAACACTACCCATATGCCTGTTGGGAAAGAAAATGTTGACATTTTTCTAAAAAGTCAGTCAATTTCCAGATGCAAAGCCAATGGAAGGGAATGCCAAAGGGTCAAATCAGCCACTGAATACCAGAGCTCTAGTGTTAACCAGATAGCTCTGATGTACTTATTCTCAGCAAGCAAATTTTTGGGCAGAACATACATCTGAACCAATATCCTCATAATCAAGACTTGGCCCATGCACAGCCTGAAAAATTAAAATCCGATCCAGCATATGGTGGGTGCAACCAAAGCCCAGCTCAAATTTCACCTGAGCATAGCTCTCGCGAAATCCCCCTTTCCCCCATGCTGAAAGCCGAGCCTGCCGCTACCGGTGATGTCACCAAAGAAAAGGTGGAGTCAGAGGGAAACCCCCAATCCCTAACTACTACATGCTTGCTGGGAGGAGGGGGAAAACCAAAATAGCTGCACCATGTTAAGTGAGGTCTTCCATGCAGGCTGCTGGGACTTCTAATTTAATATACCATATCAGTGGTAGCCAATGATGGCTAAAAAGAATCAAGATAATATGTGCATGATGAAAAATGTACAAGTAATTAGTCTAGCATCTCTGTGCATGGTTACATAATTACCCCCATTATGAACAAGTAGTAAACCGTGCAGGAGGATGGTGTTACACTGCATTTTGCTAGAGTCTATAAACTGACAGAGCATCCACAGAACAATCGACTTTCCCCTATGGCACATCTTGCCTGTAAAATGTTACAATAAATGCAGATCCTTTAGCCTTTGAATTACTCTGCAGAATAAGTGTATACGGTTTTGTTTCAATTTAGCTCATGCCAGTTCTTCAATACAAAACATAAAATGCAAGTTAATTTTGACAAACATTGTACCACTATTTAAAACTATAGTTGACCAACTGGTATGGCAGCAACAAGTTTTAAGCATTGCTAATGATTTAAAAAAGAAATTTGGTTCTTACCTGCTTAATTTTCGTTCCTGTAGTACCACGGATCAGTCCAGACAACTTGGTTTTGCCTCCCTTCCAGCAGATGGAGACAGAAAAACTTTGAGAGCGCCCTCTAATAACTTGGTGTACCACCTGCTGCTCCTCAGTATTTACAAGTAACCAAGCAGAACAATAGTATTCAAATAACTATGTAACTCAATTAACCTCCCTCTACACTTTGAACGAGCAGAGGATGAAGAACCAAATTTTGAAATGTGAACCTTTTGGAAACAATATAATAGCCCATGCCATTCTTCAGAAAAAGAGCTAGAAAGAATATAATAGTTCGAGAGGTCTCTCTACACACACCCCTAAACCCTTCATTGGGTAGGCATCTGGACTGATTTGTGGTACTACAGGAACAAAAATTAGCAGGTAAGAACTAATAATACAGTTTGCCGATTGTTGTATACTCTTGTTTTCCCCCCCTTTCTTTTCCTAATCCCCAGTTGCTCGCCCTTGTTATAATGTAACTTTTGACTCTGCAAATATCTGCCTCTTGTAATATGTTTATTGGCTATGTTATTGTTAAAACTTTTGTTCGATGTAAACCGAGTTGATTTGATCTGCCAGAGAATGTGGTTCGTGCAGTTAGTATAGCTGTGTTTAAAAAAGGATTGGATAAGTTCTTGGAGGAGAAGTCCATTACCTGCTATTAAGTTCACTTAGAGAATAGCCACTGCCATTAGCAATGGTTACATGGAATAGACTTAGTTTTTGGGTACTTGCCAGGTTCTTATGGCCTGGATTGGCCACTGTTGGAAACAGGATGCTGGGCTTGATGGACCCTTGGTCTGACCCAGTATGGCATTTTCTTATGTTCTTATGTTCTAATTCGGTATAGAAAAACCTTAAATAAATAAATAAATAAATAAATAATTTTCCTTTCCCTGTATGTACCCGGATCAGTCCAGACAGCTGGGATGTACCCAAGCTTTCCTAAGTAGGGCGGGACTGCGAGAGCCTTGCTCAAATTACACTGGCACCAAAAATTGCCAGCATCCAAACCTGGATGACCAAATGGTAGTGTCTGAAAAAGGTGTGTAAAGACTTCCAGGTAGCCGCCCTGCAGATCTCCTGCGGGGAAACCAGCTGACATTCTGCCCATGAGGACGCCTGTGCCCTGGTGGAGTGAGCTTTCAGCCCATCCGAGTCTGGTCGACCATGGCATATATATGCAGACGAAATACCCTCCTTCAGCCAACGAGCGATAGTAGGTTTGGACGCCTTCTGACCTCTCTTCGCACCGTGCCACAGCACAAACGTGATCCAATAAGTGGAACCCACTGGAAACCTTCAGATAGAGCAACAAGGACCGGCGAACTTCCAGCCGCCTCAGCTACTTCGCATGAGGGTCCTTCAGTTGTGCATCTGAAAAGGCTGGAAGCTCCACGGACTGGTTCAGATGAAAAGCTGAGCCCACCTTAGGTAAAAATGATGAACTGTATGTGGCAAAACTCCGGAATCAGATGCGGAGAAAAGGCTCCCTGCAGGATAAGGCCTGAAGCTCCAACACCCTCCTGGTGGAGCAAATAGCCATAAAAAAAAAAAAAACACACCTTCAGCATGAGATCTTTCAAAGTGGCTTTCTTCAGCAGCTTGGAGGGGGCTTCGCACAATGCCCAGAGCACCATTTAAGAACATAATAAATTGCCATGCTGGCTCAGACCAAGGGTCCATCAAGCCCAGCATCCTGTTTCCAACAGAGGCCAAACCAGGCCACAAGAACCTGGCAATTACCCAAACACCGATGCAATTAATAGCAGTGGCAATTACCCAAACACTGATGCAATTAATAGCAGTGGCTATTCCCCAAGTAAACTTGATTAATAGCAGTTTATGGACTTCTCCTCCAAAAACTTATCCAAACCTTTTTTTAACCCAACTACACTAACCACATCCTCTGGCAACAAATTCCAGAGCTTTATTGTGCCTTGAGTGAAAGAATTTTCTCCAATTAGTCATAAATGTGTTACTTGCTAACTTCATGGAATGCCCCCTAGTCCTATTATTCGAAAGTGTAAATAACCGATTCACTCGTTCAAGACCTCTCATGATCTTAAAAACCTGTTTCATATCCCCCCTCAGCCATCTCTTCTCCAAGCTGAACAGCCCTAACATCTTCAGCTTTCCTCATAGGGGAGCTGTTCCATCCCCTTTATCATTTTGGTTTAGATTCGATGAGGGGCAGAGACTGCGAGTCGGTGGGCACAAGTGTTTGACTCCTCTAAGAAAGCGCACTACATCCAGATGAGTTGCCAAGGAAGAACCCTGGATAGGGCCCCCTCAAACTTCCCAGAGCGAAAACCTGAGCCTTCAGGGAATTGTAAGACCGCCCTTTGTCAAGAGCATCCTGCAGAAAGGAAAGAACAAGGGTCACCGATGCTCGTAAAGGATGTACCCCATGAAGTTGACACCAGAACTCGAAGACCTTCAAGACACGAGTGTATGCCTGTGACTATTTCCAAGCCCACAGCAAGGTAGATATAACCACCTTCGGGTAAGCCCTTCTTCCTTAACTGTCTCCTCTCAAAAGCCAAGCCGCAAGACAAAAGCGGTCTGCCTGATCGAAAAATATAGGGCCATGGCGCAGGAGATTGGGAAAATGGCCCAGCCGCAGGGGCCCATCCAAAGCCATGAGAATCACTCATCCCGGGTGAAGCTCTATCCTCCGGATTATCTTGCCCTCTAGCGGCCAAGGAGGAAACACGTAGAGGAGAATGCTGACCAGCCAAGGGATCACCGGGGTGTCGACTCCCTCCACGCTGTAATCCCTTCTGCGACTGAAGCGTGAAGCTTTGGCATTTGCGTGGGTCACCATCAGATCCACATGAGGGTCGCCCCATCTGTGACAGATCAGAAGCATGGCTGTTTCGGACAGCTCCCATTCTCCTGGATCTAGCTGCTGTCGGCTGAGGAAGTCCACTCGTATGTTGGTCGATCCCGCTATATGTGAGACACTGCCAACATCTCCGAATTGTTTCACCCAGGACAACAGCATCGCCGTTTTGAGAGCTACAGGTCGACTCTTGGTTCCTCCTTGTCTGTTGATATAGGCCACGGTCATCGTATTGTCTGACAATACCCTGTCCGCCTGATTGCGCAGTAGGGGGAGGAAGCTCTCCAGTACCCAAATAGCCCTTATCTCTAGGCGACTGATTGATCAAGTCGCCTCCACCAGTGACCACCGGCCCTGAACCGCTCGGAACTGACACACTGCCCCCCCCAGCCAGACAGGCTGGCGTCTGTCATCACCACCATCCACCGGGGGATCTCCAGATTCATCCCGCGCTCCAGATGGCCATGGGCAAGCCACCACGACAGACTGGACCTGGCTGTAAGTGGTAGCAGAATATGGAATTCTTCCGACAGCGGATTCCAGCAGGTCAGAAACGCAGCTTGCAGATGTCCCATTAAAAAAGAATTTAAATAAATAAATAAATATGCACAAAGGCCCACGGGACTAACTCCAAGGTAGATGCCATGGAACCAAGAAACTGTAAATAATCCCAGACCCTGGACACCAAGGCTCGCAACAAATTCCGGACCTGGCGCTGCAGCTTGCAAATCCTGTCCCCGGAGAGTAAAACCTTCCCAACTCAGACATCGAAGCGTGCTCCCAAAAATTCCAGGACCTGGGAAGGAACTAAATGGCTCTTAGCAAGGTTGACTACCCAGCCCAGGGACCTCAAGCAACGTAAGACCACTGCCTGGGAGCATAAAACTTTAGTCTTCGCTCGGATAAGCCAATCGTCCAGGTAGGGATGCACCAGAATCCCCTTCTTCCTGGGGGCCGGCTGCTACCACCACCACCACTTTGGTGAAGGTCCTTGCCACCATGGCAAGGCCGAAAGGTAGAGCACAAAACTGGAAATGTTGCCCCATGATCATGAACCTGAGGAACCTCTGATGTTCCTGTTGGATCCAGATATGGAGATAGGCTTCCGTCAGGCCTAGGGATGCCAGATATTCACCCTTTCGGACCTCTGCAATGACAGATCGGAATGTCTCCATTCGGAAGCAGGGCACCTTGAGAGCCACGTTCACCTTCTTTAAATCCAAGATGGGGCACACGGTTCCTTCCTTCCTTCCTTTGGGTTGACAAAGTAAATGGAATAATGCCCCTTTCCATGCTCTGATTGGGGGAGGGGAACGATGGTCCCCAGGGATCAGAGTCAGAGGGTCTGGCGAACTACAAATTCTTTTTCTGAAGACCTGCAAGGAGACACCAGAAACAGGTCCCTTAGCGGACAAGCAAACTGTGTAGCCGTGCTCTATTACACTGAGAACCCACCGGTCTGATGTAACCTTGACCCACTGCTAGAGAAAAAGGGAAGGCGGCCCCCTATGACTAGGTCATTCTGTTGACAAGGATTTGATTTTTAAAACAAATGATTGTTTGAAGCTACCTGTGGTGAACTGCACAATCAAACTTTGCAAAAGACAGGGGTTTTTTTTTTTGCAAAGACCAGGGACCGGAGTAGTTAATGGGTACGCTGTCACTCAAACCCCCAAGCCAAACCCCCCAGTGATGTCACCAGAAGTCCACCCCTCCAAGCCCTCGCTGTAGGATAGGTGTTTCACATAGGCATGATCAAAGCTGCAAGACAGGCTTTTTTTTTTGCAAAGACTAGGGACCGAGTAGTTTATGGGTACGCTGTCACTCAAACCTGAAGCCAAACCCCCAGTGATGTCACCAGAAGTCCACCCCTCCAAGCCCTCGTTGTAGATAGGCATGCCCTAATAAAAGTTACCAGACAACTGGCAGGAAGCTGCGATTCATTCTGTACACAGAGACAGGGAAAATCTTCCCCACACCCCTTCCCTCCTCCCCTCTCTCTAGATAGCATGCCTCAACCCGCCCTTCCCCCAGACCTAAATCTGAGCAGAGGATAATTGAAAGCAGTGGGTGGTGTAGATTTGCAATGGTGAAACACAAGGCTTTAGTTTTGTTTTAAAAAAAACAGATCTCTGTATTTACAGCCATATAAAAAAACAAGAATGCACCAGCGGATCTTAAAGAAAATTTATTATGATCCAAGCGCTGTAGGTAGCTTTGGCAGTATAACACCTCTTTTGCATAGACACGCCCAAACTTGCAAGACTGGATATAGAAGTAAGCATGTGATAGTGATCATGTGAGAACAATCTTCAAGCAGAAGTGTTGTAATTGTTCCTGAAAATGGCCGTTTATGAAACACCTAAGCATCTTGAAATGGAAATCGTACCACAACCAAAACTAAAGGGGAGCCATAAACGAAAGCGGAGGGCAGAAGAAGGAGGAGGAAGCACTGACCCAGATTTTGATGAACTACCGTTGGGACAAAAGCTTTTTGATTCACAGGATCCATACCTGGTCAATGAAAATGCAATGGACTCTGAAGATTTAGAGCTGCACAAAGCTGCGGTGGATGCCGAAGCAGATTATTTGTTGGAAAAGCTTGAGTGTAAGGTAAGAAAAAATCTCTTTCCTTCTAATGATGCATTTTAGGGGGTGGTGTGTTTGGGAGCTATCTATAATAGAGAGTTTGTTTAGAAGAGGTTTTAAATTTAATGTTTACATTATGTTTTATAGGAAAATGAAGGATCTTTACAAACAGAAGAATATGGAGACACACCAGGTATCAAAATGAACTGTATTTGCTGCTTCTGACCAAGTATAAAAGAACCAGATACATGTGATCCAAAAAAAAAAACCCAATCCTGAAGATATGCACGATTTCAGCTGGTGGAGCTATATAGGATTCCCAAAACCACCGCCAGTGCATGGACTTTTTCGAAAAACGACATTTAGATCAATCGTAAGGGTGGCTGTCTATAGTATTCTTACAAAATGTCTGGCTGGCATACGGTATGAAAATTGCGAAGGCTGTGTTCGACGAACCGAGTCAGGATGATCATAGTTGTGTTTATTGGACTGCCTCTGACACACAGGAAAAATTAAGGACCGCTTGTAACAGGTTGTGCCTAGAACGTGTTTTGAATCTTATAGTATTAGCAGCATATAAAAGAGGCGTATTAAGCCTAAACAATGACGATTTGAATCTGATCATATATCTTATACACAGTGTGAAAACTGCTGAAAATCCTGTTCAAAAACTAAACAGTTTGCTTAAACCTACAGATGAGATTTTAATGATAAATATATAAATGCCATCATCTATGGGAGAAAACACCAGTCCTTTTTTAAAAATGTATAATAAAGCAGTCTTTGTTTGCTAGTACTGTTTTTTTCTTGTCTGTATTTCAGAAGTATGTATTGACAATGAAATACTTTGTAATATTTTAATAACTAATTTATACACATGGCAAAATTTAATAAAAACTAATAAATATATCAGAATTAACAAAATGTGTCAATTGTGCTTTAAGGTGATATGGAAGTTTTTAGGGGGGGGGGATATCTTATGGTTTTATTAAGTCTCATTGATATCAATGCACAGGCTGTAAAATGTTTGATACAGCAACTATTTCATTAACTAAGGAATATATATTGCAATGAGCTATGTGTGGGGGGGAAGTTGTCTGGATCCAAGATCTGTAAATGGTTAATCTAATCAGAATGAGACAATGGTTGGAAGGGAAAAAAAAAAGACCAGGATGACAAGACATTCAAGAGAGGCCTTTCATTTGTTTTTTAGGATTGTTGTGTGTGGGTGGGTGGGTGGGGTGAAGGAATACACAGGGGGGATGTCTCTTAAAACACATCAGTCTACATTTTTTTAAAGTGACCTAAGAGGGCGCTGGTAACACACTACCTTTCATGAACAAAAGGGGGGATGTATATTGTAATGAGGTAGGTGCGGATAGCTGTCTGGGACATAATCTAATCAGGGAAAAACAATGTCAGAAACATTAAATCACAAAAAAAGGTTCAACATACTATAGTTTTGTGAATGGGCTTCAGATCTAAAGAGATATTGATAATACATCAAAAAGCCCTGTAAATGATAACCCAAGCAAGAGAACAATCTTATTCTATATGTAGATCCATCACATGACAGAGAGGCCAGGTAGCTTTTTTTTTTTTTTGTTTCAATACACAGGTTTTGAGGTTTGTTGGTGGTTACGCCCCACCTAATGCTGGTGATAAAAGGGTATAGCCGGTGACCAGAAAAGATTCAGCAGTCTGGAGTTTGAAACAGAAATGGATTCTTCAAACAAAGAAAGGCAGAAGCCTGTGTTTATTAATAAAATGTCACTTACTAAACGCAGAAAACAAAGGAAATTGAAAGGTGAGTTAATAGTTTTAATGTATATTTTTAGATATGATTTTTAAAAAACAGTAGTAAAAACAGTGTTTGTCTTTATCATTAGAACAGGAAAATATTGCAAAATCAGACACACATTTGAACATAAAGAAGAAGAACAGCCTGGCTGCAGTAATGCCTTAGAGAAAAAAAGATCAACAAGGCATTTCTGACAGCAATGCAAATAATGGTGAGAAATAGGTTTTCCTTAATGTCTATGACCCCCCAAATGTCTCTCTTTTTTCCTTCATAACAGTCAACGAAGCAGAGATCTATTTACAAAGACATCAAAAGTGTGTGTGTGACCCTGTGTTTTTTTTTTATTTTGTAATTTTTAGAATGTGAAAATGGTGCAAACAAAACTATTTCCAAAAGAAAGAAAAGGAGTCTGAAGATGCAGTTGAAGGTAAGAAGTATTTTTTTTATATCTGTACGGGTAAAACAACAATTAGTTCACACTGTGTAAAAGAAAAGGTATTACCATTTTTTTTTTTTTACATAACAGACCATGAGCAGCATATGCCAAAGAAATCTGACGAAAGACCGTACAAAAAACCGAGAGATAAACAAAAAAGTAAGAATCTATACTGTTATAGTTTAAGAAAAATTCTTAAAATATTGCAAAAAAAAAGTATGAGCCCACCCGTGTTATTATTATTTTTAATTTTAGACCGTGAAAAGACTGCAAAAAAGCCTATTTCCGAAAGAAAAGATGAGAGAGACAGCAACAGACCTGTGCACAGGGAGGAAGTAGAGAAAGAATGTGAAAGCATGTTCTTAGATAATTGTACCGATGACAATGTTTCAGGGGGGTTGGTAAATAATTGTATACCAGAGACCTCTGAAAATGCAGCTGTAGAAAATGAACCGGTTAATTTTGTGCAATTTGTGAGAAGGTGGAACCGTGATTTAGAAAAATTTAATGGCGTGCTTTATTCAGAGGAATTTCGTTTTATTAATTTAGATAGAATAGATTCTTTCATAGATGCGCAAAATGTTGTGAGACAAGGCATACAGCATGTTCTAAATGAAATAAGCCATAACGTGTCCCCCCATGATTATATACAGATTCATTTACATTCTACAGGTTTTCATAATTCTTTGTATTCGGGAAAGTTAAACCCTCAGGATTTGAACGCTGATGATTTCTTAGATCAAGTTAGTAAACTCCTGCAGAGTTATAGAGAGATACAGTTTGGTGAGACATTCCGCATAGTCATTCTTGTTATAAGGAACAGAGGGGGCGGGTCACGAAGGGTTTTAAGGTCTATTCTGTACAGTCAAATCATACATAAAAAGAGAAGGCATTTAATAGACTTGAAACACAGATAATAAGCTCTGTTTTGCAGGGAGTTACAGCGCTCATGTCACCAACAAAGCTCACAGATGCAGAGCTATTAGACCGTGCTAAAAAACTGCACACAGAGCTAGGGTGGTCAGAACATAAAAAGGTCATGCTAGATGATGTCTCAACATTTGAACAACATTTGGGTATAAACATAAGAGTTGTGCTTTATACAAAACAATGGGGTGTTTTAAGACAAAGGACAGACCTGAATTCCAGAAAACTGTATTTATATTGCTACATGATGACCATTTTTATGGAATCTTAGATGTAAAAAAGCTCTATGGGGAGCGAAACTTCTGTCATTTTTGCCAGAAACCATATAGTCACGATCATAATTGTACATTATGGTGCCGTCTCTGTTTAACAGCAATGTGTGTAGACAATATGGGGTACAACAGAGATGTCCGAAATGCAGGCTGTATTGTCGTTCTCAAGAGTGTTTAGAAAGGCATACAGTTCTGGCTTTAAAAAAAGAAGTTGAGTGTTTGCTTAAAATACTGTGCGAAAAATGTGAATCGTATGTTGATAAAAAACATAAATGCCGGGTCAGACAATGTAAGCTTTGTTCTGAGCCCTTGATCGCTGGTGACAAGCATTTGTGTTTTATGCCCCCTATTGATCATGCACAAATATCTGAAAAATATATATTTATGATTGTGAATGTGTTCAGGAAACAGGCTTTCACGTTCCAAATTATTATATGCAACAGATTTAAAAACACAAGAAACTGGGAGTTCAAAGGTCTTGAGAGTATTTCTAAGTTTGTTAAGATTTTTTGTGACAAAAAGTTCAAAGGATACACCTTCATAGCGCATAATTCTAAAGGCTATGATGGTTATTTTGTAGTTAGAGAGCTGCTAAAGGAAAAGATGGATGTGCGCTTGTTAGCTCAGGGTGCTAAGCTCTTAGAAATCACGATTGAACCCCTGGGTATACGGTTTAAAGACTCTTTAAATTTCCTGCCCATGAAGCTTAGCAAGCTTCCGCAAGCCCTGGGGTTTCAAGGCTGTAAGGGTTATTTCCCGCATTTTTTTAACACCAGGGTTAATCAAAATTATGTGGGACCTATGCCCGGTGTTGAGTATTATGGAGATGGGTATATGATGTCTGGAGAAAGAGAGGAGTTTTTAAAATGGTACAGGGACAATCAAAATAACACCTTTGATTTACAAAAGGAGCTGGCCTATTATTGCCAACAGGATGTGAACATTCTGAGGCAAGCTTGTGTCTTATACAGAAATGAAATCATGGCTTTGACAGAGAGAGAGGTGGTTGTAGAGCAGGATGGTGGATCTAAAACTGTGAAAAGGTGTATAGACCCCTTCCAATATATAACACTGGCATCTGTGTGCATGGCTATGTACAGGTTTATGTTCTTAGAACCCAAGACCGTGGCACTCGTCCCTCCAGACAACTATCACAGACACACAAAGAGATATTCAACACCCTCTATACAGTGGCTGATGTATACAGAGGCCACAGAGCAAATACAGATCACCCATGCTCTAAAGGGGGGTGAAAAGCAGGTGGGTCCCTATTTTCTTGACGGTTATGCACTTATTGATGGGGTACCAACAGCTTTTGAATTTAACGGCTGTTTTTTCCACGGTTGTCCGAGCTGTTATAACGATAAAGACCAGAACCCCTTAACGGCTACAACCTTTGGTTTTCTCAATTACAAAACACAAATCAAAGCAGATTTCCTGAAAAGAAGAGGGTTTAAGGTCATAAGCTTGTGGGAACACGAATGGAAGAGAATGGTGAAAGAAAATATCAGGGATTGTGCAGACTTTCTGGTTAAATCAGGCCTGCCGCAGCAGCTAGTACCCAGAGATGCCCTCTTTGGTGGTAGAACCAATGCTACATGTTTGTACTATAAAGCCAGGGCTGATGAAAAAATACATTACTATGATTTTACCAGCCTCTACCCCTTTGTCAATAAAACCAAGGAATACCCTGTTGGCCACCCGCAAATCATTTATGACAGCTTTGGTCCCCTCTCAGACTATTTTGGGCTTGTTAAAGCCAAAGTGTATCCACCACGAAAGATCTTTTTCCCAGTATTACCGGTCCGTGTGAGTGGTAAGCTCATGTTCCCACTGTGCCGCACATGCGCTGACAACAGTCTGCAGGATATGTGCAACCACACGGATGAGGAGAGAGCCCTCGTAGGGACTTGGTGCACTGTGGAGATGAATGAGGCTGTTGCAAAAGGGTATGTGGTTGCTGAAGTATGTGAAATATGGCACTTTGAATGTAAATCTGTCAGCCTGTTTTCTGAATACATAAAAATGCATCTCCGTCAAAAACAGGAGGCCTCTGGTTACCCTCAGTGGTGTACCGATGTAGAAAAACAAAACATGTATATATCTGATTTTTACAAAAAAGAAGGTGTAGTTTTAAGGCCTGAACAGGTTAGTATAAACCCCGCAAAGCGTCAAATTGCCAAGCTTTTCTTAAACTCTTTGTGGGGGAAGTTTGGTCAAAGAACAAACCTACCTGTTACAAGTATTGTGAGAGATCCTGACGATCTGTATAAGTATTTGTTTTCACCCGAATATGATGTTTCATCATGCGATTTTATTGATGATGAAACAGCCTGTGTGACATGGAAGCATTCAAAAGACCGCAGCATATTGTCAGGTAATACAAACATCTTCATTGCCTGTTTCACAACTGCTTATGCTCGTTTAGAACTGTACAAACTGCTTGACAGTTTGCAAGAACGTTGTCTGTACCACGATACAGACTCTGTGATATTTGTGAGTCGTGAGGGTGCCAGCGATCCCCTTTGGGAGATTATTTAGGACAGTTGACGAGCGAGATACCCGCAGACGAGCATATCACAGAGTTTGTATCGGCTGGGCCCAAAACATATGGCTACAAACTATCCAGCGGAAAGACCTGTATGAAAGTGAAGGGGTTTACGTTAAATGTAGAAAATTGTAAAAAGATCAATTTCACTAATTTGAAAGACCTCGTCTTTGACTATAAAACTGACGCCGTGGACAAGAGTCCTAAAAAGATACAGGTACAACAATCTGGGATCATTAGAAACAAAAAGACCTGGGCGATAGAGACCGGCCTACTTAAGAAAACACAAAGGGTCGTATACGATAAAAGGGTGATAAAAGAGGGTTTTAATACGCTGCCTTATGGATACTGAATTTGTGGATGTGCGCTGGAGGCACCCATTTTCGTGTATTTTAGCCGGACCGTCAAATAGCGGCAAAAGCTTCTTTGTTAAAAACCTGCTAGATCACGCTGGACGTGTGTTGACTGACATGCCTGATAATATTGTATGGTGTTATAGTTGCTGGCAACCTTTGTATAAAGAAATGCTGTGTAAATATCCTTTTATTACCTTTATGGATTCTTTGCCTGATACTTTTAATGATGATCAACTGTTTCCAACCAATAAAATAAATATGGTTATTATAGACGATTTGATGGCTTCTGCTTGTAAAAGTGATGAAATCGAGAAAGCCTTCACACAATACGTGCATCACAGAAATCTGAGTATTATATATTGTACAAAATGTCTCTGTCAAGGCAAAACAAGCAGAACTATAGCCTTAAATACCAAATATATGGTGCTCTTTAAGAATCCTAGAGACAAGTTGCAAATCGCTATTTTAGCCAGACAGATGTACCCCGGTAAGTCACGCTTCTTTTTAGAAGCCTTTGAGGATGCCACCAGAAAGCCATATGGATATCTCATCGTGGATTTAAATGCTACGACCCCTGAGCGTTACAGATTGAGGACAAACATCTTTCCACCAGAATGGACCACTGTATATTGTGAAAAAACACAACCCCTCCATAAAAAGAAGTGAATATATATTCTCCCCCACATATTTGTTTTGTGTGTGTCCCAGAGATCATGTCTGCTCGCTTAAAGCGGAACCTAGCCCTTTTAAAACTTTTAGTTCAAGCCTCTCCGCAACGGAGAAAAGCTATCCTAAAGGCCGCTTCTAACGATTTAGTGGGGGCCATAGCGGAGATCGCACTAAACACTCTGAGAGGTAATGTTCCTTTATCACAACAGCAGATAAACATCTTGAAAAGGAAACGTCAAGCCATAAGGATTTTGGGTGATAAAAGAATAACACTTAAGAAAAAAAAGAATGGTCAAACAGTCAGGGGGGTTTATCGGGCCTCTGCTAGGATTCGCGCTACCACTCATCACGGGGCTTTTGAGCTAAAATACTAATGCAGCACACAGAAAAAATGTATTTAGTGTCTAGTCAACAACTTGACCGTTTGAGAAGCCCTTCAGTTCATGAGGAAAATATTAGAACCACAGCTGTTCAAAGACTCGATGAAGAAATGAAAGGTATACTTCAAAGTTCTGGTATGTCTGAATATGAGAAAGCCAAACGCTATTCAGAAGTGCTACAGCGCTATCTGGTGCTTAACAGACACGGAGAAATGGAAAAAGAAAGAATAAATCTGTATCTACCCCCACAGGATGATACAGCAACCTCTGCATTTCTAGAGCACAAAAGCCCCCCAGACCCCATCCTGCAGGAAGTGTTAAACAGCATCAGCATGCACCGTAGAAAAAATGCAGAAATACTGCTCAATAAACTGTCAAAGAATAAGGACATTGCATCCTGGGAGAGTAATGGGACTTTTGTATACAAGGGAAGACCTGTAAGTGGCTCTAACCTATTAGACCTGATTCGTGGAGCTACACAGACCCGTGCTCTTTCACATCGGAGGATACCCAAAGGTTGGGGAGAGTTCATGCAAACCCTGGCAGAATTAAACATGCCCTCCACCGTCATGGGTAATCCAGCCAACAGGGATCTGCTGGTACAGCTCAAGGAAAATCCTTCAGCGACAACTGCTGAAATGTACACAAAGACTGTAAAGTGCAAAGACCCCCTCCCCCGTAAAAGACGTAAAGTACTTGACAAACAGATGGTTGAAGGTGTAATTATATCTTTTCAAATAAAAAAAAGGCTTTTTTAAAATATAGACTATAGACGTTTGGTTTGTTTTTCAAAAACTCTCAAGAGAGATTGTTTTTATTTAGGATTAGTACAATATTCTTGGTACGGTACACACACCTGGGGGGGACAGCGAAAAGATTTAGACATACAACATGTTCTCTGTTTGTTGTTTTTTACAAATTGTAAAACCATTTTGTCATTTTGCAATGGTTCTTCGGAATACAGTTTTAAAATATTTTCAAAAGACAGCCCTTTACAACGTTGATGTAGGAAAAACACACAGTGGTTACCGCAGGTTGTAGATACAGGGTGTTGCAGTTGTTTGCTGCTGTATAAAACATCCTCACAATGTTTATTGAAAAAGTTCATAATACTGTTAGGGAAGAACAAACTATCAGGCTGTTGCCCGTAGGAATCAAAAAATTCTCCTGTGCCGTTTTCAGTCACGTATATTGCTAGCCAGTGTTCTCCAGGAAGGTCGTGGGGGTGGGTATTTACCACCAAGCTTGCAGGTTTCCTTTCTATTTGTACATCAGACAGCCAGTCACTGGGTAGGACGTCTACAAAAGATTTTGTAACATACGGATCCTTCTTTAAAATACGGTAGATCTGTACGGTGTTCATCATCATAGATAATCAAAAAGGACGTTCCTTCTGTGGTTAATTTCTATCACGTTGTCAAAGACACCATACACAATCATATTCACCGTGTGTGGCAAAGCGATGGCAAAACGGATTTCAGCCCGCAGATTACCGGTTTTAATCAAAGAGTAGTGGTCCGTGCACTCTTGGTCGGGTGATAGGTCAAAGGCCAGCAAGGTATAACCTTGGTAAAACTCTTGACGATCAATCAAGAGAGCACTGTCTTTCAAATGTTTACCCGTTGCTTGAACCAGCTGCATGTATTCTCTGATACAACAGCCGTTATCGAAATCCGGCTGGAGAGGTTTCCCTGGGACTTGCTCACCATCCACATACAGCGCAGCAAAGTTAATATCGTAATGTTTAAAATTGAAGGGGTTTTTAGAGTAATTACCGCTGAAAGCGTCATTATCCACAAAGCCCAATACGATAATTTTGGGTAATTGTCCCAAAAAGAGGTTTTCCTGGTTAGTCACACGGGCGCCAGCCGGTATGCTAAAGACTTTCAGACTTACACGGTCCACGGCGTACTTGACATTAGCTCTCAGCAGCGCTTCTGCATGCCCCAAGCGCACTCCCGGTGACACTTTCACTCTCCTTACAAAGAGGGCTGCAGATAAAATAATGAGTTTGTACCTCTCGTTGGCATCTCCGCTCATTAAGCAGAACGTATCTTTGTTCCGCGTTAGTTTAATTTTCACATCCACGCCATTTATGAGCAGCTTTTCTTGAAAAAACAGATCGCTATGTAAATGTCCCAGAAGCTCTACTTTATGGCTAGCGGCTGTAAAACACGCTCTTTCGGTAAAACCTTTATTACGCGATCCCACGTCTCTCACTTCATGGTTTCCGGCTGTGTCTTTATAAAATAGGCCGCTTGTAAACTGTGTTTTGAGAGGACCCTCGCCGTAATTGAGAAACAGTTCTATGAGGGCTCTGTAAGGGTAACAGTTGTTGCTCTGACTAATGAGTCTATCTCCGAGAGTGACATCCAGCTGGCTAAAAATAGAGGCTATTGGATAGTTCACGAGAGCTACTCTGGCCCCTACTTCAAGATCGGACCCATCTTCGTTCACGATTTTGCAGGTCAGGTACAGCAACGTGTTGTTCAAATCCAGGTAATCCTCGCCATGTCCGGCTATATAAAAATCTAAAGGGGCTGTTTCTGACAAGGCAGATAATGGCGGAATCTCCACATAAACACTTTTTTCTATGCTGGTTTGTGTGGGGGCCAGTTGAAACAGATCCAGTTCTGATTTCAAACATTCTTCAGACCCCTGATGTACAAAAGCCATAGTTTTTAGAATATATCTTGCTTCTTGGCGGAGAGGTTTCTCTTCTCCCCTTGCGGTTAGTCTTTTGAGACTTGGCACGTTTGGTCTTCTTTGTTTTAAAAGGTTCAGGAGGCCCCTGTTGATTGGTTCTCTTTCTTTTAACAGCTCTTCTAATAACCACTAATCCTGACCCCTCCTGCTCTGTGTTATTGTTCATTTTATGCAGAACCGCCGTTGTGACACGGCCCATAACATCTTTGGCGATGTTTTTTGCTGCACTTTTCACATGAGGTTTAACAATCTCAAAACCCCTTCTCAAAAGAGGTATTGCTTTTCTAAAGAGACTACGAAAAATTCCGCCTATCCCAGCCCCGTACATGACCGGAGCACCGTAATACCCCGAAAGGCCTTCACCGGCCTGTGCTGCATAGTAATTTCTGTATGCGCCAGGGTCCCCATAGTATTTAACCACAACCATTTTAAAAAATAGTTTTCCGGGGTCGCAGGTGTAGCTTAAGGATCACTTTCCCATAGCGAAATGAGACGTGTTGGTTCTGGTCCGTCTTTATTTCAAATGTTATGGTGTCTATGTGCTGCTTGTTCACAGGAACATAATGCGGTTTATCATAAGTGAAGGTGATAAACTCGTCCTTACCCCCTTTAGTGGGAACACAACGAAGTAGCTGCACAAAATGGTCTCCCACCAGCTGGTGCTCTACAATATCCGTATACAGGTATAGGGTATTAAACCCTCCTGTGATATCCGTTGGAAATAGCGAGCGGTTCGTATTCGTTTTAGCTTCTAGCCCCAAAATGGTCGCTAAGTCACCCCCAGAAATTACTGCTTTGTCCTCTGATTTTAATTTGATTCTTCGGATATTGGGGTCATAGATGATTCGTGGTGCCATGGCTTTGAGGACACTGTTCATGTCGTGGTTCATTTGATCCGTCAGGTTTTGAACGGTTGCATAATACCCTCTTCGTACAACAAAGTGATGCTCTGTGCTTCCTTCACCAGTGGTGACAACATATTTATGGTCTTCTTTAATATTATCCCATGTGTTCGGGTACTGTATTTCCACCAGACCCACTTCCCACGGGCCCTGTAGGTCCAAAGGTCTAGCTAATTGTGTGGTGAAATTAGAGCTGTTGTTTTGTGGAAATATTCTCACAGAGGCGTTACTAGGCAGCGTTACGTAAAATCCCCCTTCATTCATTTTTTCTTTTTATGAGACAAGGCCTTTTCAAATCAAATGTTTTGAATCTCTGATGCTTTTATCCAGCTGTTAAATTTTTCAGGCCATCCTCGCCATTTCACAAAGCACTGCTTGTTCTTACCTCTCCCTTTTACCTTTAGAACCTTATCAACGCGGTATATTCTGTCCTGTTGAGGGCTGACTTTCTGTAATTCTTCAGGATAAAAAGAACCTTGAATGGTTTCCTCACCATAATCTTGTATCTTGTACACTGTTTTCTGTCCCCTGCTTAGGACGTCAGTATTATAAATATCTCATCTGTCCATGTTTGTTCATAACCTTTTTCAAATTTCCCTTTAGTTTTTGACAGTCTAACATGATCCCCCTTTTTTAAAAAAGGCTTAGCAGTTTCATGTTTGTTGTTATTGCCGTAGATTACTTTCCAGAACCGCAGTGATTTTGAGGTTGTTACATCGATGGGGGGGCCTGTATTGTTCTGTGAAAACTGCGATTGTAACTGTTCATAAAAGCCGGAAGCACATCTTCATAGCGAAAAGTGTTGCGCGCTGTAAAGTATCGCCACATTTTGGATTTTAAAGTCCTGTTAAATCTCTCCACAACTGCTGCCTTAACATCGTTGTTGGTCACAAAATGCTGAATGCCCCTGTATTTTAACAAACTCTTCACAGATCTGTTTAAAAACTCTTTACCTCTGTCTGTTTGTATTTTGTTGGGAACACGACCACCTTTAAATATATTTTCAAAGGCCTCTGCCACTTCACGACCTGTTTTTTTTTTAGGGTCACAGCCCATGCGTATTTTGACAAAACATCTATCACCGTCAAAATGTATTTGTAGCCTCTGTTATAACCAGACAAGGCTGTCATATCAACCAAATCTGCGCCATTGCCAATCTATATCTGACACTATGGTTTTATTTCTTTTAAATCGTACCCTAGCAGGTTTGTGTAAAGAATAAGCATCTTGTTCTGTAAGCCAATCAATCACTTGTTTCTTGGTCACAGACGGCATACATGCTTTAGCTGCCTGCAAAAGAGGTGTTATACCGCCAAAACTGCCTACCTGGCTCATTATAAATTTTCTTTAAGATCCGCTGGTGCATTCTTGTTTTTTATATGGCTGTAAAATACAGAAGTCTGTTTTTTTTAAAACAAAACTAAAGCCTTGTGTTTCACCATTGCAAACCTACACCCCCCACTGCTTTCAATTATCCTCTGCTCAGATTTAGGTCTGGGGGAAGGCGGTTGAGGCAGCAGAGGGGGGGAGGGAAGGGGTGTGGAAGATTCTCCCTGTCTCTGTGTACAGAATGAGTCACAGTTTCCTGCCTGCTCTGGTAACTTTTTTTATTGGGGCATGCCTATCTACAGCAAGGGCTTGGAGGGGTGGGCTTGGGCTGGTGACATCACTGGGGGGTTTGGCTTGGGGGTTTGAGTGACAGCGTACCCTTAACTACCCGGTCCCTAGTCTTTGGAAAAAAAAAAAACCTGTCTTTTGCAAAGTTTGATCCTGCAGTTCATGCAATTCACCACCGGTAGCTTCAATCAATCTTGTTTTAAAAAACCAAATCCTTGTCAACAGAAGAGCCACTGTTTTTCTGCCTCCTAACAGCTTGTATTTTGTTTTTTTTTAAAACAGAGGGCTAGAAAAAAGCATATTTCCTGCAGTGTTTTCTAAGCTCCTAAAAGCATACTACCGGCTCCGACATCATTAAAAGGCATCAGGAGGTTCTAGGAGCGCATATTTCGGGACTTTTGTATTGTACTTCCGGTGAAATCATCAAAAACAGCCAGAGTCCATTAATACTGACATCATTAAAAAAGCGACAGGACCCTTTCTGATGACGTTTTAGGGGGTGTGTTTTTGGGGGGCGGTGTGGGGTGGACTTCCGGTGATGTCATACCCGCTACGTCACAGGGGGTGTGGCTTGGGGTGGGGTGTGGGCGGGGTCATCCGTGACATCATGGGGGGGTTTGGGGGTGGGGTGGGAGGGGCTCCCCATTCACTTCTATTGGGGGAGGAGCATAGATGGGGTCTGGGGCGGGGCCAGGGGTGTGGCCACATCCCCATTCACTTCTATGGGAAGTGGGTGGGGCTTAGACCGGAAGTGAACGCTGATTGGCTGCTGTCATCCTTATCTCACCTGTCAATCAGTTTGATTAATCGTGTACCCATTATACTACCCCTTCAAAAAAATGAAGCAGATTTGTTAGGCAAGACTTCCCTTGGGTAAATCCATGTTGACTGTTCCATTAAACCATCTCTTTCTATAAAGCTCTACGATTTTGATCTTGAGAATAGTTTCCACTATTTTTCCCGGCACTGAAGTCAGGCTCAGGTCTATAAGTTACCCGGATCACCCCTGGAGCCTTTTTTAAATATTGGGGTTACATTGGCCACCCTCCAGTCTTCAGGTACCTCTAAAAACCCCTGCTGGCCAAATCATGGTACACTATGACTGCTCCTGGCAGCATTAAAAGCTGCTCTGACGAGTGGACTAAGATATTCAAATGTTGAAGTTTAAAAAGGGATTAGAGGGCTCGGCCCAGCAAGACCCCTTCTCCTATATTGAGTGGGGTCGGGGAATCTGGCCATTAGGTCACGCTACAGTTTTTTTTTTTACATACATCCGTCCCCCCTTCTGTACCACTTAACGGCTATATTCTTTCCAATACAATCTAAGTTTAAAATTATCTGGCTACAAGCAGTTGGATAACGGACTGCTCTGCAGCTGACTTAGTAACCCCGATAACTTAGCAGGATATAGATGAAAACCAGCTAAATTAACTGGATAATATAGTTCCACCCCAGAACGCTATGTTATCCAGCTAATATATATATATATATATATATATATATATATATATATATATATATATATTTCCAAGTTCTATAACCTTGTTATATGTACCGCCTCTTGGCATAATTTTTATGTTTCAATGTAAACCGATGTGATCTGTATTTTAATACAGGAACACCGGCATATAAAAATCTAAAAATAAATAAATAAATATATATATTTTTTAAACATGGATTAAGAATGTTCCTAAAAACAATGAGTTTTGCAATATTTTTCTTCAAGAATAGCTGAAATCACATCTTAAAATGCAACATTTCATGCTAGTATTGCCTAGATGTACTAGTTAAACTAGAAAATTATGGAACAATTTTTTTTTTTTTGCATTAAGCTCATGAGAAATAACTGGGTAGTTTATAAGAAACAGGAATGAAACTTACAGCAAAACATCAGATCCCCTAGTATTTGAGTCTGTATCCTTTGGTTGAGAAAGATGATTCTATATGACCTTAGATTTTCAAAGAGGGGAATTTTGATACTACCTGTAGAACTGCAAGCTCATGTTAAAAAGGAAACTCTTTGGGGAGATTCTTTGAAAATGCAACTTCTCAGCATCGCAAGTGTACAAAAGTATCTGCATACTTAGGTCCTGCATGGGAGCATGTGTAAATACGTGGATAAAAGTAAAAATGAATCTTTGCAAGTACTTTCATTCTCGATTTGTCTTCACCACTTTTTATTATACATATGAAAAGAACTTCATACTGTGCACACTTATGTGGAACAGAAAATATAAAAAAACACGTTTGTACACAGGAAATCATGCATTTCCCTAAGTATGTTGCTCGGATTATTGCCCTCTTAAAATTAGTAACAAAATAAGGCAGAAAATAATCTGCACAATTTGAGTTAATTATTGCTCATTCATTTCTGATGGTTCTATATACTACTCAAGTGGCACATATCAGCAAAATTGCTTACCTTGTAAATAGGTGTTATCCCAGACAACAGGATGTAGTCCTCACATATGGGTGACATCATGATGGAGCCCTGGTACGGAAAACTCTGTCAAAGTTTCTAGAAACTTTTGACTGGCCCTGTGAGGCCAATGAGCATGCCAAGATATTCTCTGCCACAGGGGTCTCTCTTCAGTCTCGTATGTAGCAATAAGCTTTAGCAAAAAATAAAACAAAACGTATTGGACCCAACTCCGCAAGTAGCGGGTGGGTTTCGTGAGGACAAACATCCTGCTTTCCTGGGATAACATCTATTACAAGGTAAGCAATTTTGCTTTATCCCAGGACAAGCAGGATGCTAGTCCTCACATATGGGTGATTAGCAAGCTAAAGGCTGAGTCATTTTGTAGAGAAGCAACAGTGAAGTATTGTTGTTGAAAATGAGGCAGCCGAAGATCACAGCAGATTGGATGTAGAAGGAGTTGGGATTAAACTGGAAACAAGTTCTTTAAGGCAGATTGTCCGTAAGCTGAATCTTGTTTGTCCAAACAGTAATGAGCTGTAAAGGTGTGACGAGAACTCCATGTTGCTGCTTTATATATGTCAATAATTGGCACTGAATGATAGTGTGCTACTGAGGTTGACATTGCTCTTACTGAATGCGCCTTTACTCACCCCAGGGGAGGAAGGCCTGATTTTCATAGCAAAACTGTATGCAATATGCTAGTCAATTGGATAGAGTATGTTTACCCACTGCTTTTCCTGGTTTGTTTGGATCATAAGATACAAAGAGTTGAGTGGATTTCCTGTGGACTGCAGTGCGGTCTAAGTAAAATGCTAGCGCACGCTTACAGTCCAAGGTATGTAAGGCCCATTCTCCTTGGTTAGAATGAGGCCTTGGAAAGAACGTGGGCAAAACTATAGATTGGTTCAAGTAGAATTCCGTAACTACTTTGGGAAAGAATTTGGATGTGTACGGAGAACCACTCTATCATGTAGGAATTTTGTATAGTTGTGAGTATGTTGACAAGTGCTTGTAACTCACTAACCCTACTAGCCGATGTAATGGCTATGGAAGATAGTCTTCCATGTGAGAAATTTATCACAGGAATTCATGAGTTCAAAAGGAGAACGCATGAGTCTTAAGACCAAATTCAGGTCCCATTCTGTGACAGGTGGCCGAATTGGTGGTTTAAGGTGAATTAAACCTCTCATAAACCTACTGTCAAGAGGATGTAGAGATATTGGTGCATCTCCCATCTTGTTATGGTAAGCTGAGATTTGCACTTAAATTACTCTTACAGATGATGTCTGGAGACCAGAATCTGAAAGATGACATAAGTAGTCTAGTAGAGAAGTTGTGGGGCAGAGAAGGGTCAATACTCTTTTGCATGCACCACATGGCAAACCTTTTCCATTTGGAAGAATAATTATTTCGTGTTGAAGGTTTACGTGAAGCTATAAGCACTACGAGATACATTGGTTGAAAGACTGAGTGGTTGTAAGATCAAGCTTTCACATCCATGCTATCAGGGATAGGGATTGAAGGTTGGGATGGCGCAACCAACCCTGATCCTGAGTTATGAGAGTGGGAGTTACACCCAGGCGAATTGGTTTTCTGATCGAGAGGGCTAGAAGTGTGGGGAAACCATACTTGTCGAGGCCAATATGGGGCTATGAGTATCATTGACCCCTTGTCCTGTTGTAGCTTCACCTATAGTTTTGGTTATGAGCGGTATCGGAGGATACGCGTATAGAAGGCCTGAGTTCCAAGGGCGAGCAAAGGCATCCTTGGCTAGTTGGGTGATTCTGACTGTGCAGAGTGCAGAAATTTGTCCACTTTGTGATTCAGGGCATGACGCAAAGAGGTCTATTGTCGGTTGTCCCCCAACGTTGAAATATCCTGGTCGCAACTAAGGGATCCAGGGACCATTCGTGTGGTTGGAACTGGCGACTGAGTCGATCCGCCACTACGTTGTGAATGCCTGCCAGCTAAGTGCTCCGGAGGAAACATTGAGCGTCTCAGGGCCCAGTTCCAAATTTGTGCAGCTTCTTGACAAAGGAGATACGAGCCCGTACCTCCCTGTTTGTTGATGTACCACATGGCTACTGTGTTGTCCGTCTGGATCAGAACAGTCTTGTGTGAAAGGCAGTCCTTGAACGCATACAGAGCATAACGTATAGCTCGAAGTTCCAGTAATTGATTTGAAAGGTTGCTTCGAGTTTTTGTCCAAGTACCCTGGGTTTGGGAAATTGTTTTATGTGAGCTCCCCAAACCAAGGTGGATGCATCTGTAGTTAAAGTTATCTGTGGGACTGGTTGCTGGAACGGAAGGCCCTTGCGCAAATTGTCCTTGTTTGCCCACCAAAGTAGAGATGAACGTAGCTGGTGGGTTAATTGAATTGGAGAGTACAGTGGTTGAATGGCTTGGATCCATTGTGACTTTAAGATCACAATGGATCCATAGGAGTGCCATGAACTGTGGATGCAATGTGGCCTAGCAAGATTAGAAACTGATGAGCTGTTGCTTGTTTCTTTGAGTGAATCGAGATTTCCCAACAGGGAACGTGTCTGCCCGATGCTCGGGTAGAAAAGCTTTTGAAAGTATGGTGTTCAATTCTGCTCCTATGAATTGAAGCTGGTGAGACAGAATGAGATGGGACTTTTGATAATTGATGAGAAAACCCATGGAATGAAGTAGAGTAATTGTTCGACAGAGAAGCCAGAGCTCCTTGTTGAGATTGACTTCTGATGAGCAGTCGTCTAAGTAGAGAAAGACATGGACACTTTCTTTGTGTAAGTGTGCTGTTATTACTGCCAGACATTTGGTGAATACTCTGGGAGCAGAGGCAAGTCCGAATGGTAGTACTCTGTACTCGAAATGTTGATGGCTTACCATGAAGCGCAGATACTTGCGATGAGAGGGAAATATTGGAATGGAGCGTAAGATTCTTGAAGATCCAGAGAACAAAGCCAATCTCCTTTTTGAAGAGTGGAATCATGGGTCCTAGAGAAACCATCCTGAACTTTCTTTCTTCAGAAATTTTGTTGAGATTTCTGAGGTCTAGGATGGGACGTAGGCCTCCGGTTTTTCTTTGGAATGAGGAAATAACAGGAATAGAATCCTCTGCCCTGCTGAGCCCAGGGCACCAGCTCCACAGCTCTGGCTCTCAGAAGGGTGGATAATTCTACTTTGTAATTGGATTATGTGATTTTCGCTTAAAGAGGTCTCGGAGGAGAATCTCTTGGAATTGAGAGGAAATTGAGTTGTAACCTCGAGATATTATTGCAAGTACCCATTATTCTGTTATTTGTAACCAATGGTTGTAAAAGGAGGATGCTCTACGCCTACCGGAATCTCTGGATGAGAATTGGAGAGATGGCTTCGGTCTCTGGGAAAGGCCTCAAAACCAGCAGCCGGTCCCGTCTGTGGTGGAGGTTGAGGCCTAGCTGCCCTAGGTTGTCTGGGCTGAGCTCCTTGTTGAGGCCTAGAAGATCTGCCCCTTGATGTTGGAGGGTAATAACACCTGTCGATAGAAGGGCCTTCTAGGTTCTTTTCTTTGAGGCCTACGAGTTGACTGTGTAAGCTGGATCCTGCGGAATTAAAGTTGTCGCAGGGTTTCTTTGTGCTCTTTCAATTGAGCAACCGCAATCTTGTACCTTGGAACCAAAAAGGTTATCACCAAGACATGGGAGGTCAACTAATTTTTCTTGGACTTCAGGCCTGAGGTTCCAAGGCTTTAAGCCATGCCAGTCTTGCGCTTATTCCCGATGCAGCCACTCTGAATGCTGTTTTCAAACCCATCATAGGCAGCACGGACTCGTGCTTGCCAGCCTCCAGTCCTTTGTGAATAATTGCCTGGGCTTCTTCTGATGTTGCTGTAGCAATGATGGTATAAACTCTTGCATCTGTTCCACAGATTTCTTTGATACTGAGATCATGTATAATTGGTAAGAAGATATCTTAGAATTTAACATGGCTCCTTGATAAACCTTTCTTCCCAGGGAATCCAAGATCTGTGATCTTTTCCTGGAGGAGTTGAGGAATGTGGCCTTATCCTCTGACGTTTGTGCGGATTCTACCATCACAGATTGGTGTGGAAGCTGTGTCTTTGGTAGCCAGGAACAGACTGAACCCAAATAAGTTTCCATTCTTTATTTACCGCAGGCACTGAGTAATGGGATGCTCCCAAAGTCAAATGTGTAGGTCCAGAAGACATCATGTACAGGTATGGCTTGCTACTTGCTTTGGAGGATCCACCAAATTGGAGAACCTCCAACGTCTGTTGTCTCGAATCCCTCCTCAGTCACTAAGGTGAAGGATATGGTGTCTGTGTCCTTCGTCCCAAGTATCATATGGATCTTCTCGATGAGGGGATATTGGAGAAGATCTAGGTGGACGAGGAAGCCCTGAAGGACCTGGTTGCGGGTCATCAAGGGGGTATCCCTACAGGTTGTTCTTTCCAGGGTTTTGGGAGGAAGAGCCCCGAATACCTCGTCAAATCTCTTCATTAGGAGTTGATATAGTGCCAGTTCTGGATGCCCTGGGTCCCCAGGTGTCCATTGGCATCGATGGTATCAGGTCCGGTATCGAAGATGGCATTGGTGGCATCGATGTTCGTGCTGGTATTACTTTAGGCTGTGGTGCTGGCAATGGTTGTAAGCACTGGCATCGGTGTAACACCGGCATTGGTGCGGGGCGCTGGAATGGGCATCTGCTCCTTAAGGGCCTGGAGCACCGCTTGCCAGATAAATTCAGACAATTCCTGTGGCACAGCTGGCACAGGCAGAGCAGCTGAACGCCCTGTGGAGGTATGACTATTGGGTTTTCTTCGTGATGTGAAGGACCCAGCGCGAGAATAGCTGTGTTTCTTGACGTTTTGGCCGCTTAGCGATCAGTGCCTCCGGGGAGAGAAGCTCCAGTGTCTATGTGTGTCGATGTCTATGACAGTGTTTTCGGTCGGTGCTCGACTACGACCCTCGTCGAGGCTAATCGATGTGGTCAGCGATAGATGGTCTCCCGACCCCTCCGGATGGCGTTTTTTCAATATTATTCATTTTGAGACTCTGGTCAGAGACGATTTTGTCGATGTTATGGGAGAAGGCAAAAGCTGGAGATGGAATAGATGGCTCCATCTTTTGTTGACGAAGTTTTCTTCACTTCGGAGTCATCTCTGCACATTTAGGGCAGGTTGCGACATGTTTGTCCCCCAAACAAAGAACACACTCAAGGTGTGGGTCTGTAATGGACATTGTCCGATTACAGATAGGACATTTTTTAAAATCCGGAAGCCATTTTCAATCGACAGCCGTCGATGAAATGAGGGAAAATTTGAGAGAAAAAGTTTTTACTCAATGAGTAAAAACTAGACTGCAATCACTCACCAGCCGGTGGAAATCGGAGAGATCCCTTGTGAGAGAAAATGAATGAGAAATAATTGACTTTTTAGTCAGCAAATACTATGAGAAAAAAACTCACAAGGTTCCTACTCCGCGATGCCTACAGCAGAGTGGAAAAACGAAGACTGAAGAGAGACCCCTGTGGCAGAGAATATCATGGCATGCTGGGCATGCTCAGTGGCCTCACAGGGCCAGTCAAAAGTTTCTAGAAACTTTGACAGAAAGGTTTCCGTACCAGGGCTCCATCAATGATGTCACCCATATGTGAGGACTAGCATCCTGCTTGTCCTGGGATAACACTTACGGTAATACTGCAACGTGAAAATCTTTTATTACCAGGGCTAGCTTCAGGCTCAGTGGTAATGCTACACTGCCACACTGGGGACAAGTTTACTTAAATATTAATAGGGTTCTCCATAGACAGAACAAATTAGCCATTATGCCTGGATGTCATTGTCCAATGACACCGACATGGACCCAATTCTCAGGGTTCAGTAAAATTTTACTGAGCATGCAAGGGTGTTCCTGCACATGCACACTGCCTTATGAGCCCATCTCTTCCACAGCTTAAGCTTTAGCAAGATGGTCAACTCTCTAAAGAGGCATGCAAGTATTAAGGAAGGATAATTGATCCTGCAGTCTACAGAGAACCCTGTTTACAGGTAGGCAAGCTTGCTTTCTCTGTCGACAAAGAGGCATAAATTTGCCAATACATGTGGGAAGTCGCATGCGGATTTAATAGTGGAGCAATAACTTAAAGGCAATCCAGCCCCACCAAGTGGAGTGTGGACTACTGAGAACACAGGCTATACAGAACTGCTTGTCTAAAGTTAGTCTCCTCAGGACATGGTGTCCAGACAGCAGTGGGACATGAAGGTGCAAACTTCAATAGAAGCAGGACCAGGATAAATCCAAGTCACCAAGCTTCTTACTCAGCCTCGACAGTCTGATTTGTAAGCCGACAGCACGTAAATGCCCTGTGCAATCCACTAGCCAATTAGAGTTCATTTGACAACTGCCTCTCCCAGTCTATTGAGATCAAAGGACACAATCAGTTGAAAAGTTTGACAAAGAGTTGGAGTCCTCTTTAGGTAATACAATAAGGCTCTTTTACAGTCCAAAGAGTGAAGAATATGTTCTTTGTATATATGGGTCTTGGAAAGAACATAGGAAGCATAATAGCTTGATTAATGTGGACCTCACTACTATTGGAAGTTAGGTCACCTGGAGATTGGTGCTGTGAAGTCCTCTCCATGACCAGATTCATAGGACCTCTGGCAGAGGGTGTAGGAGCCTGTACCTCCCAGGTTTTGTTGGTTTTTTGTTTTGTTTTGTTTTTTTTAACATAGAACATGTTTGTCAGAATAAAGATTCTCTTTCTTGAAAGGGGAGAGCCCTTAGAGCATAGCAGATGGCTAGCAGATCAAAGTGATTAAGTTGTAGATGACTTTTGGCTGGGGATTATGATTGAGTGTGCACCACTCACTCCCTGCTGTGGAGGCATAGGTAGACAGCCACTTGATGTAGTGGAATGACAACCTATATTTAGAACCTCCAGATTTATCCACCAATGAAGGAATGCTCTCATTCTGGGGGGTCACTGAGACTTGGGATAATGGCAAAGAAGAGCCGATCCTATTGGCTTTGGAGGCCCTATTGAAGGTCTGCATGTGCAGACAAGTCTGAGAACCTGCATGTCCGAGTCAGAGGAATCACATGTTCCACATCAGCCTTACTGATGCCAAGTCCTGTCAAAGGGAAAACCTTACCAGGACCATCAGCAATGTGCCTCTCAACATAGAAATGCAATCTCTTGAAGCAAGTTCTATCCAGGCTCCCACAAACTGAATCCTTTGAGTCAGAATCAGATAAGACTCGGCAAAGCTGTTTTCTCAATCCCTGTCCCATGGCCATACTAAAGCTCTTTAGGGATGTTTTTTGCAGTTTAATTGCATATAATGTCAATATTTCCCTGTCAACTAGTACCTTTCCAAATTCTTATGCTTCCATACAGTCTACTGGAAAAAAAATATCTGGCTGATCCCTTCATCCTGGCTAACTACAGACCAATATCCTCTCTTCCAACTCTTGCTAAGATAATTTAAATTTATTTATTTATTTTTTGCAGGCCCCGCTTTCTCATTTTCTTGATTCTCATGCAATTGATAACCATCAGTTTGGCTTTAGAAATTTCAACAGTGCAGATTTCTATTCAGTTTTGATACCATCATCAAGTGTTTTTGATTGCAATGTTGAATATGTTTTTAGTTCTTTTGGATATATCAGCTGCTTTTAATACCCTTGATTCATGGTATCCTTTTAGTATGTTTGAAATCATTTTGTATTTCTGGTAGTGTCATTAACTGGTTTATTTCTTACTTATCTGACCAGTCTCAGCAAATAAGAATCGGAAATGCAGACTGACTGGAATCCTGTAACCACTGGCATGCCAATAAGGCAGAGCCTTGCGTAGATCTTAACATTTATCTTTCTCCCCTCTGTAGAGTGTTTAACTCAGAGTAAACTATAAAGTTCATGCCAATGACATCTAATTCTTCATACCATACACTTCATCTTGGTCCAATACTTTCAAGTTTGTTCTGTATGTTTAAATTCTATCAAAAGTTAGTTGTCCCACAACAACCTGTTATTGAATATTGCAAAAACTGAAATTATTCTTAAATTTTTCCTAATCAATATCCCCTCTTTCAGTTCAATAGTTACAGCATTCCAGAAACTCTGCCAGCTCTTAATTGAATCCAGTCTATCTTTGATACCATATGTTAAGGGAGTTGTGAAACCTTCATTCTATAAACAGCTAATGCTTGGGAAACTCAAGCCAATTCTTAAGCCTCAGGACTTTGGTACTGTTGTCCAGGCCCTTGTGCTAGTAGGCTCGGACTACTGCAATGCTTTGTATTCATTGGTAGACTAGTATGTGTTTCGTCCTCTGTAGTTAGTCCAAAGTGCTGTAGCCCGAATTCTGATGGTTCGAAAATGCAGAATCATATCATATCCCTGTGCTGATGTACCTACATTGGCTATCCATCAAGTGGCAATTCTAATTTAAGCTGGCTTCCTTAATACATAAAATCTTACATGGAAACTCTAGCCCTAGTTCAAGTGCAGTTCTACAAGTTTATAAACCTACTAGGATGCTGAGATCAGTAAACAAACTTGCTTGAGGTTCCATCTATTAAGCTGGCTCCTCGAACTTACAAAGAAAAGAACTTTCAGGGCCTTATTTACTAAGCATTTTTCCCATAGACACAGAACGGGATAAAGGTCTTAGTAAGTTAGGCCTAGAGTCGCAGGCCCTCTCCTATGGAACTCACTTCCTGATCAGCTTTGCATGACAACATGCAACAAGACCTTAAAAAAAAAAAAAAAAAAAAAAAAAAAAAAAAAAAGCCTTGAAAACATTTGCTTACATTAGCATTTAATCAGGAACTACCGGCCCAGCAAAAGACCAGTAATATTTGAAGCTTGCGCAGACATTTTTTGATGTATTGAGAATGCTTTCCTGATATATTTTTTATGTATACCACCTCAATCTTTTCTATGAGTGATGTATAAATTGTTTTAAATAAAATAAATGAAATGCTACTTTGATTTTTATTCTACAGAACAAATTAGCAGCTGCAGCTGTATTTTCAGATACAGAAGATAAATGAGATAGTGTTTCAAACTTGCCTAACAAAGTTGTATTCAGGTACAATGACTTGTATTTTAGAAATTAAACTGGAGCAGAGTTTTTTGGTTTTTGGGGGTTTTTTTTGGAGATAGGACGATTTAGAAACTTAAGTTATAAAGCATACATGGTTAGGAAACATTTTCGAATATATCTGCTTCACAGAGAACATGAAGGTCTTTTTTCCACTTAATTATGAGTACCATTACAGAGAGCAAAATTCTACCTTTGTTGCCAACTCTGCCAGTTAAATGGCAAGGACAAACAAGAAGCAACATCCCTAAAGCCCGTCCCCTTAGCAATCTAATTCTACTGGAAAGCTTCCATTTGTTCCAAATCAAGGCATTGAAAGTTACACTGAAAGTAGATCGAAGTGTTTTGGCTGTTCATAGATTTAAAAGCGGCTCAGTGGTATGCCCAGAGCTTTATAAGTTCATGGACAAGTATGTTGCAGCCTTTTCATTAATATACTGCCAAAGCTGTACCCATTTCTAAATAAGTTTCACTACATCTGGGACTAATTCCAATTTAAGTAATCCATTTCAGGATTACAACATAGATCTTTTCATTGTAGCAATAAGTCCATTTCAAAGAATTGCAAAAAAGGTGATAAAATTGAAAGGTTTTACATGCAACAAAACATCCAATTAATATTGTGCTTTATCTCCCCACCTTTTTGCAAATTAAAAAAAACTTAAAATCTCAAATTGCGAGCTAAAACAAATTTTCCAGTTATTCCTTAGCATGCTACAAGTTTTCCTGGTAGCATCATTCAGAAGGGATCCTTCATGCAGTTTTTTTTTTCATGAAAATATTATCCAATCAGAAAAGACCCTAATAAAAGTAGTCACTAAACTATATAGCATAAACATAATATAAGATGTCTCATACTGGGTCAGACCAAGGGTCCATCAAGCCCAATATCTTGTCTCCAACAGTGGCCAATTCAAGTCACAAGAACCCAAAACAGATCCCATGCTACTAATGCTGGCAGAAAGCAATGGCTATTCCTTATTAATAGCAGGTTAGGGACTTCTCCAAACCTTTCAACCCAGCTACACTAGCTGCCTTCACCACATCTTCTGGCAATGAATTCCAGAGGTTAATTATACCTTGAGTGAAAAAATTATCTGAATTGTTGTAAACATGCTAATTACTAACTTCATACTGTGCCCTCTAGCCCTTGTATTATCCAAAACAGTAAATAAATGTTTCACATTTACCCCTTCAAGTCATGTCATGATTTTTATTTAGACCTCTCTCATAGCCTCCCTCAGCAGTCTCTTCTCCAAGTTAAACAGCCCTAACCTCTTCAGCCTTTCCATGCCCTTTATCATTTTGATTGCCCTTCTCTGCATTTTCTCCAGTGCAACTTATCTTTTTCGGAATGCGGCGACCAGCATTGCACACAGTATTCGAGGTGCAGTCTAACCAGTGATAGATCCAAAGGTATTATGACCTCCTCCATTTTATTTGCTATGCCCTTCGTAATAATTCCTAACGTTTGTTTTTTTGACCGCCACAGCACACAGCCAATTTCAATGTAATAACTGTCACCCAGATCTTTTTACTGTGTGGTAACTCCTAAAATGGAACCTAACATCATGTAGCTACAGCATGGGTTAATTTTCCTAAATGCATCACCTTGCAATTGTCCATATTAAATTTCATTTGCCATGTGGTCACCCAATCTTCCAGTTTCACAAGGTCCTCCTGCAATCTATCACAATCTGTGATTTAATTACTCTGAATTGTGTCATCTGCAAATTTGACCACCTCACTCATTGTACCTCTTTCTAGATCATTTATAAATATATTAAAAAGCATCGGTCCAAGAACAGATCCCTGAGGCAGTCCAATGTTTCCTTTTTCCAATGTGAAAAAGGACCATTTAATCCTTTTAACCAGTTTGCAATCCACAAAAAAGAAATCTCTCCCATGGCTTTTTAGTTTTCTTAGAAGCCTCTCATGAGGGATTTTGTCAAACACCTTCAGAAAATCCCAATACACCACATCTACTGGTTCACATTTATCCACATGCTTATTCACCCCTTCAAAAAAAATGTAAATTTATGAGGCAAGTCTTCCCTTGGGTAAATCCATGCTGGCTGTGTCCCATTAACCATGTCTAACTATATATTCTGTGATTTTATTCATTAAAATAGTTTCCATGATTTTTCCCAGCACTGAAGTCAGGCTCACTGGTCTATAGTTTCCCAGATCACCTCTGGAGCCCTTTTTAAATATTGGGATTACAATGGCCATCATCCAGTCCTCAGGTACAATAGCTGATTTTGTGCTACAAATTACTTGCAATGTGTCTGAAATTTCATTTTTAGTTCTTTCAAGAACCTTGGGATGTATACCATCCGGTCCAGGTGATTTGCTGCTCTTCAGTTTGTCAATCTGGCCTACTATATCTTCCAGGTTAATCATGATTTGAATTCATCTGAATAGTCACCCTTGAAAATTGTATCCAGAACTGGTATCTCCCCAACATCCTCCTCAGTAAACACTGAAGCAAAGAATTTAGTTTTTCCCACAATGGCCTTTATCTTTACTATGTGACCCTTTAACCCCTCAATCATCTAATGGTCCAACCAACTGCCTTCACAGGCTTGCTCCTTTGGATATATTTAAAAAAAACTGAGTTTTTGCCTCTACAGTAAGCTTTTCAAATTCTTTTTTAACTTGTCTAATCAATGTTTTATATTTAACTTGCCAATGCTTGAGCTTTTTCCTGTTTTCCTCAGATGGATCCTTTCAATTTTTGAAGGAAGATCTTTTGATGGCCTCTTTCACCTCATCTTTTAACCATATCGGCAATTGTTTGTCCTTCCTTCCATCTTTCTTAAAGCATAGAATACATCTGGACTGCACTTCTAAGATAGTATTTTTTTTCTTTTTTAAACAATGGCCATTGCCTGTTGTACACGTTTGCAACTACAGCTTTGTTTTTTTCTAACTTTTTCTCATTTTATCAAAGTTTCACTTTTGAAAGGCTAGAGCTGCAGATTGACTTATAGTCCCTTCCCCCCCTTACAGTCATTGATTCAAATTTGATCATGTTATCACTATTGCCAAAAGGCTCCACCACAGTTACTTCTCACCAAATCCTGCACTCCACCAAGAATTAGATCTAAAATAGATCCTTCTCTCATCTGTTTCTGAACCAATTGCTCCATAAAGCTGTCATTTATTCCATTTAGGAACTTATCTTTCTAGCATGTCCTGATTTTATTTACTCATTCAATACTGGGATAATTGAAATCTCATCAAATAAGTGTAAGTATATAATCAATTTCAAGTGAACCTAAACAATTAAAATACATTTAAACAAATTATAAACCAATTTGTATCAGCAATCATACATGTCTACTTATATTTTTATATCAAATGCTTATACATCAAAATAAAGATAATGGAACTCAAAAAAATGTTTACATACATATCCATACCACAACACACACACATGCACACCAACAATTTATAAAAACAAAGGTTACAATAAAATCTAAATATATGCAGCTTTCATAATGACATGAACAATCTGTGAGTTTTCTCTAACTATTCGGTTCACTTGAAATTGATTATATATTTACCCTTATTATTTGATGAGATATTATGTTAGGGGAGTAATTTTGTTTTAGTCAATATGTTTTTCTTCTACCGAGTCAATAAATGAAATCTCCCATTATAGCTGAACTACAAATTGGGTTAGCTTTCCTAATTTCTCTTAGGATTTCATCCTCCTTATTTTGGCCAGCTGGATGATAGTATATCATTAGTATCTTTCAAAGATACCTCCCTCCAAACCATGGTACTGCTGAGCAACTGCTTCCCCTCTGTTCTAATTTATTTATTAATTCTTATATACTGATGTTTCATGAGAACATATCACATCAGTTTACATTGGTTAAATTCATTTAAAAATATTTACATTTCCAAAATTAAAATGAAAAGTAAATACAAAGTTTCATAATAAACTAATATAAACAAATAAATAATTAATAAAACATTTTCAACAGTTAAAGATGCAGAACAGTAAGAGCAGAGATAGTATACGTAACTAAGTATAGAAAATAAAGGGAAATATAGTCATTAAGTTAAGACTCTTGGAAGGCTTGTTCGAATAGCCATGTTTTAGTACCCTTTTTAAATATTTTAATGTCTGATTCCATCCTTAATTCCTGAGGTAGAGAGTTCCACAGTTGGGGCCCAGCAATAGAAATAGCCCTCTCTCTTGCATTATTCAAATGAGCAATTTTAGGGGATGGTATGGGTAACATCCCTGTACCTGCTGATCTTGTAATTCTTGATGGGATATGAAAATGTAATGCTGAGGTTAATCATTCAATCTTTTCGTTGTAGAGAGTTTTATGAATTAGAGATAGAACTTTATGTTGAGTCCTATATTTAACAGGCAACCAGTGTAGGTCTTTCAATATTGGCGTAATATGATCTGCATTCATTTTTAAAGGTTGGCGTCCAGAACCTCCCTCCCACATTTTATGTTGTTGGTGCCCACATATACCACAATAGCTGGCGCCTCCCCAGCACAGTCTACAATACTAACTAGGTGACATATGAGGTCCACCACTTTCACACCAGCAGGCATTTTTATCAAGTGATCCTCATGCCCATCAGCCACCCAGCTATCTACATTCCTAGTAATCGAATCACCAACTAAGATTCTTTACCTAATTCTTACCACCTGGGCAGTAGCCCTGGGAGAGACATCCTCTGTGCATGAGGATAATGCATCACCTGGAGAGCAAGTCCTTGCTACAGGATCACCTCCTGCTGGCACCAGGTTGATGCTTTGACCATGAGACCTTACAACTCCAAGGCAGAAGCAGGGCTGCCAGACTGGAGTTGGGACTTGGCTACTCTGTCTCAGAAGGTCTCATCTATAAATTTGTCTGCCTCAGCTCCTCCAGGTCTAACACTCTAGCCTCCAGAGATCTGACTCGTTCTGAGAGCCAGGAACTCTGCACTGGGTGCACACATATAACCTCTCACCAGTAGATTAAAAAAAAACCATACATGCAACATTTGATGCAGAAGACTAGAAGGCCCACCTCTTGCTGCTGGATTGCTTCCTTCATCTTAATTTTGAGTTCTTAGATAAGTTTAGGTTGCTAAGAGAGCATGAATGTTTAATAAGATTCCTTTAAATTTATAGCTATATTCACTATTAATCTGGTAGTGACCTGCAACAGGATAATTAAAAACTCTTGATAAGGCCAGGAGCAAGCCTGAGTTTTAGATAAAAGGTTGATTGATTAGCGTGAAAGTGTCTTCTGCCTATAAATCAAAGGATGAGCTAGGGGTGGAAGGGAGGGAAGGTCAAACATACAAACTAAGCTTTTCTTACCTTTAGGATTTTTTTTTTTAAACACTAAATATACCCCAAACGTTTGTCTCTCACCTAAACTTTTTAAGTTCCAAAATTTCCCAAAACAAGGAATTTACATGAAAAAAAATTTGTTAGCATAGAAAGGAGGCTCAACCCACTGTCTGGACTGATCTGGGTACATACAGTGAAAAGGAAAATTGGTTCTTACCTGCTAATTTTCGTTTCTGTAGTACCACGGATCAGTCCAGAATGTGGGTTGAGCCTCCTGTCCAGCAGATTGAGACAGACCAAAACTGTAAGGGTATCCTATATCAGGACAGAGCCTACCCTACACCCCTTCAGTATAACGTACTTTCAAAGCAGATATGACTTCCCAAGGATCAAGCAAGCAACAAGGAAAAAAACTTGTAAATCTAATAAGTGAACAATTGAAAATTTTGAATGAACAAAACGCCCTTACTTAAAATACTGTATTTTCATCTGTAAGATGCTTCCGGTGCTTTGAGTAATAGAAAAATTCAGATAATTGAAAAGCCTGTAGAGAAAAAAACCTTCGAGCGGACTTAAGATCTAGTAAGGGAGGGTGTCTGGACTGATCCGTAGTACTACAGGAACGAAAATTAGCAGGTAATAACCAATTTTCCTTTCCCTGTACGTACCCGGATCAGTCCAGACCGGGAGATGTACCAAAGCTTCCCTAAACAGGGGGGGGGGAACCGAGATAGTCCCGCTCGAAGAACCTGCCACCCGAAGGAGCCAAGAACTGGAGCCTGCACATCAAGGCTGTAATGGTGAGCAAAAGAATGCAGGGACTTCCAAGTAGCTGCCCTACATATTTCCTGCGGAGAGACTGATTGACTCTCCGCCCAAGAAGTGGCCTGAGACCATAAGGAATGAGCTTTTAAGCCTTCCTGTTCTCGTCGACCCTTACAGATGTAAGCTGACGCAATGGTCTCCTTCAGCCAACACGCGATAGTGGCCTTGGAAGCCTTATCTTTATTTGGACCACTCCACAGAACAAACAAGTGATCAGAGACCCGGAACTCATTTGTAACCTAAGGTAACACAGCAAGACCCGTTTCACATCTAGGCGCTGCAAATCACCCCCAGATGTGTTTGCTACTTCTGTAGAAGAAAAAGCCAGAAGTTCCACGGACTGATTGACATGAAAGGAAGACACGACCTTTGGCAAGAAAGAGGGTACCGTCTTAAGGGATACCCCTGAATCAGAAAGATGTAGAAAAGGTTTCCTGCACGACAACGCTTGGAGCTCACTCTTCTGGCAGAATAAATGGGCACCAAGAAGACTGTTTTGAGAGTTAAATCCTTAAGCGTAGCCCGCCTTAAATGTTCAAAAGGAGCTTCGCAGAGAACTCTGAGAACCAAGTTAAGACTCCACGAGGGACAAGTAACCCAGACCGGAAGATTCAAGTGCTTGGCTCCCTTGAGGAAATGGACGACATCTGGATGAGCCGCCACTGAGTAACCGTCAATGGTACCTAAGTGGGAACACAGAATAGAGACCTGCACTCGCAAGGAACTGAAAGATAAGCCCTTGGACAGACCGTTCTGAAGAAAGGAATGGACCTGGGAAACTGGAGCCTTAAGAGCTGATACACCCAAGGCGGCACACGCACTTTCGAAAACCTTCCATACTCTGACATAAGCAAGCAAGGTAGTCTGCTTCCTGGCCCGCAACAGAGTGGATATAACTTCTTCCTTATATCCCTTCTTTCTCAATCTGTCATTCAAAAGTCAGGACACTAGACAGAAGCGATCCACCTGATCAAAAAATACAGGACCTTGCCGAATGTGGGGAAGATGACAGAGGCGGAGAGGACTGTCCGTGGCGAGATTCACGAGGTCCGGAAACCAGTCTGTGGGGCCATTCTGGAGCCACTAGAATGATGGGACCACGATGAAGCTCGATTCTTCGGAGCACTTTGCCCACTAACGGCCAAGGAGGGAACACGTACAGTAGAATGTTGTGGGGCCAGGGAAGGACCAGGGCATCTACCCCTTCCGCACAATGTTCCCGTCTGCGGCTGAAGAACAGAGGAGCTTTCGCATAGCTCAAGGTGGCCATCAGATCCAAGTTAGGGGGACCCCACCTGCAGATGATCAGGTTTATCGCTGCATCTGACAACTCCCACTTGCCGGGGTCTAACCGCTAGCGACTGAGGAAATCCGCCTGAACTTTCTCCTTCCCCACAATATGGGACGCAGCTATGCGCTCTAGGTGACGCTCAGCCGATGTGAAGAGCTTGCTGGCTTCCAGAGTGACTAGGCGATTCCTGGTGCCCCCCCCCCCCCCCCCATCGATTGATGTAGGCTACCGTGGTGGAGTTGTCAGATAGGACCCGCACCGCCTTGTGAAGGAGTAGGGGAAGGAAAGCCTTGAGAGCCAGGCGAACCGCTTGAGCTTCCAATCGATTGATGTGCCAGCGAGATTGGACCAGAGATCAATACCCCTGAGTAGACTGGGTCTGGCACACAGCTCCCCAGCCGGAGAGGCTGGCGTCCGTTACCACGATCCACTGCGGCGTCTGAAGGGGCATCCCCTTCTGAAGATGGGCAGGCGATAGCCACCACTGCAGTTTGACGACGTAGACTCAGAGCGGGAGGGGTGCCCGAAATTGTTCCAATACCAGTTTCCAGCAGGATAGCAAGGCTTTCTGTAACAGACGCATATGTGCAAAAGCCCAAGGGACCAGATCGATAGTGGAAGCCATGGATCCCAGACCTTGAAGATAGTCCCAGGCCGTTGTCAGGGCAAGAGAGAAAATTGTGCACTTCGACCCTGAGTTTCAGCGATCGGTCCTCCGGAAGAAACACCTTGCCGACTAATGTCAAACCACGCCCCTAGAAATTCCAAAGTCTGGGATGGTTGAAATTTGCTCTTGGGAAAGTTGATGACCCACCCCAGAGAGGTCAGACAAAACAGGACCTTGCTGACCGCCAGCTTGCAAAGAGACTCAGATTTGGCTCGAATGAGCCAAATGTCCAGATAAGGATGGACTAGGACTCCGTCAACGCAGGGTGGCCGCCACTACCACCATTACCTTGGTGAAAGTGCGCGGCACAGTGGCGAGACAGAAGGGGATTGCACGAAACTGAAAATGTTGGCCCAGTATCTTGAACCGAAGATACCGCTGGTGATCGCAGCAAATCGGGATGTGTAGGTAGGCCTCCGTCAGATCAAGCGACGCTAGGAATTCTCCGGAGCGAACCACCGCTATTACCGCCCTCAAAGTTTCCATCCGAAAATGGGGAACCTTGAAAGCCCGGTTGATGCGTTTGAGATCCAAAATTGAACAAAAGGAGCCCTCCTTTTTGGGAACGACGAAGGTGGTGGAATATTGGCCGAACCCTTGTTCCTCCACTGGGACTGGGAATATGGCACCCAGGTCCAGCAGCCTGTTCAGGATCTGTTCGACCACAGGCCTCTTTCGACTTCCGCAGGGGAAAATTAGGTGAAGATCCGTTAGGTCTCGAGCAAATTCTAACATGTAGCCTTTTTCTATCACCTCTAGGACCCACAGATCCGTCGTTATGTTGGCCCATTCCTCGAGAAACTGGGACAGCCATCCACCTAAGTTTTGAATGGAGGAACGAGCCGGCCCCATTTCATTGGGAGGAGGACTTTGTGGCCGAGTGTTGCTGGCTACCATCCCTGAACGGTCGGCATCCCCGAAAGGAATGAGACCAGGATTGGGATCGGGAAGCATTACCTCTCGGGAAGGAACCCCGTGCTTTGGTGTTAAAACGACGTTGCCCCCTGAATTGAGTGCGAGAGGGTAAGAAAGGCTGACTGATTCGGGCGGTCCTCCGGCAACTTATGAACCTCATTTTCCCCCAGAGATTTGATAAGTTGCTCTAGGTCCTCACCAAGAAGCAACTGTCCCTTGAAGGGAAGAGTTCCCAACTGCGCTTTGGAAGAGGCGTCCGCAGACCAATTCTCAGAGGCGGCGCCTGGCCAAAGCCGCGAAGACCATAGCTTTGGCTTGCACTTGCAGAACATCGTAAAGGGTGTCCACCTCATACTCAATCGCTCCTTCCAAGCGATCCGCCTGCTCCGTGCCTCTGCAGATGGGAGGTCTTGGGTGCTGAGTAATTGCTGAACCCACCTAAGGCTCGCCCGCTGCATGAGACTGCCACAGATTGTCACCCCGAATCTCAAGGACCAGACCTCAAATATGCGTTTGAAGTAAAATTCCAACTTGTGGTCCTGGACATCCTTCAGAGCCGTAGACACCACCACCGGGATGGTGTGTTTGGTAACCAGTGAAACAGAGGAATCCACCTTGGGCATCTTAAGCAAATTCAAGAAGTCCTCAGAGAGGGGGTAGAGCTTGTCAATAGCCTACCCACTTATTTTATTTATTATTTTTATTATACCGAATTTCATGACTGGAATCACATCAACCCGGTTTACAATTAACAATGTGTGTAAGGCAGAGAGTAACATAATAAACAATATTCCCCATTCAAACTTCAAATACAGAAAACAATATTATGGATGTGAGAAAGTTACAATAAAACAGGGAAAATTAACTAGGATCTGGAAAGGGGAGAAACTGAACAAAGAAATATTTACATTTCAGCCAACTGCATCAATAAATATATATATAATATAATATTGTGTATATATAGTAGTATAGCAAAAATGAGTATATATGATACAGTTGTGAAGGAAGATAATATGGTGCTGTGTATGAGTGTAGAGTTGGTGGGTTTTTATTTCAATCCAAATTTTTGAATAAGCGAATGTGCTGTTGGGTGGAGGATTTAATCAAGGGCTGGGAATGCTTTTTTAAAAAGCCAAGTTTTTAGTCTTTTCCTAAATGTTAGAGTGCATGGTTCTTGTCTCAAGTCAGGTGGATTAGAGTTCCAAAGAGTTGGACCTGCTGAGAAGAAAGCTCTGAGACTGTAGGATTTATGTTGGTAGGTTTTGGCTTGTGGGACCTGAAGTGATTCTTTGTAGTATTCCCTGATGGGTCTGGCGGATGTGTGTTTTTTGAAAGGGATTTGTAGGTCGAGATGAGTGTGTTGGTGGATGGCCTTGTAGATGACGGAGTCATCTACAAGGCCATCTTGGAGTCCTGCCTCAGAGGACTCCCATTCCCTAAGAAGCATCAGCTTGTGCATAGGATGAAATGGAAAAGTACATGGAAGAGCCCTAAGTCCCGCAAGGACTGGGTCCATGTTGGCAGGCATTGCGGCCGTAACCGTATCCGCAGGGGACACCCTCAATTCCCAGTTCCTGCAAGATGAAGGGAATGAGTGGTTCCAGTTCCTCCATTTGAAACAGAGGACCCGAGGATCGTCCCCCTCGAGGGGGGGGGAGGGGGGTGTTAGCAAGCAAAGGATCAACATCCGGATGTGGAGTCGGGGCCGGCGGTGGGGGGTCTGGATGCAGCGGGACCCCCGGAACCACCCTGACCCTAACAGAGCCCTGTCCCTCCGGCGCCTTTGGAGGTTGCGGAGAAGAAATTTGCAGGTTTTTAGGCGGGGGGTCCAGGGATGGATCTTCCTCCTGCTGTAAGCTAGCTAGATAGGACTTGTGTATAAGAAGCACAAACTCTGGGGAGAAACGAGACAGACTTCCTGGGGGGGGGGGGGGGGGGGGGGCTCAAATCTGGTGGGGAAACTATAGAATCGGGCTCACCTTCTTCCTGCATATCTGATTCTGCATTAGAGCCTGCTTCCAAGATGTCCGCCATTCCCGCGTTGTTTTGGGCCGGGAGCGGCCTGGGCACGCGGCGTGGAACTCGCCCCCGGGTCACCGTGGGCAAGGGGACCAATGAGGGACCCTCCCCACCCGGTAGGCACCCTGAACAGAGGCCTCCGCGGTAGAGCCGCGTGGCAGGCTCTCCACAGGCCTTACAGGCGTTGGGACGCGGCATCAGCATGGGAGGAAACAAATTGCTGAAAAAGTAAAAACAGCTGAGCTGTGCAGGGCTGAAGCTGGTCACCAGAGGCAGCGACTGAACTCTGCACACTGCCGGAGCTGTCCACAGTGCTTAAGAGGTAATAAAACCAAGCAAATTAGAAAACCAGCCCTGCCTGTACCCTTTTTTGGTTTTTTTTTAATAGCTTAGCAAATCCAGGGGAAAACACTCCCTCACAAGCCAAAGGGTACTGTTCAACAATGGACAGCTAACCAATGGGGGAGTGACTGGACCACCAGTATCACCCCAGATGGTCACCGGGAAAGAGGAGCCTAGGGTGAAAAAAAGTGGAGGGCAAGCCCTCCCTAGGCTCCCAGCAGAGCGGAGAGACCGAACTGTCTCTGTGAGAGAAAAAAAAAAAAAGGAGAAATCTTTTCAAGTCTTTTTTTTTTTTTTTAAACCAAGAATTAAATACTTGCTTGATCCAGACCAGAAAGGAAAGAAGATACCCTCAGGGAAACTAAGGGAAGAAGGAGGGGAACCATAGGTTCAGCTGCCTGCATCTGCTGGAGACAGATGAATACTGAAGGGGTGTAGGGTAGACTCTGTCCTGATATAGGATACCCCTTACAGTTTTGGTCTGTTTCCATCTGCTGGACAGGAGGCTCAACCCACAGTCTGGACTGATCCGGGTTCGTACAGGCAATGTAAATTAGCTGTAGAAACTGAAATATATGAAAGCTCGGACACCAAGCAGAAAATGTTTACTGTTAAATGAAATTTGCTAGAGAACAAACAAAACAAGTACAATTTTAAAACCTGAACTTGTGTGTACGTCATCTTATCTGCTTAGGTCAAAGAACTAACAGTGTGGGGAGGGTGGGGTAGGATTAGTTGCATAGTCATTAAAAGGCTAATTGGATCCAACATGCATGAGTGTGACCGTGCTCCTGACGTGAATGCTCTTGGGTGCATGCAGGGAATAAGGCTAAAAATGTTTTTTAAAGTGACCAAATCTGTACTAATTAAAGCTAGTACTTGTCATTAGAATTTTTGAGCAACGACAGTAATCTGTCCTTTCACAGAAAGGAAACATATGGCAGCAGATCAGGACCACTAAGGCACATCTGTTCTGTCCAGTTTGCTTTTCCTTCACAATTAAGGATTCTGTTTATATCCCATGCCCTCTTGAAATCTGTCACTGTTTTTGTCTTCGTCACCTCCAATGGGGCCCAAGGGTCATTCAGAAAGGGCTGTTTAAGGTGGCAGAGACACACTTGCTTAAATTCCCCATTAGTGATTTGTTTGCATAATGTTGAAAGGAAAGTGGTGCTGGTAGCTGAGAAGCCTCATGACATTCCAAGCAGATTCTGGAAAGCAGAAGAATCATGCATGATTATCTTTTTCTCCATTCTCAAGAGCCCGGTTTTTATTATATTTTTTTTTAATTTTATTTATTTATTTTTAAAGAGGCGGGCCAGAAAGTTGAGAGGTTAACACATTACATTAACAGCAAGTAGCATTCTACCAGCTCCTTATGCTATGCTCTACTTTCCTTACTCAAAAGAATGCAGCAAAAGACACATCTTGCAAGCTAAAATAGTTCTAGATAGCAGCAGCAAATACTGGCAGCCAGCAGAAATACTGGACAAGACAAGTGAAAACAGCAAGGGGAAAGATATAAGCAAGCAATTTTATTATAAATATTTATGAACAAAACAATGAAGAAAAAGATCAGGCTTGTTGACAGATTCACAATTTAAAAAAAAACTATTTAACATTTTTCAGCATGACTGACTGCCTTCTCCTCAGACGATACATTCTGCGTTTTGCATCTGTTTGCCTTTGCATACAAACCAAACCATTTGTATTGCCTCTCTGCCCAGAGGGTACACAAAAAGTACCTTTCTTTGTAGGTGGTTGTTCCTCAGGGACATGCTCATTTGATAGACGCTTTCTTGCCAGAGCCTGAGAATTTTCTTTAGAATCATTTAGCTGGATGTCAGTCAGTACTTTAGAATTCATCCTTAGCATTTCTCCTTTGATACTACTTACAGTCTTGTCCTGTGTCAAAAATTGTAATTAATTATGTAAACTAACATTAACAAGTGCAGTAACATTACTAATGCCATTATTTCTCCCCAAATGAGACCAGTACATCCCAAACTCTATAAATCATTAAGCTCTGGCTCTATAGGTTTGCCCAGAGCAATAATATAAAGAATGAACAGACTTCCATTTATGCAACTCACCTTAGCAGGTGTCATTTTCTCTTTCCTAATTAAGCTCTCTTTGTATGAGGAGTACTGTGAGCTTGATTCAAGCAAAACCCTTATATTAAAGGGTCATGAAAGGCAGGGATCTACCTATTAAGTGTAATTATTTTTATTAGACCAATATATAAATAGTCCATAAGTGTAGTGTACACGATCCTTCAAGATCACTTAGTTTGGTTCAGCTAATGTGGTCTTGAAAACGCATGCATAGCACATTTATGGACTATTTATAATTGAGAAATTACTTACCTGATAATTTTGTTTTCCTTAGTGTAGACAGATTGACTCAGGACGAATGGGTTATGCTAGCAGACAGACGGAATCAGATTTCAAAGCTGACATCACCCTAGGTACAACCCTGCAGCGACCTCAGCTATTCAGTATTCTCTTCAAAAGCCATTGTGGACTAAAGCATTGAGAAACTTGATTAAAAAACTTGGAAGGCCAGAGACCGTAGCCACCCTCAGACATAAGCGCTGAATCCCAGCCAACTCATAGAAATACCGGATCCAGGGATAGGAGGATGGTCTACCTGTAGTCCTTGAGGACTAGGTTCATCTGCTCTACCTTGGCACTATTCATGGGCAACCGTGGGCGGGATGCTGAGTCCATCTATTACTCCTGGGGGAAATTCTGTGCAAAAAAAACAAAATTCTGCAAATTTTATATTGGTCAAAACAACAATTTACATGACAATCTAACAGGCCGATACAGAAAAACACGCAGGAGAGCTGGCGAGCGCCTGTTCTCCCGGCGCACGCACAGGCCACTCTCCTGGGCACGCGATTCAGGAGGGTGGCCTATGCAAATTAGGGCCCGCAGTAAAAGGAGACGCTAGGGACACTAGCGCCTCCATTTTGACAGAAGCGGCAGCTGTCAGCGGGTTTGACAGCCGATGCTCAATTTTGCCGGCATCGGTTCTCAAACCCGCTAACAGCCACGGGTTCGGAAAACGGACGCTGTCATAATTGAGCATCCGTCTTCCGTCCCGGGGGCCTTTTTTTTTTTTTTTAACTTTTGGGGCCTCTGACTTAATATCGTTATGATCGGAGAGTGTACAGAAAAGCAGAGTGGCCTTGGAGGGAACGGAGGAAGGCTGTGCGGCCCAGCGCACACAAGTTGCACAATTGTGCACCCCCCTTGCGTGCCAACCCTGGATTTTATAACATGCGCGCAGCTGCGCACGCATGTTATAAAAAGGGGCGTAGATTTGTGCGCCGGGTTGCGCGCACAAATCTACGCCCACATGTAGTTTTTAAAATCTGGCCCTGTAAGTATCCCTTCCACTCGCTCTCCCTACTCCCCTGGCCACTTTGCCCTCTCAGGCCCCAACTCCTCCACCTGCAGTATCTCTCCTCTCCACCTCTAGGCTCAACCCCCTTCCACTCTATCGCCAGTCCCAGAGTTTGACCCTGTTCTTAGTACTGCCCCTCACACAGGCTCCCTCTGTCCCTCCCTCTCACACACATGCTCCCTCTCTAGTACACGAACACTCTCATACAGGCTCCCTCACACTCTCGCATACACATCCCCTCATACAGGGTCCCTCTCTCTTACATACACACACACACACACAAGCTCCCTTTCTCTCACACATACATCCTCACACAGGCTACCTATGTCTCTATCATGCACCCCTCCACAAAGGCTCTGTCTCACACACAATCCCTTCACACAGGCTAGCACCCTCACATACACATGATCCCTTTTTCATACACACGAGCTCCCAATCTCTCACACACTCCTTCACAATCTCCTCATATAAGCTCCTTCTGGCACCCACATTCAAGCATCCATCCCCCCCCCCCCAACTCACCTCCCATGCTCTCTCACACCCTCCTGCACAACCCTTCCCTCTCACATCCCTTCCCCTCCCCCACACACATTCACTCTCACCTGGGCCTTCATCTTCGCCATGAGAAAAGCACACTCCACTCGTGGCACATGGGGGCCTTCATCTTTGCCACGAGCGGAGAACACTTCCTTAGCAGCACACAGGGGCCTTCATCTTCGCACGCTCCGTTCACGGCATGCCGGGGTCTCCTCTGCCATTTTCTGACGACATAGGACTGATTCAAGGTCAGGCTGTGCAGCCCTAATATGGCAGGCAGCACAAAGGGAGTGGCACTTGTGGTTCTTAGCTGCTGGAGCCATAGTTCCTGTGACTTGTGCATTCAGTCGGATAGCACCTGACCTCAAGCACGCAGAATTCTGTCCTGACCTGTGCATGAAGAGCGACAGGTTGTGCGCTGGTGCCTGCCCACAGTTATGCACTCAGTTGGGCATAACCGTGGGCTAAGGAGCTCGGTCAGCTATGGGTGCAGGAGCGCGTGCACTAGGCGCATAGGAACGCACACATCTCCGGGCACATTAGGCGCACAGGACCGAGCGCGAAAGGTGCACAAGCGCTTTAGGTGCCCCAGGACACGCATAACTCTGTGCGTGATGGCCGCTAAGTGCGCACCTATGCGCGTAGTAGGCACACAACAGGGCCGGCCTGCACCGTGCGTACTGCCGGATGGCAGGAAAGATGGGACCGCACAAAACCACATGCAACATGACGCCTACCAGTGGAGTGACCACCAAACCCAGAGCAGGGCCTAGCCCATTGGGGAGGGGGGTACTCAACCCACTCAGAAACCCACTTCCCTTGACGCAGCAGGATCAGGGACATCAGTACGGCTCACCAAGCAAAGAAACTGGAGGAAAGACTTACCAAAGTCCTTCCTTGTCTCTGGATCAGAGGAGTTCTTCCTTGCTTACCGGCTGAGTCCAGAGACTGTCTCCGGCTGTGGGGGGAGAGGGCATAGGCCGTCACCACTGTGCTCTGCTTCCTCCACCCACTGCCAGTCCACACCGGGAACCAGCTACCGGACCAAGGCTCACCTCTGAGGAATCTCTGAGATCGCCTCAGGAATTCTCAACTGGGGGAAGAACCATTAGGAATCACCGCAGGAGAGCAGGGCTCGATACTCTCCAATTGAGGTAAAACTTTTTAGATTCTCAGGAGTAGTGTGTTCCTGATAGGGAGACAGTCCACATCTGCTAAGAGACGGAAAGATACTGAATGGCTGAGGTCACTGCAGAAGTATACCTAGGATGACATCAGCTTTGAAATCTGACTCAGTGTCCATCTGCTAGCAGGGGAACACGCAACTCACTGGTCCTGAGTCCATCTGGCTACATGCTAGGAAATGGCCTAATAACTGAATTCTTTGCAAGTTATGCATTTTTCTTCAAGATCAATACACTTAACTGATATCCTGCACTTTAGGGAAATGTATTTCAATGTACATTCTCTTGCATGAAAAACCATTCCACAGTAATTTGGTAGATTTTGGCAAATAAGGATCAGTTGGCCCAACAAATCTGCCCACAAGTTTTCCCAAAAGTTCTTCATAAAGATTTTACTAGTTTGCAACTTACATAGTCTTCCATTTTCTTTTCCCAGTAGGATACCAAGTCTTGTAGTTTAGTTATAGCACACTCCTTTTCTTGGACAATAGATATCAGATCTTCAATTCTTGTATTTTGCACAGCAATTTTCTTTTAGAGAAAAAAAATCCACAATTACAATTTATGTAACCCTACTTAGGGTCACTAGAGTTTTTTTGGGTTTTTTTTGCTACAGTTCCTGCTCTCTAGAGTCAAGAGGTCATGTCTCTTAAGCTCTTGTAGAGTGAAGCCTCCTATTTAGGAGGGGGTAGAGAGGGAATTGGTGTCTGCCTGCCTCTGCTGGGAGACAGAGAAATACCGAAGGGATGCAGTGTGAGCACTGTCCTGATATACGATACCTTTTCAGTTTTTCCTCTGTCTCCCTCTGCTGAACAGGAGGCTCAACCCACTGTCTGGACTGATCTGGGTACGTACAGGGAACCAGTTGTTCCACAAGAATTTTCTTTGAACTGTTATGGATCTACAATAACATCGTATTTTGGAACCAAGTCTCAAGTGGGAACATTGGACTTGTCAAGGTTAGTAAGTCTTCCCTTGTGCCTCCCAGAGATTTTTTCTGATCCTTTTTGGCAATCCCTAGGAGACTGACTGGTCCTAGGGCTGCAACCAGGTAAAATCCCTACCCCTGCAGCCACCATAGGTTATCCAGAGAAAAGAAAGGGTGACATTTAATGAAATACAACATGATAATTGCTGTTTAACATGGGACCCAGTTTATAAAGGTTTTCTCCTCCCTTTTTTCGGTCCATAGGAAAACCATCTGAAAATTAGACCCATAAACCCTGATAGTTCCAGTTTTTAAGCTTAAGTCCCTCAAAGTTTCTAGCCACTACAATAATTTCTCAGTGATATCTAGTATGCATGCAAATATTCAAGCCAGGTAAATTCATCTGTAATGCTTCCTAAAAATTACCTTAGTAGCCTCTTCTAGCTGAACAGTTGATATACTCATTTTTTTCATGTGCTCTTCCAGCTCTAAAATAAAAGAAAAAAATAACTTCAAAATTATAGTTTATAGAACCAAAAGTTGAAGGTGACATGCAAATATTAAACATATGATATTCCATCCATTTTACAAGCACACATTCCAGTGTCATAAGTAGAAAGATAAGGTAAAGTATGATGTAAATAAATAAGTGAAGGCTCTGCTGCTGCATGGTAACTAGCACTCATTTCTCCTAGTTAATAGTCTTCAAGAAGGGGAGAACAATTTCTACAAAATATAAACCAATAATTTATACTGCATGCATTTTTTTTTATTTCACATACCATTTAGACTGATAACATATGATGAACATTACATTCAATATGCTACACTTGGGATAGCGTGTTCAAAGTTTGAGGAGAAGTACTGAAGTGTTTAGGAAATTTATTTTTATTAAAGTCCATATTCAGCCACCATCCGGTTCTGCTAGTTAGCTGGCTAACTAATGCTGTATAATCAGCGGTGCAGCTGCACCGCTGAATATACCCAGCTATCTTGAAGATAGTTATGTATAACCTGCTAACTTTAAGAAAGCCCTTTAGCCCAAGTAGAGTTGGCTGGATAAATCAACTAATGCTGAAAATTGAATTAACTGGTTAATTTATCCAGCCAACTCAAAAGAAAATTAGTTTCTTACCTGATAATTTTTGTTCCTGTAGTACCATGGATCAGTCCAGACTCCTTGGTTTGGCCCCTCCCTCCAGCAAATGGAGACAGTATTTACCATAACAACGCTCCGCCTATAAATAGAATGGTGCCACCTACAATCCAGCAGTATTACTCAATGTCAAAGCAGAATATCTCATCAATACCACTTAACCCTCCTGGGAACCGAACCTGTAGAACCACTTGAGGACAGTCAATCGCAATTTCTTCAGACCTAAAAATTAACTGCATAATAACTGGGCAGACTCTCCCTTACTTCCATGCCTCTTACAGGCGGGACTCTGGACCGATCCGTGGTACTACAGGAATGAAAATTATCAGGTAAGAAACTAATTTTCCTCTCTCTGTATGTACTCTGATCAGTCCAGACTCCTGGGATGTACCAAATCTACCTTATCTGGGATGGGATCCGGAGAGGCTTGCTTGAAGCACACCTTCTCCAAAACCACATGCAAGGATTTTCACGTAGCCACCCTGCAGCGAAACCATCTGGTACTCCGCCCAAGACACTGCATGCGAAAGAGTAGAGTGAGCCCTTAGACCAACAGGAAGAGATCTACCATGAAGCAGATAGGGCGAGCTAATAGCCTCCTTCAGCCAGTGAGCTATGGTAGTCTTGGAGGCCATATGATCACGCTTGGAGCCACTCCACAGCACAAAAAGATGGTCCGTCACCCGAAACTCATTCGTAACCTCCAGATAACGGAGCAATGCTGCGCGAACATCCAGCTTCCGCAAGTCTCTAGACAAGGGATCCGAACGAACTAACTCCGTGAAAGCTGGCAACTCCGATTGGTTGACATGAAAAGAAGAAACCACTTTCAGCAGAAAAGAAGTCACTGTCCGTAATGAAACCCCGGATTCCGAAATTCGCAAAAGAAGTTCTCTACAGGAAAGAGCCTGGAGTTCCGACACTCTACGAGCCGATGTGATGGCCACCAGAAAGATCACCTTCAAGGTAAGATCTTTCAGAGTTGACCATTTCAAAGGCTCAGAGGGTGCCGAGCTTAGAGCTTAAGGACTAAATTCAGACTCCAAGACGGACAAGGATGCCTCAGCGGAGGACGCAAGTGCTTTGCTCTCCATAGGAAAATGTGCCTTGTATAGAGCCACGCAAACCACCAAGAACCGCCACCTGAACTCTGAGGGAACTGCATGACAAGCCCTTGAACAGACTCACTTGAAAGAAACACAGAATATCCTACACAGAGGCCTGGCTAGGAGCTACCTCTCAATCCAGACAACAAGACTCAAAAAAATCCTCCATACTCTAACATACGCTAGGTTGGTGGATGTCTTACGCGATCTCAGGAGCGTAGCCAATACGGATGGAGAATAGCCTTTGCAACTTAACCGTTGCCTTTCAAAAGCCATGCCGCTAGACAGAAGCGATAGACTCCTTCCAAACAAACGGGCCCTTGATGCAGTAGGTCTGGAAGATCTGGAAACCGCAGCGGTCCCGTCACCATTAAGATTGAGAAGGTCCGCAAACCATGGACGCCTCGGTCACTCTGGGGCTACCAGGATGACCCCCGCTGGATGGATCTCTATTCGCCTGAGCATTTTGCTGATCAATGGCCAAGGTGAGAAGATGTACAGCAGACTGCGGAGACCCCAAAACAACCTTTTTTTTCTTTTTTTTTTTTTGAGTTGGAGATCAAATTTTCTATCTCATAGGTACTGGAGGGCTGTCGCTCCCATAACCGGGATAGTGGCCTTTTTTATTTTTGACTGTGACCACCACCGCGGACACCTTGGGGACTCGAAGAAGGTTCAAAGTGTCCTTCGGTAGAGAATATAGCTCATTCATAGCATTAATAACCTATCATCCCAAATCAAGGATGATCTCCTCTCTGAACAGCAAGTCCGAGATGGCCACAAAAATGAATAGGAAAAAAGGAGTAGTAGGACCCCAGGTTGGGCACCTCTGGCAGCCTGATGTCGAACTCATCTAGAATAGCAGGGACCAGCAGACGCAATACCTCATTTCGAAACAGGTGGACCAGCTTTGAGACACACCCATCCACAACCTGGGAACCCCGACCTGGATCCTGTTGCGGATCAGCGCCCACATTTACTCCCAGTGGGGGCTCGGAATGTATGTCCCGGTCCTGTGAGTCAGAGATTTGTTCTGAAGAATCTGAATCCGGAAGGGACGCCTCTGATCCGAACGGGCGCTTAACCTTCATGGAGCCAGCACTATCCTGAGCCTTAGCCCGCTTCGCAGAGCTAGCCTTGGACACAGTAAAGAAGCATTCCCTCCAGCCCGCTGTTTTCCAAATGTTTTGGCCTTAAAGGCCCTGGACATTAACAAATTAAACTCTGAGGCACAGGATGAAGAAGAAGAGGAAGAAGCAGCCCCCTCAGGGCTGTCCTTTGCAGACGAGAGATGCGTAAATGTCTTGCCGCCCCTGGGGGCCCTCTACTGTCTAGAAAAAGAGCGGCAGGAAAATATCTTCCCCCAGCGTCTCTTGCGGCAGCTCTAAAAGAGCTCAAAATGGCGCCCGTTCCCACGCTCAGCGGGAACGGAGCGAGAGGAAGGCCGCTATGCCCCAGCCCCCAGAGCCCTGCCAAACCTTCTGACCAGCAGAGGATCCCTCCCCCCTGGGAAGGCATGACAAGCAGAGGCCGACCCCCTTACAGATGCAATCGCGCCAAGCCGCACATGTGGCCCACCGAGCTTTTCGGCATCGGGCAGGCAGGCAAAAGTCAGTTAGAGCGCAACCCAAAAACAGCTGTGAAAACGGCGGCAAAAGACACAGCCTTGACAACAGGAAAAAACAAATAGCGTTCACCGAAAAGCCCCGACTTTTTTTTTCTCAAAACAAAACTTGCCCGTCAGCCGTCCAACGATCCTGCTCCAACTGGGGGAGTGAGCCGGGCTCCCAGTTATCACCCCAGAGCTGCTAGGAGGTTGTAATAGGGTCCTCGACCCTGGGTTGCAGCTGCCTCACACACCAGAGGGGATGGTCCCCTCAGGACCTCACATCCCACTGGGAGGCTGAAGAACTCTGCATCGGATCTCTGCTGCTCTTACCTTTATCTTTTTTTTTTTTGTAAAAAACAGAATAAATTGCAAAGGACAGTCCCTAAGACTAACTTCTAATTCCTCTTTTTTTTTTTTTTTTTTTTTTAAAGCCTGGTAACCAATGAACCTTGTTCTCCCCTAGAGATTGGATCATATCCTCCAGGTCCTTGCCAAAAAGCAACTTTCCTTTAAAGGGAAGGGATCCCAGCTGCACCTTGGAGGATACATCCACCAACCAGTTTCTTAACCATAGGAGTCTACGGGCTGAGACCGCTGATACCATGGATCTCACAGACGTCCACAGCATCAGCGCAGTATGCCATCGACACCTCCAAACGGCCAGCCTGGGCAGCTTCCTCATCTGAGAAGCCAGCGTTTGGCTTGTAACTGCTGAACCCAGCAGAGGCCGTCCATAATGCAAAATTGCTGCAGATAGCAGCCCTAACTCCCAGTGCTGAAACCTCAAATATCCTCTTAAGCTGCAACTCCAACTTCCTGTCCTGCAGGTCTGAGTGCTGCCACCCCAGTAACCGGGCTCATGGTCTTCTTGGGCACTCGTAGCAGGTCCAAAGCATCCTCTCTGGCAGAGGATAGAGCTTATCCATGGCCTTTACTCACCTTCAAGCCAAGATCCGGGGTATCCCATTCCCGGAACAGTAAGTCTCTAGCCAAGAAATGAAAAGGAAATGTGGTTGCAGGGCCCCTCAGATCCAACAAGACAGGATCCATAGCCCCCAGTTTGGATTCTTCTGGTGGACCCTCAATGCCCAACTCAGCTAGAATAGAAGGAATAAGAGGCCCCAATTCCTCTTTCCTAAAGAGGCGGACCACCTTAAGGTCATCTCCATCCGCAACATGTGAACTCCTCGCTGAGCCTTGCTGCTGTAAATTTGGGTCCACATCCACCCCCTGCGGGGGCTTGGACTGAATGTCCGGGTCTACTGGGTCTGTATCCTGCCCAGAAGTATCAGTATCCATCTGAGGCAGCCCAGTACGGAGAGGGTGCTTAGGTTTGGATGGTGCCGAACCACCCTTAGACCCAGACTGCTTCTTAGCACGAGGTTTGGACCCCAGCGAGGCTAATTTTCCTCCAGCTTGTAGCTTTTCCAGACTTCCTTACCTTATAAGGCTTATGGAGTAACAATACAAACTGAAGAAAAGGAGAAAGGGGAGAAGGAGTCAGTAGCCCCCCCTCAGGGCCATCCTCCATCGCTGAAGAATTAGGCTGCAAAAGGTTCCCTTTCTCCTAGAAACCTTGGCTGAGGAGAAAGAGGCAGTAAAAACCACTCCCCCAGAGCAGCCTGAGGAGCAGATCTAAGTGTCTGCAAAAATGGCCACCGTTCCCCGCGCTGAGTGGGAATGGATCAGCCCCAGCCTGACCAGAAACAGCTGATCGTGAAGGAACTCAGGCAGACTTAGTTTTAGTGATTTTCTGCACTTTCACGGCACTGGAGGCTCCCTCCCCCCCATAGACATGCTGAGCAGAGGCCGTCCTAGGATAGACATGCATGAGCCGAGCCACATGCACAACACGAAGGAGACCATGGCATCGGGAGAGAAGAGAAACTACACAGAAAAAAAAACCAAGAATAGCAAATTCGGACACCCCCGCACCAAAAACGCGCCAAAACAGGAAGGAGAGAGTTGTCATCGAAAGCTGACGGGAAAGTTAGATTTTTTTTTTTTTTTTTTTTAAACTTCACCACACAGACCAGACTGTAGGTTTTGCACCTGAACCATATGCTGCAGACAGAGCAATACTGCCGGACTGTAGGTGGCACCATTCTAATTTATAGGCAGACCATTGTTGTTTATTTTAAAGATTTTATAAACCGACAACCGTTTGCACATCGTATCGGTTTACAGATAACTTAGAACAATAAATATCAAATAGGCATGGCCTTTACAAAGAACAAAAAACAAAAGGAGTACAACAAGAAACCTAAGAACTTAGTTAATACATTCAACTGGGAGTAGCATAAATTGGGGGAGGAGAATACAACAAAGTGAAAAGAGGGAGGCTATGTACAAAGGTTCAGAAAATACATTCGTTGAAATTGCTGAGTTTTTTCGGGGGAAAAACAGGAGAATTTGAAAGGCCTAAGAGGGGTACTGCTTAGATTTAAAGGAGTTGTCATTAGGAATAGTTTATCTACGAAAAACTAGACATTTGGAGAGATTGTAAAGTTTCTGGAGTGCTTTTCGTTTTTTCAAACACGACAATGCGATGAGATTTTTATCAGTAGGTCACAGAAGGAGTAGGGTTAGTGTGGGTGGATAAAGAGGGGTAGGTTTGTAGGAAGAGCCACGTTAATTTTTTTAATTTGGGTGTGGAAGTTTCAGTGCGTAGGTCAGGGGGCATGGAGTTCCAAAGTGTGGGGCCAGCAAGCGTGAAGGCTCTGTTTGTTGTAGAGATGGGTCTAGTGGATTTTATAGAGGGAGTGCAGAGGGTTCCTTAGAGAGAGGAGCGTGTTGGTCTTATGGAAGTTTGAGGAAGGAACGGGGGATTTATCCAGTGGTAATGCTCATTGGCAATGCTTTTGTGAATGAGGGTAAGAGGATGCGTGATTGCATCGGTAGCCAGTGAAGATCAATCGGAGTGGGAGTGATGTGGTCCTTCTTATTGGAGTTTGTGAGGTTGCGTGCAGTGGCATTTTGGAGGAGTTGCAACGGTTTGATGTGGGTAGCAGGGAGGCCAAGGAGAAGGGTGTTGTAGTAGTCTAATTTGGAAAAAATGGACTGAGTACTGTACGGAAGTCAGAGAAGTATAGAAGAGGTTTGAATTTAAAGGTTTGCAGTTTGAAATAGCAGTTGCTGAGGATAGATTTGATGTAGGGTTTGAAGGTGAGTTGGTTGTCAAGTATGACACCTAGGTTTCGTGTGTAGGTAGGGCAAGTGGATGAGGAGAAGGCGGTAGGTATAGGGATTGATGAGTGTTTAGAGGAGATGAAAAGGAGTTCAGTTTTTTGGGGTTGAGAAACAAGTGCATATTAGTGAGGAGCTGATTAATGGAGGCAAGACAAGTTTCCCAATTTTGGAGAGCGGTGAGGAGGGAATTTGTGAAAGGGACGAGGATTTGCACGTCATCTGTGTAGATGAAGTGCGTGAAACCAAGCTTAGAAAGAAGGGTGGTAAGAGGGAGCATGTAAATGTTAAACAGGGTAGAAGAGAGGGAAGAGCCTTGGGGGACACCACAATCAAGGTTTACAGGGTTGGATTCTTTATTATCAGTGATGACTGTGTAACCGATTTTGGAGGTATGATTTTATCCAGGATAGGGCAGTTCCAGAGATCCCTATACTGGTGAGAATGTTGAAAAGGATGTTGTAGTTGACGGTGTCGAAAGCGGCAGAAATATCAAGCATAGCGATGAGATGGGAGTTTCCGGCATCCATTCCTTTGATTAGTGAGTCTGTTAGGGAGAGGAGCAGGGTTTCCGTGCGGAGGTGTTTCCGAAAACCATATTGTGTGGGTGGGAAGATATTGTTTTGTTCTAGATAGTCAGAAAGTCGAGAATTTACCAGTTTCTCCAGGACTTTGGAAAGGAAAGGGAGATTGGAGATGGGTCTGAGATTAGATAGGTTGGAGGGATCAAGGGAGGGTTTTTTCAGGATAGGCTTGACAAAAGCCTGTTTTAGAGAGTTTGGGACTGTGCCTTGTTCTAAGGAACAGTTCGCGATTTTGGAAAGTGGTGTGGCTATGGTTTTGGGAATAGAGAGTAAGAGTTTGGTGGGAATGGTTTCAAGGGGATGGGAGGATGATCTCATCTTTAAGATATTTTCGATTTCAAGGGAGGAGGAGAGTTCGAAAGATGACAGGCGGATATGTTGGTGATGGGAAGTGTTATATTGTTAGTGTTAGGAGAGAATTTAGCAGTGATAGAAGACACTTTATTCTTAAAGAAATGAGCTATTTCATTGCAACGTTTTTATGATGAGGGTTCATGAGGTGGTGTCAAATTGGATCTGGTGAGATTGGAAATTAAGGTAAACAGGGCCTTGGCATTATATTGTAAGTGGTGAATTTTCTTGGCGTAATATTCTTTTTTTGTTTTTTGAATAGCTTTCCTGTATTCATATATGAGTTGGTAGTAGATATTTTTCGTGGCAGGAGAGGGGTGTTTTCGCCATCGTCTTTCAGCTGATCTGAGGTGGATTTTTTGGTTCTTGAGTTCAGGGAAGAACCAAGTTTTTTGTTTGTGTGGGTTGGAGTAACAGTTTTTTGTGAGATGGGGCACAGTTGGTTTGCAATGATGAGGGTAATATCTGACCAGGAGGAGACAGCGTTGTCAGCTGAATTTAAGTCAAGACGATTGGGAATGTCGGAGCAAGCTGAAGTGAGAGCGTCTAAGGAGCAGGTCTTACGGAACTGGAAGGATTTGGGTTGAGAGAAAGTGGAGGGGGATGGCAGTTCTAGTTCAAAAGTAGCTTTAATGACAGAGTGGTCAGACCAAGGGACAGGGAGGCAGGATGAGGAGTGGATGGTGTTAATGGCAGAGTTGGTGAAGATCAGGTCTAGGGTATGTCCGGCCTTGTGGGTCAGAGTGTGTATGATTTGTGTGAATCCCATCGCATCTAAGGAGGAGATGAACACTTCGCATGATGGAGGTTGTGGTATTGACTCAACATGAAGGTTGAAATCGCCAAGGAGAATAGTAGGAATGTCAGGAGAGAGAAAGTCAGCGAGGAATTCAATGAGGGGAGAGGCATCTTTCTCTAGTAGTCCCGGAGGAGTGTAAATCAGACAGATTTGTAGAGCGTTTGATTTGAAAAGGCCTACTTCATATTGGTTGGGGATATTGCATATTTGAGGTGTGAGTTTCAGTTCCTTTTTGGCAATGAGGAGTAATTCTCCTCCTCTTTTCTTTTTGCGGGGAATAGAGAAAATGTCATAGGTCTCAGCGGGAAGCTGATTGATAAGGGGAGTATCAGAGGATTTAAACCATGTTTCTGTTACGGCACAGATTTCTGGTTTGGAGTCAGTAAGGAGATCATGGAGTAGGTGAGTTGTTTTTTTTTGCAGGGACTGGGCGTTGAATAGAAGTAGGGAGATAAGGGACTATCTCCCTACTGGTAACTGCTCTGTCTCCATCTGCTGGAGGGGGGGCCAAACCCAGGAGTCTGGACTGATCCGGGGACATACAGGGAACTCCCTCCCCCATCTACCATTCTCTGCCCCTTACTTGTCCAGCTAAGCCACTCAGGTGGCTAAGCAGCACCTGCTGACTGTAGCCGGATATTTAGTGATGCCACTTAGCCGGCTAAGCGGCACCTGACTGTAGCCGGCTAAGCAGTTTTGAATATTGGGCTCTTTACTTTTAAGTTTATTCAAAATGTTCCAAAGAATTCTCTTTAGCATGTCTGTCCTTTCCACAACACATTTTCAAGACACCAAAAATATCCTGAAAGTCTTTTTGGAGGGGAGAGAACAGGAATTCATGTACACCCACACACATGCTGGAAAGTAGGTGCCATTATTTCTGCATGAAACTTGTTTTAATGTTATATATGTTGAAACAATCCTTTAAGTAACTTTACAACTTTAATAGTGTTTTATTCTCTACTTTTGTTGTCTATAATAATTAGTACCATCATTCTTACTACTTGTAATATAACTCATTAAGTCCTACCAATGGGACCCACACAGATGATAAAATGTTATCTAGAAATTAGGCTACTCAGTTTCCTTCTACTCTTTTGGGCTTCCAAGTCTATTCAAAATATCTACAGAGGCTATGTAACCTCCCTCCCACACAGGAGCTGTTAGCGATGCTTAATATATGTTAGAAGTGTAAAGGAAAGCAAAAGAAAAATGAAACCTATCTGGTTCTCAAAGGAGGTGGCTGACAAAATTAAGGCTAAAAGAACAGCATTCAAGAAATAAAAAAGATCCCAAAGGGAGGAGCACAAAACAATATTTGATTCAACTGAGGGAGACAAAGAAATTAATCAAGTCAGAAAAAAGTCAAGCGGAAGAGAGGATTGCCAAGGAGATAAAGAATGGTAACAAAACATTTTTCAGATACATCAGTGAAAAGAGAAAAGTTCAAAGCGGTATAGTGAAATTGAAAGGTGGAAATGATCAATGCGTGGAGAGAGACGAGGAAATGGCAGATATATTAAACAAATACTTCAGTTCTGTGTTCACTAAAGAAGACCCTGGAGAAGGACCATCTCTACACAACAAGAAACTGGAAGGAAGTGGAATAGACGAAAACCCTTTTACAGTAGAAAATGTATGGGAAGAGCTAAAGAATCTGAAAGTGGACAAAGCCATGGGACCTGATGGGATTCATCCAAGAATACTGAGGGAGCTCAGAGATGTGCTGGCGGGTCCGATGTGTGACCTGTTCAATAGATCCCTAGAAACGGGAGTGGTGCCGAGTGATTGGAGAAGAGCGGTGGTGGTCCCGCTCCACAAGAGTGGGAACAGAGAGTAGGCTGGTAACTACAGACCGGTTAGCCTCACTTCGGTGGTGGGAAAAGTAATGGAGTCACTGTTGAAAGTGAGAATAGTGAACTATCTACAGTCCGGAGAATTACTGGACCTGAGGCAACATGGATTCACCAGGGGAAGATCCTGTCAGACAAATCTGATTGACTTTTTTTGACTGGGTAACCAAGGAATTGGATCGAGGAAGAGCGCTCAATATCATCTACTTAGATTTCAGCAAAGCTTTTGATACGGTTCCGCATAGGAGACTGGTGAATAAAACGAGAAGCTTAGGAGTGAGTGCCGAGTTGGTGACCTGGATTGCAAACTAGTTGACGGACAGAAGACAATGTGTGATGGTAAATGGAACTTTCTCTGAAGAGAGAGCGGTTTTAAGTGGTGTACCGCAAGGATCGGTGTTGGGACCGGTCCTGTTCAATATCTTTGTGATCGACATTGCGGACGGGATAGAAAGTAAGATTTGTCTTTTTGCGGATGACACTAAGATCTGCAACAGAGTGGACACGCCGGAAGGAGTGGAGAGAATGAGACGGGATTTAAGGAAACTGGAAGAGTGGTCGAAGATATGGCAGCTGAGATTCAATGCCAAGAAGTGCAAAGTCATGCATATGGGGAGTGGAAATCCGAATGAACTGTATTCGATGGGGGGGGGGGGGGGAGGCTGATGTGCACGGAGTAGGAGAGAGACCTTGGGGTTATAGTGCCTAATGATATGAAGTCTGCGAAACAATGCGACAAGGCAATAGCAAAAGCCAGAAGAATGCTGGGCTGCATAGAGAGGAATATAGAGTAAGAAAAGGGAAGTGATTATCCCCTTGTACAGTTCCTTGGTGAGGCCTCACCTGGAGTACTGTGTTCAGTTCTGGAGACCGTATCTACAAAGAGACAGAGACAAGATTGAAGCGGTACAGAGAAGGGCGACCAGAAAGGTGGAGGGTCTTCATCGGATGTCATACGAGGAGAGATTGAAGAATCTAAATATGTACACACTGGAGGAAAGGAGGAGCAGGGGTGATATGATTCAGACTTTCAGATACTTGAAAAACTTTAACGATCCAAAGACAAACCTTTTCCATCAGAAAAAAAATCAGCAGAACCAGAGGTCACGAGCTGAGGCTCCAAGGAGGAAGACTAAGAACCAATGTCAGGAAGTATTTCTTCACGGAGAGAGTGGTGGATGCCTGGAATGCCTTTCTGGAGGAAGTTGTGAAGTCCAAAACTGTGAAGGACTTCAAAGGGGCATGGGATAAACACTATGGATCCATCAGGTCTAGAGGACGCATATAAAGAGGAGGCAGCAAAACACTGCACGGAGCGGTAGTAGCCACAGAGGCATTCACGGAGCGGGATGCCAGTGGTTGGTGTTCCACCTTCACGAAGCGGAAGGATGGAGTGCTGCCATCTCCAAATTAAAAAAAGAAAAAAAACAAAAAACAGGGATGGGTTCATGGGCTATAGGTATTACCAATTATTAGGCTTATTCAATTACCAATTATTAGGCTTTTCAATATTTGATGATAGTTAATGTGACTTTCAAGGCATACTTCACTTTCAATGCATATCCAGCATAGCTCCCTGCTTCAACGGCAGGGGAGAAAAAAAAACTAATACTTCACGCATATCCAGCATTGCTCTCTGCTTCAACGGCAGAGAGCTATGCTGCCGCTTACCCAACTAATCAAACTTAATATTTCACTTGGAAGCAGCTCCATCACTGCTCTCTACATTAATGGTGGGGGTGAAAGGGAAATAGAACCTAAGGTTATTAAGAGCCAAGAGAAACAGATAAGTATAAATATGAGAAAAAAGAAGTGTGAAGCTTGCTGGGCAGACTGGATGGACCGATTGGTCTTCTTCTGCAGTCATTTCTATGTTTTTATTTTAATAAAAATTTAAGACATGTTCAATATTTCGCACCAATTAGCCAGTGTTTTGCCAATTTTCAGTCTTATCCAGATTAGTTAGGATAAGTTTAGGACTGTTTGTTACAAAAGAGGTATGATAATTTAGTTATCATAGAGGATTTTAATTTACATGTAGATTGTGATGACTTAACCTCCAAGGGAGTTCTTAGTGGCAATGCAGGTGGTGAGAATGATATAGTTAATTGAAGGTTCCATGCACCAGTTGGATCATACACTTGTCCTCTTATTCCATCAGGAAAAATTCAAAATCAACTAGTAGGATGCAGGTGATTTGGTTATTTACAACTTTTACATACTGCAATCTCTAATCATAGACCAGTATTGTTTACAACCAAACATTCATAATATTAAATAGAATATACATTAAAATGCAATACATAAACATACAATGTAATACATTTTTAAGTTTCTTTAAAAAAAATGTAACTTATGCCTACAAAACTTAATATATATTTCCTCTTAACTCTGCTAGCAAACCATCAAAAAGATATGGACCAACATAAGAGAATGCCCACAACCTTGTTTATTGCAATCTGTATACCCTTGAGGATGGAACTGCCAACAAATTTGAAACAGCCAACTGCAATACTTGGGCAGGGCAATATTTTCTAATTTTATTGGATAATGAACATTTGTCAATATAACAATTTGAATATAACCACAAATATTTTAAATTCAGCTCACACTTTATTGGTAACCAATGTAAGTTACCTAAGATAGAAGTAACTATCAATTTGCTACCTATTTATGGGCTAATCACTTGCTATTTTTCCTAATACACTATAGAATTCACAAAAGTAAAATCTGTTAGGCCAAGGTTTGAGTTAGATGTATTCCAAGCTAATTGCGAATTCCCCATTATTGATCCAATAGAGACCAAGGTCTCAGATTTAGTGGAGAACTGGTATGCTTTCCTATTTCAAACATATGAGGCAGTGGTCCCTGCAAGAAAAATTATTGCTAGAAAGGATAAACAGAAAGTTTCCTGGTTTATACATGAGATGATTTTAAAAAGACAAAATGAGATGGCAAATCACAGGGGAAGAGAACTGTATTGTACTGTTAAAAGAAGATAGGAATATTATGCAGATTTAAAAGGTATTTTATCAAACTAATATATACTTCTATAAATGAGCCTAAGGAATTGTTCCATAAAGTCAAAAAGTTGAAGCATAAACCAGATGAAAGATTGCGAGAAAACAGCACTTTTTTTTTTTTAAGGAAAAGGTTGATAAACTGAGTGTCTTGCCTGGCAACAGGGGTAGCTAGTTTGGAAAGAAATAAATGAATATCCAGTCTACTAGGCACAATTTGAGCTAGTTACAAGATTAGATATACGAATGTTCATATGGCAAAGGAGATCAATGCTTTGTCAACTTGACCTAAGCTCTTTTTTGGATTACTCAATGGATAAATGAATCTACATACAGAATTTTAGCAGATACTACAAGCCTTATGTTTCAGATAGGCAAAAGCTGGCTTTGGTGCATCTGGTGCAGAAAAATCCAAAGAATCCATTTGAAGTGTCATCTAATCTTCAGCCCATATCCAATTTAACGCTCAGCAAGATATTAGAAAAATGAATATTAATCCAACTTAAGAATTTTGGAAGAACAATGTTTTAGATTCTTTCCAATTTGGGTTCAGGAAAGCTCAAGGCACAGACACTTTTGGTGTCTTTTGGATAATTTATGGCATATTATGGATAAAGAGAAAGTGGCTTTACTTATCCAATTGAGCATTTCATCAGCCTCTGATACAGTTAGTCATGAGATTTTAAATTGCAAGATTACAATCAATAGGAATTGGGGCAGTGATTCTAGCCTGGTTTAATTTTTTGTCTAAACAGGAAACAGCATGTTTGAGGGAAGGTAAGTGTTCCACATGGAATAGGTACCTCAAGTGAGGATTTATCATCTGTTCAATTTATATATATCTACAGCTACTATGTAAGGTTTTAACATCCTTACGTTTTTTTCTGTTTGTTTTTTTAAATAGTTATGTATGCGGACAAAATTCAGTTTGTCATTCCATGTAAGGAAGATGACAGTGTTCCAGCAGATATTTTAATGCTATCAATGCCTACATCGTGCAAAATAAGTTGATACTAAATATTACAAAAACTGTGATCCTATGGGTAAGGCGATGCTCCCCTTCTGATAATTTTTTTTTTCAGTATTTAAAAGATGCAAGATTACAGGTAATTGGGGAAATACAGAATTAAGGTATATTGCTCAAATTAAAGCAGTGGCAAAATCAGTACTTTTCAACCTGAAGACGATAAGCCACTAGAAAGCTTATATTCCTTATGGCGACTTCAGGAGGGTGGCAATATTGCAATGTGTTTTATGAAAGTTTACCTAAAACTTTGCTACGAGTTTTGCTAAAACCTACACATGGGTTATGGGTACTAAATTTAGAGACAGTATTACCCCTATATTGAAGGAATTTCACAGGTTCCAATTCAACGAGTTCAGTTTAAAGTGCTATCAAATACATAGGATTCTATATACAGTGCGTCCCTTCTTGTTTAAAGACTAATTTCTCAGTATACCCCAGCACATGTGCTCCGCTTACAAGGACAAAATCTGTTGGTTATTCTATCCTTGCTGGATTATAGCAGGCAGGAAACACGAGCCAAGGCCTTTTCTGTGGCTGGTGATATGGCATACCTTGCCAAGAGAAGGACGAGAAGAGTCCATTTAGGTTTTAGAAAAAAAGGTGAAAGCCATTTTGAGCAAGTTAGACAGGAGAGCTGATATTTTGATAACATTTTTATTTTTTTGTATTATGTTGTGTGTGTGTTATCAAAGAGTTAGACCACACTGAATGTTTAGTAGAGGACAGGGAATATAAATTTTAAAATAAAATGGAAAAGTTACTTACCTGATAATTTTGTTATCTGGTTAACTTTAAGATAGCCAAGTATATTCAGCAGCACTATTGCACTGCTGAATATCTCAGCCAAGTTAGCTAGATATGTTTACCAGACTAACCTAGGCAGCCAGATAATGGCCAAACATGAACTTCAAAGTAGGGCCTCTGCTGTTCCAATACAATTCAACTGAACAAACTGTTTTTGCTTATAAACACACCATTTAGAAACTCACCATGTGTTTTCTTGGCCAATTTTTCTTTGGTTTTGGTTAGCTCATCACTGACCTCAGCCAATCTTTTTTCAAAGTCAACAATTGCTTCTTGTGGCTCAGAGATGGATGAAATATGCCACTGAGCTTCTATAGCCTGTTTCTTTATCACTGTCAAATCACTCTGCACAGAGTCAATAAAATTTTCAAGAGGCAGATCTTCAGGTTCTTTCTAGAATTCAAGGACATGTTAGATATCAGTTCACAACAACATTCTCAGCATGTGCATTTGCTCCTGCAAATGTTTTCCCTTATAACAGCTATTTTTCTATTAAAAAGACAACTATATGAAAAAAAACAATACATTTTAAATGTTCTCTGTACCCAAGTATAAGAAAATTATTCCTTACCTGCTAATTTTCGTTCCTGTAGTACCACGGATCAGTCCAGACCATGGGCTATGCTTCCCTTCCAGCCGATGGAGACAGAGAAAAACTTGTGGGGCGCACTCTGCGTCCTTTCAGTATTAAGAACATCAAAGCAGAAAATACTACCAACTGGTGAATGGATCAAGCAAAACTAAACTGTTTATGTAACTATATACATGTTATCTTGAGGAATTTGTTACTTTAGACATAAACTTGCAAATGGAAAACCCAAACATTCGAGAATCCTTGCATTTTCTTAGGAGCATCTTCGAACGGCTATCTGTGCCAAAAAAGAAAGTACTGCTGCTCAAGACAAAATCATAAGAACCAGTGGGTGGGCGTCTGGACTGAACAGTGGTACTATAGGAAGGAAAATTAGCAGGTAAGGAATAATTTTCTTTTCCCTAAACGTACCCGAATGAGTCCAGACCGTGGGATGTACCAAAGCTTTCCTAGATAGGGTGGCCCCGGATAGCCCTGCTCAAATGACCTGTTTGCCAAACGAGCCCAACACTGGTGGTTGTAAATTTAAACGATAGTGACGTGCAAAAGTGTGCAACGATTTCCAAGTAGCCACTCTACATATTTCCTGAGGAGACACCGCTTGGCTTTCTGCCCAGGAAGTCGCTTGTGAACAGAGCAAATGCACTTTAATACCCTCCGGAGGATGCTTACCAGTGCAGACGTATTCTGCAGTGATTGCTTCTTTCAACCAGCGAGCTATAGTCTTAAAGGCCTTGTTTCCTCTCTTGGGTCCGTTCCAGAGGACAAACAGATGATCCGACAAACAGAAATCGTTGGTGACCTCCAGGTAGTGAATGAGAACGCACTTAACATCGAGCTGCCTAAGCTCTCTGGAGTCCTCTTCCTGAAATGCTGGTATCTCTACAGACTGATTTATATGGAAGGCTGACACCACCTTTGGGAGAGAAGATGGCACAGAGGTCAGAGACACTCCTGCATCTGTGAAACAGAGGTAGGGTTCCCTACAAAACAAGGCTTGAAGTTCCGAGATTCTGCGGGCTGAACAAATAGACACCAGGAAGACTGTCTTTAGAATTAAATCCTTGAGGGTAGCTCTCTTCAGCGGCTCAAAAGGTGGCTCGCACAGAACACGAAGAATCAAGTTGAAGCTCCACGAGGGACACAAGGCACGGACCAGCGGCCTCAAGTGCTACTCCCTTTAAGAACCTGACTATGTCAGGATGTGATGCCAGAGGAGCTCCTTCCAGGCAACCTACAAGGGAACAGAGGGCTGCCACCTGAACCCGAAGAGAATTGTACGCCAAGCCCTTACCTAGACCTTTCTGCAGGAACAAGAGGATCAGAGGCACTGAAGCATGACGAGGAGTAACCCCTATTGCTTCACATCAGGATTAAAAAAACAACTTTCCACACCCGAACGTAAAAAATGGAGGTGGAAGTTTTCCTGGCTCTTAGGTGGGTAGAGATGACTTCTTCCGGGTAACCTTCTCTTCAGTCACCGCCTCTCAAAAGCCAGGCCGCAAGACAGAAGTGATCTGCCTGGTCGAAAAATACTGGACCCTGGCGAAGGAGATGTGGAAGGTGGCCCAGGCAAAGCGGACCATCCACTGCAAGGTTGACTAGATCCACAAACCACGGCCTTCGTGGCCACTCCGGCACCACTAGAATCGCTGCTCCACTGTGGACCTCTACCCTCCGTAGGACCTTTCCCACTAGAGGCCATGGTGGAAATACATAAAGCAGAATGTCATGAGGCCAGGGAAGAACCAGAGCATCCAACCCTTCCGCTCCGTGTTCTCGTCTGCAATTGAAGCGGGGAGCCTTTGCATTCCTTTGAGTGGCCATCAAGTCGAAATGGGGAGACCCCCACCAACAGACTAGGAGCGCCACTGCTTCCTCTGATAGTTCCCACTCTCCGGGATCTAAGCACTGCCGGCTTAAGAAATACGCCTGTACATTGTCCACTCCTGCGATGTAGGATGCTGCCAGGCAGGTTCGGTGTTCTGCCCATGTCATGAGCTTGTCAGTTTCCTGAGAGACGTGCCGACTCAACATCCCCCCTTGCCAATTGATATATGCCACCGTGGTCGCATTGTCTGATAGGATCCGTACCGCCTTGACCCGCACTAGGGGGTAAAAACGTTTCAGCGCAAGACTAACTGCCCGGGTTTCCAGGCGATTGATAGGCCATTTCACTTGCTCCGTCGACCATTGCCCCTGAGCTGACTGCATTTGACACATCGCCCCCCCAGCTGGAGAGACTGGCATCCGTGGTCACGAACACCCACTGTGGTATTTCCAAGTCTGCTCCTTGTAGCAAGTGATCCAGACTGAGCCGCCAGTCCAGGCTGTCCTTGGCAAGATCTGGAAGCGGTAAGGGAGCTTGAAATTCCTGCAACACTGGTTTCCAGTGGGAGAGCAGAGCTCTCTGCAAAGGTCGCATATGCGCAAAAGCCCAGGGAACTAAGTCTTTAGTTGATGCCATTGAGCCCAGAGATAGCAGAGATGCTTACCTGTAACAGGTGTTCTCACAGGTCAGCAGGATACGGAGCCCCATCATGGAAAACTTTTCTGTCAAGTTTCTAGAAAGCTTTGACTGACACTGGCACACAGAGCATGCTATGATCCCTGTGTCCACAGGGGTCTCCCTTCAGTCTAGTTTGTATCAAAAAGTGCAAGCGAAAAAATAAAATAAGAAAACGTTAGCGGACCCAACTCCGCGGGGTGGCGGGTGGGTTTCATGAGGACTACATCCTGCTGTCCTGTGAGAACACCTGTTACAGGAAAGCAACTCTGCTTTCTTACAGGCAAGCAGGATGCTAGTCCTGTAATTATGTATGATTAGCAAGCTACAGGCTGACTCATATTACAATAGGGGTGAGATAAAATCGCTTAAAATTAGAGTAATAAAATGAAAGAGACGTAAATGAAAAGATGACGTGATGGAGAACTGAACTACGGAAGACAGAGTTATTATTCCGACCTGATTTAGCACGTCGGTAACGTACAGTTACGTTCCTCTAAAAAAGCAGATGCAATCGAAGGACGACGTGATTGAAAACTGTGCTGAGGACAATGCATGCAAAAATCCGACCTGGTTGAAGACTACGCTAAGCAGTGGAAAGTTACGTTCTCTTAAAAAAATGGACGCAAAGGAAAGACGACGTAATGGAGAACTGCACTGAGGGGAATTCATGCATGAATCCGACCTAGGTGGCGACAGTGGATCAGCCAATCAGGAATTAAGAGAGGGTAGGGACTTCCGTATTTAGCTCTTTAAAAGCCATCCGGTAGGAGCCATGTTTCAAAGAACGGCGATTCCAACGCCGGGATCGCGGATATAAGAACGTACATGACTGAATGCAGCAATTGAACTTTTCCTGTTGGTTATTTTGTCACAGAAAAATGATGAAAATCTTAGTCCCCTGAAGCAGGACCCTAAGGGATATGGTCCGAAACGCGATCGTGTTGGGTTGTGCAGATAAGTACTTTTGATGTTGAGTTCAGTGACTTTTGAAAAGTGACTTGAAAAGTGACTATGTTCATTGGTTTTGAAAAAAGAAAAAAGATTTAATTCAAAAAAAATGGTGATTGGTGAAAAATGACACACAAATAACAAAAAAATATAAAGTAAAATGGACCCAGAACCATGAGTCTGGTAAATATACCATGACCCTGAGAAGAGAGGTCCCACAAATATATGTTAGCTTGCTCTCAATAAGTGTGAAGAGAAGACCAGGTGTACCGATATTTTGAAGTATTGTTTACAACTGGGGTACCCGGAATACATATGGTATAAGAGCCAATATTGTGTGATTCATATTACAACATGCCAATAGCAGACAACTCGTGCCGAGGAACAATAATTGGGATACTATTGGCAATGAGGCGGCCTGAAAATCACAGCAGGTGGTTGTGGAAGGAGTTGGGGTTTAGACAGGAAGAAAGCTTTTCAAGACTGGTTGGCCAAAGGTAGAGTCTTGACAGACTTCCATATGTAAGTAGAGGGCTGCGAATTTGTGAAGAGAGATTCATGTCGCAGCCTAGTAAATGTCGGCAACTGGTACTGAATGATAGCGTGTTACCGATTTTGCCATGGTCATTACAGAATGTGCCTGACTTACCCGTAGGAAGGAAGGATTGCCGCCTTACAGCAGAATTCAATACAGTCTGCTAGCCAGTTGGAGAAAGTGTGTTTGCCTACTGGAACTTGCAGCATGTCTTTGCCAAGAAGGAAAGAGTTTGGTGTATTTCCTATGGAGTGCAGTGCGGTCTAGATAGAATGTAAGTGCACGCTTACAGTCCAAGGCGTGGAAAAACCTCTCGCCCTGGTAAGAGAGAGGCCTTGGGAAAAGTGGGCAGAGTACAATCTGAGTAAGGTGAGAGGCTGTGTCTACCTTAAGAAGAAAGTTAGGGTGAGTATGGAGGACCACTGTCAGAGGAACCTAGTGTCGGGTGAGTACGCAACACGGTTTGTAACTCACTGACCCTTGTAGCAGAAGTGATGGCTACGAGGGAATTTCCCATGTTGGACTGTTAAAGTTATAGGAATGCAAAGGCACGAACAAGGAGCATATGAGCTTCGTAAGCACTACATGTAGGCCGCCATTCCGTAACCAGTTGATTGTTGAGGAGGCTTAATTGGTAGAGAACCCATGATAAGCCGACCCATTAGGGGTTGAGCCATTAATCAGGCATCCCCTTCTCCCAGGTGGTACGGTGAAATAGAACTGAAGTGTACCCATGCAGAAGATGTCTGGCGACCAGAATCCGAGGGGAATGTTAGACAGCATAAGAGGTGGAGTGGTGCAGAAAAAAAAAGGGGCTAATACCCTTTTGTGTACACTGTAAGTACAATCTTGCTATGTTGAGTTGCAAGATTTACGTGTGGAAGGCTGTTGTGACGCTACCAGTAGCTGAGAACATCAGTGAGTCTGTGTTATGAGATTGACCTGTGAGCAGGCGAATTAGTAACTGGAGTGATAGGTTGAGAAGTATGGGGAAGCATACTTGTCGAGGCCAGGATGTGGTTCTGAGAAACAGTGAAATTTGTCCTGTTGTACCATCACGAGAGTTTTGGTTATGAGCGGTATCGGAAGAAACGTATATAGGAGGCCTTTGTTGCAGGAGCGAGCAAGGAGTCTACGGGAATGTATTTTGATGCATGTGTAGGGAGTAGAATCTGTCCACTCTGTGGTTCGATTCGGGTGCAGAGGGCAAGGTCAGTTGACCTAAGCGCTAAAAGATTTCTTGCTACACATGGATTAGAGACTATTCGTGAGGATGGAGACATCTATGGAGAAGGTCTGCTAGTGTGTTCAGTATGCTTATAAGATAAAGTGGCCCGTATGTGCATGGAGTGTGCAAGGGCGTAGAGCTAGAGCTGTGCAGCCTCCTGGCAGGGCAGATAAGAGCCTGTGCTTGCTTGTATGTTGGAATACCACATTGCCACCATGCTGTCTGTATGCACAAAGGTTTGATGCAGAGGCAGTGTTTGAAGGCATAAAAGGCATAACTCATGGCTCGAAGCTCTAGGAAGTTGATTGAAACTCTGTATGGAGCGGAATAGATGCATATTGGGTTGGGGAAGATGTGGATTCGAACTCTTCAACCCTAAGTAAATGCGACCATGACCAGGATCATCTGAAGATTTGGTTCTGGATCAGTAATATGGATCTGGGATGAAAGCGGTTGAACAGCTTAGAGTCACTGATATTTGAAAATCCACTGAATTTTACTCATAGAGAGTCTGGGCATTTGAGTGAAGTGGATAGTGAAAAACCCCATGGCACATCAATGAAAGAATTGAAGAGCTGAGGCTATGCTGCATGTGCACAGAGATGTGTAGGAATTTGATAGGATGTCTGCGCGGTTGTTGAACAGGAAGCTCGTTGCGACTGTAGTGCCCCAAACTGCTCCATATGGGATTTATGGTAGTAAAACAGAAAACCCAGGGAAATGTAGTAGATTTATAGTGAGTCTTGGAGAATTTAGAGCTTCTTGCTTGGATTGACTCCTATTAGGCAGTTGTCCATGCAAGGAAAGCGTGAATGATGTTTGGCTCTGTAGAGAAACAGCAGTCACTTGCTAGGCATTTGGTGAAATACAAAAGTTGTCGAAGCTAGTGCAAACGGCAGAAATTGGCATTGGAATGTTGTTGACTCACTATGAAGCACATAGAAAGACTAGAGGAGAGAGACCACCTACCTATTGCGGGAAGGGAAGCACAGTGACAAGAGACACCATTTTACCCGTCCCTTGTGAAGAAAGCTGTTGACATTGAGGTCCAGGATGGGTGGAGAGCATCTTTCTGCCTTGTAGTGTCCGGGGCACTGTACCCCAAGCCCTGGTACTAAGTGGGATGGCCACTCTGATATACGGCAAGGTTGAGAGACCAGGAGGCTGTCCAACTGGCAGAGTTGATGTAATCTGGATATCAGCTGGTCTCACACGGAAGCGGTAAAAGTCTTACCCGCATCTGTCTGCTGTGCAAGAAAACAGAGCTGTCACCAGGTCTCGAGGTGGGCTTGCAATTGAGCCAGTGATTGCTGGATCTTGTGTCTAGCAGATCAGCTAATGTATCTGGGACTTCGGGCCATAATTAGGAACCAGAAGCCAGAGTATTATCGAGTACGGAGTCCCGTTGCTGGCCACGGGAGGACGTCTCACTGCAATACCAAATTATTGGTAGAGAGGTTCTCTTGGTGTTGTGTCAAACATAATTGGCAATAGCGATATGTGACACCAATACGGTTCTTGGAGGAGAATACGACCTAGAACCTTTCGAAACCATGTTGTCCGATTTAGCGACAAAGTCTCGATGGGATGGTTGCTGAAGCAGGATTAGAGTACTTACCGTCCTTCGCGGTGGATCACAGAAGGACGAGTCTGTGAATATCGATGGCTCCAGTGTTAGTGGATTTCGGGAGGTATCGAGGACAGCCTGAGGGACGTAAACGTCCAGCTCGACTCTGTAAGCCAGTATGGTAGCGCAGCTTCAGAGGAGACAGGCTATGCATTACTGGCACTTCCACATCAATTTGTGGTGGCTCAGTACCCAGCACCATTGTCTGTGGGGAATGCCTCGGGTACAGAGGAGCACAGGACTCATGTAGCCGGGCCCACGGACATTGATGCCGGTGCGGAATAAGTGCCGGCACCGAACATGAAACACGTCAGTGCTGGCCATATCCCTCGGAGCTCAGCCCGGTCATTCGCCAGCACCAAGGAACTGCCACCGGGATTCGGAATAGTGTCTGTGGCAGTAGTGATGTCTCCCACAGTGCCGAGATAGATGACCTCGCCGTCTCGGATGGGGATTGGTGACTGATTGTCACCGTACCTTCACTGCTCCTGGCACTGTTTAGCGCCCAAGTTTTATATGGGGCTTTGGTTAAGAACCCTAAACATGGAGCATTTTGTGTAGTCAAAGGCATTGGGTTTTAGGTGCTCAGATAGTATCGACGGCGTTGACGAAAACCATGGAGGCATCAACAGCGTCATCAATGGGGGCAGTGAGGGAAATCGATGAGAGCATCGATGGCAGCCCTGGCGGCAAAGAGAATCGTGGACGTCCCTATCCCTCTAACCTCAAAGGTGCGGTGGGGTCACAGGCAGGACACTTGTGGGCAGCGTGGGGCTGACAGAGGGTAAAAGACATATGGAGAAAGAAGGCCGCAGTTCAGTTGGTAAGCCTGGGAAACTTTAGTGAGGTGACAGAAACCAACCGAAAAACAGGGTAGAGTACTCACCGAGCATCGATGAAATGTACACAAAGGCAGACCCGTTTAGGGAAAAATTACTTGTGAAGTAAAACTTCAAATGTTTCCGTGAGGAAAAGTTGTGAGAAATCTCTCACAGAGCTCCTGAACGCGAGGCAAACTGCAGCACGGAAAAAAGAAGACTGAAGGAAGACCTCCGTGGACACAGGGATCATAGCATGCTGAGCATGCTCAGTATGCCAGTGTCAGTCAAAGCTTTCTAGAAACTTTGACAGACAAGTTTTCCGTGATAGGGCTCCATCCAGTGACATCACCTATATGTGAGGACTACCATCCTGCTTGTCCTGTGAGAAAATACCACACTGTGGGAAGTGCAAGGCGCTGGAAACGTATTTGGGAAATGAGATTAAGCGGACGGTCCTGGTGCAGGAAAACTTTGCCCACGCTGGTATCGAAATGTGCCCCCAAAAAATCCAGTGTCTGTGAAGGAGTAAGGCTGCTCTTGGCAAAATTGACCATCCATCCGAGAGAGCTTAGGAGATGCAACACCTTGTCAACCAAATGTCTGCAAAGGTCCCTGGACTTTGCCCGAATGAGCCAGTCATCCAGATAGGAATGAACCAGGACTCCCTTCCTCCACTGCCACCACTACCATTACACCTTGGTGACGGTGCAAGGAGCGGTCGCCAGACCAAAAGGCATGGCCTGAAACTGAAAATGCTGGCCCAGGATCTTGAACCGGAGAAAATCACTGATGATCCTTATGGATGGAGATGTGGAGATAAGCCTCTGTGAGGTCTAAGGACACAAGGAATTCCCCCCGCTGCACACCGCCGCTATAACTGAGCGTAGTATTTCCATTCGGAATTGTGGAACTCTGAGGGCTCTGTTGACTGTTTTGAGATCCAAGATCAGGCAGAAAGCACTTTACTTCGTGGTCCCCAAATAGAAAACAGAATAGCGGCCTAAGCCTTGCTCCTTCGGTGGTACCAGGAGGATGGCCCCAAGGTCGAGAAGCCTGCTGAGCATCTGATGCACGATCTGCTGCTTTTGCAGTGAAGAGGAACCTGTCTCTTAGGGGCTGAGCAAACTAAAACGTAACCATGCTGTAGAATATCCAGAACCCAATGATCTGATGTAATTTTGACCCACTCCTCGTGAAATAGGAAGAGACATCCCCCTAATCTGGGAGGAGAGGAGTGGGCCGGCGACCTTTCATTCAGTTGATTTTGAAGCGGAGCCTTGTGGCACGCCCTCCCAAGAAGGACTGCGACCACAAAAGGAATGTTACCAGGACTGAGACCTGAATGACGGAGGCCTTTGGGAGACGGGTCTCGACTGACGAAAACTACGCTGGACCGGAAACGGTTCCTAGAAGAGTTGAACGTCCTGAAGTTCCTCGGACAGTCCTCTGGGAGCTTGTGCACTTTATTCTCCCCCAATAATTTGATGATCTTCTCCAAATCCTCAAACAATAATTTGCCTTTAAAGGAGAGAGAACCCAGCTGCATCTTGGAAGAAGAGTCTGCTGACCAGTTACAGAGCCAGAGGAGGCGTCTAGAAGAGACCCTGACACCATAGACCTAGCCAGAACTCACAGGAGATCATAGAGCGCATCTGCCCTATAAGTTATCACCGCCTCCAGGCGTTCTGCTTGCTGAGCTTCCCCAGGGGGTAGCTCCTGGGTACTGAGCAGCTGCTGCACCCATCTCAGACCTGCTCTCTGCATGAGGGAGCTACACACCACAGCTCTGACTCCTAAGGCAGACACTTCAAAGATTCTCTTGAGGTGTACTTCAAAGCTTGCGGTCCTGTAGGTCGCGCAAGGCTGCTCCTCCCGTCACAGGAATGGTTGTTCTCTTGGTGACCGCCGACAGATGCGTCCACCTTGGCAACCTTGAGGAGCTTTAAGTACTCCTCTGGAAGAGGATAGAGCTTATCCATAGCTCATCCTACCCGCAGGCTAGTGTCTGGAGAATCCCACTCTCTTTGGACAGCAACTGAAGTAGCATTGGGTGAAAAGGAAAAGTCTTAGCAGGGGGGACGGGATCACCCTTCGCAGCCTCTGTACTTGCGCTTGGTGGGTCCTGAGGCACATCTATATCCAATTCCGTTAGGACATGGGGAATAAGGGTGTCCAGCTCATCTCTTTGAAAAAGGTGCAAGACCCTGGGATCATCCCCTTCCACTTACATGCAAAGAACAGCCCCCAAGCCCTCATTGGGCTGATCTGGGAGGAGCTGGTACCCACAGACCCATCCTTCCCAGTCTTCTTGGAGAGAAAGGATTGGAACCGAGAAAAAGCATGAGATCTTGGACCCAAAGATCCATGGCCTTTCAAAAATTCCTGGATTCTTGAGGACACCTACAGGATGAGTGAGGATATAAGTCCTGGCCTTATCTTCTGGAAGCCTGAGTAGCTTCAAGTCCTCAAGTCTTGGCCATATCCTCCAACGCCTCCCCAAACAGCTGCCCCTTAAAAGGTAACTTAGTCAGACTTGAGAGATAGACTTGAGAGATAATATCCGCCGGTACTGACCAACAGCACATCCAAAAAAGCTGTCAAGTTGCTACACAGAACATGTAGAAAGACATGGTTTAATGGAACAAAGTCAGCATGGCTTTACCCAAGGCAAGTCTTGCCTCACAAATCTGCTTCACTTCTTTGAAGGAAGTAACAAACATGTGGATAAAAGTGAACCGGTAGATGTAGTGTACTTGGATTTTCAGAAGGCGTTTGACAAAGTTCCTCATGAGAGGCTTATAGGAAAAGTAAAAAGTCATGGGATAGGTGGCGATGTCCTTTCGTGGATTACAAACTGGCTAAAAGACAGGAAACAGTAGCATTAAATGGACAATTTTCTCAGTGAAAGGGAGTGGGCAGTGGAGTGCCTCAGGGATCTGTATTGGGACCCTTACTTTTCAATATATTTATAAATGATCTGGAAAGAAATATGAGTGAGGTAATCAAATTTGCAGATGATACAAAATTGTTCAGAGTAGTTAAATCACAAGCAGATTGTGATAAATTGCAGGAAGACCTTGGGAGACTGGAAAATTGGGCATCCAAATGGCAGATGAAATTTAATGTGGATAAGTGCAAGGTGATGCATATAGGGAAAAATAACCCATTCTATAGTTACATAATGTTAGGTTCCATATTAGGTGCTACCACCCAAGAAAGATCTAGGCATCATAGTGATAGTGGATAACACATTGAAATAGTCTGTTCAGTATGCTGCAGCAGTCAAAAAAGCAAACAAAATATTGGGAATTATTAGAAAGGGAATGGTGAATGAAACGGAAAATGCCATAATGCCTCTTTCGCTCCATGGTGAGACCGTACCTTGAATACTGTGTACAATTCTGGTCGCCGCATCTCAAAAAAGATATAATTGCGATGGAGAAGGAACAGAGAAGGGCGACCAAAATGATAAGGGGAATGGAACAGCTCCCCTATGAGGAAAGACTAAAGAAGTTAGGACTTTTCAGCTTGGAGAAGAGACGGCTGAGGGGGGATATGATAGAGGTGTTTAAAATCATGAAATGTCTAGAATGGGTAGATGTGAATCTGTTTTTTACTTTTTCAAATAGAAAGACTAGGGGGCAACTCCATGAAGTTAGCATGTGGCACATTTAAAATTAATCTGAGAAAGTTCTTTCACTCAACGCACAATTAAACTCTGGAATTTGTTTCCAGAGGATGTGATTAGTGCAGTTAGTATAGCTGTATTTAAAAAATGATTGGATAAGTTCTTGGAGGAGAAGGCCTTTACCTGCTATTAAGTTGACACTGCTATTACTAGCAACAGTACCATGGAGTAGACAGTTTTTGGGTACTTGCCAGGTTCTTATGGCCTGGATTGGCCACTGTTGGAAACAGGATGCTGGGCTTGATGGACTCTTGGTCTGATCCAGTATGAACATAACATAAGAATATGCCATACTGGGTCAGACCAAGGGTCTATCAAGCCCAGCATCCTGTTTCCAACAGTGGCCAATCCAGGCCATAAGAACCTGGCAAGTACCCAAAAACTGTCTACTCCATGTTACTGTTGCTAGTAATAGCAGTGTCTATTTTCTAAGTCAACTTAAAAGCAGGTAATGGACTTCTCCTCCAAGAACTTATCCGATCCTTTTTTAAACACAGCTATACTAACTGCACTAACCACATCCTCTGGCAACAAATTCCAGAGTTTAATTGTGCGTTGAGTAAAAAAGAACATACTCCGATTAGTTTTAAATGGCATGTTATTATTTTTTTTTTTTACTATGGAGACCACCCCTCTAGTGGAGGGGTAAATTATACCCACCATCCAGCAGAAATGCAACCATCACCAGCAAAGCAGTCTTCTCTTAACTCTTCCTGTGTTTCCTATGCAAGACAACCCAGGCTGCTCCACATACAGCAGCAAGCTGAGATCTGAAGAGTCACTGTAAGTGCCTCAAAGGCCTGATTGAGAATAGCCTCTATCTTTCGGTTTTGGACATCCTTGCGGACAGCACGAGCCTCAACCGGAACAATGGTTCTCTTAGTCACAAAGCACATCATGGCATTCACTAGTGAAAATGGAATCACTCCTTCACCTGAGGATCCAGCAGATACATCATGGCAAGGGAGCAACCCTCTTAAAATTAGCCTCCAAAGCTCTCCATTTCAAGTCAATTAAATCCTGCACTGCCTAGTACAGCAGGAAGCAGCAGGATGACATTCATAATTTATTTACCGCCTATAACATAAGTGTTAAGCAGAATACAGAAACAATCTAACAAAAGTTAGATTAAACAATTCATCATAAAAAATTAAACAAAATATTAAAACAAAATGAACAAAACGTATAAAAGCTTCCTGAAAAAGCAGAGTATTAAGCTTTTGACTTCCCATGATTGGGTCTTCCTTGGATCTGGCCACAGCATCCCCTTTGTCCTCAGTGATCTGTAATGTATGCGGTGACTACAAAATCAGGGAAAGCAATTCATCTCGATGAAGGAAGTGAAACAGACATATGGTCTTCTCCAATAGGAGGGACCTCCCCTCTCCTCAAAGGTGTCAGCACCACCTGAACACAACCTCTGAAGAGAAAAGATCCTGCCCTTGCTCGTTGGGCTCATTCTCTCTCAGAATGCACTTCTGCTGCCAAAGGGGCAGGACGAACAGAACTAGGCTGGCTGTTCTTTGGTCCCTCCAAAAAATTGCAGACCCTCAAATTATTCCATCCAAGGTCAGGGATCCAAAACTGGTAATGCAGCCATTGAGTGTCTACAATGGCAAAACCCCTTGGGCTTACTGGTGCTCTGGACTTAAGGAAGACACCCCCCCCCCCCCTTTGATCAGTGTCCCCTTCCCTAACATGGCTGCTAGGTCCTCCCCCATGAAAAGGGAGGCATTACCCAGGGGAAATCTCCAGAGGCCCCACCAATCCCCACAGAAAAACTCGCAGGCAGGCATCTCCCCCCAGGCCATGGAACATTCCTTGCATTCCCTGAGATGGTTTTCAGTCTGAACTAAGCACAGGTGGGAAGGCTGTGCAAAGAGCATTTTTTCTCCTGTGCCAACTAGCCGACACCATCTTAACTTCCCGTAATCTCCAACACAGTCCCTCTTACCTAGCAAATATCTGCAAGCTAGTCAAAACGTACCCAAACTGCCTCCTGACCTTAACACTCTGCTGCGGGATATGCTGCTGAAAGAGTAGCCGGGAGCCCCTCAGCTCCAGTTGGAGCTTTTTTTCCTGCTCCCCCATGCAGAGAACAAGAAAATTTTTTAAGCAACAGAGTCACTTAAATTACACAGGGCTCTTAAAAGAGAGAAGGAAGGAATAAATGGAGGGTGAGGAGAAACTAACCTTACCCTCCTGGAAATCCCCTGGAATAGAAATGCTCTACAGAGGGAAAAAGCAGAGGCTATCACCTGTGGAGCCCACTCTCACCCCCAACCCTCCAATTTGAACAAATCAGATAGGATCAAGCTTAACTGAGGAAGGGAGCTTCAACTGTCACCTCAGGAGCACCAAAGGCCCATCCAATCTCTTAGCCTAAGTCCACACCACAGTATGCATTGTCTACCATCTGCTGGAGACACCAGCCTGCCAGTATTCTGTCAGCAGAGAGGTATATATGAGGTTACATCGAGCCTGTTAATCTGTCTCCATCTGCTGATTGGCATGCATAACCTGTTTGAACAGACTACTTGACTGGATGAAGAAGAATTGTGGTTTCCAAACTAAATTCATATATGACTGAAGAGGTTTTAGTCACAAGCGCTCACAGATGTGCGCTGGTAGTGTGACACTTCTGTTCACCTAAGCCCATTTCTGTCTATGACCAGAACATGTCTTATTTTTTGCAACACTTTTGTAGCTTGTCCCACAGGATGTGTGCACAACACAGTATGAGTCCTTATGCTGTCCTTCACTTTTCTGGTAACGTGCATTGATTATATCCCTGCTTGTCATTGCAATGAATATTATCCTGGGTAGTAGTTTACAATAACAGTATTCCTTGTAAAGATTTGCCCAGTATACCTAGTATTATATGAGAAACATAATATTTTCATACTATTATCTCTTTGTTCTCCTGTTACACCACTATTGTGTAATTACTTGACTCTGAAAAATAACATATGTGGTCTTGCTATTATAAATTAGGTCCTTTTTATAACACAGGTATCCTTATAGCTCAATCATAGAGCTAATGACTACCTAGTGAAACTTAGTTATGCTGTTATTATTTGTCAATTCAAGAGTGCATGTCTGCCTATTAGTCTCATTTACTTTTAGGGGGATCTAGAGGGATAACACACACAAGGTTAGCTTAGCTTACACATTTAGCCCATTTGCCATAATGACTTCATACAGTTCTGTCCTCCGAACTGGTACTTGGGTGTGCCACTTTGCCATTTGTAAGTGGCACAAGAGGGAAATGAGAAGTATGCCTGAACAGAAGACCAAAATGGAGAAGGAAATCCCCAGAACCCTCTGCGTGTCTTTGGCCTGCCTGGGCTGAATGGACTCTGAGTGACTTACAGAATGTCCCTGGATATCTGTGGAGGCAAGCTGGCACCAGACAGGTGATGTCTATTCATAGAGTCACCACAGGGGAGCTTCAGGCACTATTCTCAGGAGTTTGTAATCCACAGTTACAGATGTGTTGATTGTCTTGACCAGTAAGAGTTTAACAGAACAAAGAGAGCCATGGGAAATGGGCTACACATCCTGGGAAGCCAATCAGGGATAGTTAGGGATGATTTAATCATGCATTTGACATCACAACTTATGTAAATGATTCTTTGGGCAGTCATGCAAGTCCCTAGAACCTTCTATCCTTTTCCTCTATTTGAATGTTACCTATAAAAGAAGGATCACTTCCTGTATCCAGAGAGATGCTGGTCAGATTGTAAGACTAAGGGCACCCAGTACCCAGCATCTCCCGAGAACACTTATATTGACTAATAAAAATACATTATTTATTTATTTATTTATTTAACATTTTTATATACCGGGCTTCATGCAGGATTGCATATCAGCTCGGTTTACATTATAACTGAACAAGACATGCATGTAGAATGCAAGTTACATAGAACAGGGACTTAAAACTTGGAACAGAATACATGGGTAAAATAACTTAAACATAAAGGAAGAATGGGAAACTTAAAATTATCTTTGAATGTGAAGTGTTATGTTTTGGGCTTGATTGAGAGTCTTTGGATGGATTATTTGCCGGTGTGTGGAAGTTGATGTGATTTATTATCATGATTTGAACGCTTGCTCGAAAAGCCAGGTTTTAAGTCTTTTTTTGAAATTGATTGGGCAATGTTCTGTCCGGAGAGAAGAAGGTAGCGAGTTCCAGAAGGATGGACCTGCTGAGGACAAGGCTCGTTTGCTAAGCGAAGTTTTTACGTGTGTTGTTTGGAGAGTGTTTTTATAAGCTGATCTCGTTGGTCTGGATGGTAGATGAAGTAGAAGAGGAAAGTTGAGTTCAAGCGGACTGCCCTTGTATATGGTTTTTTGAATGATAGTTAATGTCTTGTAAAGTATTCTGTACTTAATTGGGAGCCAATGTAGGTCCCTCAAAATGGGGGTGATATGATCTCTCCTGTTGGTCTTGGTTAGTATCCTGGCTGCGGCGTTCTGCAGCATTTGAAGGGGTTTAAGGGTGTTAGCTGGAATGCCGATTAGCAAGGAATTGCAATAATCGATTTTCGAGAAAATGATTGCTTGGAGTACTGATCTGTAGTCTTGGAAGTGCAGTAGTGGTCTGAGGCGTTTAAGGACTTGTAATTTATAAAAGCCCTCCTTGGCAGTGTTGTTTACGAATCTCTTTAGGTTTAGTTGGTCGTCCATAATGACTCCTAGGTTTCTCACTTGTGCAGAGAAGGAAGGTTGATTTGTTTGGTTTAAATTTGGCCTTGTATGGTTATTGTCTTGAGAGACAAGGAGAATTTCCGTTTTGTTGGAATTGAGAATTATACTTTTACTGAGTCTAAGTGTTCTTGTGTCCCTGGCCATAAGCATAGAGGAAGCTTAACAGTATCTAATGACAACTTTAGAGGTATATTAACACAAGCCAGAAGACACACAGAATAGCCAGAAACTAAATTTACCAGCATTAAGGTACTCTATTTCAAAGGAAAAACACTACTCTAACATACTATATTAGCCCTTTTTCTCCACCAGTTCATTTATCACAATTTGTGTTTCTAAACCATTGTTTCGCATTGGAATCAATGACCCATGAGGAAAAAATAATTCAAAAACTCCAAAACAAAATTGAAAGATCTTCATTTAACATTATATTAGCAACATGAGAATGTGCATACTGTCAATTGTCAAAATCCCAGCTCTGACAACTAGGGGGTCAACAAGACTATCACGTCAAACACACACTCAGGAAAAATACCTTAATTGATCGTTGTGGTGAAAAGGATTCAGAATTCACAGTTTCTTCTGTTGTGCTGCCCTCTTTTGCACATTCACTTATTAAATTCTGGAATATTTTTATACGTTCATCACATCTGTCTTCCAGCAATTCTCGCTCTCTCTTAAGGCATTCACTGTTTTGAAAAATAATAGTCAGCATCCCAAGCATTCTATTTAATCTTGCTATAGTTTCTTAAAAGTGAAAATTCTCCCCACCTCATTTTATAAATGAATATATAGTTTGTACAAAGGCAAACACAAAGTTAAGAGTTTCACATATCTTTAAGACACTTTTGATGTATGAACTTGACATTTAGGATTGAGGTCTTTCAGAAACCAATTTAAAAAGTAGGTCAAGCGGAACGCTGTAAAAAGGAACTATTTCAAGATATGAATATTCTTTTTTAAATTTCCTACATAGAACAAAAGATTAGTTCAGATATTAAGTGCAGAAGCAAAGGCTGATCCAGCCAACTACAGAGAAGTTGGGACAACCTTTGATATTTTTGTTTACATAAAGTTCATTTTTGAAGGAGGATAAGTGTCACTGTTTTACTTCTGTAAAGATATAAAACAGATTAAGAGAATGGCTATGAAATCCAAGAACATCTAAACAGTATATTTTAAATCTGTTTTCATTGCTAAGCAAAAGATTTACATAACCTGCTAGCAAGCTTCCTAAAAAATATTTCTAGCTTTACAAATTTCAGAACACAATTTCCAGCTCCATAAAATACCAAGTACTTTTCAAACTGTTTCTCTTTAAATATCTATTTTTTATGACCACTTTTAAGGCCTATTCAGTTTATCATATAAAGTCATCTCTAAACATTATGACAATCATGATTTTCTAGGACTTCTCCCTCTCCAGATTTTGAAGAGTCTGAATTATAGCAGAGTCATACTTAAAGCAATTTTATCATTCTGATTAGCGTTTCTTCAAACATTCTGCAGCCCTTTTTGGGGAAATTAAATTCCAGTGAGACTCCCTTGATACCACAATATAAAAACTGAGCAATGACAAGGAAAGTAGAGTGGTTTACCTTAACAGGTGTTCTCCAAGGATAGCATGATGTTGGTTCCCAGAAATGAGTTTACTTCAAATGTTTCTAGAACTCTGAACTTGCCCTACTGGGTACATGTATCATGCCACATCTCCCACATCCATATGGGGCCCCTTCAGTCTAACTAAGCAACTCTGATTCTCGAATGCCACATACAGGTCTAGTTTTCAGGATATCTACAATGAATATTCATGAGCTAGATTTGTATGTACGGCCTCCAATGTAGGCAAATCTCATGAACATTCTTTGTAGATAGCTTAAAAACCAGACCTGTATGTGGCATTTGAGGACCAGAGTTGCCTACTCCTGGTCTATAATTTAGAATAGACTTGGAGAAATCAAATCCAAGGGGGGAAATAGATGTTTTTTTTTGAGAAGACTGGCATCCTGTTGACCCCTGAGGACACTTGTTACAGGGTAAGCAACTCTTTCTCCAAGGACAAGCAGGATGGCAGTCACACATGGGGAATCCCTAGCTACAGATGTTCTGAACTGAAAAAGAGAAAAAAAAATGCGCAAAAACTGCTTTTCATAGCAGACCATTTAGTATTTTCTGATATTTTTTTTTCCCCAATTGGGGCAGCCTGGAAGCAAAACAATGGGCCTTAGGAGGGATGAAGTTGGGTTTTACAACTCATACTCCTCAAGACAGACTCACCAAATCTACTGTTGCATTGGAAGTCCCTGTCCAGGCAATAATGTTATATAAATATGCGCAGAGAACTCCAAATAACAGCCTTACAGATCTCCTTCATGAAGACTGATCTTAGAATGCTACCGATACAGCCATGACAGACGTGAGCCTTGACATGCCCCACCAGACTATGGCCTGCCTAGGCATAACAGGAGATGCAATTTGCTAGCCAATTACAAAGGATGCACTTGGCAAAAGCAATCTCAGGTTTATTGGGATAAAAAGAAATAGGCTGGGTGGACTTTAAGGGCTTCAGACTGCTCCAAATAGAAGGCCTGGGCTCTCTTGCAGTCCAAACTGTGTAGTGCTGGTTCACTATTTTGGTGTGGGGAAGAATATTAGGATGATTGATTGGTTAAGTATGATACCATCTTAAGCAAGAACTTAGGGTGCATGTACAGAACCACCCTTTTGTGAAAAATCTTGGTATAAAAGATGGATAAGTAACTAAGGCCTGGAGTTTAGTTACTCTGTATGTCAAAGTGACCACCACCAAAACAAATGGCATTCTAAGTACCATATTGTGGTACATGAAACAGTGGGAGGTTTTAAATGAAGTAAGCCCCCATAAAACAGACAACTAAAGGCTGTACTGAGGTGAACACAGAGTTGGTCTTAAGATCTGACTTGGAAAGATGTAGAAGATAATCAAGCAATTTGTATTGAGCAGGAAATAGGATCTCAAGCCCCTCTCACACCAAAAGGCAAACCTCCACTTTAAAAATAGGACTTCCGCATGAAATACTTCCTGGAAGCTAGAATACAAATTATATCCTCAGTAAGATCTAAAGGTTAAAGAGCTACCTTCTCAACATCCAGGCTGTGAGGTTAGGAAGGCACAACTAACCCCAATCTTGAGTGATAAGAGTTAAGAGAATTTCCCAGTCTGACTGGATTCCTGATGTCTTCTCCCACAGGAGTGAAGCCAGATCTTGGCCAGTAGAAAGCTGTAAGAATCAGTTTCACAGTCTCTGAGTTTCAATAATGTCTTTACCACTAGAGGAATTGGAAAATAAGCATACAGTAAACCCTAACCCCAATTCAGAGTAAGTGTGTCTGAGGCTAGTGTGCCTCAAGTCAGAATCTGGAGTAGAAGTGTGAGACCTCTCTCTTCAGAAGAGTGGCAAACTACCACATGTTCAGCCCACTCATGTAATATCTGGTTTGCTACACCACCCCTCCCCCCACCCCACCCAAGGGACCATTCATGGGTTCCAGAATCCAATCTGTCTGCCAGGACATTCTTCACTCTTCTCAGGTATGCAGCTCTGAGGACCATTCCCTGAGAAGGCCAAGATCCACATCCAGACAATCTCCTGAAACAGGAGGTATGATGGCAATCCTTTCTGCATGTTGATGTAAAACATTGCTACTTGACTATCCATCTGGACAAGGATAACCTTGTTGACTAAACTATCCCTGAAAGCTTTTAGAACGTATTGTACTATCCTTAGCCCTAGGAAATGCATTTGATGAAGCTTTTCCTGAGCAGACCAAAGGGCTTGGGTGGAGAGTCCATCCATGTAGGTTCCCATCCCAGACTGGAAGTATCCATGTTTAGGACAATTTGTGCTGGAAGAATTTTGAAGGATATTCCCCTGGCTAGAATGGAATAAATCAGCCAAGACAGAGTCCTTCAGAAGCTAAGTGGTGAAGATGTCCCAAAGGTTTCTAATGGTTTGATTATGAAACTGGTGAACTGAGGGTCCATTGGGTTCTTCTCAAGTGAAGACATGCCAAGGAAGTAACATGCTCAACAACTTCAACATGCCTAATGCTGATACTTTACTTATCCTCTCCACTGCAGATATCAATGCATTAATCCTCTCTTGTGGGAGGAAGGCTCTTAGAATTCTATCTAGCTGCTCTCCTATAAAATCCAGTTGAGATGATTGCCCAAAATGAAGAAATTACCTCCCTGATAATTTTGTTTTCCTTAGTGTAGACAGATGGACTCAAGACCAATGGGTTATGCTCCCCTGCCAGCAGATGGAGACCGAGTCAGATTTCAAAGCTGACATCACCCTACATACACCCATGCAGTGACCTCAGCCCTTTAGTATTCTTTTCAAAAGCCAATGTGGACATACTAATAAAAAAACCTGATTAAAAATATGATTAAAAAAGGATAACTATAACTTTACTCAAACATTGGAACCCCAGTAATAATGTAGATGCCCTGATCTAGGGACTGGATGATGGCTTATCCGTAATCTCTTGGAATCGATATCCACTCCGTGGGCGAATCCTTGGCACCATTCTTGGGCAGCCATGGGCAGGATGTAAAGAAAATGAAAGTATCAAGTAAGTAATTCCTAGTGATAACCAGATAAACTCAGGACCAATGGGATGTACAAAAGCTACTCCCGAAAGAGGCGGGAGGCTGCCCGCAGTCTGGTTAACATCACCCTTGCAAAGACTGTCCTCTCGAACCTGCACATCCAGGCAATAGAACCTGGAGAAGGTGTGCAAGGAGCACCACGTCACGCTCAGAAGATATCGACGGCAGACAATAGCCTAACTTCAGCCCATGAAACCGCCTGAGCCCTAGTGGAATGAGCTTTAATCTGAGAAGGTAATGGGTTTTCTGCCTCCACATAGGCTCCGGTTACCACCTCCTTAATCCAGCAAGCTATGGTAGCCTGCGAAGCTGGTTCGCCAGGCTTCCTTCCACAGTGAAGGACAAACAAGCAGTCTGTCTTTCGGACCGGTTCTGAAACTTCCAGATACCGCACCAAAACTCTGACATTCAAATGACAGAGGCGGAATTTTTCTGCGTCCTTGTGCTTATCTAGGGATGGCAACCAAATGGATTGATTCAAATGAAACTCCAAGACTACCTTGGGCAAGATGGATGGAATGGTACAAAGCTGTAACGCTCCTGGAGTCATCCAAAGGAATGGTTCCTTACACAATGCCTGCAGTTCAGAGATGCAACGTGCCAAACATAGCCACCAGGAACACAGTTTTCAAGATTAATAAATAAAGGAAAGACTGCGCAGGGGCTGAAAGGAGGACCCTACTAAAAATTCTAATACTAGATTTAAGATTCCACAAGGGAACCGGCCACTATAGGGGTGGCCAGAGGTGCTTCACACCCCATTCAGAAAAAGGGCCACATCCAAATGAGCCGACAGACAGGTTCCATTCACCTCATCCCTGAAACAGGAGAGCGCTGCTACCTGGACCTTCAAGATGTTAAGGGTCAGATCTTTATTCAAGTCATCCTGCAAAAGTTCCAGAATTAGTGTGATTTTGACCGTCCGAGGGGGGACACCACATTCCTTGCACCAGGCCTCAAATACTCTCCAGACCCACACATTCGCTAGGGTTGTAGAGAACTTAAGAGTGCGGAGTAAGGTGGCAATTACTGCCACAGAATATCCTCGCTTCATCAGACGAGCCCTCTAAAGGGCTAGACCATAAGACAGAATCTAGTCAGATCCTCATAACAGACTGGTCCCTACAGAAGCAGGCCCCTGTATGATAGGAGGCCGGGGTGGGGGGGGGAGTGTTTCTCTACCAGAGGTCTCTGCATGCTTGCATACCATGGACTCTTGGGCCAATCTGGAGCTACAGTTAGGGCTAATCCCCTACGGTGCTCGATTCTGCGAATGACCTTGCCCAGCAGATCGATGCTCTGAACGAGAGCATTGATCCCCTGGGACCACTGATCTCTTCAGCGACTGAAGAACTGGGGAAACTTTACATGGTGAGATGTAGTCAGCAAATCAGTGGACGGGAGACCCCAGCAATCTATCAGCTGAAAGGCTTCGCCAACAATGCCTGTTCTCCTGGATCCAGATTCTCCCTGCTTAAAAGGTCTGCTCTGACTTTTTTCCTGCGATGTGGGAGGCTGAGATCTATGGATATATTTCTGCCCACCTGATATTTATGTGACACCTGATGGCTCTTTCCACTCTGCAGTTGATGTAGGCTACAGTCATTGTGTTGCCTCATATTACACAGACCACTTGACCCTGGAGCCAGTGGCTGAATTGTAGACATGCCAATCTGATTGCCCGAGCTTCCAGGAGGTTGATGTTTCAGGGGGGGCCTCTTCCTTGGTCCAACATCCCTGGCCCGTCAGTTCCTGACAGTGAGCTTCCCAGCCCCAGAGGCTTGCGTCTGTTGTGAGGACCAGCCAGTTCGGGGAGGACATGGGTACACCCCTGCTCAGATAAGTTTCATGCAGCCATCACTGGAGCAGAGAGCATATTCCAATCTGTAAGTAGAGGTAAATCGAATAGTCTTGAGACTGCAGGTTCCAAAGTGACAGTGAGTGCTGAAGTGGTCGCACTTGTACCCTCACCCACGGCACTACTTCCAGGGTTGCCGCCAAACCGAGAACTTAGAGATAAGTTCCACACCGTCAGGCGAATCGTGTTCATCAACTGACGCACTTGGGGCATCAACTTCCTTATCTGTGAGGTCGGAAGGAAGCTCTTGCCCTGCTTGGTGTCGAACCAGACTCCCAGATATTCCAAGGACTAGGAGGGGCTTGAGACTGCTTTTGTCTAGGTTTACGACCCAGCCGAGTTCCTGAAGACAGGTCACTTTGCCCAGATCAATCAGTCGTTAAAGCACGGGTTTATCAGGATTAGTTAGCACCTATACCACCCGCGTCCAAATGCAGGTTATACAGTGCGCTCGGCTAAGTGCACTGTATTGCATCAGCCCCAATATGAGCAGGCTCTCACCCATATTTTTTTTGGATTTTGCTGATAATTACATTTTTTCTTTAGAATTTTTAAATTGTATTTCTAATTAAAATATATTACTAAATAGAAGTGGGACTTCAGTGTTTGTGTTTATATATATATATGTGTGTGTGTGTGTACACATACATACACGCATATATATACATGCATGTATGCGATCAACTCAAATATAGAGTTGTTACAGCTGTACAGTAAAGATACTTGGCAATTCTCATAGTAAAGCACCTGCATATTTTTCACCTTTGTAAGGAGTTTTAATTACTGCAAGACCTGTTCCAAACTCAGATTGGCATAGTTCAATTTCTCTCCCAGTGCACAATAACAATTGCACCAAAAAACAGAGGCCAGTTGAACACTCCTTACTCCTGGGGGGAATTCTGCACAAAAAATTTTAAAGTTCTGCACACAAAAGGAAAATGGATTCTTACCTGCTAATTTTCGTTCCTGGAATACCTCAGATCAGTCCAGACAAGTGGGTTTTGCATCCCTACCGGCAGATGGAGGCAGAGAATTTTTCAGGCACTGCTACATAATCAGAGTGCCACCTGCAGTCCCTCATTACTGACCTATACCCAAGCCAAGATGTCCAATCAGAAAAACCCAAATAATTCTGGGCAAGCAGAAATTCAAAGTTGGAGCCCCCTAAAACTAGGGCTCCATCTCTCATAACAAGGGTCATTACAATTTGCAACCCTAACTTTATAACCTAATGTACAATTATTCAAAGTCAATCTTTAAAAGCTGCATTTAACTAAACACTGAATGAGAAACATCCAGAAGGAAGGTCTTTCAAAAAATCAAGTGGATGGGGGCTTCTGGACTGATCTGTGGTATTCCAGGAACGAAAATTAGCACATAAGAACCAGTTTTCCTTTCCTGTTCATACCTCAGAAAAGTGGGATATACCCAAGCCCCTCTACACTGGGTAGGAACCCGAAAGACCCATGCGCAGTACTCTTTCCCCAAACGCAGCCTCTTCTTTCGCACAAACGTGCACACGGTAATGTTTGGTAAAAGTGTGAAGTGAAGACCATGTCACCACCCAACAAATCTCCTGAGGAGATACCAGCCGATACTCCATCCAGGAGGTTGCCTGCGCCCTAGTAGAAGGTACCCACAACCAATCCAGGACCGATGGACCCTTAGAGCTATAAGCTGAAAATATCACATCCTTCAACCATCGCGCAATCACACACTTGGAAGCTCTATTTCCTTTCTTCACTCCACTGAATAAGACAAAGATGATCTGATCTCCAAAAAACATTCGTAACTTTAAGATAAAGCAAGAGAATCCGAACATCCAATAAGTGAAGTTCCTTCGCAAGCAGATTAACTGATATCAAATGTCAGAAAGCTGGCAGCTCCACTGACTGGTTGAGATGATATGAAGAAACGAACTTCAGCAAGAAGGAATGAACGGTATGCAACAAGAAGCTTTTAAATTAAATCAACAGGAAAAGCCAACAATCGCTCAGCAGCAAATGATTTGGAGGGAGGCATCTTCAAAGGATACTGATGAACCATTAGAATGAGGGCATCCCAAAAGAGGTTCCATAATAAGAAAGGTAGTCCAGGTACCTATAATTAAAGACTCAGAGCTAAAAGATTCAAATTTATCCATGTCAACTGAAAAGCAGAATGTTAATACAAGCAAAACACACTTTGAAATGTATGTATGCTAATGCCATAAGTTTAAGAAAATGGGAGAATAATAGTGTGTAGCAGTGAATGATGACAGATTTAATTGGCATCTCAGAGACATGGTGGAAACAAGATAGACAATGGGATAAGTGCTATACCAGGGGACAAATAGTATCGCAATGATAGAAAAGAGCAACTTGGTGGCAGGGTGGTGCTTTATCCTGTTGGACTCTATGCCATCCCACACATAAAGATCCTGCATGAGACTAAATGCACTATTTTTATGGGTAGAAATCCCTTGTGTTTGTGTGGGGGGTGGGGAGAGAGTATAGCAATAGGAGTATACTACTATCCACCTGGCCAAAATGAGACAGTGGAATGCTAAGAGAAGTTAGGGAAGCACCCCAAATTGGTAGTGCAGTAATAGGAGATTTTATTTATCCCAATAATGACTGGGTAAATGAAACATCAGGACAAGCTAGAGAAAGTTCCTGGATAGAATAAATGACAGTTTTATGGAGCAATTGGTTCAGAATAGACAAGAGGGAGAAATTTTAGATCTAAGTCCCAATGGAGCACAAGATTTGGTGATAGAGGTAACAGTGGTGGGGACAGTTGGCAATAGTGATCATATGATCAAACTGGAAGGGAGATAGCAATTAAATCTATGGCTCTAGCACTAAACTTTCTAAAGGGAAAGTTTGAGAAAATGAGAAAAATAGAAAAAAAATCTGAAAGGAACAGCTACAAAGGTTAAGAGTGTGTAACAGGTATGGTCATTGTCAAAAAATAAATAAATAAAATTGCCATCTTAAAATTGCAGTCCAGATGTATTCCACACAATAAGAAAGGTGGAAGGAATGTCAACAATTGCCAGCATGGCTAAAAAGTGAGGTGAGTGGCTATTTTAGCCAAAAGATCTTCATTCAAAAATTAGAAGGATCCATCAGAAGAAAATTGGATACAGCATAAACACTGGCAAGTTAAATGTAAGACATGTATAAGACAGGCTAAGAGAATTTGAAAAGAAGTTGGCAATAGAGGCAAACTCAAAATAAAAACTTTAAATATACCTGAAGCAGAAAGCCTGCAAGGGAGTTGGTTGGACCATTAGATAATCGAGAGGTTAATCATTGTATTATTGAATGCATACTGTACTGCACGTATCACTATTACTGTATGTATATCCTCTATTCTTACCAAGTTCTGTTGACATCCCCCCCCAAGTTACCATGCTCCCTGTTCTATTGTACTGCGTTTAAGTTCCTTGTAAACCGATATGATGTTCCTACGAATATCGGTATATAAAAGCTTTTAAATAAATAAATAAAAAGGGCACTTAGATAAGATAAAGTCATTATGGAAAGAAATTCTTTGCTTTGGTGTTTACCGAAGAGGATGTCAGGGAGATACCCATTCTGGAGATGATTCTCAAGGGTGACAATTCAGATGAATTGAACCAAATCACGGTGAACCTGGAAGATGTGGTAGACCTGATTGAAGAGCAGTACATCACATGGACCGAATGGTATACACCGCAGGGTTTTGAAATAATAATGACATTTCAGACCCATTTCAATTAATATGTAACCTATCATTAAAAGGGCTCCAGGGATCAGCTGGGAAACTAAAGATTGGTGAGCCTGACTTTAGTGGTTTAATGGGACACAGCCAGCATGGATTTACTCAAGGAAAGCTTTGACTCACAAATCCTACATTTTTTTTTTTTGAAGGGGGGAATAAACTTGACACCTCACCCATACAGGCTCCCCCTCTCTCTCATGCATACACCCTCATACAGGCTACCGTGTCACACACACCCCTACATACTTGCTCCCTCTCGCTCACTCCCCCCCCCCCCCCCCACAGGTTCCCTCTCTCTCACACACATCCCTTCACACAGGCTCCCTAACTCACAAACAAGCACCCTCATATACACAATCCCTTTTTCACACACAAGCTCCCAATCTCACAAAGATATACACTCCTGCACAATCTCCTCACACAGGCTCCCTCTCTCTGGCCCCCACACCCACTCACCCTCACACATGCTCTCACATCCCAGGCTCCCAGTCTTACATACACATACATACAGACTCACTCATTGGGGCCTGTTCCATCTTCATTGCAAGCGGGACTGTCTCCATTCGCAGCATGCCTCAGCCTGCTTCCATTCGTGGCATGCCAGTGCCTGCCAGAGTCTGCACAGAACTTGAGTAGGAGGGGAATTCTGCACTCTGCAGTTGTACAGAATTCCCCCAGGACTAACTCTTCCAGGTTTTTCGAATATTTACTAGCCTTCATAAGGTAATGTCTCCAAATGGGTTGATTTTGTGCACAACCTGATAAATGAACCTCACATGTAAGTCATAATATGTTTAGTATGATCTCAATCCCTCAAATTCATTGCTAAATGTCCTTAATACTTGCATTGTGTCAAAGAATACTTCTTTATAGAATTCATAAGGCATAAGCACAAGCAATATATCTAGATACACCTGGATGCTCTTTAATCAGGTCAGTGGCAACCAATGTAATTGGGACTATTTCTGTATCTTTCTGCCACAATTTCTTGTTCTCTGATTTACTGTCTCTCCTATGTAAAAATATGGTGCTCCTTGCCTGCCTGATAGCTACCTACTCTGTTCATAATATGCCATCTGTGCACTGAAAGTAAATCTGTTTCTAATCTAGCAAAGGAAAAATACATTTGAAATGCCACTGTCTAAGATAAAAGGTACCAATGAAATAATGTAGTAAAACTTCTTGCAATTACCAAACCTTAATAAAGGGCCCTTGTGTTTATATTAAGTTCAGAGACATTTTATCTTCCTCACTGGAAACCTGTTATTCTGTTACTAAGGCGACTGGAGACAATCACTGTGGGGAAGAGCAACACAGGAGCGGCTGCAACACCGTGGGTGAAGAGAGGCCTGCCGGGCATCAGCCACCGGCACACAGCGCTGTCCTGTGCGCACCCCCATCGAGTAGTGAGGAGGAAGCAGGTGGGAGCCGGCGCCAGCCCAACAGTCCCTCCCCCTCTGCCTGCCCACCACCAGTGGCCACATACAAGCGGCTGCAATGCCGGTGTGTGTGCCCTTGGAGTGCGACAAAGGAGCCTGCCTCTGTGTGCCCCTTCGTGCGCACCTGAACTAAGTAAGTTTTTAATTCAGCCAAAACCAAACATTTCACAAAATGGAACTGGGACACCTCATTGAAGCCATTACAGTATGAGGAATCTATGGAAATATGAGATCATCAAAACACAAGCAAAGAATGAGTGAAAACCTGATCTATCCCAAGATAAGTAACAACTCTCCTGTAATTCCTTCATGCCTCTGATAAATGACCTAACTAGAGGAAATCCCACCATCTTCTGCATTACTGAAACATGGTTGAAAGACAGTGATAATATCCTCCTAAACCAAGATGATAACTATGATCTTTCACTTCCCCAGACAAATCTGCAAAAAAAGAACAAATCCTACAAAGTTGACATTAACCCTCCCTATAAGGTGGCAATATTAAAATCACTTCTAAATATTGGTCTGACCTATTGCCCACTAGAACACTCCAAAGAGACTGCTCACCTCTAATCGAAATCTTCAAAGCGTTTCCAGCCCCCGAATCATCTATAATCTTAGGGGTCTTTAACATACTTGTAGGCAGCATACCTAAACCTAAAGCATGTGAAATTGTTCTAGAGATTATGGAAGCCATGGGTTAGTCAATTTGTCACCAACCCCACATTCTTGACCTAATCTTCTCCAACCACAATAACTGCATAATCAATACTTCTCACAACATATTGTCATGATCTTCAGCTAATAAAAGTTGAAGTAACTCTCCTCACCACAGCAAAAAATCTCACATAATTATCAATCATTCACATACAGAAAAGGATAGAACCGGAAATACTTGAAGAAGCAATTAAAAATGAAATAGAGTTTGATCAAGATAATGCCTCCTCATCCTTTGACTCATAAGGGGGGGGGGGGGGGGGGGGGCAGAAATCAATGAAATACCCTATGCCCAATCCAGAAAAAAGGTCATTCAAACTAAACACAACTAAACAAAAAAAAACAAAACCCCTTGGTACAGCAATGAGTTAACATCCACTAAACAATCCCTGAGAAAATCTGAAAAGCAATGGTGGAAATGCCAATCTACAAAATCCCTAGAAAAATACAAATCACGATTAACAAAATACAGAGAACAAATCAAAGCAAAAAAAAAAAAAAAAAAGAATACTATGCAAAACAGATCCATGGCGTAATTTTTAATTCCAAATTACTCTTGGAAACATTAAAAAACCTGGTCAAAGACCCATCTTCCTGTTTCAAATAATTATGACTTTTACAAAGAACTCATGTAACAAATATGCTACCTGGTTGTTAAACAAAATCAAACTAAACTCAATTCTCAACCTCCCTACTATCAAGAGCCAAAAGAAAAATGTGGTCAAGCTAAATGGAACTCATTCGACCCAGTATCCAAATTTGAAATAAACCAAATCACAAAAACCAAACCTACTATCCACCCACTGGACCCAATACCTGCTAGTGCCCTGAAATTAGTAAAAATCATATAGAAACAAAGAAACAGAAATGACGGCAGAAGACGACCAAATGGGCCATCCAGTTTGCCCAGCAAGCCTTTGCTTTTTTTTCCCCCCTTATTTGTTACTCTTGTCCCCTGTAAGTGACTTTTTTGTTATATCTCCCTTCCACCCCCACCATCAATGTAGTTAGTGGTGCTGTAGCTGCATCTAAATGAAGTATCTAGCTAATTGTTTAGGGGTAGTAACCGCTGTCATAGCAAGCTACTCCCATGCATGTATATCCAGCCTGTGCAACTCAGTCCTTGTTGGTTGTTGTCCGAATATAAATCATCTTTTCAACATTCCCCCTGCCATTGAAGCAGAGAACTATGCTGGGTATCATTGAAAGTGAAGTATCAGGCTTATTTGGTTTGGGGTAGTATCCGTCGTATCAAGCAAGCTACTCCCCTGCTTTTTTGTGGATGCAAATCCTTTTTTTCACATTTCCTCTTGCCGTTGAAGCATAGAGCAATATTGGAGTTGCATTAACCGTGTGTATGTTTATTGAATTAGGATATTAATCTCCAGGTAGTAGCCGTCATTCCCGCAATCTACCCTCATGTCTCTTCACTTCATTCACATCCTCTAGACTTTATGGATCCACAATGTTTATCCCACGCCTCTGAAATCCTTCACAGTTTTGGTCTTCACCACTTCCTCCGGAAGGGCGTTCCAGGCATCCACCACCCTCTCTGTGAAGAAACTCCTCCAATATTCACAACCATAATAAACTACTTGCTAGCAGAAGGATTGGTATCCGCTAGAGTAAAACAAGCTGCAATTAAAGCAATCCTAAAAGATAAAACTAGTAGAATCAATGATTGGAAATTGGTGGATAATTTCCCAATCTACGTTTCATTGCCAAAGACCTAGAAAAAGCAGTGTTATCACAATTAGAGAACCACCTAAAAGACAGTAATATACTATATCCAAAACAAATCGGATTCAGAAAAAAAAATTGCTCAGCAGAAACTCTACCCATTTCCTTAGCTGATCCTGTACTACAGGGGTTTGACAACAATGAATCACATCCTGGTACTAATTGATCTAACAGCAGCATTTGACAGTTGACCATACTTGCTATGCCACCAGCTGAGAGAAATTGGAATAGATGGAAAAGTTAACAAATGGTTCTCTTCCTTAACAGATAGGACATTCCAAGTCAAACTGGGTAATCAAATTTCTTATATCTTCCCAAACGATACAGGTGTCCCTTCACATAGCCCTAGTCAAACATATCCTCCTGGATAGTGGTTGTGAGAATTGGGTCCATTGCACTTCAGGCCCCACTATAGGTGGCACATGAGATGGGTGTGTGGGACTACTGCCATGTGACCCAGTAGGGTTAAAATCTGGTATGACGAGGAACATGCACAGTTTTTTCAGTTGTAAGGCTAAACTTCAAAGGGTTGGTAAGAATGCTTTCCCCACGACAGTATTTATCTTGGCCCCAATGAGCTGAAGAGTTTGCGCTGGCTGAAGGCTGGATTTCTCGTAACTGATTTCTCATAACCAATTACAAATCCCAGCCCCTCCAGGCAATGAATTGTTGACTCCAGATGTGTCTGGAGAATGGCTGGCTGTGCTGCAACCAGGAGCCAATTGTCCAGGTAAGGGAATAGTTGGATTCCTGTCCAAAGTGGGTCACTGTTAAACACTTCATGAAGATCTTCAGTGCGGATGACAGCCCAAAGGGGAGCACCTTGTATAGATAATGGCACGTAATGACTTGAAAGCATAGGTAGCGCCATGAAGAACATTGCATTGGGTTGTGGGCGTAAGCATCCTTGAGATCCAGCGAACACATCCAATCATTGGGTTGTAAGAATGGTAGGATTGACTTGAGGGATGTCATTTTGAACTTCTCCTTCCAGATAAACTTGAGGGCCCGCAGGTCCAAGACTGGTCAAAGACCTCCCAATTTCTTTGGAATGAGGAAGTATTGGGAGTAAAACCCCTTGTTCCATTGGTGCAGAGGCACCCATTGTTGGAGGAGGCTGTTTACATCCTTTTGAAGCAGATGCCCGTGTGTGTAGGGTCGATGGGAAGGGACAAGGTATGGAAGGGTGGAGCTTGCTTCGAAGTTCAGCTTCCATCCCTCGCAGACAGTGCTTAACGCCTAACGATCCAAGGTGATTGCTTACCAAGCGTTTAAGAAAAGCAATATCCTGCCTCCCACTAGTGGTGGTAGAGGTGGCCTGGTTACCTTCAAAAACCCTGTTGAAGTTTGGGGTTGTTTTGCGGCTGCTGCTGTTGGCATTGGCCCCTTGACCTGGGCTGCGGTTGTTGCAGCTGTTGTCTGCTTTGCAGGAAGGTCGGCAGGTGGTAAGGCGGATATGGTCTGAAAAGGCACCTTTGGAAATAACCCTTCCTGTTGCTTTGGTAGTACCGAAGATTGTTGCTCCATTGGTGATGTCACGGATCTCACTGCCACATTTTCCTCTTTCAACTGGGAAACTGTCTCCTGTAACTTGTCCCTGGCTAAGTTGTCACCCTTACTTGAGAGGTCAGCCAATTTCTCATGTACATCCTCCCGGAAGCCACTGGCCCTTAACCAGGCTATTCTTCAGGCCACTATCGCCCCTGCGGACATAAAGGCTGATGTGTCAAAAGGCTCAAATATCATATGGCATAGATGCCGCAAACCCTCTTCCAGGGTTTAGGCATCTATGCCATATGATATTTGGCATAGATGCCAAAGAACAGCTGAGAAGAGCTGTGTTAGTTGAGGTGGTCACGAGGTGATCACGAAGTGGGATTTGAGGGACTGCAAACACTCAAAGGTATTGGGTAAATGTAAAACTGATGCTGTTGAATCTTTGCATTCAGTATACCCACTTGGGATGGCCCTCTTCTCAAAATCATTCAAATACTGGCTTTCCCTACTCGGCAGAGTATTTGATTGATGGCAAGACTTAGAGTGCTTCATCACTGACCATCACCACAAACGTGTGTGGCAGCTATACCATGCTACAGTAAAGGGGAATGCCTTATCCTGATCTTGAGGTCTGTCTTTCTGGATGTTGGAGGGCCAGAGAAAGGGGACTCCCAGGTCTTTTCTATCACAGAATCCAGGACAGTGTGGAAAGGTAAAGGCCATAGGTTCAGCTGGGACCTCAAAGATCTTTAGGATCCCCAAAACATTTGCTCTTGTGTCTGAACTTTCTTGGTCTCAATACTGAGGCGATCTCCCACCTTTGACAAATTTAGAATGCGTGAGGTCTTTCAGAGGTAAGAACGGTTCTGGTGGGTCCTCTTGACAGGTCCAACAGAATTCCTGTGATTGACCCCGGTGAGGTCGAAGGCAAGTTCTCCAGTCCCGGGTCAAGTTGCAGGGAGAACTGTGGATGGGGACTCAGCAATCCCTCTAGCGAAGTATGCTCCTCCCGAGGCAGAGAGAGTCTCCCCCACTGGCCAGAGTTCCTCACAGGAAGGGATCGATGGATGGCCCTTCTTGTTAATCTCGAGAGAAGAGAAGAACTATAACATAATCTGATATCTGACACATAGCCTGGGATGCCAGCCCCCTTCTCCAGGAATGGAAAGTTTCTTTACAAGTCCCACCTACCTCTTACGACAACTGTTTGATGGAGGGACTGCAGCCTGAAAAATGTTTTGAGTCCAACCCCATTGAACGGTATCCGGGCATTTCGCTCTTGAGATTTCTTGTGTCTTTTCGAGAGGCTCCTGCAATTGAAGGGAACATCTCTTCCTTTTTGACACTCAAGACATGTCCGAATATACCCTCACAGAAAAACGACTTGAGGATCCACAACCCATCCTGACTTGTGGGAAGCCTTCCAGGGAGACATGCTCACTAGCTTGTAGTTGGGCACAACTCACGGTTCTTTTTTCATCACATGCTTCAATGCCAGATCCCCCAATCTCTGCACCATGGTTAACTTGGCATGAGTCGAGTCAGACGCATGGTGCCCATGCTTCATTGCATCGTCTTTGGCACATCCTTGCGTCAAGCATCCTGATGCCTTGTCTTCGACATGCGCCACGACAGTGGCCCATTGGCATCATGGTGCTTCGATGCTTATGTCTGTACAGTGACTCCCACAACGCTGGCCGATGCAGCTTCATGCAAGGGCACTCTCAGCGCATCTCCCTAAGCCCATTGCTTCGTCAGGGCATGGGAGAACTTTAGCGGGGTGAGCCACCTGGCTCTCGGTCTTCTTGGCACAGAGTGGGCCAAGGGATGAGGCCCTCCAATTTTTCTCCAGCCGATCCATGTTGGGCCCCAGGGATGAGTGGGCCGAATGACACTGCGACTGCGGGGCACAGGATCCTGTGCCCACCTCCCTCAAGCAGGCAATCTCCTGTACCCGCTGACCTTGAGCCTGGGGCGAAATGTGACCACAGTCCCTGCAAGAGGACTTGTCATGGTCCAGGCAAAGATAATTATGTCAGTCTGACAGACATAATCTTGCTGCACTGGTAGTACTTGAAGTCCGGCTGCTTCGGGGCAATTCTGAAAAGTGCTATTGTGCTTGAAAAAAAAAAATTTGGTGAATTGAAGGAGATAGTAGCTTCTCATACAGCCTGCAGTATGGAAAAGGGCAGACTGAAGATGACACCACATGGGAAAGGATGCGCAGTCACAGAGCCAAAGCTCAGCAATCTTGGAGAAGCTCTGCCCAGGCCACCCAGAGGATGTCCCAGTCAGCATGGTTAAAATTCACTGTCCAAGTAATAAATTCAAAATGCCATAAAGAAAAATTCTTCCTCTGATACAGAGTTTAAACAATTTTAAGCAGAGGTTCCTCCAGGAATAAAAAGATCATAAGATCCAGTCTCTCCTTCCATCTCTGGTTCAAACATCTCCCCCTTTTGCCCCGCCCCAGCTTTTTCTCTTCCCCTAAATCAAACCCCACCCCCACCCCACTCTCTGGTTTAAACCCCAAGTATCTTTCTCCCCCCCCTTTTAGGTTCAACAACCCCTGTCAGCTTTCTTTCCCCCGCCTCCCTCCTCTGGGCTCCAAAAGAGTTTAGAAAAAAAAAAATAGCCACAGAAACCTGGAAACAGGCTAGCATGCTGACTAGTATCCCATTGGAAGCAAGGAACTGCTATCAGTTTCAAAGCCTGCAGCCTATGTGTCAAGTCAGGCAGTGAGGGAAGAGGAGGGGGAAGTCAGAGGAGCACTAGAAGCTTGCCACAAGCCTACTCAGCTGCTGGAGTGTGGGGTAAAGAGACACTTAGATCTGCCCTATCAAGAAGCAGCAGCAGCAACCAGCAGAGTTTAAAAAAAATTCACACAACACAGCTGCATGCTGGAGAGGTTGCCTCTCACTTACACCCCCACATGCCCATGCAGTTACTTCCAGCTGCCTGGGCGGACATTTTAACTACTGCCACCTCTCCTTCTCCTGCCAAATGCTGCACAGTAAGGACAAAATTCTGTAGGAGTGGGGAATTCCCCTAGGAGTACTAATTAAGAATATCAGCAATCTGTCTCATCAGTCAAAGTATCCTCTGTAAAATGTCCCTTTAACATTTCTTCTAATATTAAATTTCTCCCATCTTACCATCAATATTTTTGGAGTTTTGCCACTCAATTCATCCTTTTCTCCCCCCCTCCCCCCCACCCCCCAGCTTTTGCAAAGCAGTGGGGAGTACAAAGCAAGTACATTTCTCCCCTCTATTCTGCCTATAGGTACAGTTCCTCTTCCATTCCACAACTCCTCCCAAACACCCCCAACTAGTCCTCTGGTCCATTCCTCCACGAAAGAAAACAATGGAAAAATTTCAGCTAAAAATATTGACCTTACCTGAAATTATTCTCCTGTTGTACGAAATGTTGAGTAAATTCTTGTGCAACTTCTTCTCGAATTTTTAATTCCATCAACAACTTCTCTCTTTTCTCATTTCTCAGCTTATTTTTCAAATCTTCTATTAAATCTAATAATTTCTAAAATGGAACAAAGCAAAATTGTTGAATTTTTTTTTTAATACAGCATTGAGCACAAGTTACAGCTTGGGTCCTAAATTACAAGAGACCTCTAAACAACAAAAATAAAACAAGTTTTACTTTTTTTTTTGTAATGCTATATGGGGCCTCTTGACAGCTTAGGACAAGAGCATGTCTTAATCCATCCTAGAGCATATGCACATAAAAAATAATTCTGTAAAAGTATTTCAGGATTTTCTACACAAATCAATGATACCAAAATAAACAGAAAACGAAACAAATTGTGTCAGAAAAACCCAAATATTAGACTCAGTTTTATCAGCTCGAGGGTTTAAGTAAGCTACTTGATATAACCACCTGGTAACTTGATATTCCACATAAGGCACAACTCAAAAAGCAAGGAGGCAGCTTACTGAGGAGAAATCAACAGTTCAAGGCATGTAGTGTTCTGCACAATAAGTTATAGGAATTATTACATACCTTGGGTAGGACTCAGTCAAACCATAAATCCCAGTAAGATTTGCATTATAGTTAATTATATTAGCTAAGCACTATTATAGGCCTACCATGTTTATTTACACTGCAAGATTGAGCACTCCCCTACAACTAAAATACATTTAACTGAACACTGCAATTTCAACAGACAATTCATTTGCTGGTAACCTGGTAAATCTTCTTTGGCCAAGCAGTTTCCTCTTGCTTTTGTAGGCTTTCAGTTCAATTGGAACCAGACTCCATTGGCCTACAGCACCAAAACAGAAAAATTACTACTTGCCTGATAATTTCCTTCCCTCTAATTAAGGCAGGCCAATCCCCAAAGTGGGTTATGCACCTCTACCAACAAATGGAGACTAAGTAAAAGTGGTTGTCACTAACATAACTTGCCCCAACAGTCTGCCAGTATTCCATGGAAAAGTCAAACTGTGAACCAACTGATTAAACTCGAAAATGATTATTAATCAAGCACTCATGCTTCCAACCAATAGGGAACACTGAGCTCAGACAAAAACAATGAACATTCACTAAATTGAGGAGCTGGTTAAGACACTTACCAGTCCTCCAACTAAAAGCAGGAACACCACTCCACACCGTTCACTCAAAGGGTGAACCAAAGGCAAAAATTGGCAGCCAAGAGCAGATAAGCGATTGGCCTTCCTTCATTAGAGGAAAGGAAATCAGGCAAATTGTAATTTTTCTCTTTCCTCTACACTCAGGCAGACCAATCTCCTTAAGTGTGATGTACCAAACTACTCCCAAACAGGGTGGGAGGTTGCCAATGGTCCACTCAATACAGTCCATGCGAAGGCGGTGTTCTCCCCCCCAAACCTGAATATCCAAGGGAAAAGATGTGTAAGAATGACCAAGTCACTGCTCGGCAAAACTCGATAGGAGACTATCGAACCTCTGCCCAAAATACCGCCTAAGCCCTTGTGGAATGCAGTCTTACCTGTTTCAAAGGAATCTCAGCATTCTCATGTGTTAAAGAAGTTATATGGCTACCTAATGGGTTATAATTCCCACATCGCTGGTTCACATTGTGCTCCATGGTGGAGGAAAAACAAAAACACTATTGGACTTCCGGACAGATTTACTAACTTCCATGTAATGCATCAGATGCCGTTTGACATCCAAGGTATGCAAAAAATGGTATTCACTCATCTTTAACCCTATCCAACATGGGCTAAGAAATAGAATGATTCAAATGAAACTCCAAAACCACTTTCAGCAAAAGGTAGGTACAGTCCAAAGTTTCACCACCCGCGGAGTCGCATGCAGAAAAGGCTCATAGAAAGAAAGAGCCTGCCGTTCAGAAACCTGATTTATGGAACAGATTGCCACAAGAAAAACTCTTCAAGTTAAGCAACTGCCAGGAGAAGCCACATAGAGCGGAAAATAGGACACACCAAGAAATTCAGAACCAGATTAAGCTTCCAACGAGACACTGGTAACCGCAAGGGAGGACAAAGATGCTTAACTCACTTCAAGAACTGGGACACATTGGATAGAAAGACTAAGATCCACCATTGACTTGCCCCATATAACAAGCAAGAGCTGCCACTTGAATTTTGAAGATGTTAAGGGCTAAGCCTTTATGCAATCCTACTTGGATTTTAGTAAAGTTTTTGATATGGTTCCACATAGGAGACTCATGAACAAAATGAGAAGCTTGAGAGTGGGTGCCAAGGTTGAAGTGTGGATTGAAAACTGGTTGACTGACAGGAAACAGTGTGTAATGGTAAATGGAACCTACTCTGAAGAATGAACGTGTTGAGTGGATCTCCACAGGGACCAATTCTGTTCAATATCTTTGTAAGCGACCTGGTGGTAGGGATATAAGGTAAAGTTTTTCTATTTGTGGATGATACTAAGATCTGCAACAGAGTAGACACACCTGAAGGAAGAGAATGAAAAGTGATTTGAGAACTTGAAAAATGGCAAAAAAATTGGCAGCCTGGATTCAATGCCAAGAAGTGCAGAGTCATGCATCTGGGATGCGGCAATTTAGAAGAGCTTTAAGTGATGGGTGGTGAAAGACTAATGCGCACGGACTGGGAGAGGGACCCTGGTGTGAGGCTGATGATCTGAAGATGGCGAAGCAATGTGACAAGGTGATAGCTAAAGCCAGAAGAATGCTGGGATGCATAGAGAAAACCAGTAAGAAAAAAAAAGTGATTATGCCCTTGTACAGGTCCTTAGTGAGGCCTCACCTGGAGTACAGAGTTCAATACTGGTTCCTGTATCTCACAAAGGATAAAGTCAGGATAGAGGCGATCTAAAGAAGAGCAATCAAATGGTGAGGGATCAGCATTGGAAGACTTATAAGGAGAGGCTGAAGGATCCGACTATGTACACCCAGGAAGAGGGGTGGTACAGGGGAGATAGATACAGATCTTCAGATATCTGAAAGGTTTTAATGATGCACAACCAAACCTTTTCCATTGGAAAGAAATCAATAGAACCAGAGGTCATGAAATGAAACTCCAGGGAGGATGACTCAGAATCAACGTCCGGAAATATTTCTTCACAGAGGGTGGTGAATACCTGGAATGCCCTTCCGGAAGAGGTGGTGAAGATGAAAATAGTCAAGTACTTCAAAGGGGCATGGGATAAACACTGTGGGATTCCTAAAGGCTAGAGTTTGGAAATAAAGGGAAAAAAAAAAAAAAGAATGCATTGGGGTAACTAAGGGTAACTTAAGGATAGCAACTGCCACACCATCAACAAATAAGCCTTGACACTGTTAATGCAACTCAATCATTGCTCTGTAAGAACATAAGAACTTGCCATGCTGGGTCAGACCAAGGGTCCATCAACCTGGCAATTACCCAAACACCAAGAAGATCCCATGCTACTGAGGCAATTGATAGCAGTGGCTGTTCCCTAAAACAGGATTTTTTATTTATTTAGATTTATATTCTGTTTTTCGCACTTTTTTTTTCAGTGCTTCAAAGTGGATTACATTCAGGTACTGTAGGTATTTCCCTATACCCAGAGGGCTTACAATCTAAGTTTGTACCTGTTTCAACAGCAGTGGGAAATGGAGAATTGGATTCAGACAGCAACCAACAAGGGCTCAGACTTTTACGGTTTGGGGAACAAACATGGACATAACTAGCTGATGTGACACTTACTTCCCTTAATCACTAAGCCTGATACTTTTGATGCAACTCCAACATTGCTCTCTGCTTTCATGGTAATGGTTAAGGGAAAGTGGATTCAAACAGTATCCAAGGGCCCTGACTTTTACGGTCTGGTAAACTAAGCATGAGGGTGACCTGCACAGTGCAGCAGATACTGGAATAACCTGGCTGGGCAGACTGGGTGGATCTTTTGGTCCTTTTCTGCCATCATTTCTATATTTCTATGTTTAAGATAATCCAGCATCTGAGACTGCTGTAAGCTGCTCTTGGCAAAGTTCACCACCCAGCCTAGATTCTGCAGTAAGGAGATCACCCTGAGAGAAGCTAGGTGGCTCTCCTCTATACTCGTGGTTCAAATCATTCAGTGTCCAGATATGTGTGAATCAGGATGCCATCCTTGCATAAGGCTGCCGCTGCTACCATTCTGACCTTGGAGAAGGTCCTGGGTGCTATGACCAGCCAGAAAAGCAGGGCCTGAAACAGATGACATCACAGAATGGCAAAACATAGGAACCATTTATGTTCCTGGCAAATGGAATATATCCAGTCATCATCCATTATACCTGATTTTAATGATAAGTTACAAATTTTAACTAATAGATCAGAAATTTCATGGAGTTCCTTCAGTACCCTAGGATGCATACCATCCAGTCCAGGTGATTTGCTACTCTTTAGTTTGTCAATCTGGCCTACTACATCCTCCAAGTTCACAGTAATTTGGTTAAATTGATCTGACTCATCACCCTTGAAAACTATCTCCGGATCTGGTATGTCCCCAACATCCTCATTGATAAACACGGAAGCAAAGAATTCATTTAGTCTTTCTGCAATGGCCTTATCTTATTTGGTGTTCCAAATGGATGGTAATATGAAGGCAGGCCTTGGACACAGCCAGTAATGCCAGAAATTCCTCTGCCTGCACAACCACCATCACTGAATGCAAGGTTTCCATGAGAAAATGAGTCACCCACAAATGCCTGTTGATTCCCTTGAGATCCAGGATGGGACAAAAGCAGCCTTCCTTCTTGGGCACAGCAAGATAAATAGAATATTGCCCCATACCTTCCTGAGACAGAGGCACTGGGACCACATCCTTTAGACTGAGGAGCCTCAATAGCATAAATTACAGTGCCCTTTTCTACTGCAGGGAGTGACAAGGAGACACCATGAACACATCAAGGAACTCTGCAAAATTCCATCGCATATCCTCCAGGACCCACTGATTCGATGTGATCCTAAGCACTTCTGATAAAAGACAGACAGATGTCCCCTTCTCTCTTGTTCCCGAAGGTGGGTCAGCAAACCTTCATTGGGAGGCTCAGGAGGAACCGTTACCTGAGCCTGTTCCTCGCCTGGGCTGTCAGGGACGAAAGGACTGGGACCTTCCAAAAGACCAAGTCCTCTGAAAGGTCGACCATCTATAGGGACAAAACTGCTTGGAACCCTGGAGACTCATACCAAAGAGGGGCTGCAACTGCTTATCATCCTCCAGCAACTGAGGAACCGGAGATTTGCCCACTTACTGGCCAGTTTCTCCAACTCGCTCCCAATCAAGAACAAGCCCTTAAAAGGCATCATTATAAGATTAGCTTTGGAGATCACATTGGCTGACCAATTGCGCAACCATAGCTGACTTCTGGCTGCTCCCACAGAAGCCACTCCTCTAGCCGAGGTACAGACCAAATCGCAGCCCACATCAGCTAAAGAGGCGGCGACAGGTTCCATAACTACTGTGGAATTCACATCAAAGTCCTGTGAGAAGAGCAGCAAGAGGGAGCCACTAGAGCGCAACAGAAAGCTATCTATAAAGTCATTGCCACTACTTCAAAGGCTTGCTTAAGATGGCCTCATGCTTCTCCCTCCATGGGGATAGCTGTCCACTTAGAGATGGCACAGACAGGCGCATCCATTTTCAGAAAACACAAACGCTCCCTCACTGCCGGATCCAGAGGATACAGGCCTTCCAGAGCCAGACACCCTTTGAAATTTGCCTCCGAAGCATCCCATTCAAGATCAATCAATTCTTGAATGGCTTCTATAACAGAGAAAAAAACAAGAGGGTTTACACAAGGAAACCAAAATAGGATTCTTCTTTGGCTCAGCCACATAATTTGTTCCAGGTACACCCAGCATCTTCAAGGTCCGGGAAATCAAGGCTAGCAGCTTAACTATGAAAGAACCACAACATGTTCCAATATGGTTCCAGACCCAGAGGAATTTCCACATCTTCCAGGGAAATCAGGATCTGCCTCACTACCATCCGGGTTCCCATATGGGCTACCTGCAGCTAACAGAGGTGTGCTTCAGCGCTTAAACATAGGACTGAAAGAGGGAGGGGCCACCGGCTGCGGATCTGACCTGACAGGATTGGTTGAAGCTGAGGACAGCATTGGAAGAAGGGACTAATTCTTGAAAGAAAAAAAAAAAACAAAAAACTCTACCCAAGAAAGGCAGAAAGATTCAGGCCAAAACCAGAAGGTACTGATGTGGGGCCCATTGAGCTGCCATCTCCTGAAGGAACCAGTCAAATGAGTTCCAAGGTCCAGCGTACTTCCAGATAAATCCTTAGCCAGACCATTAGGCTGAGAGGGCCCAGGCTTAGCAAAATCAGAGGAATACAATTCACCTTGAGCCTCTAGGCAGTGCTGACATGTTAGAGGTCTCTCCACGATGAAATGCCCAAATATGATAGGAACACAGAGACAAATGCACTTAGGTTTCTTGTCCACCCATGCCATATGGGCACAGTCAAATAAGAATATGCACCCAGCCAGCTCACACTGAAAAGTTCAAGCGCACAAATTTTATGAGCACAAAAGTTAGATGCTCCCAAGCACAAGCACCATAAAAAAATCACGCAGAACCTGTGCGCATCACTAATACACTTAATGTGATCACAAATGATGCACCCAACACGGAGCGCACTACATATATAAAGAGCGGGATGACTGCGCTCAACAACATTCCGATAGAGGGCACTCTAGTATGTATGCGAAAACACTGCCATGGCCTACCACGCAGCATATGGGGAAAAAGCCTAACTGCGGGACATGCCCACCCAGGCTGCTCAACCTGCCAGGCTGCCCCGTTCCGCTATCCGTCATGGGGGTGGGAACCAACATCGGAAACCAGAGGAAGCCCTGCAAACCCCTCTGCAGTGTGCCTGAATTTGTTTTGGTTTTTTTCAAACATACCGGAGCTCAGCCTTTCCTGACTGACTACAGAGAGTCTCCAGCTGCGGGAGGGACAGGGCACCTGCTGTCCACACCACACTTTGCTTCCTGCACTGCTACCTTTAAGCTATACAATCAACCAAGTCCTTGCTGGCATAAACCACTTACCGGACCAAGGCAGAGCTCTGAGGGACTACGTAAATCACCTCAGGAATTCTCAACTGGGGGAAGGACCATCATGTATCACCACAGGAAAGCGGGGCTTTTTGTATTTCATTTCTAAAATTCTCCTTCCAAATCTGAAGCAATCCCCATAGCGAGATGCATGTCCATCTGCTAGAGACTGGGAATACTGGCAGGCTGGGGTCATTGCAAGAGTATATATACTGTGACATCTGCTTGCTCCATCTCCTTGCAGGAGAGGATAACCCACTGGTCCTGACTATCAGTCTACACACAAGGAAAAACCGTGTGTTGAACGAAAGTTTTCTCTGATTAGTTTCAAACGTACAACTTGCTAACTTCATGCTGTGCCCCTTAGTCCTATTATTTGAAGGAGTAAATAACCGATTCACATTTATCTGTTCTAGACCTCTCATGATTTTATAGACCTGTATCATATCCTCCTCAGCTGTCTCTTCTCCAAGCTGAACAGCCCTAACCACGTTAGCCTTTCATAAGAACATGCCATACTGGGTCAGACCAAGGGTCCATCAAGCCCAGAATCCTGTTTCCAACAGTGGCCAATCCAGGCCATAAGAACCTGGCAAGTACCCAAAAACTAAGTCTATTCCATGCTACCGCTGCTAGTAATAGCAATGGCTATTTTCTAAGTCAACTTAATTAATAGCAGGTAATGGGCTTCTCCAAGAACTTATCCAATCCTTTTTTAAACACAGCTACACTAACCATATCCTCTGGCAACAAATTCCAGAGTTGAGTGAAAAAGAACTTTCTCCGATTATTTATTTAGAATTTTTTTTATATGCCGACATCCGTTTGCACATCATATCTGTTTACAAATAACTTGGAACTTTTAGGCATTGCCTTTACATGGAACAATAACTATGTGAAAAGGAACCAAAAAACTAATAAGGAAACAGTATAACAATTTACAAGGTTCAATGGCATATAGTCGATATACTGATTAGAAAGCTGGGTAGGCAAAAGGATATTTACAAGATGTTCGACAAACATTGGATGACAAAAACGTTTTAAAAGGAGTGTTAGAAAATGGGGGGAGTATAGGGTAGAATAAGCAATTTAAAGTAGTGTTAGTACAAGGGGGAATAGCGATAGATTATACAAGGTTAGTTTTAGATTAGTTTTAAATGTGCCACCTGCTATCTTCATGGAGTCCCCCTAGTCTATTATCCGAAAGAGTAAATAACAGATTCACATTTACCCGTTCTAGACCTCTCGATTTTAAACACCTCTATCATATCCCCCCTCAGCTGTCTCTTCTTCAAGCTGAAAAGTCCTAACCACTTTAGTCTTTCCTCATAGGGGAGCTGTTCCATTCCCTTTATCATTTTGGTCGACCTTCTCTGTACCTTCTCCATTGCAACTATATATCTTTTTTGAGATGTGGTGACCAAAATTGTACACCGTATTCAAGGTGTGAGCTATTCCATTCCCTTTATCATTTTGGTCTCCCTTCTCCAGTACAACTATATGAGATACCACCACCAGAACTGTACACAGTACTCAAGGTGTGATCACACCATGGAGCGATACAGAGACATTATGACATTGTAGAAATTAACTTACCTGATAATTTCATTTTCCTTAGTTTAGACAGATGGACTCAGGACCAATGGGTATAGAGTGCGCCTGATAGCAGTTGGAGACGGAGTCAGATTTCAATCTGACTGTGCGCACTTCATATACCCATGCACGAGGCTCTGTTCCTCAGTTTTCTCCTCGAAAAGGAATTATGTGTGTTTGGATAATTTTGATTCATTTGGTTAACTTGATTACTCGGATTGGTTGACATGGTTTCTAGCTGGAGACCGCCAGGGCAGTCAACCGAGAAGCGCAGACACTTGGTAATATGGGTGTCTGAACTAGAGATTAGGGTTGGCTTACCTGTGTTTGTGTTGCACTCGGGGCAGGGGAGGTTCCCCCGAGGATTCTTGATTGCGAGGCAGCCATGGGCAGGGTGCTAAGTCCATCTGTCTACACTAAAAAAAATGAAATTATCAGGTAAGTAATTTCTACATTTCCTAGCGTGTAGCAAATGGACTCAAGACCAATGGGATGTAAAAAAGCTACTCCCAAACTGGCGGGAGGCTGTCCGTGGCCCATTTAGTACTGCCCTTGCAAATGCTGTGTCCTCCTTGGCCTGAACATCCAGGCGATACAATCTCGAGAAGGTGTGGATGGAGAACCATGTTGTCGCCCGACAGTTCTCTGCAGGTGACAGCATCTTGGTTTCTGCCCAGGACACTGTCTGGGCCCTTGTGGAATGGGCCTTGACTTGTAGAGGTGGAGGCTTGCTTGCCTCTACGTAGGCCGCCTTGATTACTTCTTTAATCCAGCGGACAATAGTTGCCTGCGAGGCTGCTTCCCCTTGCTTCTTCCCGCTGTGAAGAATGAACAGATGGTCCATCTTTCGTACAGGTATCTGACTAGGAGTCTGCCGACATTCAGGTGGCGAAGAAGGCGTGAGTCTTCCGAGTCGTTATGCTCGTCTGGAGATGGCAGCGAGATGGTTTGGTTTAGGTGGAAGTGAGAAACCACCTTTGGCAGGAAGGAGGGTACAGTACGCAGCTGTATGAATTCCGGCGTGAATCTGAGGAACGGCTCCTGGCATGATAGTGCTTGAAGTTCGGATATTCGACGGGCTGGGCAGATTGCCACGAGGAACACAGTCTTCAAGGTCAGAAGCCGTAGGGACAGACCACGAGTTGGTCTGAACTAAGCTCCTGCTAGGAAGTCTAACACTAGATTGAGATTCCATAGGGGTATCGGACACTTTAGAGGTGGCCAAATGTGCTTGACCCCTTTTAAGAAGCGGGAGACATCTGGGTGGGCCGCTAGGCTGGTGCCATCCCCCCTGGATCTGAAGCTGGCCAGGGCAGCCCGTTGCACCTTGATGGAGTTGAGGGACAGCCCTTTGTTCACGCCGTCCTGCAGAAATTCCAGGATCATGGGGATTTTGACTGTCTGTGGAAGGATGTCGCGGTCCTCATACCAGGCTTCAAATATTCTCCATACTCATATCTGTTAAGGAGGTAGAGAACTTGTGCGCTCGGAGCAGTGTGTCAATCACTGGTCCTAAGTATCCACTCTGTCGGGCGAGAATCTCGTTGGGTCTTCGTGGAGAATCGGTCCTTGCTGGAGTAGATCCTTGTGTGGAGGTAGGCGTAGAGGGTTTCCCACCAGAAGTCTTCGCACCACGGTCTTCTTGGCGAGTCTGGGGCCACTAGAAGTACCAGCCCTCTGTGGTGTTCTATCTTGCGGATGATTCCGCCCAGCAGTGGCCAAGGAGGGAAGCATACAGTAGGTCCTCCTGAGACCAGGTCTGGACGAGGGTGTCGATTCCCCGGGGCAGCGGTTCCCATCTTCGGCTGAAGAACTTGGAAACCCGGGTGTTGGACCCGATTGCCAGAAGATCCATGGCTGGGGTTCCCTAGTGGTTCACTATCCGCTGGAAGGCTGCTGTAGACAGTGTCCATTCCCCTGGATCCAGACTCTCTGCTGAGGTAGTCTGCAGTGACGTTGTCTTTTCCAGCAATGTGGGACTGCTCGAGGATGGATTCTTGCCATCTGTCATTAGCATCCTTGAGTGAAGCTCCTCCCTCGACCGGTATGGTGGTGCACTTTGTGGTGGCACAGACCAGGGTGTCTACCTTGGGAAACCTCAGGAGTTCCTTCGTCGCGGGGTCCAAGGGGTAGAGCGCTTCTAGGGCTCGACCTCCCTTAAAGGTGGTCTCTGGAGCATCCCATTTCAGTCGATCAGTTGTATAGCCTATAGCATAGGGAAATGACGTGAGGTCTGGCGGAGCCCAGCCAGGAAAGGGCTCACCTTGGACTCTGCTGTGTTGCATGAGTCCGGGATGGCCAATGCCTTCAGACTTGTGGTTATGAGATCTGATAATTCGCGCTTCTTCCCAAAAGACGCGCATCAAGGTGCGATACGGTTCCGTTCCGGGAGGGAGGTCCCATTCTTCCAGGAGTTCTGATTCCTCCTCCGAATCATCTGTGTCCCCCCCTAAGGGGAGGTATTTGTCCGGGGGGGGTTCATCTGGTGGAGGCCGGGAGGAACCTGGAGAGGTTCTGGACTACTGGCACGTGTTGTGGTTGTGCCGCTGGTGGCCCTGTCTGTGCGTGGATGTAGGATTGCAGCTCAGCAAAGAATCCCAATGCGGTCCCAGGCAAAGTTGCCTGGGACCGCATTGGGTCCGACAGCACTCCCCAAGGGCCCCCACTGTGGAGGGGCCATTGGGAATAGAGAGGTCTGATGTAGACTCGCTGGTGGATCCGGAGTCCTCTACAGGCTGAGGGGGACTGTGTCTCGGCTCCCCCCAAGCTTCTTCGCATAGCAGACACAGGGTTGAGGTCACCTCGGGCTGCGCCACTCTCAGGTGGCATGCCGGGCAGAGGACTGGACCTTTAGCTGTCTTGGACGGTGGTACCATGATTTGTACGTGTATCCCGTACAGGTGCAAGTACCGGGAGGCCTGGTTATGCGTTCCAGGTGCGCAGGAAAGGAAGATGCGCTCGTGATTGTGCACGTGGGACTAGTTGTGCGCTTAGCACCCCTGAGCGTGCCGCTGTGCGCCCGGCCCCGATGTGCACGTCTCTGTGCGCTCAGCATAGATGCGCGCGCCGCTTTGTGTACAAGTACTTTGTGCGCCCAGCTGACCGCTGTGCGCACGGCTCGGTTGTGAGGATGATGCAGCGACCAGGGGAGGGAAGGCGCCGGCCCGTCGGGGGTCTCCACTTGGGAGGACCCTCTTGCCGGATCGGGGTCTAGACCGGATGGGGCTGCTCAACCCGAATGTACAGACGCTGGAGGGACGATCTGTGTGGCTGTCCGAGCCTCGGAGACCGGAGACTTAGAAAAAGTTTTCTACCTTACCTTGTCTCGGCCCTTCCCGGTCCTCTGCCAGGCAGGTCTCCGGATGCAGGGGAGAGGGAATTACCTTCATCCCGCACTCTGTTCTGCACCCTCTGCTTCTCAGCCGCTCCCTTTCCCGGGGCTAAGTCCACGCCGGGACCGAGGCTTGCTTCTGAGGGATCTCGGAAATCACCTCAGGAAACTCGACTAGGGGAGGGACCCTTTAGGTATCACCGCAGGAGAACGGGGCTCGTTTTGGAGGTAAGTTTTTGTTTCTTCTTTAAATTTGGAGTTTGATTTTCTAATGCTGTGCAAGCGTGTGTGAAGTCCCGAACTGCTATGGAGACGGAAAAAACTGGAGAGCAAAGCCTCGTGCTCAGGTGTATGTAGTGCTGACGTCAGAATGAAATCTGACTCAGTCTCCAACTGCTATCAGGAGCACACTATACACATTGGTCCTGAGTCCATCTGCTACATGCTAGGAAATGCCATTTTATTGACTGTTCCTAAAGTTTTTTGTTTGTTTTGTTTTAAGGTATTCTGGTCCCAAACATACCTGTAAAAAGGACTGCCACCCTTGAAACAACTTTATCCAAGAAGGGTGGAAAGATCTATACTAAACCCAGAGGGCGCTGGACTGGTGCCCACTGAGTTTTCCTCCCCTGCTGAAATTCAGTTAGAGGGGCCTCAAAACCAACAGATCCTTTTCCGGACCCATTCCCGCATCCAGGCTCAGCAAAAACCAGCTTGAGACAACTCTCCCTGAGCCTCTGAACAATTACCAAATCTCTACAAGAAACTCTTCATTTTTGGAATTCATGTTTTACTTCCATTTCCAATCTCCTTACGGACCTTTGTTTAATTCTTAATACTAATAAAACTGAATTCCTCCTCATTACCCATGATGGCAACTACCAACTCTCTAACTCTCACCCAATTTCACCATTTTCTCCCATGGTCAGAAACTTAGGAGTCATCATGGACAACCAACTCAATTTCAAAAGCTTCATCAGTAATACAGTGAAGGATTGCTTCTTCAAACTTCAAGTTCTAAAACGACTTAGACCCCTACTTCACCCCCGTGATTTCAGATCAGTTCTGCAAGCGATAATATTTTCAAAGATTGACTATTGCAATGCCCTTTTAATTGGTCTCCCAGCGATTTCCCTTAGACCTCTACAAATGCTACAGAATGCCACAGCTAGGATTCTGACAAAATCAAAGAAAAGGGACCACATCACTCCAATTCTAAAGAAACTCCACTGGCTCCCAATTAAATATAGAATTCTCTATAAAACTTGTTCTATCATTCACAAATCTATATATAAATCCTCCCCTCTTGACCTCAGGATTCCTTTACAACTATATTCTTCCTCCCGCCCGTTGAGAGCTGCCCAAAAAGGCTCTCTAAAAACACCTCCAATTAAATCATTTTCAAATAAAAGAGCCTTCTCTACAGTCGGCCCGAATCATTGGAACTCTCTCCCTTCAGAACTTAGACTTGAACAATGTCCAATTACTTTCAAAAAAGACTCAAGACTTGGATCTTCTCCCTAGCCTACGCCTAATTCGATCTTAATCCTTCCTACCCACTGATGCATATTTTCATGTTTTTCATTCCCAAACAACCACAGATAGCAGCTCATATTGCTCTTTTCTCATACAATCGCCTGTTACATGTTTTACTACCAGTCCTTTACTGTTCCTGTTATTTATAGGTTCTATGTCATTATGAGTTTAAATGTATAATATCCAAGTTCTGTCTTTCCTGTTCTCTGTAAGACTCAAGTTAGTAATTTCAATAGTTATATGTAAACCGAAGTGCTTAGTGATTTTGTCTCTAGAACCTCGGTATATAAAAAATGCTAAATAAATAAATAAATAAATATATACACACACATATATATATATATATACACATACATATAGATAGTAGCGTATGGATAAAAAGTCCATTAACAGCATGCTTACAACAAGTGATTGACAATTGTGCGTCCAATTGTGCATTTGTACAAGGCAAACTCATAGTATACCCAAGCACAGGAAGCTTACATGTACCGGTGTGTACTTCAGATGCTCAAAACCTGTATGCCCAACCACACAGATGCTCAGCCTGGATGTGCAAGGAAAGAGACAGACAGACAGAGGGCACTATTTCGCAGCAGACCTGCGCAGGAAAAAAAAAGCACGCAAACACTACCATGGAAACTCAAAGCCTTAGAACGGGACCTAGCACAAAAGGCTGCTCAACCCACTAAAATTGCTGCAACTCCCCACCTCCCACACAGAGGCGGAGGTGAACATCGTAACGGCCTGCAGAGGCTCGGAAATCAGAATAGGAGAAAGGGTAAGAGGAATCCCTAACATTATCTCTCTCTCATTTCCTTTTTTTCTTTCCTGAACTCAGCCCGTCCCAGCCGAAAACAGAATGTGTCTGGCTACAGCGGGAGGGGGCTAATGCCTTCTCCGCCGAGCTCTGCTTCCTGCACCTGCTAGCCTTTCAAGAGTTCTCTCCTGGCAGCTAAGTCCACACCAAGGCACTCAACTAAGGTAAGGATCATAAGATATCATCTCAGGAGAACGCGACTGAAGGAGGGACCATAAGGTATCACCTCAGGAGAAGCAGAGAGTACATTTTTTTTTTTTTTTAAACAAGCAATCCATTGTAGGGAAATGCACATCCATCTGCTGGAAATTGAGAATTCTGGGGGTTCGATGTCAGTACAGGGGTATATATACCATGACACGTCTCAATCTGCTGGTTACTTTTTGAAACAGGATACTGGGCCTGATGGACCCTTGGTCTATGCGCCGAAGGATCTTGCCTATCATCTGCCACGGAGGAAACACATACAGCAACACATCCACCGGCCAGGGGAGAACCAACGCGTCGACGCCGTCGGCTCCTCGCTCTCGACGCCGACTGTAAAACCGTGGAGCTTTCGCGTTGTGCCATGTGGCCATCAGATCCATGTGGGGCACCCCCCACTTCTTGCAGATGAGAAGAAAAGCATCGTCCACCAGTTCCCATTCCCCGGGGTCCAGGTGATGACAGCTGAGGAAATCCGCCTGGATATTGTTGACTCCGGCGATGTGAGACGCTGCGATGTTGCTGAGATGTTGCTCTGCCCAGGCCATCAAATGCTGCGCCTCTTCCGCCACCAGTGGACGTCTTGTCCCGCCTTGGCGATTGATGTAGGCGTTGTCCGACAACACCCGGACCGCCTTTCCCTGTACCAGCGGCAGAAAGGACTGCAGTCCCAGGCGAGCCGCTCTGGTCTCTAGTCGGTTGATGGACCACTGCGCTTGAGTCGCTGACCACCGGCCCTGTACTGACTTGCCTAGACAAACTGCTCCCCAGCCGGAGAGACTGGCATCCGTGGTCACCACCGTCCAGTTGAGAACTAGCAGGGACACTCCACAAGTCAGATGATCCGCATCTAGCCTCCAGTACAGGCTGGCCCTCGCCTGGACCGTGAGTGGCAGCGGCAAGTGGAACTCTTCCAACACCGGCTTCCAGCGGGATAGTAAGGACGATTGCAATGGTCATAGAAGAGCGAACGCCCAGGGGACCAACGCGAGTGTTGACGCCATAGAACCCAGCACCCGGAGATAATCACAGACTCGCGGTAGTCGAAGAGACAGTAACAGATGCACTTGGGACTGCAGTTTACGTACCCGTTCCTCGGATAGAAACACCTTGCCCCGTTTCGTGTCAAATAGGGCTCCCAGGTACTCCAAGGACTGGGTGGGCACCAGTTGACTCTTGCTGAAGTTGACGACCCAGCCCAGAGACTGCAAGAGCTGTAGGACCCTGGCCACTGCCAGACGATACTGACTCTCGGACTTGGCCCGAATCAACCAATCGTCCAGGTAGGGATGAACCAGGAATCCCTCCCATCTGAGCTGAGCCGCCACCACTACCATCACCTTCGTGAACGTGCGAGGAGCCGTAGCGAGTCCAAACTGAAGCGCCCGGAACTGGTAATGCCTTCCTAGGATGCAGAACCTGAGAAACCGTTGGAACGACGTCTGGATGCCCACATGGAGGTATGCCTCCGTAAGATCCAGGGAGGCCAGGAATTTGCCTGGCCGTACCGAGGCAATCACCGACCGAATGGTTTCCATCTTGAAGTGAGGAACGCGAAGGCATCTGTTTACCCCTTTCAGATCCAAAATCGGCCTGGACGTGCCGTCTTTCTGCGGAACGATGAAGTAAATGGAGTAACGGCCTTTGCCTTGCTGACTGGCCGGAACGGGGGAAATAGCTCCCAAGCTTTCCAAGCGCCGGATGGTTCCTAGCACCGCCGCTCTCTTCTCGGGACCCTTGCAGGGCGACACTAGAAACTTGTCCGACAGGGTGCGAGCAAAATCTAATGCGTAGCCATGTCTAATCATGTTGAGGACCCACTGGTCCGACGTTACGCTGGCCCATTCCTCGAAAAACAACGTCAACCGTGCCCCAACATTTGGAACGACAGCCTGGGGTTGCCGCGAAGGATGGGCCGGCCGCATCTCATTGCGAAGCCTTGGGGGCCCGTGCCCGACGGGCCTCCCCCTTGTCTACCAAAATGTTTCCCACGAAAAGACTGCAGCCACTGGATCGGGCCGAGGACGACCGATACGAGGGGCCGGAAGACCTTTGAGGACGCGACTTCTTGTTACCACGAAAGCGGGACCTATCGGTGAACGAGGACTGAGACCCGGCTCTGTCCTCGGGCAGTTTAAAAGCCCTGTTCTCCCCCAGGGAAACCATCAAATCATCCAACTCCTTCCTTGCCAAACAACAACTTTCCCTTAAACGGCAGTGCCCCAAGGTGAGCCTTGGAAGATCCGTCTGCCGCCCAGTTGCGGAGCCACAGTAGGCGACGCGCCGAGACGGCCGCAACCATGGATCGAGCTGACGTACGCAGGAGATCGTGGAGAGCATCTGCTCCATATGCTATCGCGGCCTCCAATCGATCCGCCTGCGATGCCTCCTCCGCAGACAGATCCGCATTTGCCTGGAGGACCTGGGCCCAGTGCAGGCTGGCCCGCATGGCGAAGTTAGTACAGATAGCGGCCCAGACCCCCAACGTGGACACTTCAAAAATCTTTTTAAGCTGCACCTCCAGCTTCCTGTCCTGTATGTCGCGGAGAGCAGTCGCCCCCGTGACCGGGATTGTTGACCTCTTCGTCACCGCCGACACAGCCGCGTCCACCTTCGGGAGCCGAAGCAGCTCCAGCGCATCCTCCGGCAGCGGGTAGAGTTTGTCCATGGCCTTGCTGACCTTCAATCCTAACTCCGGAGTATCCCATTCTCTGAACAGGATATCCGTCGACGAAAAATGGAAAGGGAAAGCTACTGCAGGCCCAGTGAGGCCTAGCAGGACCGGATCCATGTTGACTTCTTGCCTGGCTACCACCGGCGGATCCTCTATTCCCAGCTCCTGGAGAATGGCCGGAATAAGTGGGGACAGCTCCTCCCTGCGAAAAAGCCGCACCACTTTGGGGTCATCCCCCTCGACAGCCTGCGCTCCTTTGCCCCCACTGGGCTGGGAGGAACCATCCCGTCGTCCCCCCACGGGGGCTCCTCAGGGGAATCCGTATCCACATCAGAAGAAGACTCTGTGTCAGACTCCTGTGGGGCGCCACGTGGAGGCCGCTTTCCTCTGGATGGCGTTCGGGAGAACCCCGCGATCTCCCTAGCTTTCCTCCCGGAAGCTTTACCCCAGCTGCGCTTGTGGTCCCTGCATTTAAGCACTTTGCGCAATAGTAGAGCAAAATCGGCCGAAAAAGACCCTGAGCCCGAGGAATCCTCACTCGCGTCTCCAGGAGACCCGATTCCCCCCGGGGCGCCCCCCCGCAGGCCCTTGCTGCGGGGAAAGCGCGGGAGGGAGGCCGGCATCCCCAGCCGTCTCCCGCGCGATTTTGCAGCCGGTGCCCAAAATGGCGGCCACTCCCGCGCTAAGCGGGAATGGATCCGCTGGCCTGTCAGCAGGAGCACTACCACGCAGCGGCGACCGCAGCAGCCGGGATCGGCCCCCCCCCGACGTGCCCCGGACGGCCCCTCACCGCCCGGGACGCAGGAGACACAGAGGCCCTCCCTGGAGAGGCGCGCGCGCCGAGCCGCAGGCCCAGCAAGTCGACCCTCGCGGCATGCACCCGATCGCGGCACCAAGCAGGAACAGAGAAATAATTTAAATTAAATTTCTACCTCCACGGCGAACGGCGCCCCCCCCCGCCGCGAAACCCCGAGCGGAGACGCGAAGTAACAGAGAGCCGGCAGAGAAAAATGAGGCTTTTTTTCCCCCCCAACCTTTACCGCTGTCCACGGTCCTGGGGCCCTGCTCCAGAAGGGGTGAGTGAATCGGGCTCCCCGGTGTCACCCCCAACGCTGCCACTAGATCAGCCGGGTCCTCGACCCTAGCAGAGGCCTCAACCAGGGGGGGGGGAATGGTCCCCTCAGAACCTCCCAACCCCCCGGGAGGCAGGGCGGATGGGACTTCCCTCACAAGAACCAGGTAAAACAATAACAGTTTGAACACCACCTGGCAACAACTAAAAATCAAACTAAATTAACCCTGACTATCAGCACTCAGGGCAGGCAGAGGCTGTGACTGCACCTGCACCATCTACTGGAGACAGAGTAAGACTGAGGGGCTGTGACTGGCACATTGTCTATATGACTGAGTCCGACAGGTCTTGCTCTGTCTCCATCTACTGGTGCGGAGTCACAACCCAGGTGTCCTGGACTGATCCTGGTACCTACAGGGAACTTTAAAAAAATGTTACTAAAAGCTACTGCAATGGATTATAGAAAACATGAGCCATTTCTAAGAAAGATTCAGGATACTAGGACCTCTTATTGTTTAGACTCTTCAGATGTAAGTTTCTCTGGTTATATTCTGTGTACCAAAGACATATGCATTATATATATTCTCCAAAGTTTAATTCAATTCTTCATTCTATGACATGAGATGCTTTTTTAATCTGTAAAGCAAACCCTGCTGTTGCTTATGGATAAATGACTAATTGCAAACAAAAACTGAATATCCACTACACCTCCACAGAAACAGGTGTATGCGCACTTTATATGTCCCATCTGCAAAAACATTTAACTCATTATGATACCTACTTGATAGTCTTCCATTTTTAAGACAACATCATTTTCTTCTGTACTTGTCCCCTCTTCAGGGCAGTTTTCATTGTCATCATCCAACACCTCATCTGCACCATCATTGCTTTCATCTTCCAAGACATCTTCCAGTTGTGAATCCCAGTGAATAGTGGCTCTCTTCCTGGAAGCCCACATTTTATTGTCAGCATTGTTGATTATGAAAGACACATCTCTAGCAGATTTCTTCTGACAAAGGGGTACTGCTTGAGGTGGCTTTGAAGTGTCCAGAATGAGAACCTGTTTGGAAATCCATAGCAGTAATATTAAGCCGAATAAAAATGTCATAAGAAATTTAAAAAATGGCCAAGGCATTCTTTTTTAGGTTAATATTTTCATAGGCAACCAACCTTCTATAGCCTGGCCATACAGCAGTGATTCATGTCTTGGGTCTTGTTATAAATATCAGTGCTCTTGGTTTGAGTGTTTATATTGTGTATGTTAGCTTGTGACACACCTAGGGCCCTAGTTTAGGCTGCATATAAATCAAGTACAAATCTAAAGAATTAACAACCATGCAGGACAATATAAAAAAAAAAAAGACATGTCTGCTCTCTATCAAGACAGAAAACTACCATAATTTTCTGAATTTAATGTAACCAGCAAACTTTCACCTACAATGAAAAGATATAGCTTCATATCTAAATGTCCTAAATATTGAAAATTAACATTGTGTCCATCAATTTCCTTTATGGTATTTTAAAGTAGCTCCAATTTCCCTACCTTTAGCTGCATTTGAACATTTACACTATTTTGAAGCAGTTTGTAGAATTATTTACCCAGAAGAGCAGTGAAACTTCTGCACCTTTAGTTTGCACTTTCCACAATACCTAGAGTACCGCATAACAATCATGTTTGGTAACAATAAGAGAAGGAATAGTGCACTGAAGTACTACAACGAAATGGGAAAGATCATTTTGGTCAACAGCAATGTATGATAAAATTATTCTGTTGGAGGCGGAGAGAGAGAACCAACTTACCCTCGAGGAGGTATTTGCCTCTTAGTCTGCACGGGACTTTGATATTGCCTTCTTGACTTGTTTCGAGGGGAAAACCTGGGGGTAGACGCCATACTGCCCCGACAGAGGAGTACCCAATCAGCTGTGGATACGTCAGAGGGTGGAGCTGGAAGCGGAGGTAAAAGGGGCTCCCCTTCGGCTTGTCCCTTGAGGCGGAGAGAGAGAACCAACTTACCCTCGAGGAGGTATTTGCCTCTTAGTCTGCACGGTTTGATATTGCCTTCTTGACTTGTTTCGAGGGGAAAACCTGGGGGTAGACGCCATACTGCCCCGACGGAGGAGTACCCAATCAGCTGTGGATACGTCAGAGGGCGGAGCCAGAAGCGGAGGTAAAAGGGGCTCCCCTTCGGCGTGTAGCTGCCGAAGCCGCGCGCCTAAGGGGCGCGCGCGGCTTTGACCGGCTTCGACCGGATTCGCTGGATTCTCTGGAAGAATAACGTTTCGAAAGTCTGAGAGTATTGGACATATACTTGATCTCTGCTGACAAATCCTCAGGTAGGATTGGTTTACCTCTCTAGAGCCTCCTAAGAAAAGCATTGACTGTTAAAATAAGGTACCACTCGTATATCAGGACTCTATTTATTGCCTTTTAAGTTTACAATATGCCTCATACCAAGAGGAAGGCAAAGGTCAAGCCTTCTCCTGGTATAAATACAGATTCATTTCAGAGGACTGTTTCGGAGTGATTAAATTCACCCCTACATACCCCCATGGAGGGGGCCGCTATAGGGGAAGATATGGAGCGGAAACTTCCCCTATTGGCCGATGACATCACACTTAGTCCAGGGGCGCCTGAGACACCAAACCCGCCTGGTAAAAATGGGGATGGACCGCAAGAATTACCAAGCATTTCCCAACAGGCTCGAGAAAAACAAGATGAACTACAAGTATCAATTATATCCTCTGATTTGGGAAGTCCAGAGGTACAAGAGTTTATACCTAACCAGGGCAGTACACCCAAAAATGAGAAAAGATCGGAACAGAGATCATTACATCCATTACAAGAAAATAAGGAGAAGAGTGCCCACAAAATAATAATGAAACCTGGTACTATCACTATGGAGACTCTTTGGAATTATATTGCCAAACTTGATTCTTCAATTTTGAAGTTGGCTGATGTAGTACAAGAAACAAATGTAGTAGTGAAAAAATTCTGATGTATTAGAAGGTCAAAAAAACAGATTCTTACTATTGAAAAGAGGGTAGATCAGGTTGAAAAAATACAAAATTTACAAATTAAAGCTGAGGATGAAATTCAGAAAAAGATAGAGAGTTTAGAAAACTATACGCGAGCTCTGAATTTGAGGGTTATTAATTTTCCCAAATTGAGAAAATCAGTCCGGTAGAATTATTTAGATCATATGTAATTCAAGTGTTAAAATTACCAGAACAATGCTTACCTACTATAACGAAAGCTTTTTTTGTGAATATAAAGGTGATAGTTAAAGATGGTGAAAAAGTGTTAAATAATGAGGAAGTTATAGATAAGGGTCTGAATGAGCATAAGACAGAGGTAGAACCATCCTTGAATATATCAGAATTTTTTATGAAATCGCAAGAAGAAATACATATTGAAAATAGGGGTACAATGTTAGTAACCTTTGCCTTTACTACTGATATAGAGAATATTCTAAAGTATTTCTTTAGGAATAGAGAAAAATTGTTTTACGGGCAAAAGATCTGGATTTATCCAGATCTGGCCAGGTCCACACAAGTAAGGAGAAAAAGATTCTTAGCACTGAGGAAAAATGTAATTGATACTGGGGGACAATTCTTGCTAAAATATCCTTGCAGGTGTCTTGTGAAATTTAAAGGACAGAACTATCAGTTCACTAACTCTGAACATCTTAGAATACTGTTAGGGAATGAGGAGCAGGCAGTAAGTAAATAAAAAGGGGAGAAGCCTTATATTTTCAATATAGTATATTTCATTTGTTACCGCTCAGGATTAATACAATGCTTTTCTTATTGATATACAGATTATTGAAAAGGAGTATTAAGTCACATTGAAGTTTACTAGTGTTTTGTTTCATAAGCAATATTCTGTAATTCTTAAAGCAAGTGATACTTGTATGTATTATTTTTGAAAAGTGATAAATAAAGAATTAAAAAAAAAATTATTCTGTTACAAACATTTGAATGTTGGAATCTTTTTCTTCCCTATAAGGGATGATCTGTGCTTTTCTTCCTCAGGAGATCCTTAAAGCTCTCATATCACAAATATAGCGCTGCCCCTGGGTATTTACCAGTAAGTACAAACAGACCCCTGTAGAATTGCAAAAGACCAGCAGCCGGGGCGGGTAGGTAGCAACTGGCTAAGCGGTGCTCAGAGGTGTGTATATTCGTTTGCCTGGCACAGAAGTGGCAGAAGAAACAGCAGTGATACTTCCCATTGCTTCTTCTCCCACCCAGGACCAACTCAGTTTGAATGATGTCCCATACAGTTCAAAATACAAATTGGCTTTGAGCAGCAGAGGAGTGGCCCAAAGCACCACAATATGCATCTTCCTCCTGGTAGCCCAGATAACCACTGGGAAGATCAGCAGGGTGAAAGAAATGAATGGCAGACTGGGTAGTTAAGACAGGGGATAGGAAGGGCTGCAGATTCTGTACCAAGTGGGGGAAATGGTGTAAAAGGATTCTTCCTCCCACAAACCCAATCCTTCCTTTCCCTTCCCTCACGCCAAGAACATAAGAAATTGCCATGCTGGGTCAGACCAAGGGTCCCATCAAGCCCAGCATCCTGTTTCCAACAGAGGCCAAAACCAGGCCACAAGAACCTGGCAATTACCCAAACACTAAGAAGAATCCATGCTACTAATGCAATTAATAGCAGTGGCTATTCCATAAGTATAATTGATTAATAGCCATTAATGGACTTCTCCTCCAAGAACTTATCCAAACCTTTTTTGAACCCAGCTACACTAACTGCACTAACCACATCCTCTGGCAACAAATTCCAGAGCTTTATTGTGCGTTGAGTGAAAAACAATTTTCTCCTCCTCTCCGTCTCCCATCCCCATTATTCTCTACCCTGCATTGATCATTAAGACCCCTTTATATCCACCCAAAAATAAGCAGAGTTGCTTATCTATAACGGGTGTTTTCCAAGAACAGCAGGATGTTAGTCCTCACATGGGTGACATCAGTAGGAGCAGGCAGAAAAACATGTAAATTTCTAGAACTCTAACTTGCCACACTGGGCATGCCCTATACTATGCATCCACACAGGGTCCCACCACAGACTTCATGCAGAATTATATAAAAACAAAAATAGAAACCCAACTTTGCGGGCTGGCAGGCAGGGTTTTTGAGGACTAGGAGAAATTACTTGATAATTTTGGTTTCCTTCGTATAGGCAGATGGACTCAGGACCAATGGGTTATATGCTCCCCTGCTAGCAGATGGAGACAGAGTCAGGTTTCAAAGCAGACTTCACCTTAGATACACCCCTGCAGTGACCTCAGCCCTTCAGTATTCTCGTCAAAAGCCATTTTGAACATACTATTGAAAAAAATGATTAAAAACAGATAATAGTAACTGTACTCAACCAAACATGCTGAATCCCAACAAGATTATAGTTGCCCTGATTTAGGGATTGGGAGACAGCTTACCCATAACCTCTTGGAATCTATATTCACTTCACGGACGATTCCTTGGCACTATTCCTGAGCAGCCTTGAGCGGATGCTGAGTCCATCCATCTACACTAAGGAAAACAAAATTATCGGTTAAGTAATTTCTCCACTTCCTGGCTTGTAACCAGATAGACTCAGGACCAACAGGATGTACATGAGCTACCCCCAATCGGGGTGGGAAGCTGCCCACGGTTCGGTTAGCACCACCCTTGCAAAGGCTGCGCCTTCTCTGGCCTGAACGTCCAAGGCAATAGAACCTGGAGGTGGTGTGCAAGGAGGACCATGTCACCACTCGGCAGATGTCGACGAGAGACAGCAGCTTAGCTTCCACCCATGACACTGCTTGAGCCCTAGTGGAATGAGCTTTAACTTGAAAGGGTAATGGCATTCCTGCCTCTACATAAGCTCCCGTGACCACCTCCTTGATCCAGCAAGCTATGGTAGCCAGCAAAGCTGATTCGCCCTGTCTCCTTCCACCATGAAGAACAAGCAAGCAGTCCGTCTTGTGCACCGGTTCTGAAAGTTCCGGATACCACATTAAAAACCTACTGATGTTTAAATGGCAGAGGAGGTATTCTTCCATGTCCTTGTGCCTATCTAGGGACGGCAACAAAATGGACTGATTCACATGAAACTCCGAGACTACCTTGGGAAAGAAGGGATGGAACCATACAAAATTGTAATGCACCTAGGGTCATCCAGAGGAATGGTTCCAGACATGACAATGCCTGTAGTTCAGAGATATGACTAGCCAAGCATATCACCACCAGGTACACCGTTTTCAGGGTTAACAGGCGTAACGACAGACTGCGCAGCAACCGAAAGAAGGGCCATGCTAAGAACTCCAATACTAGATTAAGACTCAAGGAAACTGGCCACCATAGGGATGGCCGGAAGTGCTTTACCCCTTTTAGAAAATCCGGGCCATGCCCAGATGTGGCGACAGGTGGATTCCATTCACATCGCCTCAAACAGGAGAGCAGCTACCTGGTCTTCAAGGAGTTAAGGGACAACCCTTTATTCAAGCCGTCCAGTAAATTACAGAACCAGAAGGATTTTGGCCGAGGGGCAACACAGTGTTCCTCGCACCAGGCCTCGAATACTCTCCAGACCCGCACAAAAGCTAAGGACGTCAAGAACTTCCACGTGCGGAGCAAGTTGGCAATTACTGCCATCGAATAGCCAAGCTTCATGGGGCTCTCTCAAGGACCAAACCCGTAAGACAGAGACAGATCCTCATGAAGGACCGGACCTTGCTGGAGCAGGTCCCTGTGTGGTGGGAGGCACAGGGTGGTCTCCACCAGAAGTTGCCACATATCTGCATACCACAGGCGCTTGGGTTAATCTGGAGCCACTAGAAGGACTTCTGTGGCACTCGATACTGCAAATGACCCTACCCAGCAGGGAAGGCATATAGTATGTTCAAACCTGGCCAGAAAAGGACTAAGGCGTTGATCCCCGAGGACAGCTGATCTCTTCCGCAACTGAAGAATCAGAAAACCTTTGCATTGTGAGATGCGGCCAGCAGTTTGATGGACAGAAGACCCCAGCAATCTACCAGCAGCTGAAAGGCTCTGGCTGACAATGCCCATTCTCCTGGTTCCAGACTCCCCCTGCTTAGAAAGTCTTCTCTGATGTCTTTTCCTGTGACATGGGAGGCAGAAACTCTGTAGAGTCAATAAGGAGATCTATCTCCAGAGACACGTGCTGGCTCTTGGTTCCTCCCTAGCGGTTGATGCAGGCTTCCATTGTTGCGTTGTCAGACATCACGCGGACCGCCTGACCCTGGAGTAAGTGGCTGAACTGCAGACACACCAATCTGACCGCCCGGGCTTCCAGGCGGTTTATGTTCCAGAGCACTTCTTCCTTGATCCAACGTCCCTGGGCCATCAGTTCCCGACAGTGAGCTCCCCAACCCCCGGAGGCTCGTGTTTGTCGTGAGGACCAGCCAGTGCAGTAGGGACAGGTATACACACTTGCCCAGGTGAGCTTCCTGAAGCCAACACTAGAGCCGAGAACATACTTCCATCAGTAAGTGGAGGCGAATCAAATGGTCTTGACAGTGGGTTCCAACGTGACAGCAGGGAGCAATGAAGTGGCCGCATGTGTGCCCTTGCTCACGGTACTACCTACAGGGTTGACACCATCAGAGGATTTGAAAAGAGTTCCACACCTTGGGGCGTATCGTGTTAGTCAACCTACGCACCTGGGATATCAATTTCCTTATCCGCAAAGGCAGGAGAAAGACGTTGCCCTGCTTGGTGTCCAACTGGACTCCCAGATATTCCAAGGACTAGGAGGGCTTGAGTCTGCTTTTATCCATATTTACGACCCAACCAAGTTCCTGAAGCAGAGACATCACCCTGCTGGTCACCTAGAGATTCTCTTCTCATGACTTCACCCGGATCAACCAGTCATCCAAGTACAGGTGCACCAAGATTCCTTCTTTCCTCAATGCCACCTCTACAACCACTATAAATTTTAGAAAAATGTTCTGGGGGCAGTAGCCAGGCTGAAGGGCACTGCCTGGAACGAATAACTATGGTCCAGTACCACAAAAAGTAGGAAATGCTGATGTTCTTGCCGGACTGGAATATGAAGGTAAGCCTCTGAGAGGTTAGGAACTCTCCCGGTTGTACAGCCATTATTCATGAAGCGCAGAGTTTCCATGTAGAAATGAGTTACACCCATAGATGTCTGTTGACTCGAGGTCCAGAATGGGTCGAAAGGAACCCTCCTTCTTGGGTAAGATGAAACAGATGGAATAACGTCCAGTATTTGACTGGGGTGCAGGTACTGGAATTATAGCCTTCAATTTGAGGATCCTTATCAAGTTAGACTCAACTACCGGCTTCTTATGCTGGGAGTGGCAAGGAGACATTATGAACATGTCCCGAGGAGTGCTGCGAAACTCCAGTGCGTTATCCTTCTCGTATGACATCCAGTACCCATTTGTGTGACGTGATCGTGACCCACCGCTGGTTGAAGAGGGATAGTCAACCCCCTATCTCCTCGTTTGATGGATGGGTTGGCAAAACTTTATTGGGTAGTTCGGGCCAAACCTGAACCCAAACCTACCCCTCTCTTGGGCTTTCTGCTCCAAAAGGACAGAGACCTCCCCTCGAGGACTGAGAACTCTGAAATGCTGAGCTTCTGTAGTGAGGAAGTGTTGAGCACCCCTGGATGGACCTACCATAGGTGAGGAGCACTGTGACTGTTCTCTCTTATCTTCGATTAGCTGGGGCACTGGAGATTCACCCCACTTACTGGCCAGCTTTTTCAATTCGCTTCTGAAGAGGAGTGATCCCTTGAAGGGCATCTTTGTGAGGTCTGCCTTAAAGTTTGCATCCTCTGCCCAATTTCGCAGCCATAGTGTCTTCTGGCTACTATCACTGAGGCCACTCCTCTGGCCGAGGTACAGACTAGGTCATAGCCCTCGTCAGCCAAAAAGGTAGTGAAAGGCTCCATAGCTTCTCTGGAATATGCCCCCGAGTCAACCACCTCTCTAAAGAGGAGCAGGCATGAGTGAGCCACCAGGGCACAAAAGGAAGCAATCCGTTAAGGTCATTGCTGTCGCATCAAAGGCTTACTTAAGGATGGACTCCATTCACCTATCATGCGCATCCTTTAAGACCGCTCCTCTCTTCACTGGGATAGGTCGCTTCGAAATAGCACAGACCAGCGCATCCATTTTCAGGAAGTGAAGGCATTCTCTTGCTGACGAATCCAGTGGGTATAGAGCTTCTAATGCTCAACCACCTTTAAAACTCGCTTCAGGGGTTTCCCATTCCATGTCAATCAACTCCTGGACGGCTTCCAGTACTGGAAAATAGCAAGAGGCTTTCCGTAGACACACCAGAATGGGATTCTTCATAGATTCCATCGTGGAGTCTGACCCAGGAACTCCCAGTGACTTCAGAGTCTGGGAAACCAGGGCAGGCAACTCATTTCTTTGGAAAAAATGTAACATGGTCCGATATAGCTTTAAACCTGGGGGGGGATTTCTCCATATTCCAAGGAATTTGGATTCTCTTTGTCCGTGCTGTCTGAGTCCCTGCCAGGAAACACCCTTGATGAGGCGAGGCATGTCTTGAGGTCTACCGATAGGGCTAGGACAGGGAGGCCTTCCCAGCTGTGGTTTCGTCCAGACAGGGGCAAGTGAAGTAGACTGTGCCTATACGAAGGCTTGAAGGCCGTGAGAAAATTCCACCCAAGAGAAGGCTGCCGGGTCTATACCTAGCCCAAGAAGAACTGGAGTAGGTGCCTCTGAATTTCCCTCTCCTACGGAAGACCCAGATCCAGGATTATTCAGATCCTGGGTGCTTCCGGTTAAAGTTGTGGCTGACCCATCCTTAGACTGGGAAGAACCAGGCTTGGTAAAGTCTGGGGAGGTCAACACTCCTTGGGCCTCCTCATGGTACTGACATAAGAATCCAGGTCAGACTGAGTAGCCTAATATGACAAGCAGCACAGAGAGAATGGCGCTTATGTTTCCTTGCCACCAGAGCCAACAGTTGTGAATTCAGCAGGTTCACGCTTGAAGACTTTTGTGCGAACAGATTTTGGGCACTAAGTGGGCACTGGCAAGGTGCATGCACAGCCGATGTGCTCGGGAATTCTGTGCCTAAGTAGTTTTCCGCGCAGAGTCTGCACACACCGCACATACAGACGCTGTACGGAGGGCAATGCAAGGCGCACAAAACCATGCACGAGATGGCACCGAAGCAGCCTACCACGCAGTATGCCGACTAAGCCTGAAGTGGCGCCTAGCCCACTAGCGCCACTTCAGGCTTAGTCGGCATACTGCGTGGTAGGCTGCTTCGGTGCCATCTCGTGCATGGTTTTGTGCGCCTTGCATTGCCCTCCGTACAGCGTCTGTATGTGCGGTGTGTGCAGACTCTGCGCGGAAAACTACTTAGGCACAGAATTCCCGAGCACATCGGCTGTGCATGCACCTTGCCAGTGCCCACTTAGTGCCCAAAATCTGTTCGCACAAAAGGGGGCATCCCGCGCGGATGCCCCCTTTACAGCAATGGATCGGGGAAAGTCAGTACGGCGAGCCCAGCAAGGAGACCAGAGGAAGTCTTACCGAAACCTCTCCAACATCTCTGAACGGGAAAAATATATATTTTTTTTTTTTTAAACTTACCTGGGCCTCAGCGCTTATCAGCTGAGTATAGGTATGGTCTCCGGCTGCGGGAGGAAAGGGCTTTGGCTGTCACAGCCAGGCCTAGCTTACTGCACCCGCTGCCTTTCAGCTGCTTCAGCAGCAAAGTCCACACCAAGAACCAGCTACCGGAACCAAGGTGCACTTCTGAGGGATCTCTGAAATCACCTCAGGAATTTTCAATTGGGGAGGGACCTATAGGTATCACCCCAGGACAGCAGGGTTCAATCTCTCTCCACTTTAAAGGGAAATGTTCTTCTTCTAAAGAAAATGGCAATCCTGATAGGGAAAGCATGTCCACACCTACTAGGAGACTGAGGAATACTGAAAGTCTGAGGTCACTGCAGGGGGTGTATCTAAGGTGACATCAGCTTTGAAACCTAACTCTGTATCTATCCATCTGCTAGCAGGGGTGCACATAATCCATTGGTCCTAAGTCCATCTAGCTACACACTAGGAAACATCCTCTTCTCCTCGGAGAACACCTATTACAGATTTTTCTAACTCTTGCTGCATAAATCTACTGCGAGCATAATACATGAAGCAAAATTAGCAATTTGTCTAGGCAGATTAAGAGATGCTCTTAAATATATTGTAATGATGCATTAGATTATATTGAAGAACTAAATATGTATGATAAAGCCTCACCTACCTATTTATCTTCTAAACTGTTTGAATACGAAACATCCAATTGTTTTCATAGTGATATTATCTACATTTCTGGCCAGTGCTTTCCTCACAAGCCATTCAGCAGAAGGGAAATTTCAGATGAGAAAAAATATTTTTCACTTTTCCAAAAGCATGAATAATGGAGAAATTACTTACCTGATAATTTCGTTTTCCTTAGTGTAGACAGATGGACTCAGGACCAATGGGTATAGTATGCTCCTGATAGCAGTTGATGACCGAGTCAGATTTCAATCTGACGTCCGCACCAGTACCTATACCCGTGCAGGAAGCTCTGCTCTTCAGTATTCTCCTCGAAAAGCAATTGTGGATATATGAGTGTCTGGATAATTTGATTAACTTTGTTTAACTTGAATAACTTGATAAACATGATTAACTTGAACTGGTTGATTTGATTTTTTATTTATGCATTTCCAAATAATATATATAAACCAAACATTCATGAGTACTCCTGGAGAATTAAACAAATTAAATTAAACATTCAATATTACCAAATTTAAACAATTTTCACTAGCACTCATATTAATCAATAAGGTAATTCTCATAAAGTTATAATTATAATAGAGCAATGACAGAGGAAAACCTGGTAGAAATTGTTTCTGCCAGGGAACAACTGAAAAATGAGCTATACAGGTATCAACTTAATTCGGTTCTAGCACTTCAGTCATACTTTCTTAGGGATATGAATCTAGGAACACCCTAAGCTGTGAGACTTCAAAGAATACAAATTTCTTCTGCTGTATTACAATTTCGCATTTACAGGGAAATTTTAAAAGCATTTTCCCACCTTTAGCTTCAACCTCTGCTCTTAGTCCAAGAAACCTTTTCCTTTTATCTTGAGTTTGTTTTGATAGATCTGGGTAAATCCAAATTCTACTGCCATGGAAAGATAGTATTTTTCATATAAGATTTAAAAACTAAATCTCTATCCATGGCAAACGAGAACGACACATGTAAAACAGATCTTTTTGTAATTACAGTATCAACATTGGACTCTATTATCTCAGTTAAATTCAAAGTATTTTGAGCATCGGTATTAGCTAATGTGGGTACTCCTTTTGGAGTTACATAGTAAATTTTTAGAGACAGTGGGGATAGTAGATTGGGGAATCTTCAGGATTTCTATAAGATATTCCTTAAACATTTCATATGGCGATATTAAATCGAGTTTTGGAAAGTTTATTACTCTAAGGTTTAGATATTTAAATGTATTCTCCAAAACTTCTAATTTCCTATCGTATATTATTTCTGCACGTGCAAATTTCTGCTGCCAAACTTCTAAGTTACCCAATCTCTTATCAATTTGTTGAGTTTTAATGTCCACGTTTGACATAGATCTTTCCAAATTCTCAAATCGTTTATTAGAATCCATTGTTATTCTAGAAAGATTAACCACTGCTACCTCCAAAGCTTTTATAGCATCCCATAAATTGTCCATGGTAATCCCAGCTGGTTTATCCAAATGCAATATATCACCCTCCGGGGTTCTTGGTTCATTTCTCCCCATTGTAGCTGAAGTTCCCTCCCCCATCTCTGAAGGACCATTATGAACTTTTAACAAATCAGAGGTAATCTGCAAGGGTGGGGGAGGGGTGCTTGGAGCCCCGGGACTCAATGATGTTTCGGTCAAGGAGGGGGACAGCTGCTCAATGCCCTCTCCAGCGACCTGTATCACCGGTTCTATACCTGTTACAGAGGGAAAAAAGGTAGGTATCCAAGGCTGTAAGGCATTAGGTATAGGAGAAGATGCAGACATCTCCCTAACCTTTGCCTTTCGTTTTGTGTGAGGCATTGAGTCTTGAAGAAATTACTAAACGCCTCAGTACTACCCTTCTGACCCAAACTCAAACAGTTCAATATAACTTTATGGGTGGAGGCTTCAGAGAGAGAGAGAGAGAGAGAGTATCAATATCCCGCTCGGTTAAATAAAAAATTCAGGTATTTACCTTAGTTATCAACTAATCAGCTGTTTTGGAAAACCAAAGGTGCACGCGGCTCCAGCAACGCACCAGTAACGTCGACGCGCCGCAGGATGTCAGATTTTATTCACTGGGAGGCCCCGCCGCCGTGACGTCAGCTCCCGGAAGTCCTCTCGATCGTCCCCCTGCTCGAACCGGGCTGGAAAGAGCTCAAGGCAAACTCCAAATGTAGAGGAAATAAAGTTTGAGGTAATAGGCTCCACGGGCAGCGATCCCTCTCACCTCAACCTCCGAACTGGTTGATTTGGACTATAGCTGGAGTCTGCCAGCGCCCTCAGCCGAGAAACGCCAACACCCAGTAACTACAGGTGTCCTAGCTGAAGGGAAGCATGGCTTACCCGTGCTAGTCTTGCTCTCGGGAGTTGTCCCCGAGGTTTTCGTGTATGGCAGCGGCCGTGGCCGGGATACTGAGTCCATCTGTCTACACTAAGAAAAACGAAATTATCAGGTAAGCAATTTCTCCATTTCCTAGCGTGTAGCAGATGAACTCAGGACCAATGGGATGTACAAAAGCTACTCCCGAACCGGGTGGGATGCTGCCCGTGGTCCACTTAGTACTGCCCTTGCGAATGCTGTGTCCTCCAGAGCTTGAACATCCAGGCGGTAGAACCTGGAGAAGGTGTGAATGGAGGACCATGTAGCCGCCTGACAGATCTCGGTGGGTGACAGCATCTTGGTTTCCACCCAGGACACTGCCTGGGCTCTAGTGGAGTGGGCCTTGACTTGTAGCGGTGGAGGCTTGCCAGCCTCTACGTAGGCCGCCTTGATTACTTCTTTGATCCAGCGGGCTATGGTTGCCCACAAGGCTGCTTCCCCTTGTTTCTTCCCGCTACGAAGGACGAATAGGTGGTCCGTTTTTTGTACGGATTCCGACCTTTCCTCATACGGATTTTCCCTTCCTCCAGGGAGTCTTGATCCTCATCCGAGGTGTCAGTGTCCCCTATGGTGAGGCTTTTGGCCGCGGGGGTGGGGGGGGGCATGTCTCTGGGAGGCCTAGAGGGCCCTGGCAAGCTAGGGTCCCTCTGGTGGAGGATGTGTCTGTCATCAGTGGCGGTTGCATGTGGACAAAGAGGTGTGTAGACCCTTAAAGAATTCTACCCAGAAGGATCCTGGGTCTAGATTGAAAACTGCTACATTCCCCAGGGACCCCGTTTGAGGAAGGGTCATGCTGGGGATAGAGAGGTCTGGGGTACTATCGGTGGATCTGGATTCCTGTACTGGCTGGGGGGGGCCCTTGTCCAGGTTCACCCAGGGCCTCATCGCATTGTAGACACAGGGCTGTTGCCTCCTCGTGCTGCGCAGTTCTTATGTGGCAGGCTGGGCAGAGGGCTTGTGCCATGGTTTTGTGTGCGTACGTTGTTGAAACCTCGGTCTATGCGTTTACTGTGCGCGCCGGGAGGCTTAGTTATGCGCTTCGTGTGCGCCAAAGATGTGCGGTAAGGCCGGGATGCGCGCTCACTGAGATTCGTGCGCCGCTGCGCGCACAGCCTTAACTTGTGCGCCCGGCAGAGTTGTGCACGTAGCTGTGCATACGGAACCTAATCGCGCACTGCTGTGCACACAAGTAATTTGTGCGCCCGGCTCGTGTCTGTGTGCACGGTTCAGTTAGGCGGACAGAGCGGCGATCAAGGGGAAATGGCGTCTGTGACCACGCGAGCAAGGTGGCGACCACCCCGGACGATCTCCACATGGGAGGGCCTTCGTATCCGATCGGGGTCTAGCTCAGACTGGGCTGATCAATCTGATGGTACAGACACCAGCTGGCGATCTGTGCGGCTATCCAAGCCTCGGAGACTGGAAACTTAGAAAAGTTTTCTACCTTATCTTGTCTCGGCATTTTCCGGTCTCGTTCTGGGTGGTCTCTGGCTGCGGGGGGGGGGGGGGGGGGGGGAGAGAGAAAAGTACCTTCACCGCTACGCTCAGGATTGCACCTGCTGCCTCTCAGCCGCTCCCATTGCCGGGGGCTAAGTCCAAGCCGGGAACCAGCTACCGGACCGAGGCCTACCTCTGAGGGACGTCGGAAATCACCTCAGGAATTCTCAACTGGGGGAGGGACCCTTAGGTATCACCGCAGGAGAGCGGGGCTATTCTGGAGAGGTAAGATTTCTTCTTTGTTTGGAATTTTCTCTCTTTGGTTTGAATACTCTAACGCTGAGCAAGCGTGTATAGAGTCCCGAACTGCTATGGAGATGGAAAATACTGAAGAGCAGAGCTTCTTGCACGGGTATAAGCAAGTTTGCTTACTGTAAACTGTGTTTCCGTAGATAGCAGGATGAATTAGCTATGCTTTCATGGGAACTGTCAATCAGGCCTGGAAGGTTTGCTCTGAGGTTGCGCGTGAGTTCCTGCGCTGGAATAGACTCTCCTCAGTCTGTGATTAAGCAAGCGTGGTCGTAAGGCGGAGTCGACTGTTCAGGGAGGTAGGTGGGTCAGCATGGTTAAACCATCCTGCTATCTACGGAAACACCGTTTACAGTAAGCAAACTTGCTTTTTCCCGTCGATAGCAGGGCTGAATTAGCCATGCTGTCATGGGAGTCCTAAGCTCCACATCACACTGAAGGAAATTTTATTAGTCTCAGATACCTTTGAAGTGTGATGAAACCATGAGTGACAGTCGACTCAGTTACTCTGTGGATAAGGTTTGTAGAAGAATTCTTCTCAGTTTAGCATCTTCAGTGGTCTGTTGATCCAGACAGTAATGGGAAGTGAAAGTATGAAGAGATGGCCCACGTAGCAGCCTTGCAGATGTCCAGTGGCGCTACGTGTCAAAGGTGAGCTAGGGAAGTTGCTACTGCATGTGTTTTATGAGCTGTGGGCTGAGAAGATAGCTTGCACTGTCACTTTTCATAACAGAATTGCATACACTAGGTAATCCAGCTAGAGATCGTACGCTTAGCTATTGGAAGGCCCGGAGCATTGGGATTGAAGGAAACAAAGAGCTGTGAAGGTCTTTTCTGCGAGTTGGTTAGTTTTTATTGTACGCCAATGCTCTTTTACAGTCCAAGGTGTGCAATAATTTCTCCCGTTCATTGTGATGAGGCTTTGGACAAAACGTTGGGAGCTCAAAGGACTGGTTGAGGTGGAATTGGGAGATAACTTTCGGCAAAAAAAGTTGGATGAGTTCGTAGAAGGGCCTTGTGGTGGAAAAATTGGAGATACGGGCTATAATGTACCAATGCCTGCAACTCACGCGTCGGGCCGACGTAACCGCTGTTAAGAATACTACTTTCCAAGTGAGGTATTTAATATGCGCCGAATCCATCGGCTCAAATGGTGGCAATTGTTCTAGAACCAAATTGAGATTCCAGGGTACTGGAGGCTTAGAGACTGGTGGACGAAGATGGAGACCTCGCATGAATCTAGAAACGGACGGGTGTAATGAAATCGGTTGACCAAAGAGCCTTTGGTAAGCAGCAATGGCACGTAGGTGAACCCTGACTGAGGCAGTGGCAAAACCTGCGGTATACAAGGTGTGAAAATAGTCTAATTTGTCCGGAGTACAAGAAAGCGGGTCTAAACCCTTGGAGCCGCACCATGTCGCATATCTCTGCCACTTGAATTGATAACTGCGTCTGGTGGATGGTTTCCGGGATTCAAACATTATGTCCTGGACTGTGATGGAGAAACCTTGTTCAGAGAAAAAAAAAAAAAGACTGGTTCAACCTCCAAGCTGTTAGATGCAGGGACGAATGGAGCAGAGTTCCCTGCTCCTGTGACAGGAGGTCTTCGCGTTGCGGTAGGCGCAGCAGTGCGTCTGCTGATAGTTGCAGATGTGTGTACTATGGCTGTCGAGGCCATGCAGGTGCTACCAGAATTTGTGAGTGGACGGACGTGGAGATTGTCTATCCCCGCTCGGCGAGGAACCTGGCATATGGAAGGAAGCTTGCATTATCTCATAGAAGCCCGAGAGAGCTATGGACAAATTAAAGAAGGCCTCCTTTGTTTGGGGAGGCATCGGAGGGAGAGACGAAGCAGAGGGGCATCCCAGTGGTACCGCCGCTTTAAGGATGTCCAAGTCTGCCAGAGGTGAGAAATTATGGGTCACCTGGGCAGTCTTTGATAATTTCCGTTTTTTCGAGAGGGGCTCCTGTAGCACATCCCCTGTGGACCTATGGTATGACGTAGAGGAGAGCTCTGAGAAAGCCTGGAAAGATGGTGAGGAAGATCCCGAGGAGACAGATGTAACATGTTGTGCCTCACTCTCGGACGGGGACAACGACTCGGAGCAGCTGAGGTGTGCAGTAGTCTGCGTCCCCTGTGGGCTGCATCATTCTGTAAGCAGCTTTCAGTCCCAACATTGATGTTTGCGTCGTGGCGCCGGGAGCAGACGTATGGGAGACATCCTCTGTTTTCTCCGGTGCTGAGTCGATATGCACCGTGTGTGCTTCGATGATCTTTCCGCCGGTGTCTGCACATGCTTCCTTTTTTTTTTGCGTCTTCGCGGTGGGTGCCGTGTTCTAGGGTCGCTTCTGCATCGGCGCCGCGTGTCGTTATACTAGATGCGGCGTGCATCAGCATCAATGCGTCAGCACCGTGCGTTGGCGCAGATGAAGATGTGCTCTGTCTTGGTGCCGATGAGGGTGGGCCTTGTGTCTGCACCGATGAGGCGTTTCGCAACGCCGGCGCACCATGTGGCTTGATCAAAGCCTCAGTTTGTGGCGCGGGTCTTTTGGCTGTCCAGCTCACCGACGCCACCAACGCGTCGCGACCGTGGCGGTCGGTGCATTTTTGGTCTCTGCCTCGAGGCCTGTCGTGTTTGGGCTTGTTTCCGTGCTCGACCTGGCTGTCGCCAGTTCCAAGGACGACGCTCAACGCATTTGTGGGGGTGTCGGGGCGGCTGGTCCCAGTGAAGATAGGGCTTACGCCCCACCCTCGGAGGCCCTGTCTACGGTCCGTCAGCTTCTCATGCCGCTGACGACGCACCCTGGGGGACATTTTGCCGCACAGCGGGCAGGTCTGCATCGGGAGGTCTGAGCTCAAACACAGATAGCAGTCATGTCCATCCGTGATGGACATGACTTTGCCGCAGGGGCACGGTTTAAACCCCGATGGCCGTTCTTTCCTACCATGTTCCTTCACATTTTTAGGCGAATTTTTGTCTTTGTGAAGTTTTTCCTCTTCAGAGCGGAGGAGATCTGAAGCTCCGCGTGCGATCCTGCGCGCGGAAAAACAGACTGAGGAGAGTCGATTCCAGCACGGGAACTCACGCACAGCCTCAGAGCAAAGCTCTGACATCACTTTGAAGCTCCACCTTCCAGGCCTGATTGACAGTTCCCATGACAGCATGGCTAATTCAGCCCTGCTATCGACGGGAAAATGTACTGGTGCTGACGTCAGATTGAAATCTGACTCGGTCTCCAACTGCTATCAGGAGCACACTATACCCATTGGTCCTGAGTCCATCTGCCGCACGCTAGGAAAATTGGACTTTTTTCATTACTTTTGAACATGAAGAATTTCACCTCTACCAATTTATTAAAATATCGTGTTTTTGGAATGCAGTTTAACTTTTCTCTGGCAAATATTACCTTCTGGGCTACTGCAGAAAACCTGAGTACATTGAGCGTCTCATCGTATGCAGAGGCAGACTGGCCTATATTCACGATCGTGTAGATTTTGCCTTTTCCACAAAAGAAGCTTTGCAGGTAGTGGGTGAGTTTGCTTTCTCTAAAAGGCACATGCTGCTGCAACCTAAAACACATTTGAGGTATATTTTTTAGACATGAAGGAAACTTTTGTAGTCTTGAAAGCTCACGTACATCAACTTTGAATTATTCTTAAATTGGTCCAAGAGAAAAAGTATCACATCAAAACACAAAAGATTTCTCTATTTAATGAAGATACTCCATAGACAGCTATAGTTTTTTTCTTTTTTTACATACTATAAGAAAAAATTACATGGAACCACAAACCTATTAAATACATTTTTAAAAAATGCATTTCAGACAAGTGTGAAATGAACAAAATCATTATCAAATAAATGCTATAATTCTCTTATCCTCTTTAATAGCACATAATCTAGATTAAGCCCTTACACTTTGATAGAGTACTTCAAAGCATTCTTTGACCTCAGTTTCATATGATTTTTCTCAGTTTGAGAGAAAAGAAAGCTTAAGTATTTAGTTATTGTTATATTTAGCAACAAAGAAAGAATCAAAACCAAAATTATAATCCTTCCAATTTAACTAGCAAATAAAAAAAGTCATTTATTTTTGTAAGAGATGCCTACTTTGACTGTTGACTGTTCTTCAGTGCATTAATGCATTTTCCAAGGATTAATAAAGACGTGTTAATGTTGCCACTCTCTTTCAATCTATGGCCTTCATTTTTTGTCTTAGTACATCGTTCTGAGCCAGCCAGATCGCACAATGACAACCTGAAAATAGAGCACCATGATTCAGAAAGTGTCTGTAAAAAACACTAGCGAGTCACTGTATCATTGAATTTATCACTTACTCGCTAATTTTTGTCACACGGGGACCATCATCATCCTCAATTCTTAACAACCGGATGGTAAATATGCTGTGACTGTAAGAAGCACAATATATATATATATATATATATAAAATTGTCTGCACACTGTATAATACAAATCAGTGGGTTTCTTTATTTTTCCCCCCCACATGCCAATGAAGCTATTTCTACATGTTAAAGAAAAAAAAAAAAAAAAAGACACAATTGTACTCCACACTGAGGAAATACACAATACCAGCAACCATTGCCCACTTCCCACCCAAACAAATCTTACATCCTAGTTTTCCTTAACATTCTTTCTATAGTGCACACCAAACAAATTTAAAATCATTTCTATGTTACCATAGACAGCAGACAGGCCCAATGAACTCTCTTTTCAGGGGTGCAATAGTCTAATTGATCAATTAAAGGCCTCTATCCAAGACTTTGACTCCCCCCCCCCCCCTTGAGCCAGGGATCTCAAACCTTCCTGGCCATGGCCCAGATAGCAGATGTGATGTGAATAAAAAAAAATATATATACTGAACTTTAGTGCAGATTTTTGTTCACGTACTTAAAAAAATTGAAGGCTAACCCAAAGATATGCATTCAAAAATACGCTTGGCATGCACAACACATTTATGCGCATTGTATGGAAAACATGATTTATGCTCCTAAAAGTTGTGCACACAATACATGAGTTACAAGCATGAGTCCTTTGTGTGAATCTAGTCAGACCAGTTCCGACAAATGGTTATGCACCCCTACCAGTAAATTAACAGGTCGCTGAAGTCACCCTTATATGCATCTGTGCTGACCTTAGCCTGCCAGTATTGTCTCTAGCAGATGTTACAAGTGTGCATCCCATGCTATTGTCTGAGGCCTGGTTTTCCTGAAAGCAGAGAGTTGCTTACCTCTAAGAGGTGTTCTTCCAAGGACAGCAAGATGTTAATCCTCACACATGGGTGACATCAAATGGAGCCCCAAGGAGGAAAACTTACCAAAGTCTGCAGAAACTTTGGGTAGACTCAGCATGTCTACTATGGCCTATACCAGTGGTTCTCAACCTTTTTTCGGCCGGGACACACCTGACAGATGGTTCTCACATGCGTGACACACTGAACATGTGACCATCACGGGACAAAATGTAAATATACATTCTGCATCCTCAGGAACCACGTCGACCCCCAAAAATGGGTGCAGAGCAGAACTAGGGCATTACCCGTACGGCTCACCATACAAAAAAAAGATATTCTGGATCTGATGACATCTCAGTAAAAGCAAAGCAAACTCTCTTTACTGGCAAGCACAATACCCCTCCTTATGAAAAGACAGTAATTAACCAGGCCCTAAACACTAATACACCTCCTATTGGGAAAACAGAGCAAGCCAAGCTGCTATAGATACCCACTTAGAAATAATTGTAAAACTATACTAATAAATGTTACAAAACAGCTGATGAACAGAATAACATCCAACAATTAAAAACTCATAAAAATTATTAAAAATTGTCTAAATATCAAAATATTTCAAAACAGCAGACACATCACATAACACCCAATAATTAAAATGGCAATCAATCAAGAAAAATAAACTTAAAAAGCCACCTTTACTTACCCTCTCTAGCAACTCTCCTACTCCTTTCCCTTGCAGACCAATAGCACTCACCAGAAGCAGCAGTGGCTGCTAAAGCTCTGTCCTCACAGTCCTCTTCCTTAGGGCCCACAACCAGTCTCTGTCTCACACAGACCAGTAACTTCCCTAACTAGTATCTCTTCCTCACACACACACCAGTCACCTCCCTGACCAGTCTCTGTCTCTCACACACACACACACACCAGTCACCTCCCTGACCAGTCTCTCTCAATCACACACATGCTGTCACTTACATACAAGCTCACACATACTGTCACTTACAACCACACACACTGCCACTTATGCACCCATTGTACCACACACACAAGCTCTCACTCATGCACCCAAGCACCCATTCTACCACAGGCACACAAGCTCTCACTCATGCAATCAGGCATGCATTCTAACACACACACACAAAGCTGCCACTCACGCACCCAGGCATGCATTCCAACACACACATACATAAAGCTGCCACTCACGCACCCAGGCATGCATTCTAACACACACACACAAAGCTCCCACTCATGCACCCAGGCACCCATTCTACCACAGGCACACAAGCTCTCACTCATGCAATCAGGCATGCATTCTAACACACACACACAAAGCTGCCACTCACGCACCCAGGCATGCATTCCAACACACACATACATAAAGCTGCCACTCACCACCCAGGCATGCATTCTAACACACACACACAAAGCTCCCACTCATGCACCCAGGCACCCATTCTACCACAGGCACACAAGCTCTCACTCATGCACCCAGGCACCCATTCTACCACACACACACAAGCTCTCACTCATGCACCCATTCTACAACAGGCACACAAGCTCTCACTCATGCACCCAGGCACCCATTCTACCACACACACACAAGCTCTCACTCACGCACCCAGACACCCATTCTACCACACACACACACACAAGCTCTCACTCACGCACCCAGGCACCCATTCTACCACACACACACACACAAGCTCTCACTCACGCACCCAGGCACCCATTCTACCACACACACACAAGCTCTTACTCATGCACCCAGGCACCCATTCTACCACACACACACAAGCTCTTACTCATGCACCCAGGCACCCATTCTACCACACACACACAAGCTCTCACTCATGCACCCATTCTACAACAGGCACACAAGCTCTCACTCATGCACCCATTCTACAACAGGCACACAAGCTGTCACTCTTGCACCCAGGCACCCATTCTACCACACACACACAAGCTCTCACTCACGCACCCAGGCACCCATTCTACCACAGGCACACAAGTTCTTACTCATGCACCCAGGCACCCATTCTACCACACACACACACACACACAAGCTCTCCCTCATGCACCCAGGCACCCATTCTACCACACACACACACACACACACAAGCTCTCACTCATGCACACAGGCACCCATTCTACCACACACACGCACACAAGCTCTCACTCATGCACCCAGGCACCCATTCTACCACACACACACACAAGCTCTCACTCATGCACACAGACACCCATTCTACCACAAGCACACAAGCTCACATGGAGCCTCTTCTCATTGTTTGGCCTCCACTTCTCAGCCACCTCTGGCCTGACCTCCCGCGGTACGCAACGTCTCTCCAGCCGCCTCCCGCAATGTGCAGGGTCTCTTCGCTCTTCAGCCGCCGGCAGCGGCGCGCAGCGTCTCTTCCTTCTTCGGCCCCGCCGCTGGTGACGCACAGGTCTCTCTGCTCTTCAGCTGCCGGCGGCGCGCAGCGTCTCTTCCTTCTTCGGCCCCGCCGCTGGTGACGCACAGGTCTCTCTGCTCTTCAGCTGCCGGCGGCGCGCAGCGTCTCTTCCTTCTTCGGCCCCGCCGCTGGTGACGCACAGGTCTCTCTGCTCTTCAGCTGCCGGCGGCGCGCAGCGTCTCTTCCTTCTTCGGCCCCGCTGGCGTCGGCACGCAGCGTCTCTTCCTTCTTCGGCCCCGCTGACGTCGGCGCGCAGCGTCTCTTCATTCTTCGGCCCCGCTGACGTCGGCGCGCAGCGTCTCTTCCTTCTTCGGCCCCGCTGGCGTTGGCGCGCAGCGTCTCTTCGTTCTTCGGCCGCGCTGGCGTTGGCGCGCAGCGTCTCTTCATTCTTCGGCCGCGCTGGCGTTGGCGCGCAGCTTCTCTTCATTCTTCGGCCCCGCCCCTAGGGAGAAGGGAAGCACAAGCGGGGCAGTGGAACACCGGGAGCCGCGACACACCTGCCGGAGCTTGGCGACACACTGGTGTGTCGCGACACACCGGTTGAGAACCACTGGCCTATACCATGCCTCCACACTGGGTCCTGCTTCAGTCTCCTAACAATTATGATTAAAATAAAATAGGAGAAACCCACCTCCACAGGGTGGCTGGTAGGTTTCATGGGGACTAATATCCTGCTATCTTCAGAGAACATCTATTATAGATAAGCAACTCTTTCTCCAAGGGCAAGCAGGATGGTAGTCCTCACACATGGGTGAATACCTAGCTATAGGCTGCTCCCCAACACAAAAGGGACCAATAGACACCTAACCAGGTACCAACTAGCACAACACTGGTGCTGTTGGTAACAGAGGGGGAGCAGCCTGAACTCAAAGGGCCCTAGGCGGAAGAGTTGGGCTCTACACCTCGAACAGGTTCCAAAGGGCAGACTGGCCGAACCTGTTGCATCAGCCATCCCCATCCCAACGGTAATGAGATGTAAAAATATGGAGAGAACTCCAGGTCGCAACCTTACAGATCTCCTCCATGGGAACTGCTTGCAAATAGACCACTGACACTGCCATGGCTCTGACAGAATGAGCCTTGACATGACCCCGAAGATGCAGCCCCACCCAGGCATAACAGAAGGAGATGCAATCTACTAGCCAACTAAATAGTGCACTTGGCAATGGCAATGTACAACCTATTCTTATCAAAAGAAACAAAGTTGAGTGGACTGTCTATGGGCTTGTCTGCTCCAGAAAAAAGGCTAAAGGATCATTTGCAATCCAAACTGTGCTGTGCTTGTTCGCCATGGTGTAAATGGGGCCTGGGAAAGAATATCAGTAGGACAACTGACTGGTTAAGATGGAAATCAGTCACCACCTTAAACAGGAACTTAGGGTGCATATGCAAGACCATCCTGTCGTGATAAAACTTGGTATAAGTTGGAGAAGTTATCAAGGACAGCACACAGGGTCAGCGAGCTCCAGAAGTGACCGCCACCAAAAATATGACCTTCCAAGTCAGGTATTTCAGGTCACAGATGCACAGCAGCTCACAAGGAGCTTTTATCAGCAAAGCTAACACCACATTCAGGTCCCAAAACACAGCAGGAGGCCTTAGGGGAGGCTTCAATTAAAGCAGGGTCCGCATAAACGTACAACTATAGACACTACAGAGATGATCGTAGCATCTATACCTTGGTGATATGTGCCAACTGCACTAAGAAGAACTCTAACGGAGTTGGTTTTAAGTCTGCTTCCGATAGGTATAGAAGTTAATAAAGCAGATTTTGTTTGGGGTAGGAGAACGGATCTAGGGCGATCTTCTCACACCACACAGAAAACCACCTCCATTTCAGTCCATAGAAATTTCTAGAAGCCACCAGGACCCGAGACACATCCCCTGAAAAATCAAACTGCTGCAGAATTAACCTCTCAACATCCAGGTTGTGAGCGACATGGCCTGGAGGATAGGGTGCCATAGTCTGCCTTGTCTTGCGTGATGAGATCTGGGGAAATCCCCAGAAGGACAACTCCCGTAGGAGTGGAAAACAGACCTGACTCATAAGAACATGCCATACTGGGTCAGACCAAAGGTCCATCAATCCCAGCATGCTGTTTCAAACAGTGGCCAATCCAGGCTATAAGTACCTGGCAAGTACCCAAAAACTAAGTCTATCCCAAGCTACTGAGGCTAGTAATAGCAGTGGCTATTTTTTAACTGGCTGATTCAATAAGCTCCACAGGAGAGCCGGTGCTCCAAGGAGAGCGCCTGCTCTCTCAGACACCTCTCCTGGGTGCGCGATTCAGTATTTAAATTAGGGCCCGCGCTAATAAGGAAGCGCTAGGTACACTAGCACGTCCCTAGCACCTCAATGGCGGAAGTGGCGGCTGTCAGCGGGTCTGACAACCAATGCTTAATTTTACCAACATCTGTTGTCGAACCCGCTGACAGCCGCGGGCAGATTTTAATTTTTTTTTTTAAAGAAGTTTTTTTATTTTTATTTTTGGGGTGTACAGAAAAGCAGTTTTTTCTGCTTTTCTGTACCCTTCCCCGGTGCCGTCTGAAATCAACGCCTGCTTTGGGTAGGCGTTATTTTCCGAGAGTAAAATGTGCGGCATAACCACACATTTTACTTTCTGTATTTCGGGTGAGTAACTAATAGGGCTAATCAACATGCATTTGCATGTGATGAGTGCTTTTAGTTTGGGAGGGGGGGGGGGTTTAGCCACGCATTTTCCACGCGTTATTACCCCTTACTATATAAGGGGTAATAATAGCGCATCAAAAACACACGGCCAAAGAAGAGCTAAACTGTGTGCTCGGCCTGTAAGTCAACTTGATTAATAGCAAGTAATGGACTTCTCCAAGAAATTATCCAATCCTTTTTTAAACCCAGCTACACTAACTGCACTAACCACATCCCCTGGCAACAAATTCCAGAGTTTAATTGTGCATTGAGTGAAAAAGAACTTTCTCCGTTTAGTTTTATATGTGCCACATGCTAACTTCATGGTGTGCCCCCCTAGTCCTTCTAATATCCAAAAGAGTAAATCAATTTACATTTACCTGTTCTAGACCTCATGATTTTAAACACCTCTATCATAACCCTCCTCAGCCGTCTTCTCCAAGCTGAACAGTCCTAACCTCTTTAGTCTTTCCTCATAGGGGAGTTATTCCATCCCCTTTATCATTTTGGTAGCCCTTCTCCATCGTAACTATATCTTTGAGATGCGGCGACCAGAATTGTACACAGTATTCAAGGTGGGGTCTCACCATGAAGCGATACAGAGACATTATGACATTTTCTGTTTTATTCACCATTCCCTTCCTAATAATTCCTAACATTGTTTGTTTTTTTTGACTGCCGCAGCACACTGAGCCGATGATTTCAATGTATTATCCACTATGATACCTAGATCTCTTTCCTGGATGGTTGCTCCTAATATGAAACCTAACATTGTGTAACTATAGCATGGGTTATTTCTCCCTATATGCATAACCTTGCACTTATCCACATTAAATTTCATCTCCCATTTGGATGCCCAATTTTCCAGTCTCACAAGGTCCTCTTCAATTTATCACAATCCGCTTGTGATTTAACTATGAATAATTTTGTACCATCTGTAACTGATTACCTCATTTGTCTTATTCCTTTCCAGATCATTTATAAATATATTGAAAAGCACAAGTCCCAGGTTATATCGCCGAGACACTCTACTACTAATAGCCAGTCAGGGGCTATGAGAATCATAGTCCCTTTGCCTCACGAAGCTTCAAGAGCCTTCGCCACTAAGGGAATTTGAAGATATGCGTACAGAAGATCCTTGCCCCAATGATGGGCAAGGGCGTCCGAGGATGGTTTACCATCTGACCTATACAGAGAGCAGAAATGAGGACCCTTTCCGTTGCAGGAGGACATGCACAGATCTAACATCTGGGCCCTGTATGAAGGCTTGTAGCCACTGGAAAAAACTCCAAAGAAAAGGCAGCCTAATCAATGCCTAGTCCAGGAGGTACTGGAGTGGGTCCAGCTGAAGTTCCCTCTCTAGGCGGGGCATGGTGAGGCACACGCACAGCCCCTGTATCATGTGTTTTCAAAGTTGTACGCGTTGGGACTCGCCTGATGTTACTCACACTGACATCCTTGGAGGGAAATACAGCACACAAACGTGCGGTAGATGGTGCTGCCGAGGCCTACCACGGAGTGGGCTGACAAAGCCTACAGCAGGGCCTAGCCCGCTGGGGGTTGCTCAACCCACTCGGAAGCCCAATTCACCTTATCCCAATGGGAGTGGGAACATCGGTACGGTGTGCCGAGCACAGAGACCGAGGGGAGTCCTACCGAAGGTCTCTCTCTACTTGTCTCTGAATCGAGAGGTACATTTTTTGTTTTGGTTTTTTTTTTTTACCCTACCTGGGCTCAGTGCTTTTCGGCTGAGTACAGAGACCATTTCCGGCTGCAGGGGGAGAGGGCTTTGGCCATCACCACCAGACTCTGCTTCCCATACTTGTTGCCTTTTAGCTGCCTAAGCAGCAAAGCCCACACTAAGAGCCAGCTACTGGACCAAGGCACACCTCTGAGGGATCTCTAAAATCACCTCAGGAACTCTCAACTGGGGGAGAGACCTTTATGTATCAATGCAGGAGAACGGAGCTCAATTTTCTCCAATTTAGAATGTAGAATTTCTCCTTCCAAAAAGTACAGCAATCCCCATAGGGAGAGGTACATCCACCATTTGCTAGAGATTGAGAATACTGGAGAGCTGAGATCACCACAGGGGTATATGTACTGTGATGTCAGCTTTGCAACCTGACTCCGTCTCCATCTGCTGGCAGGGGAGCATAACCCATTGGTCCTGAATCCTTCGGGCCACACTAGGAAACCACATTATCCCCTCCTGGAGACACTGAAGTCTACAACCTATAGTTGCCTTTCACTGATCCCTGGAAGATGTCTCTTGCCAACTCCTCTCAATTACTCATTAAGTCAACTATATAAGCTCTCCTACTCACCCACCCTTTAGGGAATGGACCTTTACTATCACTCAAGAAACCTCCCATTGCTGGAAGTTTCCTCATGTAGACCTATGGAAAAGTCTAGTCGGCCTTACACTTTGAATCATAATCAAAAGTATCTTAATAAAAAAGGCTTACAGTATTCTACTGGCACATGACTTGGGTATGGGGAATTATTACAGAATCACAAGCATCCTGTTTCTTGCTGGTACTATCAAGGTTTAAAAAATAAGAGTCAAAGTATTTATGACAGTGTACTATTACACTTCCAGGAAAATTAACTTTTTTTTTTTTTTTTTTAAATATTGTTAGGGACTTTCGCTTTAGATTTTATTTTAGGTTCCCCAAAAAATTATTGGTGTTTATTATAAAAAGAAAATAGAATGTCATTGGGGTGGGGGAAAGTTTTTACACTGATTTTCTGCCATTTAATTATAAACAAATGGATACTTTCCCAGGGGGAAAAAAAAAAGTTACTATTTACCCAATAATTTCCTTTTCTTTAATAAGGACAGGTGGATCCAGAACAAGTGGGTTATGCATCTCTACCAGCAGATGGAGCAAAGCTGATGACATGGTACATATACTGCTGCACTGACATCAGCCAGCCAGTATTCTCCATCTCCAGTAAATGGTGGACTTGCATCTACATACTTTTAAAACAAGAAAAGGCCATTTGCCCCACTCTCCTGTAGTGATACCTTATGGTCCCTCCCTCAGTCGAGAATTCTTGAGGTGCTATCTTTGGATCCCTCTCTGATAAGTGCCTTGGTCCGGTAGCTGGTTTGCAGCTGGTGTGGGCTTAACTTAAAATAAAATTTAAAAAAAGCTGAAAGGCAAAGGGCAAAGGTATATGCCCTCTCCCCCACAGCCGGAGACAGACTACATACTCGGCCGGGACAGACCAAGCTCAAGTAAAGGGTTTAAAAAAAAGCAACAGGGTAGTTGGCAGGGATTCCTCCTCCCTCCTGTCTGTGCTCAGCGTGCCAATCCAATGTTCATTCCCATCTCCAGAGCAGCTTAGGGGACATGGGCAGCCTGGTGGGTTGAGCAGCCTTTTGGCTAGGCTCAGCTCAGGCTTTTCTTCTTTGACATGTGGTAGGCTGCAGTGGCGTTTCACGTGGTTTTTCCTGCTCATTAGGCTGCCCTCTTCACTTTGTGCTAGGGTGTCCAGTTGGTTAGGAGGGTCTATCTGGGCATTCACATGCTTATCTATTTGCACAATCTGAGCGGCCTCCTGGGAGCTCAGTTTTTGGACTCATCGCGGCACAGTGTTGGGTGCCTAAATTTTGGGGGCCTAGATTCTTTTTGCAGCGCGAATACAGCTGGACACATGCTTCTCAGACACCTGTTGGAGTGTACTGACAGATTAATGGTGCCTGTAGCAAAGAAACCTAAGTGCCTTACCCTCTGTGCTGCTAGTCATATTAGAGCATCTCAGTCTGGAGATCCCTCTACCTTGTGTCAGCACTGCTTGGGGGCTCAGGGGAATTGCCTTCCTCTGATTTTACTAAGCCCTTTTCTTCCCAGCCTAATGGACTGAGAAAAGAGCTGCCAGAAGGGTTGCCTGACTTTGGAGCTTCCCCAACTGGTTTGTTAGTGGGTGAAGATAGTCCCAGTGGACAAAGGACAGGTGCCTCCTGGTTTAGGCATGGATCCCTCTGACACTTCTTGGGTAGACATTTGTCAGGGACTGCAGTCTTTTCTTCAGGCGCAGTCCTCAGCTCTGGCCAATCTTAAATCAGGGTCGCAGGCGGCAAAATCCTGCACACCCGGTGCTGCAGGTAAGCATCGGAGTACGCCTAGATCTGTTGCCTGACTTCCTGATAGGGACCCAGAACGATGAAACTGATCCTTACTCCCTGGATGGGGAAATTCCTCTGGGCTTGGAGCCATATAGAACTATGTTGCAGTTCGTTCATAGTGATGATTTCCCAAACACTGAAGATGCTGGGAGTACCTGGGGCTGAATCCATGTCTAAGCCAGAGAAAGATCCCATTTTGATTTCTTTGCGTAAAGCATCATGTTTCTTCCCTGTTATGAAGGCCACTCAAGAATTGATTGATCTTGAGTGGGGTGCTTTGGAAGCTGATTTCAAAGGGGGACGAGTCTTGGAAAGACTGTATGCCCTGCATCCAGCTTCGACAGCAATTGTGTTTTCTGAAAGTGGATGTGCTTATGTTTGCCGATACCAAGCAGACAACTATTCCCATAGAAGGGGGAGAGGCCTTGAAAGTTGCACAGGATAGGAGAATTGAGGCCACCCTTAAGCAGGCATTTGCAGCAATGACAAATGCATTTGCAGATAGCTGGTGGCTTGCTTTTGCTTACTTCTCTCTCTCAGGAGGTTGATGAACCTGGTGTGAATTCCTGGACAGTGATGAACTAGCAACCGCCTTTTTGGCAGGTGCGGGCTGCAATTTGGTCCGCACTTCGGCCAGAGGCAGCTTTGGTACTAATGGCCAGGTCAGTCGATGTAACCTCCAAGTCTTACCTTATGAAGTTGCCCTTTAAAGGCTTGCTCTTGGCTTGGGAGCGAGCTGGACAAAATGGTCAATAATGGAGTCCCAGGTTCCTCACTTGCCAGAGAATAAGAAAGATGCCCGCTCCTTCAGCATGAGAGATCATACTAGGCGAGCAAAATGTTTTTGATCCTGCAGAGGCGTAGCCTTTCAGAGGGCTCAGCATTTGGGTAGGTCTCAGTCCTTTTGTCCCAGGCAGCCGAGATGGAGTAGGCTTGGGTAGTGGAGCCCCCTGAGCCTCCCAAAGAAGCTGTGCCGACCCATCCCCAGAACAGGACATAGGGAGTCGCCTCTCAGAGGTGGGTCAAAATCACATCAGACCAGTGGGTTCTGGAGGTGATACGAGATGGCTATGCACTGGAGTTTTGCAATGTTCCTAGAGACGTGTTCATGGCATCTCCCTGCAACTTTCCACAAAAGAGACAGGTATTGGAGTGTATGTTGTCAAGACTCCTTAGTCTGCAGGCTGTGGTTCCAGCGCCTACATCAAGAAAATATGGGCCAATATTTCTTTTATTTTGTTGTGCCCAAGGAGGGCTCTTTTCGCCCCATCCTGGATCTCAAGGGGGTCAGTCATTTGCGTACAACTCGTTTACACTCAGTTATATTGGCAACCGTTGGGTTTTTCTTATGTCTCTCTGGATTTTTCCGAGGCATACCTGCATATTCCCAACAGCTAAGAGCATCAATGATTTCTGCATTTCTGTTTTTCATCTGAGCACCTTTCTGTCCCTTGCTGTTACTGTCTTAGTGGGTGCCCCCTCCTGTACCCTGTCCCTGACACCATTTAATTTAAATCCTGCGAGTTATCAGAACTAGAGAGCTCAACTTCAAGGGGAGGTGGCTGGTTAGGCAGAAAACCTTGACTCCTAGCCAGTTACTGGGAGGGACAGACTCCTGTCTCAGGGTTTATCAAAGCACCAGCCAGTCAGCAAGACAGTCTCAAAAGCTTCAGTACATCAACCTTAGTCTTACATTGATCCAAGAAAAAAAAAAAAATTTCACAATCTGAAACCGCCCCCCCCCCCCCCAAAAAAAAAAAACCAAACAAACAAGGGACTAATACCAATATGACTAGCACTTTACACTAGTTTAATGAAAATATTCCATTGGCAGCTACAGATTTTTTTTTCTGTTTTCAGAGACTGCACCCAATTACAAACCTGTTCTTAAACCATGTTTGGCAAATGAAAGTCAAAATTTAAAAATATTTGTTAATCGCTTTACAGATTGTTAGGAAGTCAGCATTGACAACTCTTACCTTCTACTGGAGACGCTATTCAACTTCGTGGAAGCAATGCTCTGGTATTTTTTCCCTAAATTTAGAAGTCTGTGTGCTTCTTTTGAATCAGAAACCTGAATCCATTGGAGATCTGCACAAAAACATGTTACTCTGTAAAATATATTTTTAAACCTACTGAAATCGTACAGCCATGTGGCTTGAACTAGAGCAGGTTATACTTTAATCCAAATGAGATGTATTGAAGAAAAATCGTGGGTACCAAGCTATTTTAATGATAAATATAGAGCGGGTAGGCTTACACATTTAGGAAGGCTACTTCAAAAAAAAAAAAAAAAAAAAGAGGCAGGCAATTATCCTCAACATTGCACAATTACAACTAATTCTTAAAATATTTTTTTTTATTGGTAAATGCACATTACAAAAATAACCGTGGGCAAGGACCAGAAACATATGTACATCAAGTATAGCCATCAAAATATCATGTTTAAATGCATAAAGAATAAAGAAATATCACCGACAGTCCTTACGTTGTGATCTCATTGTAACTGTATATGCGCACATGCATCCCAAGTTAGCCCTCCCCTCCCTCCCGTGTTCCCTAGCAATGTATACAAAAAGGTGAGACATTATATAGAAGCCAGCAGTGCGAAGACAAAGATAATGGCGATGCACATAACAGAGACAGTGTAACTGTATATGGCGTAACAAATGTAAAGCACGGGGCAAGATCTAGCGTCACCTTAGAATCAAACAGGGCCACTCAAGCTCTCCTTCCATTGGCAATATGCCTTCCAGGTATCCCGGAAACCTCCAAGATTTTTCCTAAAATGGGCCATAATCTCAGCCAACCAATAGATCATTCCTAGTTTAGCCTGTACTTCAGCAAAGGATGGGGCCTGAGGGGACTTCCATCTCCTCGCATTCTCAATTCTGGTTGCTGTACACAGAGTTTACCAATTTATTAGAATTATCTTTACCCTGAAAAAGAGGCAAACCTAAAAAGGCCTGTTGTGGGAGAACCCTCGCCTTCTTCTCGCAAAGCTGATGTATCCAAGCCTAAATCGAGGTCCAAAGCGTGCGAATCACGGGGCAGTCCCACCACATGTGAATAAAGCTACCAACGGTGTGGCATCCTCTCCAAAACTGATCCAAAATAATTACTGACATGCGATGTAAACACTGTGGAAAATAATACCATCTCAGCAATAATTTCCATGAATTCTCAATCATATAAGTTGCTATCAAGCCCTTTCCAACGTGTGAAAAAAATCTTTTCCCATTCCTGCTGAGAAAAGGAGAAATTCAGATCAGCGTCCCAGGCTGCCACAGTTAGGCTTCAGGAATTTCTCCTTCCCCAGACCATATATAGTTGATAGTAGTTTAGATGTCTGGTCAGCTTTTTGACACAGAAGCTCAAACTCAGATTTCCCCTTTGGAAAATGCCCATGGAGTTGATTGGTCTGAGCAAAATGACGTAATTGTAAGAACAGAAAGATATCTGAGCTCTGTAAAGCATACTTCATTTGTAAATCAGGGAAAGAAAGGAGCCCCTGTGGTCCCCAAACCTGGCCCCAGAATCTAATCCCCTGCGTATCCCATTTTCGAAAAACAGGATTCTCGTACCCTGGTGTGAAGTGACTATTAGCATATAAGTGCTATAATGATTCTCTTGGGATCCTAAAAACACGTTTCTTGACAACCAAGAGTTTTAAAGGTAATATCATGGTCGGCAGTAAGATATCACCAGGCTGAGTAAGCCAAGTCTTCTTGGGCTGCCAGAGGAAACTGGACACAGTGGGATATGGTTCATGAGCTGTTGGCTAAAATTTACCCATGGTTTCTGTGGATTTTGCCTATGCCAGTCCACAAGCATTTTGAATCTAGCTGCCAGGAAATCTCCAAGTTAGGGCCACCCAGCCCCCCTTTTAGCTCAGATTTATAGAGGATTTGGCACGCTATTCTAGGTCTCTTACCACTCCAAATATATAGCAATAACCTCTTTTGCCACTGAAATAAGCGCTGTTTTGGAATATCAATTGGAAGGGTTTGGAATAGATATATCAATTTGGGAAGTACTGTCATCTTAACAGAAGCAATTCTGCCAAACCAGGATATTCTATACCGATTCCATTCCTCCAGGTCCCGAGTAGTTTTAGCCCACAGCGTATCATAGTTTAATAGAAATAGATCCAGAGTTGCACTAATATACACCCCTAAATATTTGAATTTGTTATTAGCCCATCGAAATCAGCATCTCGCTTTCAGTACAGTCTCCATAGAGGGGAAAATATTGACATTAAGAATCTCCGATTTCTCCCAATTAATTCGGAAGCCCGATACCTTGCTAAAGGCTTCTAGGGCCTGTCTCAATGGCATAAGGGAGGTCTCAGGTTCAGTGACCACAATCAGAATGTTGCCGGCAAATAGTGACAACTTTGAGAAAAAATTCCCCTCTTCTATACCTCATGTATCAGGGTGCTGCCTTATATGATTTACGAAGGGTTTCAGGAAAACTGCAAATAGGAGAGGTGACAGTGAGCAACCTTGCCCAGTACCTCTCCGTACTGAGAAAGTAGGTGAGTATCCCCTGTTTATCTTAATACAGGCTAAGGAATTGGTATATAGCTGTTGTATCCATTGAATGAAGTTACTCCCAAACTGCAACCATCTGAGTAATGCAAACAGGTACGGCCAATGCACCATGTCAAAGGCTCTCTCAGTGTCAACTGAGAGAGCCACCCGTAGGTATCTTGTGTTTTGTAACTCACCAGATCATAATCAGGATTTTATGTCCATTATCACTAGCCTGATGTCCCGGTATGAAACCCGCCTGATCTGTGTGAATAATTTGGGCGATAAAACTATTCAGGCGGTTTGCTAAGATTTTGGCCAGGATTTTTAGGTCTATGTTAATTAGGGAAATCGGTCGATAGGATCCACACACCGTGGGATTGCTACCCGGTTTAGCGATAGTTATGCCTGCTGTGTTAGACGTTGACAGTGGAGTCCCCTCTTTCAGTGATTAAAAATATTTTGCCAATGCCGGAGCGAGCTGTGAAGAGAATTGTTAAGAACATGCCATACTGGGTCAGACCAAGGGTCCAACAAGCCCAGCATCCTGTTTCCAACAGTGGCTAATCCAGGCCATAAAAACCTGGCAAGTACCCAAAAACTAAGTCTATTCCATGTTACCATTGCTAATAATAGCAGTGGCTATTTTCTAAGTCAAATCAATTAGTAGCAGGTAATGGACTTCTCCTCCAAGAACTTATCCAATCCTTTTTTAAACACAGCTATACTAACTGCACTAAGCACATCCTCTGGCAACAAATTCCAGAGTTTAATTGTGCGTTGAATGAAAAAGAACTCTCTCCAATTAGTTTTAAATGTGCCACACGCTAACTTCATTGAGTGCCCCCTAGTCTATTATCCGAAAGAGTAAATAACCGATTCACATCTACCCATTCTAGACCTCTCATGATTTTAAACACCTCTATCATATCCCCCCTCAGCTGTCTCTTCTCCAAGCTGAACAGTACTAACCTCTAATCTTTCCTCATAGGGGAGCTGGTTCCATTCCCCTTATTTTGGCAGCCCTTCTCTGTACCTTCTCCATCGCAATTATATCTTTTTTGAGATTCGGCGATCAGAATCGTACAGAGTACTCAAGGTGTTGTCTTACCATGGAGCAATACAGAGGCATTATGACATTTTCCGTTTTATTCACCATTCCCTTTCTAATAATTCCCAACATTCTATTTGCTTTTTTGACTGCTGCAGCACACTGAACAGACGATTTCATTGTGTTATCCACTATGACACCTAGATCTCTTTCTTGGGTTGTAGCACCTAATATGGAACCTAACATTGTGTAACTATAGCATGGGTTATTTTTCCCTATATGCATCACCTTGCACTTATCCACATTAAATTTCATCTGCCATTTGGATGCCCAATTTTCCAGTCTCACAAGGTCTTCCTGCAATTTATCACAATCTGCTTGTGATTTAACTACTCTGAACAATTTTGTATCATCTGCAAATCTGATGATCTCACTCGTCGTATTTCTTTCCAGATCATTTATAAATATATTGAAAAGTAGGATCCCAATACAGATCCCCGATACACTACTGCCCACTTCTTTCCACTGAGAAAATTGTCCATTTAATCCTACTCTGTTTCCTGTCTTTTAGCCAGTTTGTAATCCACAAAAGGACATCGCCACCTATCCCATGACTTTTTACTTTTCCTAGAAGCCTCTTATGAGGAACTTTGTCAAATGCCTTCTGAAAATCCAAGTACACTACATCTACCGGTTCACCTTTATCCACATGTTTATTAACTCCTTCAAAAAAGTGAAGCAGATTTGTGAGGCAAGACTTGCCTTGGGTAAAGCCATACTGACTTTGTTCCATTAAAGTATGTCTTTCTATAAGTTCTGTGATTTTGATATTTAGAACACTTTCCACTATTTTTCCTGGCACTGAAGTCAGGCTAACCGGTCTGTAGTTTCCCGGTTCGCCCCTGGAGCCCTTTTTAAATATTAGGGTTACATTAGCTATCCTCCAGTCTTCAGGTACAATGGATGATTTTAATGATAGGTTACAAATTTTTACTACTAGGTCTGAAATTTCATTTTTGAGTTCCTTCAGAACTCTGCGGTGTATACCATCCGGTCCAGGTGATTTACTATTCTTCAGTTTGTCAATCAGGTCTACCACATCTTTTAGGTTCACCATGATTTGGTTCAGTCCATCTGAATCATTACCCATGAAAACCTTCTCCAGTACGGGTACCTCCCCAACATCCTCTTCAGTAAACACCAAAGCAAAGAAATCATTTAATCTTTCCACGATGGCCTTATCTTCTCTAAGTGCCCCTTTAACTCCTCAATCATCTAACGGTCCAACTAACTCCCTCACAGGCTTTCTGCTTTGGATATATTTTTAAAAGTTTTTACTGTGAATTTTTCAAATTCTCTCTTAGCCTGTCTTATCAAAGTCTTACATTTAACTTGCCAAAGTTTATGCATTATCCTATTTTCTTCTGTTGGATCCTTCTTCCAATTTTTGAATGAAGATCTTTTGGCTAAAATAGCTTCTTTCACCTCTCCTTTTAACCATGCCGGTAATCATTTTGCCTTCTTTCCACCTTTCTTAATGTGGGGAATACATCTGGACTGTGCTTCTAGGATGGTTTTTTTCTTTTTTTTTTTTTAAACAATGATCACGCCACTTGCACACTTCACTTTTGTAGCTGCTCCTTTCAGTTTTTTCTAACAATTCTTCTCATTTTATCAAAGTTTCCCTTTTAAAAGTTTAGCATGAGAGCCATGGATTTGCTTACTGTCCCCCCTTCCAGTCATCAATTCAAATTTGATCATATTATGATCACTATTGCCAAGCGGCCCCACCACCGTTACCTCTCTCACCAAATCCTGTGCTCCACTGAGAATTAGATCTAAAATTGCTCCCTCTCTTCTGTTCCTGAACAGATTGCTCCATAAAGCTATCATTTATTCCATCCAGGAACTTTATCTCTCTAGCGTGTCCTGATGATACATTTACCCAGTCAATATTGGGGTAATTGAAGTCTCCCATTATTACCGCACTACCAATTTGGTTAGCTTCCCAAATTTCTCTTAGCATTTCACTGTCAGTCTCACTATCTTGACCTATCACTATAATCTTCCCCGATACATGGGATTTCTATCCATAAAGATTCAATTGTGCATTTAGTCTCATGCAGGATGTTTATACCGTTGGATATAAAGCGCCACACCGCCTCCCGGGTGCTCCTCTGTCACTGCGATATAATTTATACCCCGGTATAGACCTGTCCCATTGGTTGTCGTCCTTCCACCATGTCTCTGAAATGCCAATTAAGTCTATGTCATCATTCACTGCTATACATTCTAATTCTCCCATCTTACTTCTTAGACTTCTGGCATTAGCATACAAACATTTCAAAGTTTGTTTTTTGTTTGTATTTTCATTCTGCTTTTTAATTGATAGGGATAAGTTAGAATTTGTTTTAGCTCAGGTGAGTTTTTAGTTACAGGCACTTGGACTACTTTTCTTATTATGGGAACCTCAGGATGCCCTAATTCTAATGCATCGTTTGTATTCTTTGAATACCTCTCTCCGAACCATGCGCTGCTGAGTGACTGTCTGCTTTCCCCTTTGTTCTAGTTTAAAAGATGCTCTCTCCATTTTAAAGGTTAGCGCCAGCAGTCTGGTTCCACCCTGGTTAAGGTGGAGCCTATCCCTTCGGAAGAGACCACCCCTTCCCCAAAAGATTCCCCAGTTCCGAACAAAACTGAATCCCTCTTCCTTGCACCATCATCTCATCCATACTTTGAGACTCCGGAGCTCTGCCTGCCTCTGGTGACTTCCGCGAGGAACAAGGAGCATTTCAGAGAATGCTACCCTGGAGGTTCTGGATTTAAGCTTTCTACCTAAGAGCCTAAATTTGGCTTCCAGAACCTCCCTCCCACATTTTCCTATGTCGTTGGTGCCCACAAGTACCATGACAGTCGGCTCCTCCCCAGCACTGTCTAAAATCCTATCTAGGTGGCGCGTGAGGTCCGCCACCTTCACACCAGGTAGGCATGTTACCAGGCGATCCTCACGCCCATCAGCCACCCAGCTATCTACGTTCCTAATAATCGAATCACCAACTATAACAGCCGACCTAACCCTTCCCACCTGGGCAGTAGGCCTTGGGGAGATATCCTCGGTGCGACAGGACAATGCATCACCTGGAGAGCAGGTCCTTGCTACAGGATCCTTTCCTGCTGCACCAGGTTGATGCTCTCCAATCATGAGACTTTCTTCCAAGGTAGCACCAGGGCTGCCAGTCTGAAGTTGGGACTTGGCTACTATGTCCCTGAAGGTCTCATCTATATACCTCTGTTTGCCTCAGCTACTCCAGGTCTGCCACTCTAGCCTCCAGATATCGGACTCGTTCTGAGAGCCAGGAGCTCTTTGCATCGCATGCATATGTACAACTTCTCACAGGCTGGTAAAAAATCATACATGTGACACTCGATGCAAAAGACTGGGAAGCCCCTCCCCTCTTGCTGCTGGACTGCTGCCTTCATCTTAATTTTGTTCAGTTCCTAGTTAAGTTTTAGGTTGCTATGGGAGTAGGAATGTGTCTAATTAACGTCCTTTAAATGTATTAGTGAATTCACTATATGTCTGGTAGTGGCCTACAAGGGATTGTTGGTAAAATTGCCCTGTGTAGCCATCGAGTCCCGGTGACTTTCCAGGTTTTAGTGCTTTTATGGCCATCTGGATTTCTGTTTCTGTAATGTCCTTATTTAATATGTATTGTTGCGGGGCCTCTAGCACACTAAGTTGTGAATTCGCGAACGGATAGCGTCCAAATCAGCAGAAGATCCCCGAGAGGACACTGCCGATTTGTGTATACGCTCTAAGGCTTTAAGTTGAATCAATACCTGGGTGCGTTCCGCTTTTTTTTTTTTTTTTTTTTTAGGAATGATGCTCGTGCAATAAATTTACCCCTCAGAACAGCCTTCAAGCAGTCCCATACTATCACTGGGTTAACCTCCCCATTATTTATTGCTAGGTAGTCCTGAATATCGCTCTCAACCTGGGAGACAAAACTAGAGTCATCCAAAAGCGAAGTATTGAGCTTACAGAATCTAGTGCCTCTATCGTAATCTTGAATCCGTAGGTTAAACCATATGGGGGGGGCATGGTCCGACCACAAGATAGGCTCTACATCAGGGGTCGGGAACCTTTTTGGCTGAGAGAGCCATGAACGCCACATATTTTAAAATGTAATTCCGTGAGAGCCATACTAACTACAACCCCCCACCCTCCTGACGCCCCCAAGACCTCCAAAATTAATTTACTACAACCCCCATCCTCCTGACCCCCCCCCCCCCCCCAAGACCTGCCAAAAGTCCCTGGTGGTCGAGCGGGGGTCCAGGAGCGGTCCGGGAGTGATCTCCTGGACTTGGGCTGTCTGCTGCCAGTAGTCAAAATGGCGCCGACGGCCCTTTGCCCTCACTATGTCACTGGGGTCGACCAATGGCGGCGGTAGCCCCTGTGACATAGTAAGGGCAAAGGGCCGTCGACGCCATTTTGACTACTGGCAGCAGACAGCCCAAGTCCAGGAGATCACTCCCGGACCGCTCCTGGACCCCCGCTCGACCACCAGGGACTTTTGGCAGGTCTTGGGGGGCGTCAGGAGGGTGGGGGATTTTATTAGATTTTGACTTTTTATTAAAGATTTGTCTGCGAGCCAGATGCAGCCATCAAAAGAGCCATATCTGGCTCCCGAGCCATAGGTTCCTGACCCCTGCTCTATATCAACATCCTGGATCCTTGGCAATAGACCCACACTACCCTGGAACATATCTATCCTTGAATAACTACCATGCGGGGAAGAAAAGAAAGTATAATTCCTTGATTTCGGGAAGTGCGATCTCCACATATCAAGAACTCCTAGGTCGCGCATTAAGAGTTTGGGCTCCATTCTGGCCACTTTGGGGTCCAAGCTAACGCCCATGGAGGTGTCTATTCTGGGGTTGAGTGTGAGATTGAAATCCCCTCATTTGAGAAAGGAGAGAACCAGAGACACTGAAGCCCTATGAGGATCCACCCCTTGAAGCTGGCACCAGGCCTCGAAGACCTTCCATACATAAACATATGCCAGAGACTTGGAGTTTTCCGGGCCTGCGAGAGGGTGGAAATAACCGCCTCTGGATAACCTTTCTTCCTCAATTGCCGTCTCTCAAAAGCCAAGCCGCAAGACAAGCCCGATTGAAAAATATAGGTCCCTGGTGAAGGAGATTCGGAATATGACCAAGTTTGAGAGGGCCCTCCAAGGCCAGATTCACAAGGTCCGCGAACCAAGGCCTCCATGGCCACTCCAGTGCCACGATAATCATCCGTCCTGGGTGAAGTTCTATCCTCCAAAGAATTTTTCCCACCAGCGGCCATGGGGGAAACACATGAAGGAGGACATCATGTGGCCAAAGAATTACTAGGGCATCAACTCCCTCCACACCATAATCTCTTCTGCGACTGAAAAAGCGCATCGCCTTGGTATTTGTGTGAGTCGCCATCAAATCCATGTGATGTTCGCCCCACCTGCGACAGATCAGGCGTATGGCAGCATCAGAAAGCTCCCACTCTCCTGGGTCTAGCTGTTGTGGACTGAGGAAGTCCGCCTGCACGTTGGTCGATCTCACGATGTGACGCCGCCAACATTGCTAGATGCTGCTCTGCCTAGGACATCAGCTTCTCCACTTTGAATACTACGGGATGACTCCTGGTTCCTCCCTGCCGGTTGATGTAGGCTACAGTCATCGCATTGTCGGACAGGACTGACTGCCCAATTGTGCAGGAGGGGTAGGAAGCTCTGCAGAACCAGCCAGTTGGCTCTTGTTTCGAGACTATTGATCTACCAGGATGCTTCCACCGGAGACCACCGGCCCTGAACAGACTGAGTCTGGCATACTGATCCCCAACCGGTGAGATTGGCATCTGTTGTCACCACCATTCACTGGGGTATCACCAGATTCACCCTGCGCTCCAAGTTGTCCTAGGTGAGCCATCATGAAAGACTGGATCTGGCAACGCTGGTAAGTGGTAGCGGTAGGTGGAATTGTTCCAATAGTGGGTTCCAGCTTGACAGCAATGCAGCTTGAAGCGGCCTCATATGCGCAAAGTCCCACGGGACCATCTCCAAGGTCAAAGCCATGGAACCAAGAACCTGCAGGTAATCCCAGACCCCAGGCACAGAAGCTTGCAAAAGGCGGACTTGGCTGAGCAATTTGAGTATTCTGTCCTCTGAGGGGGAACACCTTGCCCTCTCGGGTATCGAAGCGCGCTCCCAAAACATTCAGGACCTGGGATGGGGTTAGATGGCTCTTGGAGAGGTTGACCACCCAGCCCAGAGACTTTAGGCGGTGGAGAACAACATCTACTGCCGTCAAGCATTGGTCGGCCGACTTCGCTCAGATGAACCAATTGTCCAGATAGGGATGCACCAGAACCACTTCCTTCCGCAGGACTGCCACCGCCACAACTTTGGTGAAGGTCTGTGGAGAAGTGGCAAGGCCAAATGGTAGAGCGCAAAATTGAAAATGTTGACAGAGAACCATAAACTGAGGTACCTCTGATGGTCCTTGCAAATCCCGATGTGGAGATAGGCTTTCCTCAGATCCAATATCACCAAGAATTTGCCCTGCTGTACAGCTGCGATGACCAACGGAGTGTCTCCATCCGGAAACACAGCACTTTGAGAGCCACATTCACTTTCTTTTAAGTCCATGATGGGCCGAAAAGTCCCCTCCTTTGTGACTACGAAGTAAATGGAGTAACTTCCCACTCCATGTTCTGATGGGGGGACCGGCACAATGGCCCCCAGACTTTGGAGGCACTCCAGGGTCTGACGAACGAGAACCACTTTTTCTGGGGACCCACAAGGGGACACCAGGAACAGGTTGCGTAGCAGACGAGCAAACTAATGCGTAGCCATGTTCTATCACACTGAGAACCCACTGGTCTGAAGTGATTTTGACCCACTCCTCGTAAGAGAGTCAGCTGACGCCCTATGACCAGGTCCAAGGAGTGGGCTAGCCAGAACTCATTGGGCAGCTTTCACGTCGCTGGGCCCCTGCCCAGAACTATCACGGGCTGATCTACATCCACAGTAGGCTTGTGACCAAGACTGGAAACTCCCTGAGGTCTGTCTTTGGCCCGCACCCTGCGCTCTGCCGGAAACGTCTTTGGCCACGAAAACGAGCTGATGGGAAAGCCTTCTATCTTCTGGGAGATTATGCACCTTATCCCCCAGCTGCTTTATTAGCTGCTCTAAGTCCTCTCCAAAGAGCAGTCTGCCTTTAAAAGGAAGAGCACCAAGCTGTGCCTTTAAAGATACATCCGCAGCCCAGTTACGGAGCCACAAGAGCCTCCTGGCAGAGACTGCCGACACCATTGTCCGCGACTATGTGCGAAGAAAGTCATAAAAAGCGTCCGTGCCATAAGCGACGGCAGCTTCCAGGCGTTCTGCCTGCTTAGACTCTTGGGGCTCCAAATCCTTGGCGCTGAGCAACTGCTGTACCCAGGAGAGGCCTGCACTGAGCATGTAGCTATTGCAGACCACAGCAAGAATACCCAGGGCAGAAACTTAAAAAATCCTCGAGATGACCCTTCCAGCTTCCGATCCTGGAGATCTTTCAACGCTGCCACTCCGGCCACTACTTCGTGACCACCAAAACGGACGCATCCACTTTCGGAACTCATAAGGGTTCCAAAATGTCTTCCAGAAGAGGATAGTTTGTCCATTGCTTTACCAACCTTCAGTCCAGTCTCTGGAGTGTCCCACTCCCGCGCCATCATTTGCTGCAACATGGAGTGGAGAGGAAATGTTTGAGCGGGGCTTCGCAGTCCCACTAAGAAGGGATCCACTTTGTCCGGACTTTGGTCCACGGGAGCTGCCACAATCCCCAGCTCCTGCAGAACGTGCGGGCTATGGGGGGGGGGGGGGGCCAGCTCTTCCTGACGGAATAGGCGGACTACTTTAGGGTCGTCACCCCCAAGGGGAGAATGATAGACTCATGTCCAGGGTCCTGACCATCTGAGGGCGGAGGAGGATACTCCTGACCCTGCTCGGACACGTCAGTCTCTACCTCCCGGGAAATTCCACACCACGCGGGGGTATGAATCATCTGGATTCATATTGCCGCCGGCAGATCCTCCTTCCTGGCCACCTTCCCAGGTAAGCCCTCGAGAACCTGATCACCGGGAAGTCCCCTCTTCTGAGCACCACTGGCCAAAAAGGCCTGGAGGATTAAAAGGATAAACTCGGGGGTTAAAAAAAAAAAAAAAAAACTGGCTCCCTAGAGACCCTCCCTGGGTACTGGGGCCCCCTTCAGAATGCCCCCATGCAGCCTCTGGGGCTAAAATTGGCAGGAGAGAGTGCCAGAGGAAAATCCCCTCCCCCTAAAGCTCTTGCCTCTGCCGTTTGAAGTGTCCAAAATGGCTGCCGTTCCCATGCTGAGAAGGAACAGATCGGCCTGCACATCAGCAACAGCTCTATCAGAGCCCAAGTGCTGTAATGAAACCAGCGCGGATAAGCTCGGGGAAGGCTCCCCATCAGGGAGACAAGTGCAGCAGTCAGCCAAATCCTGGCTCGAAAAACATTCCCCGCAGGGCGAGCAACAGTCTGAGCGGGGCATGCCACCGGAGGAGCCGTGACACCAAACGCAGACCGGCCCAGGGAAAACGGGGGGGGGGGGGGGGAGGCGCCCGACAAGACTCACCGTTGACCAAATACTCGCAGCCATCCTGCTGCCAGCAAACACTGCCACCCGCTCCAACAGCCTGCACTGTTTGCCTTTGTTTTTTTTAAACAAAGAGACAGCTCTCCCTTTTTTTTTCTGAAGAAAGGCAGAGGCTACAAGGCGGGGGTGGGGGGAATGAACTGGACTACCAGGTATCACCTCCCTGCACCCCAAAAGGAGCTAAAGATGGGGTTCCCAGCCCCTGTTCGCCCCTTGCGTGCGACCAGGGAGGATGGTCCCACCAAGACCTAACAAACTCCCCGGGAGGCCACTGCATTCCTAGGACTTCTGTTCTTCTTTTCCTTACTTGACTTTCTTTTTGTTTTGTTTTTGAGCTTGGGTCAGGACCACAGGTTTTGCACCACCTTCATCTGCTGGAGACAGAGAAATACTGAGGAGCAGCAGGTGGCACATCAGGTTTAGAGAGGGCGCTCTCTAAGTTCTCTGTCTCCATCTGCTGGAAGGGAGGCAAAACCCAGCTGTCTGGACTGATCTGGGCACGTACAGGGAACTTTAAATCTCCCTTTTTCCTTCATGCCCCTTACCAGTAATTTCGGGACATTTTAGAATAAGGATGGCAATCCCTAGCACACCTGCCAGACAGGCACCTTGGCTCTGCTGCTCAGTCAGCACACACACTGCCCTCTACAAGGCCATCCCCACTTTCAGCAACTGGGATACAAAGGGTAAGCCAGAATGCTCTGGGACAAGCCCATGTAGGAGGCACATTTCCATAGCTGTTCCCTATCCTGTCATTAAAATGTAGCCTTTAGTCACACAGATTATTCCTCTCTCCACAGTCGTCCACACCAGTATCTTCAAAGGAAATATTGCATCTCTTTTCTTTGACACTCAAACCTTATTGACCCCGTTTTAGAAGCACAAATCTGGTGGTCAGAAAAGGAGAAACAAAGATCCAGTTAAACATTTTCCCAACTCAGTTACAAAACGTTTCAAGTGAAGCTTTTTTTTTTATTTTTTATCATTTATTTTTGAGGGGGTAGTTTTTTTTTTTCTTCAAATGTTGGGCCCCATGGTTCTTTACTACTTTAAGGGTGTCTTCATAACAAAAAGTTATTCTTGCAAAGAGTAGCAAGGCATTTCAACTTACTCTGAAAGTTAGGAAAGCTAGAAGTGCTTTTCAAATGTGTATAACACACACATACCACTATACACTATCAGGAGGAAATAAGTAACATTTTCTCCTCAGTACCTGGAATAAAACCCTGAGAATTACAAAGAAAATTGTTCATGCTCACAAAGTTATGTTCTAGTGCAACAACCTCTTAGATAGGAGAATAACCAAACTGGGCTAGCTTAATTAAAAGTGACCAACTCATGCAGTTGAAAGCTTTAGAATTGCACATTTTCCAAGACACAGCAGAGGTATAGACAAAGGTCAAGAGGAAGATTTAATCAGACAAATTATAATGCATCAGGCATTTACAATAAAAATGAATGTTTGAATTATTATTATAAAACTTACCTTTGATAAAAGAACAGCCTTTAATGTCTTGAGCCAGGCGAAGTGTTTTTCTTTTGCTAAGCTTATCACTAGATATTGGATCCAGTAAGTCATAAATACATTCATTGTAAATCTCACAAAAGGAAACCCAGATGGAGAATTTTACAGAATTTGTCACACCCAAACCAAACTGATCTGATTCCTTTAAATGTTCTTCCAAGTTAGACAGGACAGAGTTCTGTATGCTACCTGCCAATATGAAGAAAGCAATATAGTCAATGCAGTAAGAAAGAAAAGGAACTCTAGCAAAAGCAAAGGCTTAGGAAAAAGATGTGCCTAACTACTTACAGGCAGTGACAAAATCCATAACATGTTGGGTTAGACAAAGGTCCATTGAGCCCAGAATCCTGTCTCTGTCCAAGTGGCTCCATCTTTAACTCAAAGGTTAGTGAAGCCATTATTTAGTTCCAAGTATAACTTACCTTCAAGAGAGCTATCAGTTTCTGAAGCAATTCTGCTGTTATGGCTACTATAGCTGTGAGACTCTACCTGCAAAATATAAAATAGGAAAATTAAATCTGAAAATGCACTGATCACCTCAAAAGCAAGGAGCAACCTTCTTCAAATGGTTGGTAAAGATTCTGCAACCACGAGGGGTCCCACTCCAGTCTTAACATCGAATTATAATTAAAACAAAAAAATAGAAGAAACCCAACTCCATAGGTGGGTGGGCAATTTCGTGAGGACTAACATCCTACTGTGCTCTGAGAAAACCTGTTCTCCTGCTGCCAAACTCAGAGGGTATAGAGCTTCCAACGCTCGTCAACTTTAAAACTTGCTTCTGGGGCATCCCATTCCAGGTCAATCAACTCCTGGATGGCTTCCAATAATGGAAAGTAGCAATAGGCTTTCTGTAAAGAAATCAGAATGGGATTCTTCTTTGGTTCCATCAGTCTGCCCCAGGAACTCCCAGCATCTTCAGGGGCTGGGAAACTAGGGCTGGCAATTCGTCTTTATGGAAAAGCCGTAACACGGGCCGATACGGTTCTAAACCGGGGGGTCCCATCTTCTAAGGAATCTGGATCCTCTTTTGTCCATGCTGTCTGGGTCCCTGCCAGGAATACCTTTGGTGAGTCAAGTCATGCCTCTAGGTCTGCTGATAGGACTGGGAGAGGGAAGGCTTACCAGCTGAGTTTTCGACTGGGCAGGGTCAAGTGAAGTAGCAGACTGCGCCTGTATAAAGGCTTGAAGGAATTCCACCCAAGAGAAGGTGGCCGGATCCACGCCTAGCCTAGAAGGTACTAGGGTAGGTGCCGCTAAGTTTCCCTCTCCCATGGATGACCCAGTCCCGGAGTTACTCAGATCAGAGGTACTTCCGGTTAAGGTTGTAGCTGACCCATCCTCTGAATGGGAGGAGCAGGGCTTAAAATCCTGTGAGGCCAATTCTCCTTGGGCTTCCTCACAGTGCTGATATAAGCAAGAAATCAGGTCAGACTGTGTAGCCCTAATATGACAAGCAGCACAGAGAGAAAAGTGATTGTTTTCTTTGCTGCTGGAGCCATTGGTGACAGTAACTGCATGTTGAGACGGCTTGCACTTAAGACTATGTGCACGGATTTTGGACACCTACGTGGGCCGCGAGGCACATGCACAGCCCTAGCACTCGGCTTTACTTGTATTCTGCGCCTAGTAAGTTGTGCGCGTATGTACGTGCACAGCCAACACATACTGGGCGTACCGAAGATCTATGGTGGGCAATACAGACCCAAAAACGCGCGCAAAATGGTGCCACCGCAGCTTACTGCATGGTATACCGACCAAGCCTAAAGCTGATCCTAGCCCACCGGACGCACACCTCTGAGGGATCTCTGAAATCACCTCAGGAATTCTCAACAGGAGAGCGGGGTTCAATCTTTTCTCCAGTTTAAAAGTAGAATTTCTTCTGCCAAAAAGGTACAGCAATTCCTGTAGGGAAAGCATGTCCGCATCTGCTGCGACTGAGAAATACTGAAGGGCTGTCAGTGCAGCACTGGTATCTACGGTGACATCAGCTTTGAAACCTGACTCCATCTCCATCTGCTGGCAGGAGAGCATAACCTATTGGCCCCAAGTCCATCTGGCTACACGCTAGGAAAAAGCAGAGAACATTTGCATTTCCCTAAAGTGGAAGTGCTGGTCTGTGCCGTCTCTAAGCAAACAACTATCCCAGTGGAGGCAACATAGAACAGGTGCCAACGTGCACAGCTAGAGCTGCTAGAACTGGGGTTGCAAGCCTGCACCCAAGAAAAGGGCCCAAGGCAGGAAGAGTTGGGTTTTTATGGCTGAAAAATATTACGGAGTAATGACTGACCAAAATGACTGTCACGTCCTCCATCTTTGTCCAGACAATAATGAAAGGCGAACATGTGGAGGGAACTCCAGGTCATTGCCCAGCATATCTTGTGAATTGGGACGGCAAGCAAGTGAGCCACCGAAACAGGCATGGTTCAAATGGAATGAGCCTTGAAGTGACCTTCAAGCTACAGTCCTGCTTGAGCACAGCAAAAGGAAATACAGTATGCTAGCCAATGGGATACGGTCTGCTTAGACACTGCAACTCCCAACCTGCTTTTGTCGAAGGAGATAAAAAGCTGAGTGGACAGGCGGTGAGGTGCCTTCTGTTCAAGGTAAAAGGCCAGGGCCCTTTTACAATCCAGAGAATGCAGTGCACGTTCACCCTGGTGGGCGTGCAGCCATGGGATAAAGGAAGGCAACACGATGGACTTATTGAGATAGAATTCCATGACCACTTTTGGAAGGAAATTCGGATGCGTACACAAGACCATCTTATGACAAAACTTTTATGGGGGAGAGGGTACGACACCAGAGCCTACAGCTCACTGACCCTGCATTCTGAAGTAAGCACCACTAAGAAGATGACCTTCCAGGATATGTACTTCAGATTGCAAGACTGCAAGGGCTCAAATGGAGCCTTCATGAGCTTGGACAGGACTACATTGAGCTCTCAGGAGACTGCTCGTATAAACCTCCCCACTAGCAGATGGGTGGAAATGGAAGCACCATCCCTCCCCTGATGGTATGCTTCGATGGCACCAAGGTGAACTCACCGAAGTTGTTTGCAAGCCAGACTGAGAAGTGCAATAGGTAGTCCAAAAGTTTCGGTGAGGAACAAGAGAAGGAATCCAGATTGCACTCAGCACACAAAGCTGAAAACTTCTTCCACTTGAGATTGTAAGATCTTCTCATGGAAGATTTCCTGGACTCCAAAAGGACTCTAGACACGCCTTCCGAAAGGTCCAGAGCCTGTATGGTCACCGGGTCAACATCCAAGCCATGAGAGACAAGGCTCATAGGTTGGCATGGCAAAGCTTTCCCTGGTCCTGAGAGATCAGGTCTGGTGCCATCCCCAGCCGGATTGGAGGGTGCGAGGCCAGCTCCCGTAGAAGAGGGAACCAGACCTGGCGAGGCCAAAAGGGTGCAACCAGGATCATGGTGCCTTGGACTTGTTGGAGCTTTTGGAGTGTTTTCAAGATCAGCGGAAGGGGAGGATAAGCATACAGCAGACCAGTGCCCCAGTGACGTGAAAAGGCTTCCAACACCAATCGTCCCAGTGAGCAGAATCTATCCACCTTCTTGTTCTCTGGGGAAGCAAACAGATCTATGTCTGGGTCCGCCATGGGCAAAAAATGCGGTTCGCTACCTCTTGATTCAGGGACAACTCGTGGGGTTGGAAGGCCTGACAGAGTCTGACAAGATGCTGTCCATCCCAGGGAGATATATGGCCTGGAGGAAGATGCCGTTGGAGGGCCCATGACCAGATCTGGACTGTCTCTTGGCAGAGGACCCTGTCCCTCCTTGCTTGTTCACATACCACATTGCCACCTGATTGTTTGTCTGAACCAGGACCACTTTTGTGTAGGTGCTCCCTGAATGCCTGTAAGGTGTAACGGATCGCTCACAACTCTAGGAAATTTATCTGGGAATACCTCTCCTGCAGGGACCAAAGACCATGTGTGTGTGAAGGCCTGCAACCGGGGTTCCCCAACCCATGTGAGTCATGTCCATGGTGAGGATGATTTGGGGCTGCAAGCCCCAGAAGGGCATCCCTCGCTCTAGATTGGACAGGGCGTCCCACCACAAGGGATTGCCGAAGGGGAGTGGTAATCATGACACGAGACCGAACATCCTGGGTGGCTTGGCACCACTGGGAATGTAACGTCCACTGCACTCTGCGCATGTGAAGCCGAGCGACAGAGTGATATGCAGTCAACGTCATACATCCCAGAGGTTCAGAAACTGGGGTGCCGAGACATGGGGGCAACAGGAGACTACTTGAGCTAGGGCAGCAAGGCCTTCTTCTGGATAGTGTCCAGCTGGCTGCAACGGCTGGAAATGGGATTTTGGATAGATCTTCAAAGGTGTGTATGGTGGACTGTATGGAACGCAGCACAGCCTGCCTGGAGTCCACTGAGAAAATTGTTCATTTAATCCTATTCTGTTTCCTGTCTGTAATTCTCGAAAGGACATGCCACCTATCCCATGACTTTTTACTTTTCCTAGAAGCCTCTCATGAGGAACTTTGTCAAACACCTTCTGAAAATCCAAATACACTACATTTACCAGTTCATCTTTCTACGTTTATTTACCCCTTCAAAAAAGTGAAGCAGATTTGTGAGGCAGTTGATGCCTTCCAGTGGTCTGATTTCGAAGAGGATGAGTGGTGTCAGTTTTTCGACTTCCCTCTCTGCATACCCTCAGACCTTCCCTGGGATAGATGGAGATGGGGAGGAACCCGACCAGGATCAAGAAGAGATTGAACTTCGCTCAGTCCTCTGTCCATACTTCAGGATTGAGGATCGGTAGCAGAGGGAATATCGAAAGGGGGAGGGGGGGGTTGTCAGACGCTGAGACTCCCTTCCCTTGCGGTATAGAAGTATCAGATGGTGACTGAGCCGATATTTTTTTTTTTTTTTTTTAAAGCAACAAACAGCTTTTCCGTTTTGCCTAAACACGCCTAATAGCCCTTAGGGGGTCATCTGGGTACAAAGATTGCAACCATGAAATCATACAATGCCCCTAGGCAGAGGAGACAGACCTCATGGGGTCTGTGATGGACATGGTCCACAGGCACTGGGGCATCAGCAAAAGCCAGACAATTCCAAATCGAAAAGAATGTGGCTTACGGTCGATGGCTGGCGGCCACCGGGAGGCAATACCATCGGTAACCAACCACGAAGTACCAGAAAAACTTACAAAAGCGAGGAAGAAAAAACCCCGAAAACAGAGGGACCCAGTGGAACGTGGGAAGGAAGAAAAAGCAGAGATGTATACCTATAACAGGTGCTCTCCTAGGACAACAGGATGTTAGTCCTCACATATGGGTGACATCAGATGGAGCCCAGTACGGAAAACTTGTCAAAGTTTCTAGAACTTTGACTGGCACATGAAGCATGCCACTATCCGAATGGCTATGTGGGGTCCCCCTTCAGTCTCAATCGAGTTACAAAAATAAGCTGAAAGGAAACCCAACTCCGCAGGGTGGTTGGCAGATCTCGTGACGACCAACATACTGCTGTCCTAGGAGGAAGACACCTGTTACAGGTAAGCAACTCTACTTTCTCCTAGGGCAAGCAGGAAGATAGTCCTCACATATGGGTGAATATGTAGCTGCAGGTTGCTTCCAAACGGAGCAAGCTAAGAAACAGGTGCCAACGGGCACAACCACCTAGGTGCTGTTGGTAAGAGAGAAAGACAGCCTGATCCTGAAAAACAGGGCCCTAGGCAGAAGTGTTGGGTTTAGACCTGAAAGAGGTTACAGAGTACAGACTGGCCAAAGCTACTATCCAGGTGGCAGTCTGTCCAAGCAATAGTGAGCTGTGAACGTATGGAAAAAAACTCCATGATGCAGCTCTGCAGATCTCAGTCATGGGAATGTCATGCAAGTTATCCACCAAAGTTGCCATAGCTCAGAGAGTGAGCCTTAACATGACCCTCAAGCTGCAATCCCATTCACGCATAGCAGAACGAGATGCAGTCTGCTAGCCACTTAGAAAAAGTGTTCTTGGCCACAGCAACTCCCATTCTGTTCTTATCAAACGAGATGAAGAGATGCATGGACTGTCTATGGCCTGTTCTCTCCAGGTAGAACATCAGGGCTCTCTTAAAATTCAAAGTATGCAAAGCCTGTTTTGCCTGGATGCAAATGAGTTCTCGGGAAGAAGGTAGGCAAGACAAACTGGTTCAGATGGAAATCTGACACCACCTTAGGCAAGAACTTAGGGTGAGTACAGAAAAACACCCCATCATGAAAGAACTTTGTATAAGGCGGGTACGTCACCAACGCCTGACGTTTGCTGACCTGACGTGCCTAGGTGACCACAACCAAGATGACGACCCTTCCAGGTCAGATATTTCAGGTTACATGTGAGCATAGGCTCAAAAGGGTCCTTCATGAGGTGAGCCAAGGCCACATTAAGTTCCCAGGACACAAGTGGAGGGTGCAGAGGGCTTCAACTGAAGAAGACCACGCGTAAACCACCAAACCAGTGGTTGCATTGAGATGAGCGTACCATTCACCCCTTGATGATAGCCCCAATGGCGCTGAGATGCACTCTGACCGAATTGGTCTTTAAACCAGCTTCCAAAAGGTGCAACAGATAATCCGAGAGCTTTAGAATGGAACAGGTAAACAGATCCAACTGATGCTGCTCACACGAGATGGTAAACCTCTTCCACTTCAGGCTGTATAAATGACTTTCTAGTCGAAGGCTTCCTGAAGGCAACCAGAACCTGGGAGACATTGTCAGACAGGGACTGCAAAACTAGCCTTTCAACACATTCAGGCCATCCGAGACAAAGCCCTGATGTTTGGATGACATCCTTCCCTGATCCTGCGCGACTAGGATTGGGGTGGTTCCCAGACTGATTGGGCTCCAGACTGAGAGGTCCTGCACGAATGGGAACCCAACCTGACGTGGCCAACAGGGGGCTAGGAGGATCATGGTTTCCCTGTCCTGCCAGAGCTTTAGGAAAGAGTCTTCAGCACCAGTAGAAGGGGAGGATATTCATACAGAAGCTCCTTGCCCCAATGGCGTGGAAAGGCATCAGAGGCTGGTTTGCCATTCTCCCAGTAAAGAGAGCAAAAGGACTCCATCTTGTTGCAGGCGAGGCAAACACATCCACATCTGGGGTTCCCCAAAGATGGAAGACCATGTTTGCCACTGCCGGGTCCAGAGACCACTCGTGGGGCCAAAAAGCCCAACTGAGCTGGTCTGCCACAACATTCTCCATTCCCGCTAGGTTCACAGCTCAAAGTAACATGTTCTGACAGTGGGCCCAGGACCAAATCTGAACCACTTCCTGGCACAGAAGGAACTATCCCGTGCCTCCTTGTTTGTTGATGTACCACATCGCTAACTGATTTTCGGTCTGGTTGAGGACTAATTTGGACACCAAGCATTCCCGGAAAGCCCACAGGCTGTAACGGATCGCTCGGAGCTCCGGGAAGTTGATCTGGTACTGAGCCTCCTGAGCTGACCACAGGCCCTAGGTGCGGAGCCCTTCTATGTGGGTACCCCACCCCAGTGTGGATACATCGGTGGTGAGGACACCTTGAAAGGAGGGGACTGAAAAAGAACCCCCTGCTCCAGATTGGCTAGGTCCTCCCACCAGGACAAGGAAATCTGGAGCAGCATGATAACATACGCACACTGAGGTCCTGGGAGGCCTGCCGCCACTGGGACGAGGGTCCACTGCACCTTGCGCATGTGTAAACAGGCAAAGGGAGTGACATGGACCGTGACAGCCATGTGACCCAAAAGGTGGAGCATAAGAAGGGTAGTGAACCACGGGCTACCACGCACCAAGCTCGCCAAGTACGCCAAGGTAAGTGCTCGGTCACAAGGGAGATAGGCCTTGCTCTCTGCTGTGTTCAGGCTGAAATCAGGCACAGGGATGGAGCCAGATGGGATTTCGGGTAGATGATGAACCAGAGACTCTCCAAAACCTGAATGGTTAAGCGCAGAGACTGAAGCGCTCCCTGTTGATTTGCTCTTGATGAGCCAGTTGTCTATGTAAGGGAACACCTGCGCCCCTAGACGGTGCAGGTGCACTGCTACTGGTGCTAGGCATTTGCTGAAGACATGCAGCACCAAGGACAAAGAGCAGCACCCTGTATTGAAAATGAATGAAGCCCACCAGGAAGTGGAGATATCTCTGATAACTGCGGGAGATCTTGATATGCATGTATGTATCCTTGAGATTGAGGGAGCAAAGCCAGTCTCCCTGCAAGAGGGGGATCAGAGTGCCAAGGGAGACCATCTTGAACTTCTCTCCTTTGAGAAAAGGATTCAGAGCCCTCACGTCCAGATTGGTATGGAGTCCCCCAGTCCCTTTGGGGATAAGGAAGTATTGGGAGTAAAACCCCACCCCCTGTTGCCACAGAGAAACTGGCTCGACCGCCCTGGAACAAATGAGGGCAGATAGCTCGGACAACAGGTTCTCCTGATGGGGAGACAGACCCCATGAGGGGTACAGGGGAACATCTCCAGGTGCATTCATGAAGTGTAAACGATACCCTCAGTGAACAATGGATAGGACCCAATCTGACGTGATCGCTAACTAGCGATTCAGAAAGAGGCACAAGCGAATCCGGCTCAGAGGGTATAGTGACTGGACTTGTGCTCCCTCTCCGCCAGAAAAACTCCATAGCAGGGCTCGGCTGAGGCGCTGGCTGGGGTCTAGGCATCCATGGCTGCTTGGATTGGCACCGGCTGACCCAAGGAGACCCGAGGATATTTCCTCTGACAGTAAAAAAACAAAAAAAAAAAAACCACCAAAAAAAACCACACAGTCTGGCACCTTGCTTCGCCGACCTGGCCAAGGAGGGGGGATTCAAGGTGCTAGCGGAAAGAATCCGGAGGAAGTCATGATGATCTTTTAGCTGAGTCATAGCATCTCAGACCTTATCTCCAAAAACATTATTCCCTGTACAGGGAAGGTCCACAAGTTTCTCCAGGACCTCTAACCGGAGATCGGAGGTTCTGAGCAAGGCCATTCTGAGGGCTCCAATGCCCACTACGGCAACTCAGACTGATGTCTCAAACACATATGTGGAACCCATCTCGTGCTTACCACACAAAGCCCTGCTGGACGAGTGCTAGGAATGTATCCTGCTGCTATTGAGGGAGGTGTTCCGCCAATTCTTGAACCTTCTTCCAGAGGTTCCAGGAGTATTGGGCCATATATAATTGGCAGGAGGCAATACAGGCTATTAGCATTGCCCTCGGAACACCTTCCTACCCAGTGCGTCCCATTCCCTACGGTCCCGGCCTGGAGGCGCGGATGCATGGGTTCGGGACCGCTTTGCCTTTTTGAGGACGGATTCCACTACCACCGATAGGTGGGGGAGTTCGTGTCGTTCAAACCCAAGGGACTTCTGAACGAGGTAGACAGCATCAGCCTTCCAGTTTACCGGAGACACTAAAATAGGATGTTCCCAAATATGCGGGAGCAACTCCTTGAAGACTTCATGCACGGGAACGGCTACCATCTCGTTCGGTGCATCCACAAACTGGAGGAACCGGCGATAGGTATAGCCCCCAAGGAGGGAGGCAACGATAGCCACCAGGGGACAGAGGAACTCCCGGGCACCAGCGCATAGGGAGGGAACGGACTAATACATCACGGCGTTTCAGCAGCAGTGCTAGGATCGAGGGAGTGACTCCAGCATCGGTGGAGGCACAGACGTGGCCTGAGGCTCGACACCCCTGAGGGCTCGGAGCACCAACTGAACCCTACGATCCAGCACCTCCTTGAAGGCCACCGTGGACAGGGTAGGTGGAGGATGAGCAGGAGCCTCCAAGATCACCCTCAAAAAGAGGGTGGGGGGAGAAAAAAAAAAGTCTGTGCCTGGCACAGACATGGGAATCTGTGGGGAGCGCCTCAGACTTCCGGGTTCAACTGAGGGTGAATCCTGGTTTCCACAGGGCCACTTTGGGGCAACATGGCCAATGCCAGCGCCATCCCAAAACCGGAGCCATGCCCAGATGGTGACCAGTGATGGTGTTTCCTCGATCTCCAGTGCTCAGCCTGGTCTTTCCCTGACGCAAAGGAGGGCGAAAAATCCTATGTCTTGGAACAAGAGGACACCAACGGTCAATCTCCGGCACCCCTCTCCAGAGGGGGAGCCTATGTGGGGGTAGACAGAGGAGGTTCCGTGTCCATAGGTTCCCCTCGACCTCACAGCGATGACGCCGGCGTGGAGGGCCCCGACTTCTTGGAGCCAAAATGTTTCTCCATTTTATCTAAACGAGTCAGACGACCCTTGGGAGTCATCTGGTCGCAAAAACTGCCTCCTCTGACACCATGCGATGCCCCAGGCACAGAATACAGACTTCATGCAGATCAGTCAAAGACATGGTCCGCAGGCACTGGGGGCATCGCCGGAAACCGGAGGAAGCCATGCCTCGAGCTATCAAGCGGACTATGCAGGATGGATACAGACATCAAAAAAAGCCACCGGAACCGGCCGCAAAGGAGGTAAAACTTACCGAGCCACCCCATTGACTAGGGGGGAGCCAGGGAAGGAGGACCCCACACGAAGGCAGCAAAAAAAATTGCAGGGAAACAAAAACTGAAGACAGAGCAGAGCTCCACCACCGCTACGTAACTGCACCGCGGAAAGAAATAGACTGAAGGAGGACCCCACATGTCCATGCAAAAAGTTGCATGCTGGGCTTGCTCAGTGTGTCAAAGTTCTAGAAAATGTGACAGAAGTTTTCCATGCCAGACTCCATCTGATGGAGTCACCCATGTGTGACAACTACCATCCTGCTTGTCCTTGGAGAAAACGTGATTTCTCACAGAAAAAGCACAAACTCCATGGCCGCAAGGCTTCAGCTTTGTGGAAAAAGACTGAAGAGGGACCCCACATGGATACATGGTTGGCAGCATGCTCAGTGTGACTGTCAAAGTTTCTAGAAATTGACAGAAGTTTTCCGTGTCGGGCTCCATCTTATGTCACCCATGTGTGAGGACTACCATCCTGCTTGTCCTTGGAGAACACTTTTTTCATATTTATGACATCTCTACTACTACTACGACGAATGATGTATGGAAGCAGTTAAGACTAGGAAACTTCTGTCAAAGCTTATAACACATTACTGATTTGATCATTAAATGCCTATTTTTTAAACTTCGAAAGTCTAAAATGAAGTCTCAAAAAGACTTTCCTTTCAAATTGAAGAGAGTCTGCTTATTCGCCTTGGGACTTCATGCTCATCTTAATTACTATTTTTTCTTTATTTTCATAAAACTTAAAAGTTCCGTTTGAGGAGCTGCCATGGAAGCAGCAAGAAAATAGAAAAGCAATGGGGGAGCAACTAGGCACGAAGCCAAAAGTTGAAAAAATTTAAGAGCCTGAGACATCTGAGCAGTAGTGCGGATGAAAAAAAGAAAGACTAAAGGGCCTCACAAGGCAGTGCACAAGGTCTCACATGCTCAGCTAACAAGCTCAGAATTTGCTTCATGTTGGAAGTCAAATGGCATTGCTCACACGTAATAGCTAATTGTTGCCCACTTGTCGACAGAGGAAGAGTCTAGTTTTCTAACAGCCCACAAAGTTAGTAAATACACACAAGTTGCACCAATTTTCTAAGCTAACCTCCATGTATGTTTTCTTTGAAAATTAAGCCACCAAAACTACCCGCACGCAATTATATCTGCTAACTTGAATACAGGCAATTTGTGGAAATTTACGCGCATATGTGAAAAGCCAGGGGTTTTCATGTGCACTGTAATTCCTTGTATTGCCCCAAGGCTTGCTTTCCCCCCAGAAAGAGCTCATTGCCCTTAAGCTAGCCAGCAAGTGTTCCAACTTTTACAACCCTGTAGTTTGAACTGAAGCTTGGAATGCCTGCTGAGGATACTTGGATAGCATATTTCCCTGAATCTTCAGGGAACTAAGATTGTAATACCCTGCAGTGCCATTGCTAAGAAAATCGTTTTGTGCCCAGATTTCCTTCAGACAGCCCACAAAAAACCAGCCCTGAAGTTGCTATAACTCTCCAGTCTTGCCTGAGAGTAGAGAAACAAGAACCTTGCCAAGATAGGAAAATTAGTTTCTTACCTGATAATTTTCGTTCCTGTAGTACCAAGGATCAGTCCAGGACACCTGGGTTGTGACTCCGCACCAGTAGATGGAGACAGACTAAAACTTGTGGGCGGAGCATATATGCCCCTGTGCCAGTCACAGCCCCTCAGTCATACGTAATGTCAAAGTAGAAAAGCCATAAGGCAACCATAGCTAACCATACAAACTTGCTATTTAAACGGAAAAAAATTCCAACACCCCTACAGGAACCAGACTCTCCAACCGGGAGAACGAATAAACAAGGGGTCAGCGCACTGAAAACAATAATGAGCGGACTCTCCGTTACTATAGCGCAGCACTGTGGGCGGGATCCTGGACTGATCCTTGGTACTACAGGAACGAAAATTATCAGGTAAGAAACTAATTTTCCTTTCCCTGTACGTACCAGGATCAGTCCAGGACACCTGGGATGTACCAGAGCTAACTTACCAAGGGTGGGAAGCAGAGAGTCCCGCTCGGAGTACCCTCTCTCCAAAACCCCCAGCTTCAGGAGCTTGAACATCCAACCGGTAATGTTTAATGAAGGTATGCAACGACTTCCAGGTAGCCGCCCTGCAAATCTCTTGAGGCGACACCTGAGTAGATTCCGCCCAAGACGCAGCGTGAGACCGCGTCGAATGAGCCCGAAGACCCACCGGCGGCGATTTTCCGCACAGAATGTACGCGGAACCAATGGCTTCCTTGAGCCAACGGGCAATGGTTGTGCGGGACGCCGCAGAACCTTTCTTTGGGCCCGAAGTCAACACAAACAGATGATCCGTCACCCGAAACGGGTTGGTAACCTCAAGATAGCGAAGAAGGGACCTCCGCACATCTAGCTTTCTCAAGTCTCTCGTTTTCGGGTCCGAAGACTCCCCAACCGCGAAAGCGGGGAGTTCAATCGATTGATTCAAATGGAAAGCCGACACGACCTTAGGAAGAAAGGAAGGAACCGTCCGCAAGGAAACCCCGGAATCGGAGGTGCGCAAGAAGGGCTCCCTACAGGACAATGCCTGTAATTCCGAAACACGACGGGCCGACGCAATCGCCACCAGGAATACAGTTTTTAACGTGAGATCCTTGAGCGTAGAACGTTTCAGGGGCTCAAACGGCGCGGAACATAAGGCAGAGAGCACCCAGTTGAGGTTCCAAGACGGGCAAGGGAGGCGCAAAGGAGGACGGAGGTGTTTAGCCCCCCGAAGAAAACGGGAGATATCCGGGTGAAGAGCCAGAGAGACTCCCCGGACCTTACCTCGCAAACACCCAAGCGCCGCCACTTGAACCCGAAGGGAATTGCACACTAAGCCTTTGGCGAGCCCCGCCTGGAGAAACGCCAAAATATCGGAAATAGAAGCGGAAGTGGGATCCAGACCCCGCTCCACGCACCATTCCTCAAAGACGACCCAGACCCGAACATAAGCTAGGGATGTAGACTGCTTTCTGGATCTCAGCAACGTAGCAACGACCGCATCAGAGTAGCCTTTTCTTTTCAAGCGATACCTCTCAAAAGCCATGCCGTGAGACAGAAGTGATCCGCATCCTCCAAACAGACGGGGCCCTGCCGAAGAAGCCCCGCGAACCCCTGAAGTCGAAGGGGTGCAGCCACCGACAACTGGACTAAGTCCGCAAACCAGGGACGGCGCAGCCACTCCGGCGCCACCATGATCACGTTGGACGGGTGCAATTCTATGCGCCGCAGAATCTTGCCGATCATGGGCCACGGTGGGAACACATACAGAAGCACTCCCGCCGGCCAGGGAAGCACCAACGCATCGACTCCCTCTGCGCCCCTTTCGCGACGTCGACTGTAAAATCTCGGAGCCTTTGCATTGTGCCACGTGGCCATCAGATCCATGTGGGGCATTCCCCAAGTCTTGCAGATGAAGAGAAACGCCTCGTCCGCCAGCTCCCACTCTCCGGGATCCAGGCGGTGACGGCTGAGAAAATCCGCCTGTACGTTGTCGACTCCTGCGATGTGGGACGCAGCGAGATGGCTGAGATGCCGCTCTGCCCAGAGCATCAAGAGCCGCGCCTCCTCCGCCACTAGAGGACTTCTTGTCCCGCCCTGGCGATTGATGTAAGCCACGGTGGTAGCGTTGTCCGACAATACCCGGACCGCCCGTCCGCGTACTAGGGGTAGAAAGGCATGCAGCGCCAGAAGGACCGCTCTGGTCTCCAGCCGGTTGATAGACCACCGGGTCTGCGACTCTGACCACAGACCCTGAACCGACTTCCCTTGGCCCACTGCCCCCCAGCCGGAAAGACTGGCATCCGTGGACACCACCGTCCAGTCGGGCACCATAAGGGACACGCCACAGGAGAGATGTGTGGAATCCAGCCACCAGCTCAGGCTGGATCGCGCCTTCCCCTCGAGAGGTAGATAGAACTCCTCTGAAACTGGTTTCCAGCAGGAAAGCAATGAGGACTGCAGCGGTCGTAGATGAGCGAACGCCCAAGGGACTAACGCCAGCGTGGATGCCATAGATCCCAGAACCGTCAGGTAATCGCAGACTCGTGGCCGGTGTAGCGACAGAAGACGTAGTACCTGAGACTGCAGTTTGCATATTCGTTCCTGAGAGAGAATCACCTTGCCTCGTTTCGTGTCGAAAAGGGCTCCAAGATACTCCAAGGACTGAGAAGGTTCGAGATGACTCTTGTTGTAGTTGACCACCCAGCCCAGGGACTGCAAGAGCTGTAACACCCTGGCCACCGCCTGCCGACACAGACTGAGACTTCGCCCGGATCAGCCAATCGTCGAGGTAAGGGTGAACCAGCAGGCCTTCCCGTCGCAACTGCGCCGCTACGACCACCATCACTTTCGTGAATGTCCGAGGCGCTGTCGCCAGGCCGAACGGGAGCGCCCGGAACTGGAAGTGCCTGCCCAGAATGCAAAACCGCAGGAACTGCTGATACGCTGGATGGATGCCCACATGAAGGTTTGCTTCTGTGAGATCTAGGGACGCCAGGAATTCGCCGGGGCGCACTGACGCGATCACGGAACGAATGGTTTCCATCTTGAAATGAGGGACCCGAAGGCATCTGTTGACTCCCTTCAGATCCAGAATGGGGCGGAAAGAGCCGTCTTTCTTGGGGACTATGAAGTAAATGGAGTAACGGCCCTTGCCGTACTGATTGGCCGGAACCGGAGAGATGGCTCCCAAGCTTTCTAGTCTTTGGATGGTGTCTAGCACCGCCGCCTTCTTCTTGGGATCCTTGCAGGGTGAGACCAGAAATTTGTCCGCTGGGATGCGAGCAAAATCTAACTCGTAGCCGTGTCTTATCACGTCGAGGACCCACTGATCCGACGTCATGCTGGCCCATTCCTCGAGGAAGAAGGAGAGACGCGCCCCCACGTTTGGAACAACGTGCCGAGGACGCGAGGAGGGATGGGCCGGCCGAACTTCATTGTGAAGGCTTGGACCCCGCACCAGACGGAGCCCCTCCTTGCCGGCCAAAACGTTTGCCCCGAAAGGACTGCTGCCACTGAACGTTCCGCGAGGACGACGGTCTATACGTGGGTCCAGAGGATCTTTGCGGTCTGGACTTCCTGGGCCCCCGGAACCGGGCTCTTCCTGAGAAGGAAGATCGCGGCCGGGCCCTATCCTCCGGCAGCTTAAACGCTCGATTCTCACCCAGGGAAACCATCAAATCGTCTAACTCCTTGCCGAATAGCAATTTCCCCTTAAATGGCAATGCCCCGAGGTGAGCCTTGGAAGAGCCATCCGCTGCCCAGTTGCGCAGCCAAAGAAGACGCCGCGCCGACACCGCTGCCACCATGGAGCGAGCTGAGGTGCGCAAAAGATCATGGAGAGCATCAGCCCCATAGGCAATGGCCGCCTCCAACCTGTCTGCTTGAGAAGCCTCCTCTGCAGAGAGATCCGCATTCGCCTGAAGGACTTGAGCCCAGCGCAGACTAGCCCGCATAGCAAAATTCATGCAAATGGCGGCCCGCACTCCTAGGGCAGAAACCTCGAAAATCTTTTTGAGTTGAACCTCCAACTTCCGGTCTTGAATATCCCGGAGGGTTGCTCCCGTGACCGGGATGGTAGACCTTTGGAAGCCGGAGGAGCTCCAGCGCGTCCTCCGGCAAAGGGTAAAGCTTGTCCATGGCTTTGCTGACCTTCAGACCCAACTCCTGAGTATCCCATTCCTTGAAGAGGATATCCGTGGCCGAAAAATGAAAAGGAAAAGCGACCGCCGGCCCTGTGAGCCCGAGCAGAACGGGATCCATATTTGCCTCCTGGCGGACCACCACCGGAGGGGCTTCAATCCCCAACTCCTGGAGAATGGCCGGGATAAGCGGCGACAGTTCCTCCCTACGGAACAAACGCACCACCTTGGGGTCATCCCCGTCGACGGCCTGTGCTCCTTTCCCTGTACTGGGCTGCGCGGAGCCATCTGACGCTGCCGTCCCGGCCCGGGCTCCTCAGAGGCCTCCGTGTCCGCCCCGGCGGATTCTTCGGACTCCGAGTCCTGCGGCACCCCTCGCGGAAGCCGCTTGCTCCGGTCCTCGCCCTGGGCGACCTTCGCCGCCCTCCTGGCCGGCTTCTTCTTCGGCGGGGACCGGTGGACCCGCGCGCGCGCGAGGCGTCCCCCCGGCTGTGCTTACTTCGCCTATATCGGAGCACCTTGCGCAGCAAAAGCACCAAAACCTCTGAGAACTCGCCTGAATCCGAGGAATCGTTTTCCGAAGTCCCCCGGGACCGGGGCCCCTCCGAGGGGCCCTCCCCCGCCGCACCCCGCTGCGGGGATAGCTCAGGGGGCAAGACCGAGGCCCCCCACCGTCTCGCGCGAGACTACCCGGCCGGTGGACAAGATGGCCGCCACTCCCGCAGAAATCGGGAAAGGATCAGAAGGCCTGTCAGGGGCTCCCCCCACCTGCGACGGCGATCGTGCCACCCGGGAACGGGCCCCCCGAGGTGCCCCCGCTGATCCCTCGTCTCCCGGGACGCAGTCCGAGTAAAGGCCGTCTCGGGAGAGACGCGCGCGCGCCGAGCCGCAGGCCCTGCACTGCGAGCCGCGCAGCATGGCTGAAACCGCGGGAAAGAAAAGTACACGCCGAAAAACAATGAGGGACGCTGAAAAAAATTAGAAAATCACCGCGGCAGAAAACGGCAACCTCCCCCCTGCCGACGATGCCCCCCCCTTGAGCGGAACGGAGCGCAACGCCAGGAAACGGAGAGCCGACAGAAAATAAAAATAAAACACTTTTTTTTTTTTTTTTTTTTTTTTTTTACAGAAAAAAACGCTGTCCCTGGTCCTGAAAAGCCCTATGTCCTGCAGGGGTGAGTGAACCGGGCTCCCCGGTGTCACCCCTGACGCTGCTACTAGACCAGCCGGGTCCTCGACCCTAGCAGCGGCCTCAACCTGGGGAGGGTAGTCCCCTCAGGACCTCTCAACTCCCCAGGGAGGCAGGGCAACCGGGACTAAACTAAACAATTAAACAAACCTCAATTTGCAGAAAAAAACCCAAATAGGCCTAATAGAAAATAAAAGCCAAAAGCGAACCTGACAACAAAACCAGAATCAGGCCCGACAGGGCTGTGACCAGACCTGCACCACCTACTGGAGACAGAGTAAGACTGAGGGGCTGTGACTGGCACAGGGGCATATATGCTCCGCCCACAAGTTTTAGTCTGTCTCCATCTACTGGTGCGGAGTCACAACCCAGGTGTCCTGGACTGATCCTGGTACGTACAGGGAACTTGTTGTAGTTCTACACTTCCTTCTGAGGACAGCCACTCCTAAACCTCCCAGACACTGCCTAAATACAGAGAAACTTGTCTAGCACTAAATGTATAATCTGTTTTCTCTGTTGCTGTCTTCAAATTATTAAAAATTAAAAAAAATATATAAACTTTAGTTGTGACTATACCAGCAGTTTTTTAAATTTAGTCTATAGATACACTCAGATCAAGCCCTTTAATTCAAGCAATGCTAAGAAAATTCAGAAGGAAAAAAATCACTTTGAAGACCTGAAATGCAGGGACCCAACTATGATGGCACCTTGCCAAAACTGCATCTTCAAAATTATGGCACCAAGACACCTTCTGAATTAGTTTACTAAGTTCAACCTGTTAAAATTTTTTTTTTTTTTTTTTTTTTTTTGCATTAAGAATTCTTCCATACCTCTTTTGATTGACGAAGTATGGTATTTTTAATATCAATTTCATTTCTCACTTGATCATCTGTTAATCTTGTGTACTCCCTACATCTCTGAGGTTTCAGATCCATTCTTGAATACAGTCTGCCTTGAATATTATCAAATAGCATATTCATTGACCTTGGCAAAAAACCAGCATCAGTTTCTGTGCCTAAAAGAAAAAAAAATAAAATATATAAAAAAAATTTATATATATACATATATACACATATACATATATACACAATGAAAGTTAGCCATGGTAGTTAGTTTCTTTGCAGCTGACAAAAGAAGCCGTGAGTGATCCACTCTCCCTTAGTTTTACATGCAGCTCATCTCACTTCTTTTGCAAAGCACAAATCTATTGCAAAAATGTTTACTACACACACGAGTCAGTTTAGATGTGTCAAAATTCCCTGATTCCGGGTTAACCATTTTGGACTTGTGAGCTCTAAAACCTTACAGCTAAGACAGCTAGGAAAACATGAATCCCCACAAGGAAAAGGTGAAATATTTAAAAAAAAACATGAGATTTGAGATACTTCTTTTGGGCATGTTCCAAGATAAAGATATTTTGGAAAAAAGTGTTATTTGGAAAGAGTTACTACATTAGTTCTAGTATTTGCTATATCTGCAGCCCTGTTCAGGAAGATCCATTTTCTACGGCGGAGAGAAGATGGAAAAGGAAGGTACTAGTGCTGGCGAGACAACAGGATCCTCCCATTACTTTCTGGAAAAATAAAATACATAATTTGTTGGTAATTGAACAGATATCTTGTAAACTTTTACATCCACAAAGTAAAAAGCTTACTTTGGATACATTGGTTCCATACATCATGACTCTTCCTTAAAAACAAACACTCAGTCAGCTTTTGAATGATTTCTAAAGAAATGTGATGGTTTAATTTTATGGGTCTTTGATGTCCTTATCTTTTGTATGTTCAATTAGGACTGCCTATTATCTAAAGAGGGGAAGGAGGGACTCAGGAGATGGGCGGCTAGGGTGAATTAAGGAATGAATACCTGGATTGATGTTAATAGGATTGTTTGCTCTGATTTTCATTGTATGATTGTATACTTGGAAGTGGAAATCAATAAAACCATGAGAAATATTGGTATGCTTATTAGTAATTCAAAGTTTAAACAAGAAGTTCCATGCAGAACTAATGAAACTTGCTTTTCAGAATGTGCACACACATTCAGTCGTATGTCTGGATTTAAAAAAATAAAAAAAGCCACACAACTTGTGAGGGTCCTGTTTGAGCCCTCTGTCCTCAAACGTTGGTGCACAAAAAAAAAAAAAAAACAACAACCCACTAAACACAAAAGTTATTGGGGTATGACAGACATACCAAGTGGTCTCATAAGCCATCTTTTCTTTGGAAAGGAGACTAAAATATGAATACTATGCACTTGGTTAAACAATACTACTACTTAAAAAAAAAAAGATGAGCACTGCCTGAAGCCAGTATTGTCCTTTAACTTTCCAGAAATGTACTACAAAAACACAGCAAGTCAAATCAACAAGGTAGACTGTTGTGCAAACCTGTACCAAACCCAAATATGAAATTGTTGCATAAAGCAAAATTGCTTACCTTGTAATAGGTGTTATCCCAGGACAGCAGGATGTAGTCCTCACATATGGGTGACGTCACTGAACGGAGCCCAGGCGGGAAAACTTTCTGTCAAAGTTTCTAGAAACTTTTGACTGGCCCAGTGAGGCCACTGAGCATGCCCAGCATGCTATGATATTCTCTGCCACAGGTGTCTCTCTTCAGTCTAGTATGTAGCAAAAGCATTAGCAAAAAAGAATAATAAAATAGAAGGCCCAACTCCGCGGGGTGGCGGGTGGGTTCTGTGAGGACTACATCCTGCTGTCCTGGGATAACACCTATTACAAGGTAAGCAATTTTGCTTTATCCCAGGACAAGCAGGATGCTAGTCCTCACATATGGGTGAATAGCGAGCTAGAGGCTGAGTCATTGTGTAGTGCAATGTTTTTGTTGAATGAGTCAGCCGAAGATCACAGCAGTTCGGTTGTAGTAGGAGTTGGGTTTAAGCTGGAAACAAGGTCTTTAAGACAGATTGTCCATAGGCTGAATCCTGTCTTCCTTGCTTGTCCAAACAGTAATGAGCTGCAAATGTGTGAAGAGAACTCCATGTTGCTGCTTTACATATGTCAAGTATTGGCACTGAACGATAGTGTGCAACTGAAGTTGATATTGCCCTTACTGCATGTGCTTTTACTCGCCCTTGGAGAGGAAGGTCTGCTTTCTCATAGCAAAACTGTATGCAATCTGCTAACCAGTTTGATAGAGTATGTTTACCCACTGCATTACCTGGTTTGTTTGGGTCATAGGAAACAAAGAGTTGATTGGATTTCCTGTGAACTGCAGTGCGGTTTAAGTAGAAAGACAGAGTACGCTTGCAATCCAAGGTGTGTAAGGCTCTTTCCCCTTGGTGAGAGTGAGGTCTTGGAAAGAATGTGGGTAAAACTATGGATTGGTTCAAGTGGAATTCCGTAACTACCTTAGGAAGGAATTTAGGATGAGTACGGAGAACCACTCTGTCATGTAAGAACTTAGTGTAGGGTTCATATGTGACAAGTGCTTGTAACTCACTAACCCTTCTAGCTGATGTAATGGCTATGAGGAAGATAGTTTTCCATGTAAGAAATTTCAGGTCACTGGAATCAATGGGTTCAAAGGGAGAACGCATGAGTCTAGATAGAACCAAATTTAGATCCCATTGAGTGACTGGGTGTCTAATTGGTGGTTTCAGAAGAATTAAACCTCATATAAATCTTTTTACGAGAGGTTGTGTAGAAATAGGTGCATTTGATACTTGATTATGGTAAGCTGAAATTGCACTTAAATGTACTCTTACAGATGAAGTCTGTAGACCAGATTCTGAAAGATGGTACAAGTAGTCTAATAAAGACTTTGTAGGGCAAGTGAAAGGATTGATGTCTTTTTGCTTGAACCACAAAGTGTATCTCTTCCATTTGGAAGCGTAGTTCTTCCTTGTGGAAGGTTTACGTGAAGCTATAAGAACTTGGGAAATGTTAGCTGAAAGATTAAGTGGCTGTAAAATCAAGCTTTCAACATCCAAGCTGTCAGTGATAGGGATTGAAGGTTGGGATGCCGCAACCGACCCTGATCCTGAGTTATGAGAGTGGGGGCTACTCCCAGGCGAATGGGATCTCTGACTGAGAGGTCTAGAAGTGTGGGAAACCATACTTGTCGAGGCCAATATGGGGCTATGAGTATCATGGTCCCTTTGTCCTGTTGTAGCTTCACTAGAGTTTTGGTTATGAGTGGTATCGGAGGATACGCATATAAGAGGCCTGAGTTCCAAGGGCGAGCAAAGGCGTCCTTGGATGGCCTGTTGTTCAGGTTGTATAGGTAACAGTAGTGGTTCACTTTGTGATTCAGATGTGATGCAAGGAGGTCTACTGTCGGCTGTCCCCAACGTTGAAATATCCTGGTCACTACTGTGGGATCTAGTGACCATTCGTGTGGTTCGAATTGACGACTGAGTCTGTCCGCCACTACATTGTGAATGCCTGCTAGGTAAGTGGCTTTGAGAAACAGAGTTGTTCAAGGCCCAACCCCATATCTGAGCTGCCTCTTGACAAAGGAGGTACGAGCCTGTTCCTCCCTGTTTGTTGATGTACCACATGGCTACTGTGTTGTCTGTTTGGATCAGTAAGGCAGTCCTTGAAGGCATGCAGAGCATAACGTATAGCTCGAAGTTCCAGGAAATTGATTTGAAATGTTGCTTCGAGCTTTGTCCATGTTCCTTGTGTTTGGAGATGGCCTATGTGAGCTCCCCAACCCAAGGTGGATGCATCTGTAGTCAGAGTTATTTGTGGGACTGGTTGTTGAAAGGGTAGGCCCTTGCACAAATTGTCCTTGTTCACCCACCACAGTAGAGAACAACGTAGTTGGTGGGTTACTTGAATTGGAGAATAAAGTGGTTGAATGGCTTGTATCCATTGTGATCTTAAAGTCCATTGAGTTATCCTCATGGCCAGTCTTGCCATAGGAGTGACATGAACTGTAGAGGCCATGTGGCCTAGTAGAGTTAGGAACTGATGAGCTGTCGCTTGTTTCTTGGAGTGAATCGAGTTTGCCAGTAGAGACTGTTTGCTTGATCTTCTGGTAGGAATGCCTTTGAGAGGTTGGTGTTCAAATCTGCTCCTATGAATTGTAGGAGATGGTTTGGAGTTAGATGTGATTTTGGATAATTGATGAGAAATCCCATGGAGTGCAGTAGAGCAATAGTTTTGTTGAGAGACTGTATTGCTCCTTGTTGAGATTGGCTTCTGATGAGCCAATCGTCCAGATATGGGAAAACATGTACACCTTGTTTGTGTAGGTGTGCTGTTATTACTGCCAGACATTTGGTGAACACTCTGGGAGCAGAAGCTAGTCCGAATGGCAGTACTCTGTATTGGTAATGTTGAAGGCCCACCATGAAGCGCAGATACTTGCGATGAGGAGGGTATATTGGTATATGGGCGTAAGCATCTTGAAGATCCAGAGAACAGAGCCAATCTCCTGCTTGAAGAAGTGGGAGCATTGTGCCTAGCGAAACCATCCTGAACCTTTCTTTTTTTAGAAATTTGTTGAAATTTCTGAGGTCTAGGATGGGACGTAGGCCTCCAGTTTTCTTTGGAATGAGGAAATATCTGGAGTAGAATCCTCTGCCCTGCTGAGACCTGGGCACTAGTTGGATGGCCCTGGCTGTCAGGAGGGTGGATAATTCTATTTGTAATTGAAACATTTGGGAATTTTGTTGTGGGTAGGAAGTTGGTGGGAATTCTGGAGGAATTGAGAGAAAATTTAGTTTGTAACCGTGAGCTACAATGGAAAGTACCCATTGGTCTGTGGTTATGTTTCCCCAATTTGTGAGGAAATAGGAAATCCTTCCTCCCACTGGTATGTGTTGTTTGGGGTTTTGGAGGGTGGGTCTGATCTCTGGATTTGTGTTCAAAAACCCGTAGCTGGACCAGTCTGTGGAGGAGGCTGGGTACGGGCTGGTCTTTGTTGTCTGGCCTGAGAGCGCTGGGTAGGCCTAGAAGGTCTAGTTCTGGTAGGCTGATTATAGTACCTTCTTGGTCTGTAATATGGATGTCTGGGTTCCCTACGTGGAAAACGTCTAGGGGCCTGGGTGGTTGGTTCTTGAGGTAGTTGCGATAGCTGTCTTAAGGTCTCTGTATGATCCTTAAGTTGTTGGACAGCATCCTGTACCTTTTCTCCAAACAAATTATCTCCACGGCATGGCAGATCTACCAGCTTGTCTTGTACTTCAGGCCTGAGATCTGATGCCTTCAACCAGGCCCATCTTCTTGCTGTAATGCCAGCTGCTGCTGTTCTTGAGGCTGTGTCAAAATTGTCATAAGCAGCCCTTACCTCATGTTTCCCAGCCTCTAGGCCTTTGGTAATGATGGATTGTGCAGATTCTTGGAATTGTTCTGGGAGAGAATTTGTGGAGTGCTCCATTTGCTTCCAGAGATCCCTTTGATACTGTGTCTTATACAGTTGATAGGCAGAGATTCTAGAAGATAAAAGTGCACTTTGGTACACTTTTTTGCCCAAAGAGTCCAGAAAGCGATGATCCTTTCCTGGGGGAGCTGAGGAATGTGGACGTACCCTTTTTTATTTTTTCTGGGCAGATTCTACTACCACCGATTGATGTGGTAACTGTGTCTTTTGAAAGCCTGGTGCCTGCTGCACTAGGTAAGTAGTATCTACACGTTTGTTCACTGCTGGGACCGTGCAAGGGTGTTCCCACACTCGTTGTTGTAGGTCCAACAGGACTTCGTGGATGGGAATAGCCAAAACTTGCTTTGGTGGGTCCACGAACTGTAGCACCTCCAGGGTGTGTTGTCTCGAATCTTCTTCTGATGAGAGCTTAAATGGTATTGTATCAGCCATCTCTTGGACAAAACTTGAAAAGGATAAGTCCTCAGGTGGTGATCTTTTCCTTTCTTCAGGAGGTGATGGTTCGGACATGAACTCCTCAGAAGAAGTATTTGACCCTTGGTCATCCCAAGAATCTTCTTCATCTGGTTCTTGATAGGGAGTTCTTGGGATTTTCCTTGTAGAAATACCTGATGGTCCAGGTAAAGGGTCATCGATAGAAATTGTGGGAGGATTGACCTCTATGACTTTCTGAGGAGCTGTGTCGACAACTTTTTGATATTTTTTCAAAAGTCGTTGAAAAAGTGCCAATTCCTAAGTATCACTATTCTCTTGCTCTGTTATTGTCGAGGGAAGGATAGGTGTCCTCGATGTAGTTGTCGAGGGTAGTGCTCTTGGTGTCGATTCCGTCGATGGTGGTAACATCGAAGGCAACGGTATGGATGAAATAGCCGGAATTTGAGCGTGTATCGACGTCGATGACGTAATGATCTTTGGTGTCGACGTCGAGTCTCTGTGTACCGGAGTCAAGAATGGCCCCGGCATCGGTGTGCCCACCGGCATCTGCAAATTTGCCGGCATCGATGTGGAAATCATCGGCATCGACAGTGAAGTCGGCATTGTAAGTTGTTCCTTCAGAGCCTGTGAAATCGCTTGTCGGATTAAATCGGACAATTCCGACCGCACAACCGTTGGAAGCAGAGCGGTTGTGGGCGGTGGCGCAGGCTGAAGCACCAGTTCTTGAGATGTAGTTTGCATTGGATCTGGTGCCGGCAATGGAGTCGAGGTAGGCCGAGGCGTTGAAGACTCCGACGTTTCCTGAATTCTAGGCCGCTTCGCTGTCGAGGGCTCCTGGGAAGCGGGGTCGGACAACGAGGGGCTTCTATGTCTGTGTTGATGTTTTGACTTCGATTTTTCAGACGACTTTGTCGACGTCGAAGACGAGGAAGGGGAGGAATGATCTCCCGACGGTCCCGGGCGAGGTTTTTTAAGTAGTACTCGCTTAGTCGCTCCAGCCGGAGACGACCTCGACAACTGCGACGGGGAAGGTATAAGTTGCAGGCTGAACAAATGTTCCATTTTCTCGAGCCTGGTTTTCCTCGATTTCGGCGTCATTTCCGCACATTGCGGACAATTCTGTACACATCATGTTCGTCACCCAGACACATCACACATTCGGTGTGTGGGTCTGTAAGTGACATTTTTCTGGTACAAACAGGACATTTTTTAAATCCTGTTGACATTTTTATATCGAATGACGGCCGTCGATTCGACTGAGGTAATTTTTCTACTCTCCGAAAAAGAAAATCTAGGACTGGGTTACTTACCGGCCGGTAAGGAGAGACCCCGAGAGATTTTTTGTGAGAGAGAATATCACTTTTAGACTAAAATAGTCACGAGAAGGTTGAGAATACTCAACGGCTCCGGATCCGCGATGCTGACTGCAGCGCGGAAAAAACGAAGACTGAAGAGAGACACCTGTGGCAGAGAATATCATAGCATGCTGGGCATGCTCAGTGGCCTCACTGGGCCAGTCAAAAGTTTCTAGAAACTTTGACAGAAAGTTTTCCCGCCTGGGCTCCGTTCAGTGACGTCACCCATATGTGAGGACTAGCATCCTGCTTGTCCTGGGATAACCACCTTAACAATATTACACATTCTGGGCCTGATTCACCAAGGCTTTTCTCCTATTATATCAATGGGAAAAACTTTAATAAATCCCACCTGTTCTTCGCTGTCCAACAAAATAGATTATAATCTGAATGCAAAACTGGCATATAGGATAGTATTTTCACTGAAAATTGTCAGTTTCTTTTCTGATCTAAAATGGCATTTTGGTTCCAGTCCTTATGCCTATTGCTGAGGAAAGGAGGACACCTTCTGGTCTTTGATATTAATAGAAGCTAACAGCATATTCAAATTATAAATCTTAGATTTATAAAGGATTTTTCTGCCTTAATGTATTCCCTTTTAAGGACAAACATACTTATTTTAATTAAAATTACCTGATTGGCAAGCTACAATATGAAACTGATCTCTTAAGAGGTCACTTTTTTTTTTGGGACATCTGATCCACTAAAGAATTTTAAATTTTAGTCCTGTTCGTAAAACATCTAGAGTGTCATTTTCAAAGTTCAGAAGAGATTTCTTTGGGCTAGAAACACTGGCCTCAGCACAATAGGAAAATTTGTTCTTGCCTGCTAATTTTCTTTTCTTTAGCCTTACCAGATCAGTACAGACTTTTTCCTCCCCTACCAAAACATGGAAACCGGCTCAAAGCTTCACTGTACACTACTGTACTTAAGTCAACCGTGCCTAATGGTTAGAGCAGTGGGCTAAGAACCAGGAGACCAGGGTTCGAGTCCTGCTGTCGCTCCTTGTGACCTTGGGCAAGTCACTTTACCCTCCTTTGCCTCAGGTGCAAACTTAGGGGGTCATTTTCCAAGGAGTTACTGCAGGAGATAATTCCGCAAATTGCACCAACAGCCGTTAACGCAATTTGCGAATGCAAATTTTTAATTTTGTATTCAGGGGGCGGAGCATATGTAAAGTAGGAAAGAGTTATCGTGTGCGGCGAAACAGCCGCAGTGTTAGCGCGGCTCCTAATGTGGCCAATAGCTACAACCCTTTCATTTGCGGTACGTTGTGCGCTAGAGGCCGGTACAGGTTTATGAAGGGAGAGGGGGAGAGAGAGAGAGACTTGCTATAGTGTCTCTTCCCTAGACAGGTATTTGCATCCCTATGAGAGGCCCACCTAGTAACTCGAGGTGGGGATTAGGTATTAGTGTAGGGGGTTGGGGGCCACTTTCACATTCAACATGAGACGTACGAACAGAACAGTGGTCTCTTGTGAAGATTTGATGGCCTTCGGAGTGAGGAAACTCACTCCAAGATGAGATTTGGACAATGTTCTCTCCACCTAGCTTGATGGACACTCTACCTGGGCAACAAGCAGCTAGGTGGAGAGAACAATGTCCAAATCTCATCTTGGAGTGAGTTTCCTCACTCCGAAGGCCATCAAATCTTCACAAGAGACCACTGTTCTGTTCGTACGTCTCATGTTGAATGTGAAAGTGGCCCCCAACCCCCTACACTAATACCTAATCCCCACCTCGAGTTACTAGGTGGGCCGCTCATAGAGATACAAATACCTGTCTAGGGAAGAGACACTATAGCAAGTCTGTCTTCTCTCTCTCTCTCGGTTGTTTTATCGCGCACCACGAAGATGTTTCCGCGATTCGCGAATACATTTGCGCAAATTGCGAAAACATTGCGTGCCGCGATGTTTCCCCGCTGCACAAAAAATGCCTCATTTGCATGGGAAACGCCCCTTAATGCGTTACCAATGCGATATTGGAAAATGAGGCCCTTAGATTGTAAGCCCTCTGGGGATAGGGAAATACCTCCAGTACCTGAATGTAATCCACTTTGAAGCGCTGAAAAAAGTGCAAAAAAAAAAAAAAGCGGAATATAAATCTAAAAAAAATAAAAAAATGCCACAACAAAGCAAAAAAGAATCCCAAAAAAGAATCCCTGTTGGTTTCCCCAACAGGAAACCAACAGGAAGGAGGCTTTCCATAGACACAACAGGATAGGATTCTTCTTTGGTTCAGACAAAGGGTGCATATGCTGGGAACTCCCAAGGTGTTCAGGGTCGGCACGTCGCGGCTAGGAGCGGAGTGGTGTCTTGACTGCAAGCGGAAAAACTTTGCTTCTGTATCATAATGCCTCCCAAAAGGAAAGGGAAAATTAGGGTTTACCCTTCTACACCCATACCTTAAACTTCTACAGCGATGCAGCAGGAGATTATCTGGTTCCTAACCTCATCAGTTTTGGAAACGCCAGGAGTCGAGTAGCCCTTGGAGCATGAGACAGAGAGAGCGGTTCCAGCCCCGGAGGAGACTACACTGAGCCCAGACCTGAGGCCAGCCCCGACGCAAAGATCAGGGTCGCAGTTTCAGCCCGGAGCATTGAGCGAGGGAACCTCTTCCGGGTTGGAGGCAGAGTCACCAACTTTCACCACTGCTGTTCAGGCTTTACCAGCTACAGCGGCAACAACGGACGAGACACCCAATGCGGGGATACCTAGAGCTGGCAATGAAGAAGGGGCAATAGGGGTAAGTCACGGGAGCAACGTCCTGCAGTTACAAGTGACTACCCCTGAAATTAAGCCTCTAATGATTCCTGAGCACCCTGAGGTCGTCACCATGGCCGCACTGTGGGACCTGATGGTGGGGGTAGCTACCACGGTAAACAATTTGAGTATGAAGGTAGAACGTTTGGCGTCTCAAAAACGCCTTTACCTCTCAAGAATTTCAAAGGAAAGTTGATCTGATTTCAACTAAAGTGGACTCGGAGGAGAAGGAGCGTGAACACTTGAAGTTTAAAGTTGCTGTGGTTAAAGATAAAGAATTTCTCGCTAGAAGAGAGGAAGCCCTTGAAAATACTTCTAGACCTTTAAATATTAGAATTTTAAATTTTCCCCGCGTCTTGGGTGAAACTCCATACGTTTCCTTGAAACGATATTTTCAAGAAGTCCTAGGCTTTGAAGAAACTAATTTACCTGTTATAAATAAATGTTATTTCCTTAAAGCTGTTTCCACAAATAGAATTAACCTACAAGATAACGTGACTGAAATACTAGAAAGTTCATCACTAGAAGTATTGGATAGAGGTACTTTATTAGTTTCTTGTATATCCTCGGTGGATGTTCAATCCATAATGAAAAATTATTTTAGAAAGTTTCCAACCTCATTCTTAGCTGAAAATGTAAAAATTTGTCCTGACCTTTCTTCTATAACACAAGAGAAGCGCAGGGCTTTTTTAACCCTGCGCCAAGAAACAATTTCATTGGGATATTCCTTTAAGTTAAAATTTCCTTGCAAATGTGTAATAAAGAAAGGTTCAGAAGTAAATATCTTTTTTACAGCTGAACAGTTGAAAACTTTCCTGCAATTAAAAACTCCCATTACTTCATCTCCCATAAATGTGTAAAAAAATTAAGATAACTGAATGAAGACGTGCAGTTGATTATCTATTATGTTTGTAATTATCTTTAAGTATCTCTCCAAGTTTCTGGATCTGGCAAACATACTATATTGATTTATGGATAAATAAAGTAAGGTAATTTCAATTTATTTTACTTTGGTAAAGTATGGATAAGAAAATTTCTTCCCTTCTTTATGATGTTTTTCAATATTTGCAAAAATTTTGGTTTTTTTGTAATGTCTAAAAATGATAAAGAATTAACAAAAAAAAAAAGGTGTTCAGGGTCTGGGAGACCAGGGTCGGCAATTCATCTCTGTGGAAAAACCGTAGCATGGTCTGGTATGGCTCCAGGTCTGGCGGGAATTCTCCATCCACCAATGAGTCTGCATCCCCTTCATCATCCATGGTGTCTGGGTCCCTGTCAGGGATACCTTTGGCGAGGCGAGGCAAGGCATGTCCCGAGGCATGCCGATAGGGCTGGGAGGACAAGGCCTTCCCAGCTGGGGATCAAATTGGGCAGGGGCAGCAGCTGACTGCACCTGAACAAAGGCTTGAAAGCCCTGAAAGAATTCCACCCAAGAAAAGGTTGCCAGGTCCATACCTAGCGCAGGAGGAACTGTGGTAGGCACCGCTGAACTGCCCTCTGGAGGGTGCTACCAGATAAGGTTATGGCTGACCCATCCTCCGACTGGGCTTGGAGAAGTTCTGAGAGTCCAGCCCTTCCTGGGCTTCTTCGCAATGCCGACAGGTCAGACTGTGGAGCCCTAACATGGCAGGCAGCACAAAGTGTTGCTTGTGCTTCTTATTTATTTTATTATATGCCGACATTCGATCTCGATTGAGATATCACACCGGTTTACATTCAGGTACTGTAGGTATTTTTCTATCCCCAGAGGGCTTACAATCTAAGTTTTTGTACCTGAGGCAATGGAGGGTAAAGTGACTTGCCCAAGGTCACAAGGAGCAACGGTGGGACTCAAACCCTGGTCTCCTGGTTCATAGTCCACTGCTCTAACAACTAGGCTATTCCTCCTCCCTCCTTTGTTGCCGGAGCCATAGTTCACTGTAGCTTGTGCGTTCAGCCGGCTAGCGCTTGGACTCAAGCGTGCACAAATCTGCCCGGATACAGGTAAGTATAAGCGTCCAGTTGTGCACAAATGTATGCGCGCAGGTACGCGCAACAGTAGGGCCAGCCCGCACAATGCGTATTGACGGTCTATGGGAGAAAATGGCACTGCACGAAACCGTGCGCAAGATGGCACCACTGGGGCCTGAAGCGCAGCCTAGCTCAAGGGGGGGCCGCTCAACCCGGTCGGAAACCCCCTTCCCTTGCCCCAACGGGTTTGGGAACATCGTCAGTATGGCACGCTGAGCAAGAGACTGGAGGAAAGACTTACTGGAGTCCTTCCAAGTCTCTGAATCAGAGGAGTCCTACTTTTACTTAACTGGGCTCAGCACAGAGACTGTGCCCGGCTAATGGGGGGAGAGGGCTTAGGAAGTCACCACCGCGCTCTGCTTCCTGCACCCGCTGCCTTTCAGCTGCTTCAGCAGCAAAGTCCACACCGGAAACCAGCTATCAGACCAAGGCACACCTCTGAGCAATCTCAGAAATTGCCTCAGTAATTCTCATCTGGGGGAGGGACCATTAGGTATCACCACAGGAGAGCAGGGCTCAAATCTGTCTCCAGTTTAAAGGTACATTTTCTTCTTCAAAAGAGTACTGGCAAGCCACTAAACACCAATGCTGGTGTGGGGAGAGCATGTGCCCATCTACTAGGAGACATATACTGAATGGCTGAGGTCACTGCAGGGGTATATCTAAGGTGACATCAGCTTTGAAACTTAACTTAGTCTCCATCTATTTAGCAGGAGAGCACATAACCCATTGGTCCTGAGTCCATCTGGCTACACATTAGGAAAAATTGGGTTAACCAATGCCTATTTGAACCATCGTAGACCTACTAGCTTTCCTTAAGTTAAGTGTTCCTAAGCCACTACTGACTATCCCTAACTGTCTTGCAAGAACACAAAAGGAATGGCCTTGACACTTGGCAAGGAATCTTCTCAGAGGCAATATAGTGCAAACTTCCAAATTTTGGGCCAATTAGGGAAGACCGTTCAAGAACCTTAACCTTATTCTCTGGTAACTTATGAGCCTCCTGAAGATATTTGACTAACTTTTCTAGGTCCTCTCCAAAAGCTTTCCACGAAATGGCAGAAGATTGAGCTGACACTAGACCAAACAGCCACTGCCCAACTGCGCAGCCACAACAAATACTGAGCCACAACAGGGGACACCATGCTTCATGCCAAAACCCTAATGAAATCTTATAAGGCATAAGCAGTAAAGGTGATCCCCAGCCTCCAGCCATTCTCCTCCTGCTCTAATATACCATCTTCAGTTTTGGCCACCGGGAGTTGCTGTATCCAGCATAAGCAAGTCTGTGTCATTACACTGGAACACACCACTGTACAGAGCACCAAGGCTATAACCTCAAAAGCCCTCGAGCTGAATCTCAATCTTCCCGCCCTGGGCATTCTCAACTGCCCCATTCCCTTTAACTGGAATAGTAGTCTTACGTAACCAGACACCAAAGCATCTATTTTAGGTAATTTCAACTATCTTTTTATAAACCACTTGTTAAATTGTATTGATTTATAAAAGGCAGTACTATATTATAAATGAATAAAATGAAAAAAAAATGAATCAAGTGGAGCAAGGAGAGTTGTAAACACTACTTGTACTATGAAGCAGTTAAATATGAACTATGGTTGTTTAGAAAAAATATAACTAAGCACCGTGGGGGGGGGGGGGGGTGGTTCTAATGGGATTTCGGTCTCTCTTCCTCCCCCATCAAGCCCAGAGCAACAAATTACATAATGAAATGTACCTTGGAAAGTGTAGGTCTTGCCAGCATTTGTAACGCCATAGGTGAAAATGAGACTATTCTGTCCCTCCAAAAATTCTCTCACGGGCTGCTTCAAAGTGCCTTCGAAAAACTCTACCTGAGTAGTTTCATGTCCAAACACCTAAACAAGAATTAACAAAAAACTATTAAACAGAAAATTTTACCCCTCTCCAAATTCTTATCAAGTAAACAAAATTGCATTTTAAGATACATTCCTTTTGTATAATAAAAAAAAGGGGGGGGGGGGGGGGAGGCATCCATGATGTTTTGGCTTTTGTTACTAAATCCAGTTTACTACTTATGATTTTCCCTTCCATGTTCAGTGATAGCTTCCTGTGTTCAGAATATTTAAGCAAGTGATGAGGTGAGAACAGGAAAAGAGGATAGTTTAACTGAGAATGACTCTCTAAAAACAAGTAGAAGTACAAAAACAGGGGAAAAGTATCATGTTTAACTGATGCAGAGATGAATGTCCATATGAGCATAATGCAACTACTCTATTTTAAATCTATATTGACTTTCTTAAAGATATGTATAACTTCACTCAAAAAGAAAACGTATCAATTTTGATTTGTAGGCCAATCTTGTAGTATTTTGAAATGTGTTACTGTGATGATTTCAAGATAATTAAGGATCAATACTAAATATTCCAACAGAATGTACTACAGTATTCTTAAAACATGCTCACTACACTCCAATGACCTTTCAGAAACAGTTCTGCATTAGAAAGAGTAGAGGTGTCAATTTAGGCATTAAGAAAAAAAAATGTGGTCTTGCCTGCTAATTTTTTTTTTTTTATTATTCCTATCAGATCACTCCAGGTGCATACGTTTTGTTTCCCTACCAGTAGATGAAGATTGAGAATTAGAACTCTATCATCCCCCTATATAGGGCCTTGTACAGTCTCAGCCTTCCACTATTCTTCTATCAAAGCAAGCAGGGGTTTGTTATACTAGTAACTGATTGCCAGCAGACCTAAGTTCCCTGCAGATTCCACCAGGAAAGGAAAACATTTCTTAACTAACTCCTCTAGCTACATGAAATATGATTGCTGAAACTGTTAGGCAAATAGCCAAGCTCCAACAATGGATTCCTGGACTGGTCTGGTAAAAACGCAAGGAAAGAAAGTTAACAAGTCAGAACCAAGGTTTTCCATTTTTCCCCACCAGGCCAAACACATGAATGTACCCAAGCAACCCTTTATTTTGGGTGGAATCTAGCTAAGCCTACACAAACTATGACTGATCTAAAGGCAGCATCTGATTTGGCCTGTATATCTAAGCAGTAATGTATAAAGAGGGAAAACGAAGATGACCAGGCAGCCACCTAGTAGATCACTGCTGGAGAGAGATATCACATGATTCTCAGCCCATGAAGATGCTCACATCCTTGTCAAAAAAAGATGGTAGCTCTTCCTGGGCCTTATGCCCCCTCAAGATATAGGCTGAGCTGATTGTCTCTTAAATCCAGTAGATTAGGGTTGCCATATGTGCAGCATCTCCTTCCTTTCTACCAGCAAACAGAGCAACAAAATATCTTCTGAAAGGATTTGCGAACCTACACATCTCCAAGAAATGGAGGTCCACCATGGGCTCATCCTATCTAAAGGTTAGTAGCGAAAAGGAAAATTGATTCTTACCTGCTAATTTTCGTTCCTGGAATACCAAAGATCAGTCCAGACTCCTGGGTTTTGCCTCCCTGCCAGCCGAAAGAGAAAGAGAAGGAAAGCTTTACTGACACTGCTATTTAACCCCTAGAGTGCCACCTGCAGTCCCCTCAGTATGACTTGTACTCAAGCCAAGATAACTAAACAGACCCTCGACGCTCTTCAACAACCAGAATGGAGGCAAAGCCTCTATGGAACACTCGTTCTAACAAGCAACCATACAAACTGCCATGACGAGCAGGCTTTTGGACTGATCTGTGGTATTCCAGGAAGGAAAATTAGTAGGTTAAGAACCAGTTTTAAACCCTTCCTATTCATACCCCAGATCAGTCCATACTCCTGGTATGTACCCAAACTCCCCTACACTGGATGGGAATTTGACAGCCCCGCTTGCAATACACTCTCAAAACCACTCTGGATCCCAGATATCCAACCAATGTCTGAAGAAAGCATGTAACTACTTCCAAGTAGCTACCAGACATATGAAGAAACCAGCTGACTCAGCCCATGAGGCTGCCTGCGACCAAGTCGAGAAAGTACTTGGCCCTCCGAAACCAGACAGCCTTTACAAAGGATTTTCAGAAGGCGTTTGACAAAGTTCCTCATGAGAGGCTTCTAGGAAAAGTAAAAAGTCATGGGATAGGTGGCGATGTCCTTTCGTGGATTGCAAACTGGCTAAAAGACAGGAAACAGAGAGTAGGATTAAATGGGCAATTTTCTCAGTGGAAGGGAGTGGACAGTGGAGTGCCTCAGGGATCTGTATTGGGACCCTTACTGTTCAATATATTTATAAATGATCTGGAAAGAAATACGACAAGTGAGATAATCAAATTTGCAGATGACACAAAATTGTTCAGAGTAGTTAAATCACAAGCAGATTGTGATAAATTGCAGGAAGACCTTGTGAGACTGGAAAATTGGGCATCCAAATGGCAGATGAAATTTAATGTGAATAAGTGCAAGGTGATGCATATAGGGAAAAATAACCCATGCTATAATTACACGATGTTGGGTTCCATAATAGGTGCTACAACCCAAGAAAGAGATCTAGGTGTCATAGTGGATAACACATTGAAATCATCGGTTCAGTGTGCTGCGGCAGTCAAAAAAGCAAACAGAATGTTGGGAATTATTAGAAAAGGAATGATGAATAAAACGGAAAATGTCATAATGCCTCTGTATCGCTCCATGGTGAGACCGCACCTTGAATACTGTGTACAATTCTGGTCGCCGCATCTCAAAAAAGATATAATTGCGATGGAGAAGGTACAGAGAAGGGCTACCAAAATGATAAGGGGAATGGAACAACTCCCCTATGAGGAAAGACTAAAGAGGTTAGGACTTTTCAGCTTGGAGAAGAGACGACTGAGGGGGGATATGATAGAGGTGTTTAAAATCATGAGAGGTCTAGAACGGGTAGATGTGAATCGGTTATTTACTCTTTCGGATAGTAGAAAGACTAGGGGACACTCCATGAAGTTAGCATGGGGCACATTTAAAACTAATCGAAGAAAGTTCTTTTTTACTCAACGCACAATTAAACTCTGGAATTTGTTGCCAGAGAATGTGGTTCGTGCAGTTAGTATAGCTGTGTTTAAAAAAGGATTGGATAAGTTCTTGGAGGAGAAGTCCATTACCTGCTATTAAGTTCACTTAGAGAATAGCCACTGCCATTAGCAATGGTTACATGGAATAGACTTAGTTTTTGGGTACTTGCCAGGTTCTTATGGCCTGGATTGGCCACTGTTGGAAACAGGATGCTGGGCTTGATGGACCCTTGGTCTGACCCAGTATGGCATTTTCTTATGTTCTTATACGCCAAGCTAAATCACGTCCTTCAGCCATCTCACAAATGAAGCCATGGATGCCCTGCACCCCTTTCTTGGCCCATTCCAAAAACACAAAAAATAACTTCTCCACATATCCAACACACGAAGTTCCTTTGCATGCAGTGCAGATGAATCCAAATTCAGAAAGGCGGAAAGTTCCACAGTTTGACTAAGATGAAAGGCCAAAACAACCTTTGCAGAAATGAAGGCGCTGTTCACAAAGATACCCCATGATCCGTAAATTGAAGAAGGGATCACTACAAGACAACATCTAAAGCTCTGAAATTCTTCTGGCGAGGCAAGACATCACAACACGCTTTCGGGATTAAATCAATTAGTCGTCCTCAATGATGCTAATGGAGCCTCCTACAACACCCTCATCACCAAATCCAGATTCCATGAGGGACACACCTTCTGCACTGGGGGCCACAAGTATTTTGCCCCTCAAAGAAAACTAATCGCATATGGATGAGAGGCCAGGAACACTCCATCTTACCCTGAAGGCAGCCCAAAGCCGCCACCTGTACTAGAAGGAAAATTACAGGCTAGACCTCTCACTAGACCTTTTTGTAAAAAGGTCAGGGTATAAGAAATTGAAACTTGGAGTAGGCAGCATGCCTTGTTCAACACACAAGTCTCAAAAATCCTCCATACTTTAACATAAGCCAACGATTAGGATGGCCGCCCGGCCTGCAGTAAGATGGCAATGACATCTTCAGAATACTCCTCTCTCAGTTTGTCTCAAAATCAAAGCCGCGAGACAGCGCTCTTTGACGGGGCCACATAGGTATAAATGCCCAAGGAACTAGATCTAGCGTCCATGCCAGACTCTGACCTGCAAATAATCCCAAACTCTGGGCACCTTGAATCACAACAGGCGGCAAACCTGGCTCTGCAACCTCACCATCCTGTTATCCATGAGAAATACCTTGCCAATCCGGGTGTCGAATTGAGCCCATTAGTACTCGAAGGAATGAAATGGCATTAGATGGCTCTTTGCTAGGTTCACCACCCAAGCCTCTAGCGCTCAACCTCTCTAGGACCCACTATACTGCCAGCTGACATATCTGCCAACTTTACCTGAATGAGTCAGTCATCCAGACATGGATGCACCAGCACTCCTTCCTTCAAAGGGCTACTGCCACCATCATCACTCTGGTGAATATATGCGCCACTGTCACCAAACCGAATTTGCAAAGTTGAAAATGGTCTCCCGGAATCAAACCACAGGAACTTCTGGTGCTTCTGCCCGACTGGGATTTGTAGGTACGTTTCTGAGGTCTAGTGACAACAGTAACTCTCCCTTGCAAACTGCCGCTATGACAGAATGCAGCATTTCCATACAAAACCATGCTACCTTGAGGGCCGCATTGACCTTTAAATCCAAAAATCCATCTGAATGTCCCTTCCCTTTTTAGGGCCAAAAAATAAAATGGAATACTGACCTTTTCCCCATTCTTCTTGGCGAAATGGCACCACCATTCTTAGCTGTCAAGCAGTCCACCATGTTGCAAACCACTATCTGTTTGGCACGAGTGTTGCAAGGGAAGACTGAAGGTTTTCCACACTGAGCATGTAAAATCAAATGTGTAGCTGCCATTTTACCACTCCCAAGACCTACCGGTCCATTGTAATTCTGGTCACAATCGAAATAGACACATCTGTCAGTTCAAAGGGGGCATACCAAGGACAACCTAGCTGATACTTCCCCCATCCTCCAACTCAAGGTAAGACTCCCCAACCAAAGCCAAACATCTGCCCAATTGTTGAAGCCTAACATCTATGGCCAGCAACTCTTCCGGTGGGCTGTATCTTGGCATGGAACTGGTTTACAGGAATACCAAGCCCATTTTATACAGAAGAGGCTTCAGGGAACCTGTCTATACGAGTCACAAAAAATTCATTAAATCAGTGAGCTGGTCTACTGGCTCCTTGGGCTAGAGTTGGAGAGACATCTCTTCAAATACCTGTATAAGGTCCTCCTCACCTTGCTGGAATAAGAATTTGTTCTAAAGATTCTGTTAAAAGGTGCTCTGCAATAACTTGGTTAGACTGTGCACTGAGGCATCTGATGTCTGTGGAGTGCTCTTCCTCAGCACCTTCATTAATATCAAAAGATATCAAGGATGGAATCTACCCTGGTGTCTAAAGCTTCTTGCCAAGACTACCGACGGCACTCTACAGGCTCCAGGATTCAGGAAGAAAAGATGGTCCGGCACCATAGGGACTTTCCACACCATGAAGGTTCCAACGTTGCCCCAGTCTTAGGTGTCAATAATGGCACTGCAGATACAGAACCATGCAGATCCTTCATTGCCTGATGGGCTGTGCAAATATGACACAAAGCTTAGGAACAAAGTAACAAAAATGAACACCCAAAAAAAAAAAAAACCCCGTTTACACCTTCAAAGAGCACAATAAGACATTTGTATGAATGTTATTTCCTTTCATAATACTCCAAGTCTTATATACAAGTGCCATATTAATTCATACAAATCTTACGTGGATGTATTTCTTACATGTGAAAAAGTAAATTTCTGCACTAATTGTGCACAGTCTTTTTCACTCAGTCGGTCTATTGAGTTCCTTGGGGCTTTCAGTAAAATAGTGGTGTCATCTTGAATAGTAATACAGTCCTGAAATTAAAAAATAAGATGTTAAGTGTGAACACTAAAAATATTAAGCATTTTGTCAAATATTCATCTTAAATCAAAATTTTACAGACCTGAGACTCGTTTTGCTCAATTTCCAAGGTACTAAATGGTTTAATGCGGACATACACCTGTAGAGGTTCTTTGCTTGCCATACTGTTCATCTTCAAAATGTAGAAAGGAAGCAAAAAGAAATTAATTTGAATTATACATACCAACAAGAAATACAATTCAGGTCAATATATTTCCTATTTACCAACAATAAAACTGAAAATGTTATAACTGATGCAGGGGGGGGGGTTATGTATTAAAAGTTCACACACATATGCTAACCAACACTCATCTGTAATGGTCTGCACCCAATGCAAAGCATTCAGCCTCTTGCCTTTGTAGGCGTTCATGATGAATCTGGGCAGAGTACGAATCTTTGACCCTTTGCTCAAAGACAGCTAAAACTGTAGATTTAGTCTGGGAGCAGGCCACTTTTGCATTAACACCAAAGCTCCCAAGTGAAGCCTGGGCCACAGTACCATTACTATATATGGGATCATGAGGCCTAAAATCTTTTTTATTTCCAGTAGTTTGAACAATTTTACACTAGTGCAGAATCTAAGTGAAAGATCCTATGAAGAGTTCAGAACTCATTCCAACTTATAATCCAGCCATGTTCTTGCGACATTCTGGTTATGTTCTGCCCCCGATAAGCACGTCCTCCAAGTATAAGGCAATAAATGAGCTTTGCATTCAGAACACAGATGCGAGTATGATTTTGGCAAACACCCCGACATCAAGAACAGGCCAGGAGAAAGCCCTGTACTAATATTTCTTGCTGAAAGTGAACCCAATATGCCTCTGTTGATACAGGGCTTTTGAAGTGTGCAGATAAATATCTTGCAGACTCAAAGACAGTTTCCTGATCTGTCTGCATAGGTCAAAATCCTAGACTCCAGGCATACCTGTGGATTAAAATACCATTACACTTACTAGGAGGTGGTAAATAAACACTTTCGTTTAAATATAAAGGATGTTTGAAAAGGTATGGAAATGGTCAAGCATTATCTAGCTGTAATTACTAATTGATTGGAAGCCAAGTTAAAATTAAATTGTGACATCAGTTTCTGACAGCCAAAAATAATGCTCTTGATTTAGTCCGTCCCCCCCCCTGTCCCTCCCCAATGTGTTTTTGAATGGAGTGGCATGGCCTGTTTGCCCTGAAATAAGAAATTTGGGAGTGAAGTTTGACTCTACATTATCTTTGATCTCACAAATTAAGTCAGTATATCAGGCAGCTTTTGGAAAATTGCTATCATCACCGTTAAAACCTTTTCTAACTACTCCTCATTTGGTAGCAGTGATGTAGGCACTTGTCATTTCAAAACTAGATTACTGTAATGCAGAGGCCTCCCATAGAAATCTTTGCAAAAATTGTGATGAATTCAGAAAATGGCTACAAGGGTCCTAACAAATGCTAAGGTCTAGGGGGGCACATTTCCCAAGTGCATTACCTATCTTCTTCAGGATAGAATTTAAAAATGTTAGGATTGGTTTTTAAATGTATTCAAGGTATGGCCCATCCATATTTAGCAGACAAGTTGCATCATCACAAACCCTCACACATGTTGAGATCTTCCCAGGAAACAAACACTTTCCCTCTATATCAGAAGCTAAATTAGTGGGAATTAGAAGACAAGCCTTTTCTATCATTACTTCTTGTTGAAGGGATATGCTACAAGAGAAGATCCACTGCTGCCAAAACCTAAAGGATTTTAGAAGAGTAAAGACTGATTAATACAGTCCTGAATTAGCACTGGTTTGTAATTGAAATACTTTAAATTTTTAGATGTGTTATTTTAAATTGTGATGTAAACTGCCTTGTGAACAAAAAAACAATTACTGTGAGTAAAATATTAAAATGAAGAAAAGAAACATCATCCTGTCATATTTGTACAGATCTGTTTAACTTTTTCAAAGTCAGAATAAATTGCAATCCCCTACGATATTGTGACCAAATGATAGCTGCAATAGAGATTAGGGCCAGAAAAAGAGCAGCAGACAGTAAGGAATGACACCAAAAGTGCATCTGAAAGCAAGTACAAGTAGTTTGATAAGGCAGCAGCACTTCAGGAGGGGAAAAGCTGCAGAAAAATAAATGATGCAGTGAGTGACACCACAGCTAGTAGTAATAGGACAGAGAACCTTTAAGAGAGAAAGTTCCGCCTCCTCCATACCAGGAAATCAGAGGGAAGATTCCAAGCAGAAGACGTATTTTCTTCTCTTCTATCACCTTCTTAACCAGCCTTTTTCAGCTGAGGGTCACATGGGGTGGAATCCCAAAAAAATGTTGCTAACTAATTTTGTATGGGTTTGACAATTGCTTTTCATTTTACATATATTAAGTAAATTACTTGAATGAAACATACTCTGTAACTCAATATACAAGATCAAAATAATATAAACATTAAAAATTCTATTACATCCACGATTAACAAAATAATTTTAAGGTCATTATCCTGTGTTACAATGCATATATCCAGCCCTCAAAATGATCCAAGATTATCACAATCTCAGGAAAACGAAACAAAGTTCATGGCCTATGGAGTATAGCATTATATTTTATGAAAGACCTGTCATAACAGTTTTAAGGATGACATGATAGCATGTTTAAACATCGATATTAACTGTATTTTTCCTTTGGTTTTGAACAGTAATGTTGCGCTTGTTTTACCTTGGTTTTTGACACTGACTCGAAGCTAGTGATATACGCTATTGTTGCCCAACCAGCAATACATAATATCGGTTGAACATTAATATATTACACAACATTTTACTTTGGTTGTCTACCGTTTTAAATACTTCGTTCAATAGGGTTAATTTAAATATGTTTCTTATGATTAACATTTGGTTGTGATTTCTTGTTTTAAATTTCTTCTGTGCCAAAAGTGTGTGCAATTATATTTCTATAAGTCACTTTTCATTTCATCTATTGCAGCCACATATAATTGAATAATATTGCCCTCAATGTTGCTATTTCATGGCAATGCAGTGTGTTTAAAGAAAAGGGTCTTATGATACGATAAGAAATCAACTACACTGTAGGTAGTCCTTTCATTTTTCATTTATTATTTTCAGTTTCATTTTATTTTTTAATTTTATATTTATTCTCAGTTTTTTCTGTTGGGTATAGGAATATTACTGCGATATAATCTTTGCTAACATACCTAAATCCTGGTTCAATCAAGTAAGCATCATGTTCAATGTCATTGCATTTCATTCATTTTATTTTTTTATTATTTTTTTATTTTTATTTTTCCAACTGATTTGTTTACAACTACTATTGACTCCACATTTTTATTAAAATTAATTGCATTATTTTTCTAACACAAAGTTAGCCTCTCCAATTCTATTGGATCACTTTAACTCAGAATACTGTTTGCTTTGTTTCTATTTCCTGCACCATTTTGATGTCTGTTAACATACAATAAAACAAAACATATGTTTATGAGTTTGTACATCCATATATGTAATTTGTTTTAACTTTTGAATTGTTTTTATTGCCTTGAGACATGATTATTTTATTATTTGACATACATATGTTCTATTTTATTGTAAGTTTTGAGTTTGTACATCTATGTTATTTATCGTTTTCTTTTTTAATTATTTAATTGTATTTATTTCTAATATTTGTATGTCTATTTTCAGTTGCCCCTGAGGCAGCTCTATGTAAGAGAGCGAAACTCGGACAGAGTCAGGCATTTTTAATAAAGGCTTGTTTTCATCATCCAATTCCTATTGTCTTCACTGTCACACAGCCTACTGGATCGGCTTCCACTTTGTTTCATAGGAAATCAGGTATCCAGGTGTACGGACAAGCAACATAATGTGGGGGACCAGCTTCCAATTGGAGACATTCAGGGAATTTGCTTTGGAAGAGATATGGAAGGCTATTTGGGGGATGGGTAAAACTGCTCAGATTTCTTGGATAGTGGATTAATCCCAGGCACCAAAAGAGAAAGCTAATGTGGATTGAACTTAAACTAAGAAGAATCTGGAGACTATAGAAAATCAGTCCAATAAAATTGTGGGGGCACAGGAGGTCATTATGAAAGATATGCATTTGCATTATAAAGGTGGAAACACTTGAAAATGTGGTGAGATGCTGGAACTTGCAACATAAATTTCAAAGTTCAGGCTGTTTTTACATTAGAGATATTTAAAAGATATGTGGTAGACGTACTGAAAATACCTACACATTCAATACCTCTGGTTATATGATACTGTATACCTCCATATGAGAGAGGAAAGTTGAAAGGACTACCCGATTTATCTTCAGTTTTCTAGCAGTTTAAATTTCATTGCTCTTTTGGAAACATCTGATGGCATACCGGCCACTCCAGCAGCTTTAACTATATCCTTGTTTTCTCAGATATTGAGGCTCTTTTTAAAGATCAGGGAGTTGGGGGGGGGGGGGGGGGGAAGACAACTGATTGCTAAAGCTACTCAGAAAAAGCAATTTCAAGATAGAGTGCTTCAATTAAGAACTGTGTGTTGAAATTTCCATAAAAATATTACATCAAAATGTTTCTAGTTGGTTTTTTTTTTTTTAGGCTGGGCAATTAATCCTTTTTCTGAGCAGTAAGATAGTTTAGTCAGGGTATGCATACCTCACTGTCTACTCCTTAAGGTATCCTGCATTTTCAAATCTCATTTACTGAATAGCAATACTGTGTTTGCTTCCTTCATTTCTCTTTGGTAATTACCATGGATTGTTCTCTCAATTAGTGGACTTTGTGCCTATATTTGAATATATTGTAGAGATTACTTACCTGATAATCTCCTTTTCCTTAGTGTATGCAGATGGACTCAAAACAAGTGGGTATGGTGTGCTCGTGCTAGCAGTTGGAGACGGATCTGATGTCAGCCCGGGTACATATACCCCCACAGGAAGTGCAGCAATTCAGTAATCTTCCTTGCAAAAGCTTTATGGATATATGTGTAACTGACCGATCGATTAAATGAACAGATTGATAGTAGCTGGAGATTAAATGACCGATTGATAGTAGCTGGAGACCGCCAGTGTTCTCAACTGGAAGGCGTCGACACCCGGCAGGGTGGATGCCCTATTATAAGAAAACATGGCTTACCGTGAGTCGGTGAATCCCCATGTATGCCGGCAGCCGGGCGGGATGCTGAGTCCATCTGCATACACTAAGGAAAAGGAGATTATCAGGTAAGTAATCTCTACATTTCCTAGCGTGTAGCAGATGGACTCAAAACAAGTGGGATGTACAAAAGCTACTCCCGGACTGGGCGGGAGGCTGCCCGAGGTCCGTTTAGGATTGCCCTCGCAAATGCTGTGTCCTCCCTGGCCTGAACGTCCAGACGGTAGAATCTGGAGAAGGTATGGAGGGAGGACCACGTCGCCGCTTTACATATCTCTGCAGGCGACAGCATCCTAGTTTCTGCCCAAGAGGCCGCTTGCGCTCTGGTAGAGTGAGCCTTGACCTGTAGAGGCGGTGGCTTTCCTGCCTCTACATAGGCCGCCTTGATAACTTCTTTGATCCAGCGGGCGATGGTTGGCCGAGAGGCCGCTTCCCCTTGCTTCTTCCCGCTGTGTAGGACGAACAGGTGGTCCGTCTTTCGTACTGCTTCTGACATTTCCAGGTATCTGGACAACAGCCTGTCGATGTCGAGATGGCGCAGTATTCGACCTTCTTCAGACTTCTTCAAACTTCCGTGGTTGGCAAGGATATGGTTTGGTTGAGGTGAAAGTGTGAGACTACTTTGGGTAAGAAGGAAGAAACCGTGCGAAGATGAATAGCCTCTGGAGTGATTCTGAGAAACGGATCACGGCAGGACAGTGCTTATAGCTCTGAGATGCGGCGTGCTGAACACACAGCCAGCAAGAACACCATCTTCAAGGTTAACAAATGGAGAGACAGGCCTCGAAGGGGTCTGAAGGCGGATCCAGCTAGAAATTCCAACACTAGGTTGAGGTTCCACAGGGGGCACTGGCCACTTCAGTGGCGGACGAATGTGTTTGACTCCTTTCAGGAAACGTGAGACGTCTGGGTGTTTGGCAATGGTGTTGCCGTCACTCCTGGGACCGTAACAAGACAGCGCTGCCACCTGAACCTTGATGGAGCTGAGGGACAGCCCTTCAGAAGTCCATCTTGCAGGAAATCCAAAATGATAGGGATTTTAGTGGCATGTGGATTGGTGCTGTGAGTGTCGCACCAGGCTTCAAAAACTCTCCAGACCCTTATATATGTGAGTGATGTGGAGAACTTGCATGCTCGGAGAAGTGTATCTATTACCGGCTCCGAGTATCCCCTTTTCTTCAGTCTAGCCCTCTCAATGGCCAGACTGTAAGAGAGAATTGAGCTGGATCCTCGTGTAGGATGGGACCTTGCTGCAGCAGGTCCCTGTGTGGAGGCAGGGGTAGAGGATTCCCTGCCAGTAGTCTTCTCATGTCTGCGTACCAGGGTCTTCTTGGCCAATCCGGGGCCCCTAGAAGAACTAGGCCTCTGTGCCGCCGAATCTTGTGTATAATGGCGCCCAGCAGGGGCCATGGAGGAAAGGCATATAGCAGGATCCCCTGAGGCCATGACTGTACCAGGGCATCGATCCCTTGGGATAGCGGATCCCGCCTGCGGCTGAAATATCTAGGTACTTGAGCGTTGGACCTGTCTGCTAATAGGTCCATGCCCGGCGTCCCCCACTGATCCACAATCATCTGGAAAGCTGTGGGCGACAGCTGCCATTCCCCTGGATTTAGGCTTTCTCTGCTGAGGAAGTCTGCCATGGTGTTGTCCTTCCCGGCAATGTGAACAGCGGAGATGTCCTGGAGATTCGCTTCCGCCCAAGTCATCAGGGGGGCTATTTCTAGGGATACCTGTTGGCTTCTGGTTCCGCCCTGTCAGTTGATGTATGCCACCATGGTGGCGTTGACTGACATCACTCTGACCGCTCTGTTGCGAAGTCTGTGGGCAAATCGCAGGCACGCTAGCCTGACTGCCCGTGCCTCTAGTCGGTTGATGTTCCACCTCGACTCTTCTCTGTTCCACCGCCCTTGGGCGGTGAGTTCTTCGCAGTGTGCTCCCCATCCATTCAGGCTGGCATCTGTAGTGAGCAGGGTCCAGGTTGGGGAGGACATTCTTGACCCCCGGCTCATGTGGCCGGGCTGCAACCACCACCGTATCTGATTCCGCACTCTGGCTGGTAGAGGTAGGTGTGTGGTGTAGTTCTGTGATCGTGGGCTCCACCGAGATAGTAGGGAACTCTTGTTCAAGTTTACTACCCATCCTAGGCTTTCCAGAAGAGCAATAACTCTGTTGGTTGCCTGGTGGCTCTCCTCCAGTGACTTTGCCCTGATCAGCCAATCGTCCAGGTAGGGATGGACGAGGATTCCTTCCTGAGTGCCACCGCCAGTACTACTATGACCTTGGTAAAGATCCGCGGCGGCTAACCTGAAGGGTAAAGCTTGGAACTGGAAATGCTGATTCAGGACTTTGAAGCGTAAATAGCACTGGTGATCCCGATGGATTGGGATATGCAAATAGGCTTCCGACAGATCTAGGGAGGTGAGAAACTCCCCTGGCTGTACCGCATTCTTGACAGACCGTAGAGTTTCCATGCGAAAGCTGGGGACCCGTAGGTGTCGGTTGACTGACTTTAGGTCCAGGACGGGCCTGAAAGTGCCCTCCTTCTTGGGTACTATGAAATAAATGGAATAATACCCAGAATTTCTCCCCCCTGCAGGCACTGGGATTATGGCTTTTAGGGCCCGGAGCCTCTGCAAGGTAACTTCTAGTGCCGCCTTCTTGAGAGGTGAACAAGGAGATTCCACAAACTTGGCCGGCGGGAGCCGAAGAAAATCCAGGTAATACCCTTCTCGGATGATGGCGAGGACTCACTGGTCCAAGGTAATCTCGACCCACCTGTGGTAGAAGAGGGTTAGCCTGCCCCCTATGGCTGCTACCCCCGGATGGGTCGGCTGATTGTCATTGTGGATTACAGCCGGGACCAGAACCCGAGCCGGTTCTCCTCTTGTTGTGCTTAGCCCGAAAGGGCTGGTTCCTGGCCTGAGAACGAGGGGCTTGGTAGCAAGCCCTGTAAGGGTTGAAGTGCTGAGAGTTTCTACCTCTGGATGGTCTAGAAAAAGAACGCTGGCTCCTCCTCGACCTGTCTTCTGGTAGACGGGGTAATGGAGAGGTACCCCATTTATTAGCCAATTTCTCGAGATCGCTGCCGAACAGTAGGGATCCCTTAAAGGGCATTCTTGTGAGGAGTGTCTTGGAGGAAGAGTCGGCCATCCAATTACGTAGCCAGAGCTGTCTCCTGGCTGCCACTGAGGATGACACTCCCTTGGCTGCCGTACGGACGAGATCGGAGGCTGCGTCAGTGAGGAATGCGAGAGCTGATTCCATGTCTTCTCCCTGGGTGTTGTTTCTAGCTTGCGATAAACAGGAACGCGTCACCACAGTGCAGCAGGTCGCGATTCGTAGGGACATGGCTGCTACCTCAAAGGCTTGTTTCAGCATGGTGTCCATGCGCCGGTCATGTGCATACTTGAGGGCCGCTCCCCCCTCAACCGGAATGGTGGTGCGCTTCACAATTGCGTTAACTATGGCGTCTACCTTGGGGCACGCCAGCAGCTCCTTGGACGCCGGGTCCAGAGGGTACATGCCTGACAAGGCCCGACCCCCTTTGAATGAGGCCTCCAGCGCAGTCCATTCCAGATCGATTACCTGCTGTGCTGCTTGTAGGAGGGGAAAATGGTGAGCCGTTTGGCGTGGGCCCTCTAACAGGGGGTTCATTTTAGGGTCCCCTAGGGTGTCCTGGCCTGGAATAGCCAGTTCTGATAGGCATTGTGAGACCAGGCCTGGAAGATCCTCTTTCCGAAAGAAGCGTCTCATGGTCCGATAGGGTTCTATCTCCGAGGGAAGTTCTCCCTCCTCGGGGGGCTCCTCATCTTCCTCGGAGCAATCCGAATCCCCATAAGTGCCTAGGTCTCGAGGGTCCAGGGGCCAGATCATCCGGAACAGAAAAGGCCATTCGAGGAGCAGATTGCATCTGGACAAAGGCGTGGATCCCCTTGAATAATTCCACCCAGGAGAGTGAAGCCGGATCTGGCCTTAGGGGCACCAGGTCTCTCGGGTTCCCTGGCTGCTAAGTCCGGAGTGTTCCCTGAGGAACCGCTGGGCTGGGACCGGTCCTGTCCTGGAACTCCCATGGCCTCCTCACATTGGGCACATAGTGAGTCTGCTTCCTCGCTCTGTGTGGCTCTGAGGTTGCATGCTGAGCAGAGGCTTAGAGCTCTTATGCCCGATCTGGAGGTGCCGGCTCTGCGGGCGTATGGGCTCTCTTATGCTCCATACGCTTTGCAATATGTATCGCCTACTAATATGCGCTTGTCTTATGAGTGTGCGCTTATCAACCTGCGCTTAGCTGCATGCGCCTATGAACGGGCGCCTTATGGACATGCGCCTATGAACGGGCGCCTTATGGACATGCGCCTTTGAACGTGCTACCAACGGGCGCCTTATGAACGTGCTACCAACGGGCGCCTTATGAACGTGCTACCAACGGGCGCCTTATGAACGTGCTACCAACGGGCGCCTTATGAACGTGCTACCAACGGGCGCCTAACCTAGTGGCGTGCGCTTAGCCAGCCTGCGCCTATCTCAGCGTGCATACAGCAACGTGCGTCTAGGTGGCGAAGTCGAGTAGGCAGGTAAAATGGCGACCTCCTTAGCAGGCTGCCACGTAGGCAGGCCCCGCAAATCCTCACTTCCTCGGAGACCACAGTAAAGATGTATGCCTTACCTTGTCTTCGGCGCTTCCCAGCTGCGACCCGGGCGGTCTCCGGCTGCGGGGGGAGAGGGAAAGTACCTTCACCGCCGCGCTCGAGGAAGTGCACCCGCTGCCTCTAGGCCGCGCCCGAACTAGTCTCGCTCGGGGGCCAAGTCCTCGCCGGGACAGAGGCTGCCTCTATGCCACGCCCGAGCCCTTCTCACTCGGGGGCTAGGTCCCTGCCGCAAGTCGGCCACCGGACCGAGGCTCCTACCTCTGAGGGACCACGGATGTCAGCTCGGGAAACTCAACTGGGGGAGGGACCGAATGGTATCACCACAGGAGTGCGGGGCTCGTCTTCAGTAGGTTTCTTCTAGGAATTTAGTCGTTTAGAATTTGGAAACACGCTCAGCAAGCATGAGGTAGCTCCAAACTGCTTTGGAGATGGAAATTACTGAATTGCTGCACTTCCTGTGGGGGTATATGTACCCGTGCCGACGTCAGATCAGTCTCCAACTGCTAGCACGAGCACACTATACCCACTTGTTTTGAGTCCATCTGCTACACGCTAGGAAATGCTTAGATTGTACCTTTATATGTTGGAGATAAAATTCTTCTAAGCATAAAGGAAGAGTGGAATCTGGGGTAACTATCTTAAGGTAGCCAAATAGGTGGATAAAGTGGTGTAAAAGCCAGAAAGATGCTTGGCTGCATAGGGAGAGAAATGGAGGTGATATTGCCCCTGTACAGTTCTCTGGTGAGATGTCACTTGGAATACTTTGTACAATTCTGGAGACTGCACCTTCAAAAAGAAACAGGATGGGTTTCAGATGACAAAGAGCAAAATGACATGGACTAAGGCTGAGGATAAGCCGATTTGTATTACCTGGACTTGTGCCCCTAAACCTAAGGAGAAGACCTATTCCCCAGTCAAGAGCGGATCTCCTTTTCAGTGTCCCGGACCTCTGATTTATGGAGGGAAGTCACCTCTGGGATGGTCATGAGGGAACGTCATATTCACCAGGGGAGGTTTCCCCTCAGCCCTCTAGATTGTTACCACCAGCAGAGAAACGAATTTCCTAGTTTGCTTGATTCATCACTGCAATACCAGCTCTGGAGGGAGCAGCTACGATCTCAGCTTCCTCATGCAGCTTAGCGCTGGAGCGAGTAGCTCCAGAGAGCCAACCCAGAAACGGCACATGCCCCTGCAGGCAATGGATGGGACTCCCAAAGTGGTGATTCCAGGATCATCTGTGGCTGTGTCTGGAGATCTGGCTCCACGGGGCGAGTCCTTACCACCTAAGCTGGAAGTGGTTACATTAGACCAGTGGTTCTCAACCTTTTTTCTGTTGGGACACACCTGACAGATAGTTCTCACATGTGTGAGACACTGACACATAACTGTCACAGGGCTAAATTAAGCATACACTCTGCATCCATAGGAACCTCCTTGACTGCCAACTGAGTGCACAGCAGAACTAGGGCATTACCTCGTACAACTCGCCATACTTTGAAACATGGGCACCAGAACCACAGCCCTCAGTCTGAGGAGCCTTTGTAGTGTGAACTCCGTCTGCTTCTTCCATGGGAAGTGGCAAGGGGACACCATGAACACGACCTGAGGAAAACTGAGAAATTCCAGGGCATCACCTCCAGGCCCCATTAGTTCGACGTGATCTCGACCCACCTCCAATAAGAGAGAGACGTTCCCCTATTTCTTTTTCCAGAAGGTGGGTCAACAAACCTTCATTGGGATGGTCCCCATCCCCCCAAGACCGCTCTTCTCTTGGACTGACAGTGACGAAAGGACTGAGACCCACTGAAAGTTCATCCCTCAGAAGGGACAAAGACGCCTGGAACCCCAAAAATGATCCCTCATACCAAAGGGGTGCTGTAACTGCCCCACTTACTGGCCAATTTCTCCAACTCACTCCCAAACAAGAGCAAGCCTTTAAAGAGCATCTTAGCAAGACTGGTTGTGAAAATGGCTTTGGAAGCGATCAGCTGACCAGAGTTGACACCTGGCCGCTATCTCCAAAGCCACTCCTCTGGCCAAGGTCCGGACCAAATCACAACCTGTGACTTCCAAAAAGACGGCAGCAGGTTCCATAACCGCTCTGGAATTCTCTCCAGACAACCTCCTGAAAGAGCAGACAAGATCTCACCACTAGGGTGCAACAGGAGGCAATCTGTAAATTCACCTCCACTGTCTCAAAGAATAGTCTCAATCCTATCATGTAATACCTTCAAGGCCACTCCTCCCTCTACAGGGATAGTCGTCCACTTAGACATGGTACATACCAGAGCATCCCCTCTGGGAAAACGCAAACGCTCTCTCACAGCCGGACCCAGGGGGTACAGGCCTTCCAATGTCCAACCCCCTTTAAAATTTATCTCAGGGGCATCCCATTCCAGATCAATCAATTCCTGGATGGCATCCATCACCAAGAAAAAAACAAAAGGCATTACATAAGGAAACTAAAATGGGATTCTTCCTCGGCTCTGACAGCATCCAAACCAGGAGTACCCAGCTGTTTCAAGGTCTGGGAAATCAGGGCCGGCAGTTCATTTCTATGAAAAGGACCGCAACGTAGTTAGATACGGTTCCAGCCCTGGAGGAATTTCTCCATCTTCCATAGAATCAGGATCAACCTCATCAGTGCCATCCGGATTCCTGTCAGCAACACCTGCAGGGAGCCGAAGTGAGCCCTGGCGCTTAAGCGTAGGACTGGAAGAGAGAGAGAAGCCACCAGCTGAGGGTCAGACCAGACAGAAACGGGGGAAGCGGAGGGCTGCGCCTGAAAAAAGGCTTCTAAGTCTTGAAAACATTTCACCCAAGAAAAACCAGCTGGGTCCAGACCAAGCCCAGAAGGAACTGGAGCTGGTCCCACAGAACTGCCCTCACCAGGATAGGAGCCAGTCAAGGGAGAACCACGATCTGGCATCCTCCCCCCCCATCATCAGAATGGAAAGAGCCAAGTTACCAACATCCAAAGAACATAAGAACATGCCATACTGGGTCAGACCAAGGGTCCATCAAACCCAGCATCCTGTTTCCAACAGTGACTAATCCAGGCCATAAGAACCTGGCAAGTACCCCAAAACTAAGTCTATTCCACGTTACTGTTGCTAGTAATAGCAGTGGCTATTCTCCAAGTCAATTAATAGCAGGTAATGGACTTCTCCTCCAAAAACTTATCCAAATCCTCTCTTAAACACAGCTATACTAACTGCTCTAACCACATCTTCTGGCAATAAATTCCAGAGTTTAATTGTGCATTGAGTGAAAAAGAACTCTCTCAGATTAGTTTTAAATGTGCCACATGCTAACTTCATGGAATGCCCCCTAGTCTTTCTATTATCTGAAAAGACATCTCTCCCGGAGCGTCTGAGCAGCACTGACAAGTTAGAAGCCAGGTCAGGCAGAGAAGCCCTAATATGACCAGTAACACAAATAGGAAGACGCTTAGGCTTCTTGCTTACCGGCACCACTGCTGCGGTAAACGCGCGTTGGAACGGCTCACGCTCAAAAACGAAGTGCGCCCAAAAAATAAGCGTCTAAGAAAGCATGGCAAGGCACATGCACAACCTGTGCACCGAGTTAAGTGCATAAAAATGTTTGTGCGCGTAAAAAGTGCATCCAAAAAATGAATGCAGAACACGTGCACACAGCAGACACTGCGCTCACAGACTGCCTATAGAGGGCAGCAGAACATGCATGACATTGCATCTGTTCCCCTTTACCTTAAAAAAAAATGGGAAAAAAAAAATAAACTGTTCCAATCAGAATTATTTTTAAAAGGTTTCTCTAAAAATGACCATTGCACAAGTATCTAAACATGAAGCAGCATCTAGTTTAAAAGACAACATTCAACTTTTTTTTTTTCTTCAGTTGTCAGGTCTGGGAAGGCAGCCAGTGCTTTAGGTGTGATTTATGACCCAGGCACGGCAGTTTCCTGACACTGCTTTAAAATTAACACCAGACCAATATAAATAAACAATTCCTTACAACCTTTTGCACCTAAGAAGGACACTGTATCTTAGTATTGCATTTATTACGACAATATATTTAAACATTAGGAGTATTAGAAGCTTCACACAAAATATATAAATTAAAAATTAGAAGAGCAAAAGCAAGTGTTGTCAATTAGATGGAATTTCTATACTAGATCAAAGCACAGATGTTTTGACATAGTGCACTTGAATTTATAAGTAATATTTTTCTGCACAGTAGTTAGTAACTCATGAGAATAAAGGATTGCTATGTTAAGTTACATACTAATTGTAAATTATTAAAAGTATACAGCAGAATAAAAGGTATATATACCGGACATTCAAGATATTTGGAGCTGTTGTCCCATTCTGATCACAGCATGCCCATAAAATTGATCCACTCGATCGAGAAGTACTGGACCTTGCTGAAGAAGAGGTTAGGTAGATGGAGTCAAAGCAGACCGTCGACGGCCAGGAAGATCAGATCCGCAAACCACGGGCATCGTGGCCACTCTGGCGCCACGAGGATAACGGCCCCGTCTGCATCTCTATGCGCTGTAGGACCTTGCCCACCAACGGCCAGGGAGGAAACAAGTAAAGCAGGATGTCTCGAGGCCACGGAAGGACTAGAGCATCCACCCCTTCCAACCCATGCTCCCTTTGGAGACTGAAAAACCGAGCCACCTTTGCATTTCTCCGAGTCGCCATCACGTCCAGGCGAAGCACGCCCCACCGACAAGTCAGGAGGTGCTTCGCTTCCTCGGACAACTCCCACTCTCCGCGATCTAGGCGCTGACGACTGATAAAATCCGCCTAAACATTGTCGACTTCAGCTATGTGAAGTCGCTAGGCGGACTGGATGGAGCTCTGCCCAAACCATCAGATGGTCGGCCTCTTCTGCCACGGGAAAACTCTTGGTCCCTCCTTGACAACTGATGTAAGCCACTGCTGTCGCATTGTCGGACAACACTTGCACCGACTGACGGCATACCAAGGGAAGAAAGCTGCGCAATACCAGATTCACTGCCCTGGTTTCCAAGCAATTGATGGCCCATTCCGCCTGTTCCATCCAGCTGCCCTGCGCCGCCTGGGATTGACAAACTGCGCCCCAACCGGAGAGGCTGGCGTCCGTCGTCACTATCACCCTTTGAGGTTCCTCCAGGTCCATGCCACGCTGTAGGTGGGCCGAAATCAACCACCACTGGAGACTGGACCAGGCAGGCTCCAAGAGCAGTAATCTGATTTGAAGCTCCTCCGACTTCGGATCCCAACGAGAAAGTAATGCTCTTTGCAAAGGTCTCATATGGGCAAAAGCCCAAGGGACTAATTCCAGAGTAGATGCCATAGAACCAAGCACCTGTAAGTAATCCCACACTCAGGGCAACAGTAGGAACAACAGCCGGCAAATCTGTGCAAAGAAGGAGTGAAGGCCTGCGCGATCGGCGCCCAGACCCGTCGGGGTAAGGCCTCCTTGTCTCTCCTTCCCCCGGCGAGCCCAGACACCGATCGCGCCTCCAGCCAGCCGCGCCGCCCACCCTCGCGGCTCTGGGACCCGCCCACCACCCAGGGGACGTCCAATTAGCAGCGGAGAGGGAGGTTTAAATTTTAAGATCTGCAGGCGCCGCTTCAGACTGTCCCGGACCTCCGCTGACACTATCGCCGCCGTTGCTGTGCTCCGAGGGAGTGAAGGCCTGCGCGATCGGCGCCCAGACCCATCGGGGTAAGGCCTCCTTGTCTCTCCTTCCCCCGGCGAGCCCAGACACCGATCGCGCCTCCAGCCAGCCGCGCCGCCCACCCTCGCGGCTCTGGGACCCGCCCACCACCCAGGGGACATCCAATTAGCAGCGGAGAGGGAGGTTTAAATTTTAAGACCTGCAGGCGCCGCGCGCCAGCGTCGCACGCCGAAGGTGCGCGACAAAGGGGCTTGCCCCTTTGTGCGCCACTTCGTGCAGCCTCTGAGTCTCAAGAAGAAGTAGATAATAGAAAAAAAAAAAAAAAAGTAAAAGTAAGAAGGATATTCATCTCCTGACTTCAACCTCAGTCATCCCCTCCTTCGGCTGCTAATCTCTCGACTACAAAGCAAATGCACCCGCCCTCCTTTTGACCAGGGACCCTCTCTGAGTCACATTCCTCTTTCAGAAACCCATAAACAAACAAACCTCCAGCATCCATCAATCGGACTACACTCAACCTCCAGCTTCCTTCACTCGGACTACACTCAACCTCCAGCTTCTTCACTCGGACTACACTCAACCTCCAGCTTCTTCACTCGGACTACACTCAACCTCCAGCTTCCTTCTCTCGGACTACACTCAACCTCCAGCTTCTTCACTCGGACTACACTCCATCTCTATCATCCATCACTCGGACTACACTCAACCTCCAGCTTCCTTCACTCGAACCGCACTCAATCTCTACCATCCATCATTCGGACTACACAAACTCCAGCTTTCTTCACTCGGTCCTCTCTCAACCTCAACCTCCAGCATCCATCACTCGGACCCCCCTTTGTGCAGCCCCTGAGAACAGAACCTGCTTCATTGGCCACGTCTTTCTCCTTCCATATCTTGAAAAGAACTCAGCGTTTCACCCTCAAAACTTTAGGTTTACATCGGCAACAAGAGTCAAGACAGCTGAGTCAACATCAACAACCAACATGCTAACTGGTTTCCCAATCCCCTTACATCACCATTTTTGCCATGATTCATACTCCATTCTTATCATCAGGAAACAACGCAATCATCAAACTAAACCTCTACCACAACATTACAACCGTCAACAAAGGCTAATTCCAATTATGATTTCACCTATCACTCAATTCCTGGGCCTTTCTCTTCTATCCCTAACACTTTTCAACGCACAATCGCTTTCGAAAAAAACTCACATCTTAAATGATTACCTTACAGAAGTAAACCCAGATATCTGTGCAATCACAGAAACATGGCTTAAACCCACAGATATAGCGCTATTAAACCAACTACCTACTCAACTTTACAATTTTTTCTCCATCCCTAGACTCAAAAGAAAGGGAGGAGGTCTGTTCCAAGCATCCAAGAAAGAGCTAGGTTTAACTTTACAATATTCAAACATCACATCGAACATAGAGTTTGCAGTTTTTAAATCCGAGCATCTACAAATTGGCCTAATCTACGCTCCTCCTGGAACTATAGACTCTGACCCCTCTCCGGTCATTGAACTTACCGCCAAATATTTCAACCCAGATAAACCTGCCATTTTATTGGGAGATTTCAACATACATGTCGATGCTTCACCACAAACAGCAAACTGTGTTACCCTACTTTCATCACTCAGCTATATGGGTTTCACACAAATAATAAAAAGCCCAACCCATAAAGCAGGCCACACGTTGGACCTTATTTTCATTAATCAGTGTATCTTGCCCCCTGATTCACCCTCTTGTTTTCCTGTCCCTTGGACGGACCATCAAATTATCAACACGACACTCAAGCTCTCAGGACATCTTCCCACTTCATTCCCAAAAACCACTATCCAATTTAGGAAACCCTGTTCCACAGACCTTCTTAGCAACCATCTCTCTAATGAATTATCTCAACTTGATCTCTCCAACGCTTCTACAGCCATATCTTCATGGTGCAACATCACCAATAAAATCGCAGATCTAACCTGTCCTTCAATCACCAAAGTAGTACAACCTTCGCCTGACAACAGAAAACCCTGGTTCACCACTGAACTGAAGCTGCTTAAACAAAAACTAAGAAATAAAGAACACACATGGAGAAAAAACCCATCCCCCACAACATTAGCTGTATACAAAACCACTCTCAATGCCTACAGGATCAACATTCTTAAAACTAAGAGAGACTTTTTCTCTAAAAAAATACATCATTTCATCTTTGATTCGAAAGCACTCTTCTCCTACGTTTCTGCCCTCACTAAACCAACCCCTCCTACCATCCCAGATGATCAAGCTCTCAACAAAGCCTCCGAACTAACTGAATACTTCAAGGAAAAAATTGATAAATTGACTGTTTCTTTCTCTTCATCTAGTTCTTCTCCTCCATCTCCACCTAATACTCCACCAAAACTAAATACGACTCTAGAAACTTTTGAAACCACATCAGCTCTTGAGATCGAAAATATTCTCAAGAAAATGAAACCATCCTCTCATCCCTTAGACACAATTCCAAACAACCTCCTCATTGCTATAAGGAATACCATTTCAAAGCCAATTGCCGATATCATTAATTGCTCTCTTTCCCAAGGTCTAGTTCCTGACCAACTTAAACTAGCAATTCTTAAACCTCTTCTTAAAAAACCAAATCTTCCGGCCACAGATCCAGCTAACTTCCGCCCAATAGCCAATTTGCCAATGATCGCCAAAATTATGGAAAAGATAGTCAATAGACAACTATCAGAGTACCTGGAAGAAAACTACATTCTTGCACCTTCCCAGTACGGTTTTCGTAAATCGTTAAGCACTGAATCCCTACTTATCTCTCTCACCGACAATATTCTAACTAATATGGATAAAAAACAACCTCACCTCCTTATTCTTTTAGATCTCTCTGCGGCTTTTGACACTGTCAACCATTCATCTTTATTACAAGGTCTGATAGACATAGGCATTAAGGGAACAGTACTCAGCTGGTTCAAGTCCTTCCTGGTTAATAGACAATTCAAGGTAAAGATAAACAACAAAGAATCACACCCGGTCCCAGCAAATCAAGGAGTCCCTCAAGGTTCCTCCCTCTCTCCAACCCTTTTCAACATTTACCTTCTCCCTCTCTGTCGTCTTCTTAATAATCTAAACCTAACACACTACATTTACGCGGATGACATCCAAATACTCATCCCAATCTCAGAATCCCTACACAAAACCTTGATTCACTGGAATAATTGCTTGCAACTAATCAATCTTCTATCCAGTCTCAGCCTTATTCTCAACAACAACAAAACCGAGATCTTAATTATCAATCATGACGTTAATAACAATCTAATATACCCAGCTGTCCCACTCATTTCTACCACTCCTATAATTAATCACTCACCATATGTACGTGATCTAGGCGTCATGATAGATAATCAGCTTAACTTCAAAAAATTTATAAGCACCACCACTAAAGACTGCTTCTATAAACTTCTTGTCCTGAGAAAATTGAAACCACTTCTCCACTTCAATGATTTTCGGATGGTTCTACAAGCCATTATTCTAACAAAAATCGATTATTGCAACTCGCTCCTTTTTGGTCTCCCTACCTCATCCATCAAACCCCTCCAGATGATTCAAAACTCTGCAGCTAGAATCCTTACCAATACAAATAAAAGAGACCATATAACCCCCATACTAAAACTCCTCCACTGGCTGCCTATTAAGCAAAGGATTCTCTATAAAGTATACACAGCAATTCATAAATCTATTTACAACATATCCCCACTCCACTTAAGTACCCAACTTCGTTTTCACTCTTCATCTAGACCTATCAGAGGAGCTTATAAAGGCACACTCTATGTTCCTTCAACAATATCCTTACATCAGAAACGTACCATCTCTTTAGCAGGACCCGTCCAATGGAACATGCTCCCGCCAGACATCCGCCTTGAGATCTGCTTCACTTCCTTCAAAAAGAAAATTAAAACCTGGCTCTTTAGCCAAGCTTTTCCAGAACTTTGATTATTTTTTACCTCCAGCTATCAAGATTTTCTCACCATCGCAATCCCTTCTGCAGATCACATTTATCTTAGACAATTACGCCTTATTTTATGATTTGGTTTCTCAAAGAGACTATACAATTTTCTCAATGTTATTTTTCGAACCTGTTTTCCATGTTTTCCAAGTTCTATAACCTTGTTATATGTACCGCCTCTTGGCGTAATTTTTATGTTTCAATGTAAACCGATGTGATCTGTATTTTAATACAGGAACACCGGTATATAAAAATCTAAAAATAAATAAATAAAAATAAGAACTTGGTGGCATGCTCCTGCGTGAGAAAAACCTTGCCTATCGCCGTATCGAACCTAGTGCCTAGGAAGTTCAGAATCTGGCACAAAATCAACTGACTCTTGGCGTGATTGACAATCCACCCAAGAGATTGCAGCCGGCGCAACACTGACTGAACCACCGCCTTGCACAGCTCCTCTGACTTTGCACGGATCAGTCAATCGTCCAGATATTGATGAACCAAAATCCCCTCATTCCAGATAGCCGCCGCTACGACCATCACCTTGGTGAATATTCAGGGAGCTGTCGCCAACCCAAAACGGTAGGGCCTGAAACTGGTAATTCTCGCCCAAAATCATGAACCTAAGGTACTGGCGATACTGTTTTTGATTTCCAGATGAAGGTAGGCCTCTGTCAGGTCTAAAGAAACCAAATATTTGCCCGAGTGGACGGCCACAATGACCGAGCGGAAAGTCTCCATGCGAAAACGAGGCACCCGGAGCGCCTTGTTCACCTTCGAGGTCTAAAATCGGGCGGAAGGAACCCTCCTTCTTGGGGACCACGAAATATATGGAATATCTGCCGGTTCTGAGCTCCTCTGGTGGGACCAGGACAATGGCTCCCAGAGCTTTCAACCAACCCAGCGCCTGAGTGACTGTCTGCCCGCTTTGCATGAGACCCACAGGGCGACATCAAAAACAGATCCTGCAACCGGTAAGCAAAATCCAAAGTGTAGCAGTGTTTGACGATGCTTACCACCCACTGGTCCAACGTAATCTTGACCCATTCCTCGAGAAATAGAGAAAGAGAGCCGCCTATCACCAGGACCGAGGAGTGGGCCAGCACACCTTCACTGTGTGGACTTGCCCCCGGAAGATCCTTGAGGAACCGCCATCATGGAGAGGCCTGCGGCCACAAAAGGAAGGCGGTCAAGCCTGCGACCTCTGGGACGGCTGCTGGGAAGTAAAGAAGAAGGAGGCGGCGGCCCTGCCCTGGCGAAACTGGCGCTGACCCCGCAGCCTAGGGCGAGCTGAACCAAAGGTCCTAGATGTTCTAGGCTTATCCTCCGGCAACTTGTACACCTTATTGTCATCTAGGGATTTGATAAGAGCCTCCAGATCATCTCCAAACAAGAATTTACCCTTAAACGGCAGATTGCCTAACAGTCTTGGAGGAAACCTCAGCCGACCAGTTGCAGAGCCACAGATGCCTTCTGGCCAAAACCGCCGAAGCCATATTGCGTGAAGACGCCCGCAGAAGATCATACAAGGCATCCGTGGTGTAAGCCACAGCTGCCTCCATGCTATTAGCTTGCTCTGCTTCCGCCGGAGGCAACTCTTGCGTGGTGAGCATCTGCTACACCCATCTAAGGGTCGCCCATTGCACGAGGCTACTGCACACCGTCGCCCGAATGCATAAGGCTAAGACTTCAAAGATGTGCTTGAGAAGGATCTCCAGCTTCCGATTCTGAAGATCCTTAAGAGCGGCTGCCCCCGCCACTGGGATGGTCGTCCGCGTCCACTTTGGGTACCCCAAGGACGGCCAAGGCCTCATCTGGTAAAGGGTAGAGTTTTTCTATAGCTCGCCCCACCTGAAGGCTGGCCTCGGGAGTCTCCCATTCCTGGGTCAACAGCTGTAGCAACATCGGGTGAAACGGAAAAGTCTTAGGAGGAGCCTTAAGCCCAGAGAAAACCAGGTCCCCTTTGGTCACCTTGGCGCTAGGCTGCAGCGCCTCAATATCCAGCTCCTCCAGAACCTTGGGAATCAGATGATCCAGCTCTTCCTTCCAAAACAACCTAAGGATCATCCCCCTCTACATCTCCAAGGAGAAGGTCCTGTGACCCAGGGTCCGGTGGATTTGGAGCTGAAGACCCAAATGAGTTAGTAGCTGTCCGGCCTGACTGCCCCCTAGAGGGGTCCGACACCGCTGATGGCCTGGGGACCTTTGCTGGTGGAGGTGCCACCTCCTGCAATTCAGCCTCCGCTTCTAAAAATGTTTTGTGCAACAAAAGCACAAATTTTGACGAAAGGCTGCTGTCTCTTTAAGACACCCCCCCCCGGGGGGGGGGGGGGGGGGAGGGCCACATCGGGAGGAAAGGCAGGCCCTAAGTCAGCTGGTTGCACAGGGCTCAAATTAGGAGGTGAAAATGGAGGAGGGATCTCCCCTCCCTTTGCACCCAGCTCCCCTTCTTCCCCCTCGTGGGGAAGGCAAAATGGCTGCCGTTCCCGCGCTAGACGGGGACGGCACTGTCCGAGCCCGGCGGGAGTGAAAACTTTTGTCGGCCCCCCCTCCCCCGAGATCGCGTTGATACGCTCCCTTGGGCACTCCTCTATGGTCCTTCACCACCAGGGAAACATCTCGTGCAGAGGCCATCGCGGGAGAGCCGTAGGACCTGCTCCCTGCAAGCGGAGAAAGAGGTTCCCCGTGGCATGCCACAAGGTAAAAGCAAACAATTAAATAGAAATTTGGCGACGGAACACCCCTCTGGAGCCCCTGGAACCTGCGCGCAAGGTTTCTTTTTTTTTTTTTTTAAAGGATCAGGACCGCAGGTTCTTTCGCCTTCATCTGCTAGAGTCAGAGAAAATACTGAAGGATCGCAGGTGGCACACCAGTGTAAGAGGGGGTGCCTTTCAGTTTTTTCTCCGACTCCATCGGCTGGAAGGGAGACAACCCAGAAGTCTGGACTGATCCTGGTATGTACAGGGAATAACATTTATCAATTGAATTTAATTGTATACTTTTCTTATGTAAAAAAAATATATATATTCTTTAGAGAATATGTCCGATATATAATGGAATACGAAAATATTGGTGAGATGAAAGGTTATTAAAGCCAAGAGAGCATCTTTCAAAAACTAGAAGTTGAAGCCAAAGAAAAACAGGAAAGAGAATAAGCACTGACAAGTTAGATGTAAAGCATTAATAAGGCAAGCCAAAAAGAAAAATTTGAAAAGAAGCTTGCCAGAGAGGCAAAAAAAAAACTCAAAATAAAAAAAAATGTTCTAACTATATTTGAAGCAAGAAGCCTGGGAGGGAGTCAATTGGACTATTACTAGTTGACAAAGGGATAAAAGGCGTTCGAGGAAGACAAGACCATAACAGAAAAACTAAATGACTTGTTTGCTTCGGTCCTTAATGAGGAAGGTGTTTGGGATATACCTATGCCAGAATTATTCAGTGGTCGCAATTCAGAACAGAATCAAATCACAGTGTGCCAGGAAGATTTAATAGAGCAAATAGACAAACTAAAGATTAACAATTGGTATATACTCTAGAGTTCTTCTCAAAGAACTAAAAAATGAAATTGCAGACTTACTAGTAATCTCTAATTTTTCATTCAAATCAGCTATGATACCTGAGAATTAAAGGATATTCAACATAATGTTCATATTTAAAAAGGGCTCTGGGGTAATCTGGGAAGCTACAGGCCAGTGAGCCTAACATCAGTGCCAGGCAAAAAAATATATTCTGAAGAATAAAGTTTACTGGCCAACTGGATAGATATAGACTAAATGGGGAAGAACCAACATGGATTTAGCAAATGGAAAACTATAATACATGCCTCTTATGTTATAAGTGTATACTTCCCCCATGTTTTGTCAAATCACATAGCAATCTCCCCTCCGTTACAATTCTTGCCAAAAACCAGCAGACAACCGGGCAGGAAAAGCCACTGCAAGGAGGTGGCAGCAGGACTCAATTCATGCAACAGCATCCCCTTCCAATTTTTTGCTGCTGATCTCACTACACTCCCTAGACAGTAGTAAACCACATGTTATGACAACTGGAGAATGAATTAAGAGTTAGTTTCCTTACCTGACTTGGACCAGGACATGCCAAAGAAAACTCATCCAAGAGATTGGTCTTAATATCATCTACATGCACTTGTTCTGCTCTTTCTAATTCGTTAGTATCAATCACATAGGATGGCCTGCAAGGTGCTAACTGATTTTCAGGTGGCTCCATGTCTGCAAACAAACAGCACAATTTTAAACATCTGAATCCTAAATATAGAACATTAAAATTCTTAAATCTACATAAAGCATAGTTATAGTTTGACAATTTGAACTATGGTTTCCACTGTCCAAAAACATGTTTTTTCTATTTTAAATATAATTCAGGTTATCAGTCTCTCATTCTGAAATATAGTTCACTGAAAACTGGTTATTAAGCAATGTGAAGACAGCCATCACTACAGATATCTAGTTAAGATGTCCAAATCAAAAGTTTTCTAGACAAATGACTACAGAATTTCCAACTGTATCTTTTACCAGTTGCCAACAAATTGTGATTTCATCAAGGAGGCTACATTTCAAGTCTCCATAGGACAGACTATGGCTATTAGATTTATAAAAGGTAGTAATTATTCACAACATACAATTCTATTTTATACCCCTTCATAAGCCCCAGCTTCTTCAAACAGTATGCCCTAGCTAAATAAGAACTGTTGCTGGCCTAATGTAAGTCTCACAAAACAGAGTGAATAAGAAAAGTGGAAAATCAATTCAAACGTGATAAGTTCAAAGTAAATCACATGGAAACCTACAAATATTCAGTTCTTTTCTTCATTTACCAACTGTGAGAAAAAGCAAGTTTGCTTACCATAAACGGTGTTTCCGTAGATAGCAAGATGAATTAGCCATGCTGTCATGGGAACTGTCCATCCGGGCACAGGAGGTGGAGCTTCAGAAGTAGAATACAGAGCTTTGCTCTCTGCAACTGCGCATGCCTTCCCGCACAGCAGAATATATTCTCCTCAGTCTGTGATTAAGTAGAAGTTTATTGAATGACTATCCAGGGAGGTGGGCGGGTCAGCATGGCTAATTCATCCTATCTACCCCACTGTTTACAGTAAGCAAACTTGCTTTTTTCCCCGTTGATAGCAGGGCTGAATTAGCCATGCTGTCATGGGAGTCCCAAGATACCCATCATGCTGAACGCTGCATAACCAGTCAGGAGTCATGGTTTTGTCTTTTATTCCATGTCTCTTTATTGTCTATTCACCTTTTTCTCTTTTTTGCGTGATATTAGCAGTGGATAGTGTAGTCTAGGATTAATCAACGACAGAGTGTAGGACGGCTCTGCCTACTTTTGCATCCTCTCCAGCTTGTTGATCTAAATGACGACATAAACGTGTGTAAGGATGACCATGTTGCTGCTTTACAAATGTCAATAGGTTGTATGTGACGGAAATGCACTATAGAGGTTGCCATCACTCGTACTTGATGTGCGTTCGGAGTAGATGTCAGGATTATTTTCCGTTTTTGGTAACAGAATTGGATGCACTGAGTAATCCAACTGGAAATAGTCCTTTTTGCCACCGGAAGTGCTGGTGCATTCGGATTAAACGAGATGAATAATTGTGATGATCTAGATGTCGAGTGAGTTCTAGACTTGTAATATGCCAACGCTCTTTTACAATCTAATGCAGTGGGGTCCCCAAACCTGTCCTGGAGGGCCACCAGCCAGTCGGGTTTTTGGGATATCCACAATGAATATGCATGAGAGAAAATTTGCATGTTATGGAGGCAGTGCATGCAAATTCTCTCATGCATATTCATTGAGGATATCCCAAAAACCCAACTGGCTGGTGGCCCTCCAGGATAGGTTTGGGGACCACTGGTCTAATGTATGCAGTAACTTTTCTCGGTCATTCTGATGTGGTTTAGGAAAAAATATCGGTAACTCTATGGATTGATTTAAATGGAATTGAGATACCATATTTGGCAGAAAAGATGGATGAGTCCGGAGGACCACCCTGTTATGGTAAAACTGCAAGTACGGGCTGTAATGCACTAATGCCTGAAGTTCGCTGACTCTGTATGCAGACGTTACTGCAACCATAAAGACAACTTTCCACATGAGATATTTTATGTGAGCAGATTCAATTGGTTCGAATGGAGGTAACATGTGTTTCAGGATGATGTTTAGGTCCCATGATATTGGTGGTTGTAAGTGTATGAGACCTCTGAGAAATCTGGAAACCATCGGATGTAACTATATGGGTTGCCCTTTCTGTGGTCTATGATACGCTGATATAGCACTGAGATGCACTCGAATGGATGATGTAGCCAGCCCCGCTGCATATAAGGTATGGAGATAGTCCAGTAAAGTTTCCAGAGAGCAATCTATGGGTTGGAACCCATTAGCTAAACACCAGTTGGCATATCTTTTCCACTTGAAACCTGTAACTATGTGTCGTGGAAGGTTTCTTGGGAAGTGATTGTTATGCCCTGCTCACTTAATAGGAGCCGCTCAACCTCCACACCTTTAAATGAAGGGTTGCTTGCATCGGATGTAGCAGAGTCCCTGCTTCTTGCGTTAAGTCTACTTGACTTGGCGGTGTGAATATTTCTTCTATGGAAATATTTAGAAGGTAAGTGTACCATGGTTGTCTGGGCCAAGCTGGTGCTATTAGAATCATATGTGCTGCGTCTTGTATGCACTTTTGTATGTTTTTTTGTGATGAGTGAAATTGGGGGGAAGTGCGCACATGAGAGGTTCCGTCACGGAATCAAACGCGTCCTGCGCCACTCTGCGATTGCTACTCCATACAGAGCAACAACGTGGAACTTTCGCGTTGTGTTCTGTAGCAAGCAGGTCTATTGAGGGCACTCCCCATTTTTCGAATATGGGGAATGCCACTTGCTGATTCAACTCCCATTCATGAGGGTAGAAGATCCAACTTAACCTGTCTGCTCGAGTGTTGACCACTCCTCGTAGATAGATTGACACTGTATATAGATCCAAGCAATGTGCATGCTCCAGAATCTGAATCGTTTCCCTGCATAGTATCCAGGAACCGAACCCTCCTTGTTTGTTTATTTAAAACCATGGCTACCTGATTTGTCGGTATAGACCATAATTCTTTGACCTTGAAGGTGAGGCAGGAACGTACATATCGCATTCTTGATCGCTCATATCTCCAGTAAGTTGATTTGCAGGTTTTGTTCTTGGGTGGACCATAAACCCTGAGTTTGAAAATGGTCCAAATGCGCCCCTCACCCTTTGCGAGATGCGTCGGTGGTTAGGACTGCATTGTGTTGAGGTGGGTTGAACAAAGCTCCATTTGTCGATGTTCTTCTCTTTAACCACCAATCCAAGTCCTTTGTCATCTCTATGGTGAGGGATATCTTGGTTGTTAGAGGCTGCAAGTGTTTCCACTGTCTCTTTAATCCCCATTGTAACCGGCGCATGTGCAATCTTGTGTTGGGGACTGTACAGATGGCTGCTGCCATGTGCCCCAAGACTATGAGAACATGGCGTGCTGTCAGATGTGGGGTTAAGCGGAGAGACCGTAGCACACGTCGCATCTCCATCGCCCTGTCATGTGATAGAAATGCCCTTGTATTTATGGTATCCAATCGTGCTCCAATGAATTGAAGAACCTGTGTTGGTTCGAGAATGGATTTTGGATAATTGACTATTATTCCCAGTCGATCCAAGCATTGGATCGTCTGATGTACTTGTTCCCAGAGTGTCTCGGGCTGTGATGCTACTAACAGCCAATCATCCAAATATGGGAAGATACGGATGCTTAGTTTCCATAAATGTGCCACCACTGCCATGCATTTCGTAAAAACCCTGGGGACCGCTGAAAGACCAAATGGGAGGACTCTCTATTGATAATGTTTGCCCTGAAATTGGAAGATAGCGCCACGAAGAGGGGTTTGATCGGTATGTGCATCCTTCAGATCTATGGAACACATCCAGTCCTTGGGCTGAAGAAGTAGTAGAATATTAATGATACCATCTTGAACCTTTCCTTACACAAGTGTTTGTTGAGCTCCCGAAGATCTAAAATTGATCTGTGACCTGTTTTCTTTGGAATTAGGAAGTATGGTGAATAAAAACCCCTGTGTCAGGCATGCAGTGGAATTAAGTGAATTGCTCGTTGTTTCTGAAGGGATAATATTTCTTTCAGTAACAGGGGTTGTTGTGGATGTTTTATCTTGCGAGTAGGATGAGGGAGCGGATGTTTTGTAGCGAATTGTAGTTGCTATCCTTTTTCCACTACTTCCAGAACCCACTGATCAGTTATGGTCTTCCATTCTAATAAGCGGGCTGAAATTCTGCCCGGCGGATGTAGATGTAGTAGTGGTGCCTGTATACTTAAAAAGATAATTGAGTTTTCGCTGAAGACGTGGTTTGTTGGCTCTGTGGGTGTTGTCCTCTTGGGCGACCTCTTCGTTGTGTTTGATTTTGTTGTTGACCACATTGTGGTTGGCTTTAACGGAGGTAGATTTGATTGGTATTGTCGCATCGGACTACATTGGTACGATTGTTTGTGTAGGGGGTTATAGTATTTTCTTTGTGAAGGGTATGTTGATGGTTGAATCAGGGACTGGACAGCCACTGCTTGTTCTTTTAAATTGGCTACAGTCTCTTGAAATTTATACCCAAAGAGATTATCAGCTTTGCGAGTTTCGAGTGGAGATCCTCGCAAATGGCACTTGAGTGAAGCCATGCGAGCCTTCTCGCCACTATAGCTGATGCTCGGGATGAAGATTCAAAAGATTCATAAATCGTATGTAGAAGGTGCCATAACACAAAACACAAAATAAATAAATATCACTAATCGGGTGGTTAGACTCATTAATAAGATGTTTTGAGCCAGGTACATTGTTCTTCAGCTGCTACACACACTCAAATAGATATTGAACAATATAAAACTGATGTTGCTGAATGCAGGCAGACAGCATTGCTCCCTGAATGAATTAGAGTAGTTTTTGTTCCCTACCCGGTGGTACTGATGCATGCAACTTGGATCTTTTGGCTCTCTGCATCGCTGACTCCACCACCAGCAAAGAGTGTGGAAGTGGTTGGACAGAGTAAAAGGGGGATTGCCTCATCCTGATTTTTAAATCAGTTTTTTCTGGATACAGGTGGAATTGAAAAAGGCATTTCCCACCACTTTGAGGACTGAGTCTAAGACCTTATTGTGAACGTAGAGATGTGGGCTCAGCTGGCACGTCAAATATTTTGAGTAAATCCAAGGTGTCTGCCCTTGGATCTCAAGATATAACATCGATCCAACCTTTTCCAGGAATTTCGGGTAGGTTAGATCCTCCGGAAGAGAAAATGGCTCCGGAGGATCAGGTGGAAATCAAGGGGATGACGAAGGTGACCTTTGAGGGGAATTAGGATCTGAAATGCACAGAGGTTCACATTCAATTTGTTGATGTACTGAGTGCGGAGGAGTTGGCTCCTTTGGAGGTGTTGTCATCACTTCTCCTTGGGAGGAGGGTGTGGAACAATGTGGTGCGTCACTTCCCGTTGGTGAAGCAGATAAGTCAAACGACGACTGCATGACCCCCAAAAAAATCTGATAGTGCTGACGAGAGTTGAATAAATGCTTCTTTCTTTTGCGTCGGCATTTTTGGTTTTGAGGTGGCCTTTAATTCTCGAGATGGGGTGTGACACCGACGTGGACTAGGTTCAGTACGTCGAGAATGCAACTCATGGGTTACATCTTCTCTCCTCTTTTTTCATTGAGGTTCTTGTGAAAATTCGTCAGGACATGTCTGGATGAAGTATCCGAACAGACTCTTAAAGATGAGCAAGACGACTGAAGAAGAATGGGAGGTGATCTGCACACATTCTTCATTCGATTGCATTAATTCACTGGAAGATCGGTGACTCCCTGAAGATGTCTCTTGCGCTTCCGATCGCTTATGCATCAGTTCTAGCTTTCCCTGTGTCGATCCCAACGCTGCCCGCACCGGTCCCGATGCCTTGTGCGTCATTCTTGATTTTATGCGCCAATCCTGACGCTTTTGATGTATCTTGCGTCGATCCAGACGCATACGCCAATGTCAACACTAAGTGAGCTGATTTTGACGCGTCCTGCATTGATCGTGAAGTTGGTGGTGTCTGCTCCGACGCTTTAGACGCTGATGCCGGTGCCGCTTGTATTGAGCTGCGCTTCAGCTTAGTCACGTCGTGCGTCTTCCGTGAGGCTGTCTCCCCATCTTCGACCGCTTTCTAACAGGAGCCCCTCAGATGCGGTCGATCAAGGCAGGGATGAGTCCCTGTGCCTTTTAGAGGTCTTTTGTCTGTTTTCCTCCTGCTTGTGGCCCTCATAACCTCCAGTCCTGGAAGTGTGGGGCTCTACAGACGCTGATCTCCTTATCTTCGGGCCTGTTTCTTTTAAATGGCTCCGGCGAGGAGTGGGCCTCTGATGGAGGGCCGTAGGAACCGTCCGCCGCCAATTTTAACTGTTGAATCTTCTGAGCTCGCTGCCACTGAGCTTGCGGCGACATCCGGCTGCAATGAGGGCATGAGGCCTGAATATGCTGAGGCCCCAGACACTGATAACAGTGATCATGTCCATCTGTGATGGACATCATCTTTCCACAGGTACATTTTTTGAAGCCCAAAGGCCCATGATTCGACATTCTTCTTTTTCTCTGAGGAGAACATGAAGCCCCATGTGTGTTCCCGCGCGCAGAAAGAACAGATTGGAGAATATCTTCTGCTGTGCGGGAAGGCATGCACAGCCGCACAAAGCTCTGTATGCTACTATGAAGCTCCGCCTCCTGGGCCCTGATGGACAGTTCCCATGACAGCATGGCTAATTCAGCCCTGCTATAGATCTCAGAATCGCAGATAGTTTTATATGATTACCAGCAGTCAACAAGGCTAACGGAAATGATTAGGAAATTATTTGCAAATAAAAATGTGACTGTGTGTGCAGTCCTGCTTGCCCAATCTCAAAAGAAAGTAAAATTAGAAAAAAAGTACAAGAGCAAAGTTGATCAGAGTTACAAAATTTCCATAAACTCAAAAATTTCAACTTTATAAAGAACAGAGGAAAGATGTGATTGAGGCTCAAGGATAGGAAAATTGGGTCTTACCTGCTAATTTTCGTTCCTGTAATGCCACAGATCAATCCAGGCCAGTGGGTTATGCACTCCCACCAGCAGATGGAGGCAGAGAACAAAACTTTGAGACACTGCTATATACTAAGTGTACAGCCTGCAATTCCCAAGACAAGATTCGAAACAAGTTTACCCCCAGCTCTGTACTGCTAACTCAGGAGAACAATTTGACTTCAAAACTTTAACAGTTAGAAACTCTTTATATATAGCGGCTAATTACCAAGGGAAATCAGTCTTACCAGGGCTGACCTCATCTGTGGTATTACAGGAACAAAATTAGCAGGTAAGACCCAATTTTCCCTTCCTGGACAAACTCAGATCAGTCCAGACCAGTGGGATGTACCAAAGCCATTCTACACCAGATGGGCACCCAAAAAAACGGCTCTCAGAACGCTTTCACCAAGTCCCGCGTCCTCTGGCACCCGCACATCTAAACGGTAATGCCTGGTGAAAGTGTGTAAGGAAGACCAAACCGCAAGCCCTACATATCTCTGCAGGAGACACCAACTGGCACTCCAACTAAGAGGCAGCTTGCGCTCTAGTGGAATGTGCTGTCAAACCAGTTGGAATAGCACTACCCTTAGTAATGTAGGCTGAACAAATAGTCTATCAATCACAGGGCCAAAGTAGGCTTTGACGCTTTCTCTCCTTTTCTAAAGCCCCCAAAGAGCATGAAAGATGGTCTGAGGTCCAAAATGCATTCATGACCTTCAAATACCAGAGCAGGCCACAGCACACATCTAAAAGATGTAGGTCCCTACCCGAAGAAGAATCTCGCAACCAATCCGGAAAAACAGGCAACTCCCATTGGTTCCAGTGAAAGGCCGATACCACTTTTGGCAAAAAGGACGGAACCGTATGCAAGGAAACTATCGGTTGTAATACGCAAGAAAGGATAACTGCAGGAAAGAGCCTGAAGTTCCCAAATCTGCCTGGCTGAACAAATTGCTACCAGGAAAACAGTCAATGTAAGATGCTTCAGAGGGGCCTGGCCTAAGGGTTCAAAGGAAAGGTCACAAAGAGCCCACAAAATCAGGTTAAGATTCTAATCCAAACACACCTTACCCCTTTGAGAAAACGAATGACATCCGGATACTCCACGAGAGGCTTACCCTGTACTCTGCCCCCGAGACAACCCAGGGCCGAAACCTGGACCCGCAGGAAGTTACAGGCTAAACCTTTGGACAGGCCCTGCTGTAGAAAGACTAAAATATGTGGAACGGCTACAGACAGCGGCTCCAGGCCTTGCTGATCACACCAACTCAAATACTTTCCACACGCTGACGTACGCCATTGAAGCAGAAGAATGTCTAGCCTGAAGCAGGGTGGAAATTACTGGTTCCGAGTATCCCTTCATGCGTAGCCTCTGCCGCTCAAAAGCTAAGCCACAAGACAGAAGCGATGGGCCCTTGTCGCAACAGACCCGGAAGATGGGCCAGGTGTAGTGGACCATCTACCGCCAGTTAGACCACACATCCACGAACAAGGGATGACATGTCCATTCCAGCGCCAGCAGAACTACAGAGCCCAGGTGGTCTATGTGCCACAGGGACTCTAGCAATGAGCGGCCACAGGGGAAAAATGTACAGAATGATCCCCAGCCACCTGCACACCAGGGCATCCCTGCAACTAAAAAAAAAAAACCAAAAAAAAAACCCACACACTGCCTGTGAGTTGGCTAGCATCCTCATGAGATCCAGTTGAGTGAGCCCCCCATCTGGCACAAAATGTGATTCCAGGCTTCAGAGGACAGTTCCCATTCCCCAGGACCCAATTGTTGCAGACTTGGGACGTCCGCCTGGATGCTGTCCACTCCTGCCACGTGGGAGGCTGCTATTCCCTCTAGGTGACGCTCAGCCCAAGCAAGCAGCAGATGAGCTTCCCGAGCCACGGCAAGACTCTTGGTTCCTCCCTGTCAGTTGAGGTAGGCCACCGTGGTCACGTTGTCTGAGAAAACACACACCATTCTCCCCTGAACTTGAGGCAGAAGCACTTCCAGGGCCTCGCAGACCACTCTCGTCTCGAGACAATTGATGACCAAGTCCATTCTGCTAAGGACCAGACATCCTAGGCTGCACAACCCAGGCACACCGCTCCCCAGCTCTGAAGACTGGCATCTGTTGTCACTACTACTCATTCCGGGATTGAGGGGGCATTGCTTTCTACAAGATGGCCTCTGATAGCCACCACCCAGGCTGGACTTGGCCTGTTTCGAAAGCGGCAATGGTAGCTGGTACTGCTCAGACACTGGATTCCAGCTGGACAAAAGTGCTGTCTGCAATGGCCGCATACGTGCAAAGGCTCACAGCACGAGTTCCAACATCGAGGCCATGGAACCCAAACCCTGAAGATAATCCCAGACTCTGGAGAGCCAAAGATGTAGCAGGCAAAGCACTTGCTGCTGCAATTTGCACATCTTGTCCGTAGTAAGGAACACCTTGCCCACCTGAGCGTCGAATCGAGCTCCCAGATACTCGAGGGACTGTGACAGATGACTCTTCGAACTGTAATCCCCATTCCAGCAAATTCAACACTTGCATCACCCAGTTCATTGACTGGGTGCAGATCTCCTCAGACTTCACCCAGGTCAGACAATTGTTGAGGTATGGGTGGACCAGCACTCCTTCCATCCGCAGAGCCGCCGCAACCACCATTACCTTGGTGAAGATGTGTGAAGCCATGGCGAGATCAAAGGGGAGCCCGGACCTGCAAATGCTGCCCAGAATCTTGAACCTCAAGAACCTCTGATGAGTGTCCTGAATTAGGAAGTGGAAGTAAGCTTCAGTGAGATCCAAGGATGTAAGAAACTCCCCTTTGCAGACTGCCGCAATGACCGTCCGCAGTGTTTCCATCTGAAACAGGCTTAAGTTTACCTGCTGTAGGTCCAAAATGGGACAGGTGGTGTCCTTTAGAACCGAAGTATATCGAGTACCTTCCCTGTCCTCGTTCATCCAGCGGCACCAGAAGAATAGCCTCCAGGCTCAACAACTTTGTGGAGTGCATTCAACTGTGCCCCATTTATTTTGGGAAGTGCAGTGTGACTCCAGGAAGGCGTCCTTGAGAGGGCGAGAAAATCCTAAGGCATACCCATCCCTTATCACCTCCACTCCTTGTAAAACCAGGACAACCTGCCCCCGACCGCCACCAACAAGGAGTGGGTGGGACTGATTTCATTGGGCGGGTTTGCTGGCCCCAGCACCTTGACCGGAACCACCTCTGGCAGATCTGGTGGATCCCCGAAAGGACTGCTGATGACCAAAGGACTGCTAAGAGCCGGAGGCGGCAGCCCCTCTTCCGGAACAAAAAGTCTGAGACTCCCTATAGCGGGGACAAGGAGCGAAGGACTTTGTTTTCAGGCAGCTTGTTGCCTTTGGTCTCCCCTAGGAACTTCATTAGCTGGTCTAGATCCTCCCCGAAGAGAAGCTTCCCTCTGAAAGAAAGATTGCACAACTGGAATTTGAAGAGGTGTCTGCAGCACAGTTGCAGAGCCAAAGACGTCGACAAGTCACCACTTCCGAAACTATGGTCTGGGCTGCGGAGAGCACTAGATCATATAAAGCATCTACCACATAAGCTATCCCAGCCTTCAGGCATGAAACTTGGATAGGGGTCAGGGTCCCGGACGAAGCAGGATCCTGAGGCCGCTGGATCCAACAAACAGGCGTGCTGCATCATGCTCGCACAAACGGCCGCGCGAAGGCTCAGGGAAGAAACCTCAAACAGGCATTTGAGCTGGATCTTCAATTTGCAGTCCTGCACTTCCTTCAGGGCAGCAGCCCCACCACCGGGATGGTGGTCTTTTCAGTGACCGCCAAAACCGCATCCATCTTCGGTGTCTTCATATGCTCCAAATGCTCTTCCAACATGTGATATAGCTTAGCCATAGCCCTACCAACCTTCAGACCCATATCTGGGACATCCCATTCCCGGCTGATTAACTTCTGGATCTTCATCAGGATAGGGAATGCATTGGGCGGGGCCCAGAGGCCATCCAGAACCAGGATGACACCCTCTCTATCCAAATCCTGAGTTAACTTTACCCCCAATTCCTGGGGAATAAGTGGGTGCAGTTCTTCCTTCTTGAACAAGCGGATGACTAACAGGTCATCCCCCTCAGTACCGATGTCCATCAGGGTCTGGTCATCTTTGCCAGCGTCCAGATTCAGGGACAGGATCTCATCTGTATCTGCGTCGGAATAGGGAGCCTCCTCACCCTATGGGTCATTCGAATCCTCCGGATCCCTTTGATGCCAACTGGGACAGGGGAGCCCCCGAGAGTCGCCATATCATAGAGGCCGCTTGGAAGAGCCTGAATTCTCCTCCCAAAGTTTCCTTTTGGAGGAGCTCCTGGCTAAAAAAAAGCCTCATGCATCAGGAGAATAAACTTGGGGAAACCCACCTGGGCCTCCCAGTATATCAGCAGTCAAGAGGATGCGCTGTCCTCACTCCCCAGCTCATGCTCCTGCCCCACAGGGAAGGGTCATCCAAGGACTCCAGTCTGGCCAATGGACAGGAGGGAGTCAAAGACCTTTCCCTAGAGCCCATCCGACACACAGACTTCTTGGACTTATGCCCTTTAAGGGAGGACCTCCCCCCGAAGCACAGGATGTGACAAGGAGAGGGCATTCGACATGGCAGACCACGAGCCACAGGCCTTGCAGGCGTCCACATGTGGCTTTTCTGCCATTACTCAGCTGACACAGGCCTAGAGCCTCCCAACCTGGGAGGCCGCGTTACCGCTCAGGAAAAAAAACCCCACCAATGCTCAAAAATGGCGCTCAGGCAAAAGTAGCTCGGGCCCTCTGAGCAGGCGGGCAGGAGGAAGCAGCTGAGAGAAAGCAGTGCTCATATTAAAAATATGAGCACTGCTAATTGCTAAGAGTTGAGGCCCCACTCTTAGCAATTAGCACTCCTTTCCAGTGCAGGAAACGCCAGTGTACTTAGTAACTCGCCGCCCATAGTCTTCCCTCCCCCCTCATCGCCTCCGTACCCGAAGGGCCTGCCGGTGCTGGCACTGCCGAGCAGGCATATTTCCCCAGCAGCACTGCTGAGCTCAGAGAGGCAAGGATCCACCGCCCACTCAAGCTAAAAAAAAAAAAAAAATTAAATCAAACAATAGCCAAAAAAGGGTTCCCCAAGAGAGATGCTTCCCTGAGCTAGCAGCAGCAGGCAGGAGGGAGCTTCAAGACCAAAGAGGGAACCAGTCCCCTGGCTATCAGGAGTCCCGGACCACAAGGGCTAGCACTGCCAGGTATAATCAACCCCCCATTGGCCCGGCTCCACCTGAGGGATGGCCCGAGAAACAGAAACTGGCACCTCGGGGAGCAAACTCCAACTCCAGACAACTCCGACAGAGCTGCAGGCACGCACCATCACCATCTTCTAGAGGCAGAGATATGAGAAGCTGCAGGTGGCACACGATATATAGCAGTGCCTCAAAAGTTTGTTCTCTGCCTCCATCTCTGGTGGGAGTGCATAACCCGCTGGTCTAGACTGATCTGGGTATGTCTAGGAAACGATTACCTGTGTCCCTTTTTATTTTTTAAACCAAGGCCACAATGTGGAATAAAACGATGATCCATTTGCTAGAACACTTCCATTGGACATTACAAAAATGGCTCATGCTGGCTGCAAGTACAGAGACCCTATAGCAGTGATAGCAAACTCCAGTCCTCAAGTGCCATAAACAGGTCATGTTTTCAGGATATCCACAATGAATAGGCAAGAGGTAGATTTGCATTCAATGAAGGCTGTGCATACAAATTTCATGAATATTCATTTTAGATATGGATGGCACAGAGTCCAACAGGATAAAGATCCTGCATGAGACTAAATGTGCAATCGAATGTTTATGGTTAGAAATCCCTTGTGTGCTGGGGAAGAGAATAGTGATAGGAGTATACTACCATCCACCTGGCCAAAATGGTGAGAAGGACAATAAAATGCTAAGAGAAATTAGGGAAGCTAGTCAAATTGATAGTGCAGTAATAATGGGAGATTTCAATTACCCCAGTATTGACTGGGTAAGTGAAGCATAAGGGCATGCTAGAGAAAGTTACTGGATAGAATAAAAGACAGTTTTATGGAACAATTGGCTCAGGAAACGATGAGAGAGGGAGCAATTTTAGATCTATTTCTCAGTGGAGCACAGGATTTGTTGAGAGGTAACATTGGTGAGGCAACTTGGCAATAGTGATCATATGATCACATTTGAATTAATGACTGGAAGGGGGACAGTATGTAAACCCACAGCTCTAGCGATAAACTTTCAAAAGGGAAACTTAGATAAAATGAGAAAGAAAAAAAACTGAAAGCTGCACCTACAAAGTTAAAGTGTGCAACAGGTGTGGACATTGTTAAAAAATACATTCCTAGAAGCACAGACCAGATGTATTCCATGCATTAAGAAAGGTGGAAGGAAGGTAAAACAATTGCCGGCATGGTTAAAAGGTGAGGTGAAAGGCTATTTTAGCCAAAAGATCTTCATTCAAAAATTGGAAAAAGGATCCTTCAAGAAAAAAAAATAGGATAAAGCATAAGCATTGCAAGTTAAATGTAAACATTGATAAGACATGCTAAAAGAAAAATTAAGTTAGCCAGAAGTAAAATCTCACAATAAAAGACTTTAAATATATCCAAACCAGAAAACCTGCAAGGGAGTCGGTTGGACCATTGGATGATCAAGGGGTTAAAGGGCACCTAGAGAAGATAAGGCCATCATGGAAAGATTAATGATTTCTTTGCTTCAGTGTTTATTGAAGAGGATGTTGGAAAGATACCCGTTCTGGAGAAGGTTTCTATGGGTTATGATTCTGAGCAACTGCAACAAATCACGGTGAACCTGGAAGATGTGGTAGGCCTGATTGACAAACTGAAGAGTAGTAAATCACCTGGAGTGGATGGTATTCACCCCAGGGTTCTGAAAGAACTAAAAAATGAAATTTCAGAACTATTAGCAAAATTTGTAGACCATCATTAAAATCATCCAATGTACCTGAAGATTGGAAGATGGCCAATGTAACCCCTATATTTTAAAAAAAAGGATCTAGGGGTGATCCGGGAAACTATAGACCGGTGAGCCTGACTTTAGTGCCAGGAAAAAATCATGGAAACTGTTATAAAGAATAAAATCACAAAACATTTAGATAGACATGGTTTGATGGGACAAGGCCAACATGGATTTACCCAAGGGAAGTCTTGCCTCAAATATCCTAAATTTTTTTTGAAGGGGCAAACAAACATGTGGACAAAAGTGACCCTGTAGATGTGGTATATTTGGATTTCCAGAAGGCATTCAACAAAGTCCCGCATGAGAGGCTTCTAAGAAAAATAAAAAAATCATGGGATAGGAGGCGATATCCTTTTGTGGATTGCAAGTTGGTTAAAAGACAGGAAATTGGAGAAATTACTTACCTGATCATTTAAGTTTTCCTTAGTGCAGACAGATGGACTCAGGACCAATGGGTATAGTGCTCTCCTGATAGCAGATGGGAGACTGATTCAGATTTCAAAGCTGACGTCACTCTACATATACCCGTGCAGGTAGCTTAGCTCTTCAGTATTCTCCTCAAAAAGCAATCGTGGATATATGTGTGCTTAAATAACTTGATTAACTAGGCCTGGTTAAACTGATTTCCAAACTGGAAACTGCCAGAGCACTCAACCGATTAACACCGACCCCCGGCAAACTATGGGTGTCTTGACCTAGGGATAATACATGGCTTGCCCGTGCTTGCTTTAGTCTCGAGGTTTGTTACCAGAAGTTCTTGAATTCTGGGGGCAGCCGTGGGCGGGATGCTGAGTCCATCTGTCTACACTAAGGAAAACGAAATTATCAGGTAAGTAATTTCTTTTTTTTTTTTTTTCTGTTTATTGATTTATTCAGTTTATACAAAGAATATCCTCTTTGCAGAGAAACAAAGAAACATTTATGCAAAAACACAGTAAATACTGTTTAACAATAATAAAGAAAACATTTCTCTTATCTGACCACTAGTAAAATTAACTAGGGGGCTTATGCCAAAGTTATGAGGAGATTAAACAATAATAAATCATCTGCAAGTACAAGCTTAGCGTTTTGGCTTTTCTTTTCTCTATGACTCAATCACTAGTAGTAAATTCCTGGACTATGGGATTAGATAACACTTTTTTCTTATTATCCAATAGTGCCCTCAATTGCTCAGGAACAAAAAAAACCATAGGTAACATTATCCATTTTTAATATACAACGGCACGGATATCTAAGCATAAATACAGCTCCCATGAATCGAGCTTCTTGCCTCATGGCAAGGAACCCTCTCCTCCTATCTTGGGTAACTTTGGCCAGATCGGGGAACACTTGTACAACGTTACCCATAAACTCCACACTCATATTTTGAAAATAATTTCTCATGATTAAACTGAGGTCCTGCGAGTATGAAAGACACTAAGAGGATAGCCCTCTCTATTATCTCAGTCGTAGAAGTCTCTAGAAAGGCAGTTAAATTTGCCATATCAATTGTAGGTGGCACTTCTTCTCTTGTTTTTACATGAGGTAGGAAATATACTTTGTTGAAAACTGGTATATTTTCAGGTGCAATTTTCAGCATCTCAATCATATTTCTTTAAGGTTATCCTGGGTTGTTCTCCCAGAACCTTAGGAAAGTTAATAAACCTAAAGTTCAAGTTTCTGGTCTTATTTTCCAATTGTTCCATTTTCCTATTCAGGATAACTCTGTCTGGTACTAAGGCCACCTGGATATCTTGAAACTTCTTAGTTTGTTCCTCCAGCTGTTGGATCCTCTGTAATTGATTCACACTCCTTGAGTTGAACTCTTGGGTAGCGGTTTCTAATTGTAAAGAAACACGTTTTTGCTGCAAAGAAACTGTTTGTAATGCTACACCCATCTGGGCCATCAGTCCCCACAAGGAGTCCATGGTAACTACCAAGTGTTTGGGAAACATGGTATTTGCAGCTTCAGACTGCACAACTTCACCAGTTAAGGCATTTAGTGAAAACACAGCCTCAGGTATGAGGCTTTTCGCCTGCAAATCCACCAGGTTTTCCCCTTCCAGGCCTTGATCTTTTCTCCCACTTCCCACGGTGGCACCCACAGTTGCATCGTTTGATCCCGTCAGGACCGCTTCTGCACTCACCGGGCTTGAGAAGTTCTGGGGAGTCAGCACTGGAGGCATCCGAGAGTCCAGGGGGCTTAAGCTGGTCTCTCCAGGATCATTCACGGCTCCTCCCGTAAGCGTTTCAGCGGAGAACTGCTCCCCCTGCCTCGAAAAACCAGCAGCTAGCTCCGTTATGGTCCGTTGTCCTGAAGGGAGAGAAGGGGCTGCGGGGTACACCCTTACTCTCCCTTTTCGCTTCGGAGGCATTTCGCAAGAAAAGAAGGTAGAAAATCAATAGAAACCGGCGATACAAGGACAGCATTCAGAGCTGTGCTGCTACTCCGCCATCTTGGCTCCGCCCCGCCTGAGATCTCAGGTAAGTAATTTCTCCATTTCCTAGCGTGTAGCAGATGTACTCAGGACCAATGGGATGTACAAAAGCTACTCCCGGACAGGGCGGGAGGCTGCCCGTGGCCCACTTAGAACTGTCCTTGCAAAGGCTCTGTCCTCCCGGGCCTGAACATCCAGGCAGTAGAAACTGGAGAAGGTGTGTATGGAGGACCACGTCACCGATCGACAGATCTCGGCAGGTGACAGCAGCTTGGTTTCCGCCCAGGATACTACCTGGGCCCTCGTCGAATGAGCTTTAACTCGTAGAGGCAAGGGCTTCCCTGCCTCTACGTAGGCTGCATTGATTACTTCTTTGATCCAGCGGGCTATGAAGGATGAATAGGTGGTCTGTCTTTCGCACAGGTTCCGATCTTTCCAGGTATCGGACTAGGAGTTTGCCGACATTTAGATGGTGAAGGCGACGTGAGTCTTCCAAGTCCTTATGTTCGTCTGGAGATGGTTTGGTTCAGGTGGACATGAGAAACCACTTTCGGTAGAAAATAGGAGACAGTGCGCAACTGTTTGCCTCCAGGTGTGAACCTGAGGAACGGTTCCCGACAGGATAGCGCTTGAAGCTTGGAGACGCAACGGGATGAACATATTGCCACCAAGAATGCCGTCTTCATGGTCAGGAGATGTAGTGACAGACCGCGTGTTGGTCTGAAGGAAGTTCCCGCTAGGAAGTCTAATACTAGATTGAGGTTCCATAGGAGCACCGGCCACTTTAAGGGTGATCGAAGTTGTTTAACCCCTTTGAGGAAGCGGGAAACATCTGATAGGTTGATAGTCTGATGCCATCCACTTCGGCTCTGAAGCCGGCCAGCGCAGCAACTTGAACCTTGAGGGAGTTGAGAGACAACCCCTTCTTCAAGCCATCCTGCAGGAATTCCAGGATCATGGGAATTTTGACTGTGGTCTCGTGGTCCTCACACCAGGCTTCGAATACTCTCCATATCCGTATGTACGCCAGTGATGTGGAGAACTTGCGTGCTCAAAGCAGGGTGTCAATCACCGCCTTAGAGTATCCGCTCTTCATGCAATTCCTCTCAAGGGCCAGACCATAAGAGAATAGAGTCTGATCTTCGTGGAGGATCAGACCCTGCAGGAGAAAGTCCCTGTGTGGAGGTAGTCACAGAGGGTTCCCCGCAAGAAGTCTTCGCATGTCTGCGTACCCTGGTCGTTTTGGCCAATCCGGGACCACAATTAGTACTAGTTCCCTGTGGTGTTCTATCTTGTGGATGACCTGCCCAATAGTGGCCATGGGGGAAAAGCGTACAGAAGGTCTTCCTGTGGCCAGGTCTGGACGAGGCCGTCGATTCGCCGGGATTGCTGTTCTCGTCTGCAGCTGAAGAACTTGGGAACTTGGGCATTGGACCAGGTTGCCAGTAGGTCCATGGCTGGGAGTCCCCAGCTGTTTACTATCAGTTGGAAGGCTGTGGTCGATAGCGTCCATTCCCCTGGGTCTAGGCTCTCTCTGCTGAGGTAGTCCGCAGAGACGTCTTTTCCCGCGATGTGGGTTGCCGAAATCCCTTGCAGGTTTAGTTCCGCCCAGGCCATGGGGGGGGGTCTATCTCCAGGGACACCTGCTGGCTTCTGGTTCCTCCCTGGCGGTTGATGTAGGCAACTGTTGGACAACGCGACATGACTGACTGACTCACCCCAGAGTCTGTGACTGAATCGTAGGCAGGCTAGTCTTGACTGCTCGAGCTTCCTGGCGGATTGTGTTCCATCCCACCTCTTCCTTGTTCCATCAGTTCCTGACAGTGGGCTCCCCCCCTTTCCAGGCTCGCATCCGTGATTAGCAAGATCCAGTTCAGTGGGGATAGGTTTACTCCATTGCTCAGGTGATCTTCCTGTAGCCACCATTGATATGACTTCGAAACTCTGCTGGGAGCTGGAGGTGGATAGAGTAGTTCTGGGACGTTGGGCTCCATTGTGACAGCAGGGAGCGCTGTAGTGGGCCATGTGGGCCCTTGCCCATGGAACGAATTCCAGGGTCGATGTCATGAGGCCGAGGGCTTGGAGGTAGTCCCATACCTTGGGGCAAGCGTAGGTCAACAGTTTTCGCAGTTGCCCCATCAGTTTTTCTCCTTGGAGGGGGAAGGAAGACCTTGTCTTGTCTGGTGTCGAACCGGACTCCCAGGTACTCTAGTGATTGGGAGGACTGCAGGCAGCTCTTGGCTGTGTTGACGACCAACCCGAGTTCCTGCAGTAGATTGACTCTGGTGGTGGCCTGGTGACTCTCCTCTGGAGATTTTGCCCTGATCAGCTAATCGTCCAGGTAAGGATGTACCAGGATTCCTTCTTTCCTCAGTGTTGCAGCCACTACCATGTTTTTGGTGAAGGTTCACTGGGCGGTAGTTAGCCCAAAGGGTAGGGCCCAGAACTGGTATTGGTGGTCCAGAATCATGAAGCGTAGAAAGCACTGATGGTCCCGAAGGACCGGAATGTGTGATAGGCTTCAGATAGGTCCAAAGAGGTCAAGAATTCTCCCGGCTGTACTGCCCTTATGACTGAACATAGGGTTTCCATGCGGACGTGTGGTACCCTCAGGTAACGATTGACTTGAGGTCCAGGATGGGCCGGAAAGTTCCTTCCTTCTTGGGGATGATGAAGTAGTGACCAGTATTTTGTTGGTGCATGGGCACTGGGGTTATCGCCTTTAGGCTGAGTAGTCTTGCCAGAGTGGTTTCCACTGCCGTCCTCTTGGAGTGGGAGTGGCATGGTGATGTCAAGACTGGAGGGTTGCTGTGGAATTCCAAAGAGTATCCCCCTCGAATGATGGTTAGGACCCACTTGTCCAATATTATCTCGACCCATCTTTGGTAGAAGAGGGTAAGTCTGTCCCCTATATCTTCTTCCTGTGGATGGGTCTGCTGAGCCTGTTCCCCTCTTGGTGTGTCTGTTCTGAAATGACTGAGCCCTTCCTGATGGGCGAGATGCTTGGTGGTGTGTGTTCTTGTACGGATTAAAGCGCTGAGCTCCGCTGCCCTTGGTTCTTCGGGGGTGGGAGGGGAGGAGCACCGACTTCTTTGGTTCCTGTCCTCCAGTAGACGAGGTACTAGAGATTTGCCCCATTTGTTGGCTAGCTTCTCCAATTCGCTTCCGAACAAGAGAGAGCGTTTAAAGGGCATTCTCGTGAGGTTCGCTTTGGCTGCCACTGCTGAGGCGACGTCCCTGGCTGAGGTGTGCACTAGGTCTGAGGTCACATCCGTGAGGAAGGATACCACAGGTTCTATCGTCTCGCCGGGCATGGTTGAGTCTCTGGAGAGGAGCAAGCAGGAACGTGCCACCAAGGCGCAGCAGGAAGCAATCTGCAAAGTCATTGCTGCTACAAAGGACTGTTTAAGGATGGATTCCAGTCATCTGTCCTGGGCATCCTTTAGTGCCGCTCCTCCCTCGACGGGAATAGTTGTGCGCTTAGAGATTGCACAGACCATAGCGTCCACTTTAGGGAACTGTAGGAGTTCCTTAGCTGTGAGTTCCAGGGGATATAGGGCTTCTAGGGCCCGCCCCCTTTTGAAGCTGGCTTCTGGGGAATTCCATTCCAGGTCAATCAGATGCTGGACGGCTTGCAACATTGGAAAACAATATGAGGCCTGACGGAGGGACACCAAGATGGGGGTTCATATTTGGTTACGCAGTGGGGTCCGTGCCTGGGATGCCCAGCGTTTTCAGGGTCTAAGACATGAGGGCTGGTAATGAGTCTTTGTGAAAGAACCGCAGCATGGTTCAGCACTGCTCCATCCCTTTGGGGGGGGGGGGGGGGGGGGGGGGGGGAGAGAATTTCCCTTTCCTCTAGGGCAGAGCTTTCCAAACTTTTCATGTTGGTGACACACTTTTTAGACAAACATAATTTCACGACACGGTAATTCAGTCTACTAGTAAACCAGAGGTTAAAGGTTAAACGAACGAAACATATTTCGACAATTTATGTATGTTTCCTTAAATATATACATAAATAAAATGTTTCGCGACACAACCTATCTCATGAAAACCTTAAATTTATATTAAAAATATATATTCCAAAATTCATGTTATTGTTATAATTTATGAGAAACAATAATAAAACAAATTGTCTGTCCCCCACACACTCATCTCTCTCCTCCCCCCAGCACATGTCTGGCCCCCACACACTCATATCTCTCCCCCTCAAGCACATGTCTGTCCCCCCAGCACGTTTGCCCCCCACTCACTCATCTCTCTCCCCCCAGCACATGTCTGGCCCCCACACTCATGTACCTCGTCTTTTTGATTGTTGCCAGTTAAGTGCTTCACTCCCTTCCATGATCACCAGACACTGCTGCTTGCAGTCAGTACTCCTCATGGCCAGGCCTCATCGGCAGCAGCAGCCAATGCAAGGATGGCTGGGCTCGTTCCACCCACCAAGCCCCCCAAAAAAACGCGATTGACAGCAAAAATCACCCAATAATAAGCAACCCATAAACTGAAAAAAAAAAAAAGTGAATCTCTAGGGAAAAAAAAGCCCAAACTCGCATCAGAGTTGACCGGGCTTGCGCGACACACCTGCACACTGCAGGCGACACACTAACGTGTCCTGACACACAGTTTGGAAAGCTCTGCTCTAGGGAGTCCAACTCATCCAAGGTGCCTGTATCCCTATTAGGGGGGGGTTCGTCTCGATGGGCCTGAGAGGTGCTTGGAAAGTCTTTTGCTTCTGGTAGAGGCCAGGACTGAGTGAGCCTGGACAAAGGTTTGTAGTCCTTTGAAGAATTCCACCCAGGAAAAGGTCCCTGGATCCTTGTTGATCCCAGGCGGGGTTATAGTGGAGAGCCCCGAGATGCCTTCCTGTGGAGGCGCTGAGCTGGAAATAGAGGTCCAGGGTACAATCCTCAGTGGATCCGGATCCCTCTCCTGACTGTAGGGGACCTTGCTTTAGTTCCCCCAGGGCCTCTTCGCACTGCTGGCATAGACAGGAGTCCAGTTCAGTTTGCGCGGCTCTTAGGTGGCAGGTAGGGCAGAGGGCTTGTCCATTGGCCTTCTTGGCCGGTGGTGCCATGGATTGTGCGCGTGGGAGGCTTCACTCAGTTGTGCATGTAATTATGCGCGCAGAAGCTTAGTTGTGCGCACAGTAAGCGCAGAGTTGTGCGCGCGAAATACGAAGTTTGTGCGCCCGGTTGCGATGTGCACACCGCTGTGCGCACGGAACTGTTTTGTAGCTCCCGGTCTATTTATGCGCGCCACTGTATGCACGGCTTGGTTGTGTGGACAGGACGGCGATCGAGAGGGGGGGGGGGGGGGGGGGGGGGGGAAGTGGCAGACGACCCCGCTGCCAAGATGGTGACACACACCCCCCCGGAGGGTCTCCACGCATGTGGACCCTCGCACAGAATCGGGGCCTAGTTCAGGACAGAGCTGCTCAACCCAATTTTAAACCTCTTCGGGAGGAAACATTTGTGCGGCTATTCGAGCCTTTGAGACTTAAAAGGTTTCTACCTTACCTGGTCTCAGCGCTTCCCAGTCGCGTGCCGGGTGGTCTCCAGCTGCAGGGGGGGGGGGGGGGGGGGGGGGGGGGGGGAGGAGGAAGAGGGAATTACCTTCACCGCCGCACTCGATTCGGCATCTGCTGCCTCTCAGCCACCCTGAGGGCTAAGTCCATGCCGGGAGCCAGCTACCAGACCGAGGCTTGCCTCTGAGGGATCTCGGAAATCACCTCATGAATTCTCGACTGAGGGCGGGACCCTTAGGTATCACCACAGGAGTGCAGGGCTCATCTTCTCAAGGTAAAATTTTCTAATTGCTAACACTATTCTAGGGTAGGATAGTGTCCGCATCTGCTTAGGAGACTGAGAAATACTGGGGAGCTAAAAGCTACCAGCATGGGTATATGTAGAGTGACATCAGCTTTGAAATCTGACTCTGTCTCCCATCTGCTATCAGGAGAGAAATGTGAAAAGATAGGTAGACATTATATGAGTACAATTTTATTATTGTGATTTGACTTATTTTGGTTATGGAATTTTGTATGGAAATTGTGCGTCATCATGATCTTATAGATCGGCATAGACATTTTTGTTAACCGTCTTGATGTCTTTTTTGAGGAAAGTCGGTATATAAAAACATGTAAGTAAACAAATAAATAAAGGAGAGCACTATACCCATTGGTCCCGAGTCCATCTGGCTACACGCTAGGAAAAGTAGGATTAAATGGTCAGTTTTCACAGTGGAAAAAAGGTAAACAGTGGAGTGCCTCAGGGATCTGTACTTGGACCTGTACTTTAATATATTTATAAATGATCTAGAAAGGGGTACAACAAGTGAGGTGACCAAATTTGTGGATACAAAATTATGCAGAGTAGTTAAATCTCAAGTGGCTTGTGATGAATTGCAGGACCTTGTGAGACTGGAAGATTGGGCTTCCAGATGGCAGAAGAAGTTTAACATGGACAAGTGCAAAGTGATGCATATAGGGAAAAATAACCCTTGCTGTAGTTATACAATTTTAGGTTCTATCTTAGGAGTTACCACTCAGGAAAGAGATCTAAGCATCATAGTGGATAATACATTGAAATTGTCAGCCCAGTGTGCTGTGGTGATTAAAAAAGCAAACAATGTTAAGAATTAGGAAGGGAATGGAAAATAAAATGGAGGAGGTTGTAATGCCTCTGCATCACTCCATGGTGAAACAGCACCTTGAATATTGTGTGCAAATCTGGTCACCGCATCTCAAAAAGGATATAGCTGCACTGGAGAAAATGCAAAGAAGATTGACCAAATGATATGGGGCACGAAACAGCTGCCCTATGAGAAAAGGTTAAAGATGTTAGGGCTGTTCAGCTAGGAGAAGAGATGACTATGGGGGGGATATGATAGAAGTCTATAAAATCATGAAAGGAGTTGAAGTTAAAGGAAAATTAGTTTCTTACCTGATAATTTTCGTTCCTGTAGTACCAAGGATCAGTCCAGGACACCTGGGTTGTGACTCCGCACCAGTAGATGGAGACAGACTAAAACTTGTGGGCGGAGCCATATATGCCCCTGTGCCAGTCACAGCCCCTCAGTCTTACGGAATGTCAAAGTAGAACACAACCAGAGAAGTAAACCAAACTAGATACCGCTAACTAACGGGGAAAGAAACACCCCTTCTGGAAACGGACTCTCCAACCGAGAGAGCGAACAAGCGGAACAGAGCAAATCAAAAACACAGAGCGGACTCTCCATTACTTCAGCGCAGCACTGCGGGCGGGATCCTGGACTGATCCTTGGTACTACAGGAACGAAAATTATCAGGTAAGAAACTAATTTTCCTTTCCCTGTACGTACCAGGATCAGTCCAGGACACCTGGGATGTACCAGAGCAACCTACTGAGGGTGGGAAGCAGAGAGTCCCGCTCGGAGTACCCTCTCTCCAAAACCCCCAGAATCGGTAGCCCGGACATCCAGCCGGTAATGCCGGATAAAAGTATGCAACGACTTCCAGGTGGCCGCCCTACAAATCTCTTGAGGCGACACCTGAGAAGCTTCCGCCCAAGACGCTGCTTGAGAACGAGTCGAGTGAGCTCGCAGCCCCACGGGAAGAGGTTTGCCCCGGATCAAGTAAGCCGAACCAATGGCCTCCTTGAGCCAACGAGCAATCGTTGTGCGGGACGCTGTAGCTCCTTTCTTTGGTCCAGAGAACAGTACAAACAGATGATCTGTGACCCGAAACGGATTAGTGACCTCCAGATATCGGAGAAGGGATCTCCGCACGTCAAGCTTCCGTAACTCCCTCTCTTCAGTAGCAGAGGAGTCTCCGCACGCAAAAGCGGGCAACTCCACCGATTGATTAACGTGAAAAGACGAGACCACTTTCGGTAGAAAGGAAGGGACCGTCCGTAAGGAAACCCCCGATTCAGAGATACGCAAGAAAGGTTCCCTACAGGACAGGGCCTGTAACTCGGAAACACGCCGTGCCGAGGCAATCGCCACTAAGAATGCCGTTTTTAAAGTGAGATCCTTAAGAGTCGCGCGTTTCAAGGGCTCAAACGGCGCCATGCATAGAGCGGAGAGAACCCAATTGAGGTTCCAAGCCGGACAAGGCAGACGTAACGGGGGGCGAAGGTGTTTAGCACCCCGAAGGAAACGAGCAATATCCGGGTGAATCGCCAGAGACTTACCTCGCAAACACCCCAGCGCCGCCACTTGGACCCGTAAGTAACTGCACGCCAGACCTTTGGCCAGACCCGCCTGGAGGAACGCCAGAACCTCAGCGACGGAAGCCGAAGTGGGGTCCACCCCGCGCTGCACGCACCAGTCCTCAAAGACAACCCAGACACGGACGTAAGCCAAAGACGTCGACTGCTTCCTGGAACGCAGTAGCGTGGCCACCACCGCATCTGAATAACCTTTTCTCTTCAGTCGATTCCTCTCAAAAGCCATGCCGCGAGACAGAAGTGATCCGCATCCTCCAAACAGACGGGGCCCTGATGGAGTAGGGCCGCCATTCCCTGGAACCGAAGGGGTGCCGCCACTGCCAGTTGTACGAGGTCTGCGAACCACGGCCGGCGAGGCCACTCCGGTGCCACCAAGATCACGTTGGCCGGATGCAACTCTATGCGCCGTAGAATCTTGCCGATCATCGGCCATGGGGGAAACACGTAGAGCAGCACATCCGTCGGCCAGGGAAGCACCAGCGCATCGACGCCCTCTGCCCCCCGCTCTCGACGTCGACTGTAAAATCGCGGGGCCTTCGCGTTGTGCCACGTGGCCATCAGATCCATGTGGGGCACTCCCCACATTTCGCAAATGAGAAGAAACGCTTCGTCCCCCAGCTCCCACTCTCCGGGATCTAGACGATGACGGCTGAGATAGTCCGCCTGCACGTTGTCGACTCCCGCAATGTGAGACGCTGCGAGGTTGCTGAGATGTAGCTCCGACCAGGCCATCAAGCGCTGAGCTTCCTCCGCCACCTGGGGGCTCCGGGTCCCCCCCTGCCGGTTGATGTATGCCACGGTGGTCGCATTGTCCGACAACACTCGGACCGCCTTTCCTCTCAGCAATGGTAGAAAAGCCTGCAGGGCCAGACGGACCGCTCTGGTCTCTAGGCGATTGATAGACCACTGGGCTTGCGACACCGACCATAGGCCTTGAACTGAGCTCCCTAGGCAGACCGCTCCCCAACCGGAGAGGCTGGCATCTGTGGTCACCACTGTCCAACTGGGCACCAGGAGGGAGACTCCGGCGGAAAGGTGACTGGGGTCCAGCCACCAACGCAGGCTGGATCTCGCGTGTCCCGCTAGAGGAAGTGGTAGGTGGAAATCCTCCGAGACCGGCTTCCAGCGGGAAAGCAAGGATGACTGTAAGGGTCGCAGATGAGCGAACGCCCATGGCACCAGCGCCAGCGTGGAAGCCATAGACCCTAGGACCGTAAGGTAGTCGCAGACTCGTGGTTGGCGGAGAGACAACAAGCGTTGTACCTGAGTTTGCAATTTGACCATCCGTTCGAGGGAAAGAAACACCTTGCCCTGCTTTGTGTCGAAAAGAGCTCCCAGATATTCCAGGGTCTGCGTTGGTGTCAGATGACTCTTGCTGAAGTTGACCACCCATCCCAGGGACTGCAACAGATGGAGGACCCTGGCCACCGCCATCCGACACTGATCCTCGGATTTCGCCCGAATCAACCAGTCGTCCAGGTACGGATGGACATGGAGACCTTCTCGGCGCAGTTGAGCCGCCACCACGACCATCACCTTCGTGAAAATACGAGGGGCCGTTGCGAGCCCAAAGGGGAGCGCCCGAAACTGGTAATGCCGACCCAGAATGCAGAATCTGAGGAAGCGTTGGAATGACGGCTGGATACCTATGTGAAGATACGCTTCCGTGAGGTCCAGGGAGGCCAGGAACTCGCCTGGCCGGACCGCGGCGATGACGGACCGGATGGTCTCCATTTTGAAGCGAGGAACGCGTAGGCATCGGTTCACCCCTTTGAGATCCAGAATTGGTCGGGACGTGCCGTCCTTCTTTGGAACGATGAAGTAAATGGAGTAACGGCCCTTTCCTTGTTGGCTGACAGGAACGGGGGAGATGGCTCCCAAGTCCTCTAAGCGGCGGATGGTGGCTAGCACCGCCACTTTCTTCTCGGGAGCCTTGCAGGGTGACACAAGGAACTTGTCCACTGGAATGCGAGCAAAATCTAACGCGTAGCCGTGACTTATCACGGTGAGGACCCACTGGTCCGACGTTATCCCGGCCCATCTCTCGTAGAACGACAGCAACCGCGCCCCGACGTTGGGAACAGCGTGCCGAGGCTGCTGCGGGAGAAGGGCCGACCCTCTTTCATTGTGAAGACTTGGGCGCCGTGATGGCCAGGGCACCCCCTGGCCTACCAAAACGCCTCCCACGAAAGGACTGCTGCTGCTGCTGCTGCCACTGTGGGGTACGGGAGGAGGAAGACCTGAACGAGTGCCCCGACGACCTTTGAGGCCGCGCCCTCCTGGGCCCACGAAAGCGGGACCTGGCTGAAAAGGAAGGCCGCGACCTGGATCTATCTTCGGGCAACCTGAGAGCCCTATTTTCCCCCAGGGAAGCCATCAAGTCATCTAATTCCTTGCCGAACAGCAATTTACCCTTGAATGGCAGCGCCCCGAGGTGAGCCTTTGAAGAGCCATCCGCCGCCCAGTTGCGTAGCCACAGGAGGCGGCGAGCCGAGACCGACGCCACCATGGATCTAGACGAAGTGCGCAGTAGATCGTGGAGTGCATCTGCGCCATATGCTATTACCGCTTCCAACTTATCCGCTTGCGCTGCCTCGTCTGCCGAAAGGTCCGCATTGGCTTGAAGGACCTGAGCCCAGCGTAAGCCCGCTCTCAAAGCGAAATTCGTACACATGGCGGCCCGAATTCCTAGCGCTGAAACCTCAAAAATCTTCTTGAGCTGTACTTCCAGCTTCCTGTCCTGAAGGTCCCGAAGGGCTGTAGCACCCGTAACCGGGATAGTAGATCTTTTCGTTACCGCCGAAACCGCCGAATCCACCTTGGGAAACTTGAGAAGGTCCAGCGCATCCTCCGGAAGCGGGTAAAGTTTGTCCATGGCCTTGCTGACCTTCAACCCTAACTCCGGGGTGTCCCATTCCCGGAACATGATGTCTGTTGAGGAAAAATGGAACGGAAAAGCAACTGCTGGACCCGTGAGGCCTAACAGGACCGGATCCATGTTCGCTTCCTGACGAACCACCGCCGGAGGGGGGTTTATTCCCAGTTCCTGGATAATCGCTGGAATTAGAGGTGGCAATTCATCCCTACGGAAGAGCCTGACCACTTTGGGATCGTCTCCTTCCACAGCCTGTGAGCCTTTGGCTACGCCGGACGTAGCGGAGCCGTCCGCCCCTACATCGTCGGGCCCCTTCTGGATCTCTTCAGGGGAATCAGCGTCCTCCTCGGGGGAGGAATCGGTGTCGGCCTCCTGTGGGACGCCACGTGGAGGCCGCTTCCCCCGCGAGGTGCCCTGGGGCCCCTCCGCGACCCCCGAAGGCTTCCGGGACCTCTTCAGCGGTGGAGCTCTGCGAGTCTCACTCCGGCCGCGCTTGCTTTTTTTGTATTTTAGGACCTTGCGCAACAAAAGCGCAAGGTCCTCCGAAAAAGAGCCCGAATCCGATGAAAAATCATCGGGACTCCCCGGGGACCCTGTGTCCCCCGAGGGACCCCTTCCGACCGCGATTCGCTGCGGGGAAAGCGCGGGAGGCAAGGCCGAAGGCCCTTCCGATTCCCGCGCCATTTCGCGGCCCGTGGCCAAAATGGCCGCCACTCCCGCGCTGATCGGGAAAAGCTCTTGGGGCTTTTCTACGGCGCCCCCCCCGCGCGGAGGCGATCGCGCGGGCCGAGAACGAGCCCCCCGAGGCGCCCCCGACGACCCCCTCTCCGCCCGGGATGCAGGCCGCGCAGAGACTTTCGCGCGAAAGACGCGCGCGCGCCGAGCCACAGGCCCGGCAGACCGAGCCGCGAGGCATGCCGGCGAAGAGGCGCGAAGACGGAGCAGCAGGAGCGACGAAAACTGAAGAAAAAAATTCGAACGGCCTCCCCCCGTCGGCGGCGCCCCCCCCTGCGAGCGGCGCTGCGAAGCAAGAGAGAGCCGGCAGAAAATAAAACGAAACCTTTTTTTTTTTTTTTTTTTTAACAAAAAAACCTGTCGCTGTCCACGGTCCTGGAGCCCTAATCCAGCAGGGGTGAGTGAACCGGGCTCCCCGGTGTCACCCCTGACGCTGCTACTAGGCCAGCTGGGTCCTCGACCCTAGCAGCGGCCTCAACCAGGGGGGGGTGGTCCCCTCAGAACCTCACAACCCCCCTGGGAGGCAGGGCGAAAGGGACCTAAGGGACAATTTGGAAAATTACCCAAACAGAAAAACAACGTAGCCTAACTGGCCTAAAGGAATCAAAAAGAACCGACCCTGACGGAGTACCAGAACCAGGGCAGGCAGGGCTGTGACCGGACCTGCACCATCTACTGGAGACAGAGTAAGACTGAGGGGCTGTGACTGGCACAGGGGCATATATGGCTCCGCCCACAAGTTTTAGTCTGTCTCCATCTACTGGTGCGGAGTCACAACCCAGGTGTCCTGGACTGATCCTGGTACGTACAGGGAATGTAAATCTGTTATTTACTCTCAGATAATAGAAGGAACAGGAGGCACTCCATGAAGTTAGCAAGTAGCTCATTTAAAATAAATCGAAGAAAATTCTCTCTCACTCAGCACATAGTTTAACTCTGGAATTCACTGCCAGGAGGAGATGTGGTTTCAGCAGTTAGTGTTACTGGGTTTAAACAGGATGCTGGGCTTGATGGACCCAGTATGGTATTTATGCTCTTATGTTATATCCTGAAAACCTGACCTGTTTATGGCACTCGAGGACTGGAGTTTGCCATCACTGCCCTAGAGTATTCTGAAGGAGTACAGCGGAGTAAGCAATGAGGGATTCAAAAGGAGAGAGAGTTTCTTCTCTCCCCTGCGTAATAGCTGCAGGAAGGTCATAAACAGTGTTGGGTCTGTGTTATGTCCTGAGAATAGCCACTTGCCAAAAAGAAGGGGCTTATAAGCTGTTTTTCCTCTATTTTGGCAAAAGCCAAAGGGAAGAAATTGCTAAAAAAAAAAAAAAACTGTCTATCCCTTGGCTGTACATCTTAAGTCACCATGTAAGAGTTTCCCCATTTCATTTTTTGGGATGATAGCTCTTCCCTTTAGAATTTTTGTCTAGTGTAGGAAGATGGTTTGACCCATTTGCTAAAGCACCCCCATAGGAAGTTGACATAATTGATTGTTCTTACAATGAGCAGAGATACTTTGCTGCCAACACTAATTTCCAGAGCACTCAATCAGGCAAGAAAGTTTCCTATTTTCCCTGCAGAACAGCTTCAAGAGAGATTAAGGTAGTGTTGAACCTGTGGTGCATTTTGAGAGTAGCCACTTGCTTTAAGTAGTGCACAAGGTCTCCCTGTTTTTTTATATATACAACAGCTGAAGAGAACAAATTACTTCAACTGTCTGTCCTTTGGTTTTGTTTAAATCCTAAATCTAGGATTAGTGAAGATGTTATTTTTCTATGTCTTGGTGATAGCTTTTGCCCTTAGGAACTGTTCCCTGCAAGAACAGAATACTGTTTTAGAGTTCAAGGAAGCTTTGTGTTCATGTGAGTTGCTAGTCGTCCACTAGAAGAAACCAGTCAGTAGCCCACTGAAAGTTGCTGAACAAAAAGGAGCTCTCATCCTGATTTCTTTAGACACACTAAGTGCCATCTAGGCACTGTTACAGAGAGGAAGGAAAGCATGCCCAATCAGTATAGCACAAGAGGAAGGAAAGATTTTTATCCAACATGCAGGCCGATTCAATGAACTCCACGAGAGAGCCGGCGCTCTGAGGCTAGCGCCCGCTCTCCCGACACGCGCCCAGGCACCTCACCTGGGCACACGATTCTTTATTTAAATTAGGGCCCGTGCTAATAAGGAGGCGCTAAGGACACTAGCGCGTCCCTAGCACCTCCTTATTAGTGGAAGCGGCGGCTGTCAGCGGGTCTGACAACCGGCAGTTGTCAAACCCGCTGACAGCCACGGGTTCTGAAAACGGACGCCAGCAAAATTGAGCGTCCGTTTTCCAACCCACGGGCTGGCGGACAGCTTTTTTTTTTTTTTTTGGACTTTCGACTTAATCGCCATGATATTAAGTTGGGGGGTGTAAAGAAAAGCAGTGTTTTTTTGCTTTTCTGTACACCTTTCCTGGTGTTGTCCCTGATTAACGCACGCCTGCCTTTGGGCAGGCGTTAATTTCTGAGTGTAAAATGTGCTCAGCCGCACATTTTACTTTCAATATCCCACAGGTATAACCAATAGGCTCATCAACATGCATTCACATGAGATGAGCGCTATTAGTTTTTGGGGGGGGGGCGTGCTTTTTCCAATTTTTCACCAATTGGAGATCCGGCCAAGTGAAAATATCTTCACCTGGCCGAATCTCCAATTGGTGCACGGACTTTTCTCGGAACTTTACCAGCAAAAATTGCACTGGAAAGCTCACAACAAAAGATAAGTGGACTATAGGATAGCCTCAGATAAGGGGCATCTCATAAATTATCTCCAATGTTACCAATGATTAGAAAAGATTTCTGCAGCTGAAAGCTCTTTATTAAGCCTGTAGTCTGTTTCCCCCAAGGCACGGCATATGAGGTCACAGAGAAACATCATAGATTTTTTACCCACTATATATATTGTGTATGTTCAACATTATCCTGATTATTACGGATTCTTTTTCATTGGCCGTAATGGTGGAGGCAGACTTGGACATTGTTGCTGTCACGGAGACATGGTTCACGGATTGTTATGACTGGGATATGGTCACACACACTATAACATGCTTGTTAAGAAATGACAGAAAGGACAAAAAAAGGGGGAGAAACAGCATGTTATGTCAAAAATAATATCCAAGCAACTGAACTGCAAGGAAAGTGGGGTAGAGAAGAGGCATTATGGGCCGTCCTAAAAAAAGATGACGGTACATCCATTTATACTGTAGTGGTGTACAGGCCTCAGACTCAAACAAAGAACTAGACAAAGATCTGATCAAAGACATTATAAAGGTGGGAAAGAAGGGAGAAGTGTTGATTGTTGGTGACTTTAATCTGCCGGACGTGGACTGGAGAATCCCTTCTGCAGAATATAACAGAAGTAGAGAGATAGTGGATGCACTGCAAGGGGCTCTGTTCAAACAAATGGTAATGGAATCCACAAGGGAGGGAGTTATACTTAACCTAGTGCTCACTAATGGGGCTAATGTCTCTAATGTCCGGGTGGGTGCCCATCTCAGCACCAGTAATCAAACAGCAGGGTTTGATATTGCAAATAGGATCTGAAGAAGTGTCAAATACCTGAGTTTTGAACTTCAAAAAAAACAGACTTTGTAGAAATGGTGAAATATCTGGAAGCAGAACTTGAAGACTGGGAGAAAACAGAGAGGTCAAACAATAGTGGGCCAAACTAAAAGGAGCAATTACAAAAGCAACAAATCTGTATCGGGCCGATACAGTAAAAATCGCGGGCCCGTGGTAAAAAGAGGCGCTAGGGACACTAGTGCGTCCCTAGCACCTCTTTTTGGACAGGAGTGGCGGCTGTCAGCGAGTTTGACAGCCGATGCTAGTTCTCAAGCCCACCGACAGCCACGGGTTCGGAAACCAGACGCCAGCAAAATTGAGCATCCGGTTTTCAAGCCATGATATTAAGTCGGAGGGTGCACAGAAAAGCAGTTTTTACTGCTTTTCTGTGCACTTCCCTGGCGCCAACAGAAATTAACGCCTACCTTTCTTAATTTCTTAAAGTAAAATGTGCGGCTTGGCGGCACATTTTACTTACTGTATCGCGCGGAAATGACTAAAAGGGACAGCAACATGCATTTGCATGTTGCGAGCACTATTAGTCTCGGGGGGGGGGGGTTGGACGCGCATTCAACGCGCTATTACCCCTTACTGATTAAGAGGTAAAGCTAGCGCGTCGAAAATGCACGTCCAAATGCCAGTTAACAGTGTACTGTATCGGCCTGTATGTTAGAAAAGTAAACAAAAGTAAGAGAAATAAGAATCCAATCTGGTTCAGAAAGGAGGTGGTTGATGTAATAAAAGCAAAAAAAAAAAAAAAAACAGCTTTTAAGAAATATAAAAAATCCCAAAAAGTGGAACACAGGGAGGATTCTCTGGCGAAACTGAGGGAGATGAAAAAAGGAATCAAGAAATCAAAACGTCAGGCAAAGGAAAGGACTGCCAAGGAGATAAAGCGAGGTGACAAAACATTTTTCAGATATATCAGAGAAAGGTATATAGTGGTATAGTGAAATTGAAAGGGGATAAGAATCAATAGGTGGAGAGAGATGATGAATTAGCAGAAATATTAAACAAATACTTCAGTTCAATAGTCAAAGACGACCCTGGAGAAGGACCATCACTTGTTATCAAGACTGTAGAAGGGGGTGGAGTCGATGAAACTCCATTTTCGGAAGATAATGTATTGAAAGAGCTAAGAAAAAACTTAAAGTGGACAAAGCCATGGAGCCTGATGAGGTTCACCCCAGAATACTGAAGGAACTCAGATGTGCTGGCAGGTCCACTGTATGACCTGTTCAATAGACCTTTGGAAAAGGGTGTAATGCCTAGTGACTGGAGAAGAGCGGTGGTGGTCCCTCTTCACAAGAGTGGGAGCAGAGAAGAGGCTGGAAACTACAGGCCAGTTAGCATCACCTCGGTGGTGAGAAAATTAATGGAGACTCTGCTGAAGGAAAGGATAGTGAACTATCTACAATCTGGTGGGTTGCTCGATCAGAAGCAGCATGGATTCACCAGGGGAAGGTCCTGTCAGATGAATCTAATTGATTTCTTTGATTGGATGACTAGAGAACTGGATCAGGGAAGAGTGCTGAATGTAATTTACTTGGATTTTAGTAAAGCTTTTTATACGGTCCCACACAGAAAACTCATCAACAAAATGAGAAGCTTGGGAGTCAGCTCCAAGGTGTTGGCATAGATTACAAACTGGTTAACGGATAGAAGACAACAGATGATGGTAAACAACCTACTCTGAAGAGAAAATGGTGTTAAGTGAAGGGCCACAGGGATCAGGGTTGGGATCGGTTCTGTTCAACATCTTCATAGCGACATTGTGGAAGGGATAGAAGGTAAAGTTTGTCTATTTGCGGATGATACTAAGATCTGCAACAGAGTGGACACGCCGGAAGGAGTACAGAGAATGAGACAGGATTTAAGGAAGCTGGAAGAGTGGTTAAAGATATGGCAGCTGGGATTCAATGCCAAGAAATGCAGAGTCATGCATCTGGGATATGGTAAAGCGTTGGGGGGTGAAGGGCTGATGTGCACGGAGCAGGAGAGACACCTTGGGATGACAGTGTCTAAGGACCTGAAGACAAAGCAGTGTGACACAGCAATAGCCAAAGCCAGAAGAATCCTAGGCTGCAAAGAGAGGGGATATCTAATAAGAAAAGGGAAGTGATAATCCCCTTGTACAGGTCCTTGTTCAGTTCCGGAGACCGTATCTCAAAGGAGACAGAGACAGGATGGATGTGGTCCAGAGAAGGGCAACCAAAATGGTGGGTGGTCTCCATCGAATGACTTATGAGGAGAGGCTGAAGAACTTGAATATGTATACCTTGGAGGAGAGGAGGAACAGAGGTGATATGATACAGACCTTCAGATACTTAAAGGTTTTAATGATCCATGGTCATCAACAAACCTTTTCCATCGGAAACAATTTAGTAGAACTAGGGATCACGATTTGAAACTCCAGGAAGGTCTTAGAACCAATGTCAGGAAATATTTCTTCACTGAGAGGGTAATGGATACTTAGAATGCCCTTCCAGAGGAAGTGCTGAAGACTAGAACTGTGAATGATTTCAAAGGGGCAAGGGATAAACACTATGGATCCCTAAAATGCTAGAGGATGGAAACAAATAAAAACGCTTAACCAGCACAGAGCAGCAGTGACCGACTGCCTTGGGAAGCTTGCTGGGCAGACTAGATGGACCATTTTGGTTTTTTTCTGCCGTCATTACTATATTATGTTACTATGTTTGCCATTTGTTGCCTCAGGGGATAGGGAAATACTTACAGTACCTGAACGTAATTTGCTTTGAAGTGCTGAAAAGCGGAATATAAAATAAATAAAGCTTTCCCTCGTTCGGAACGGAGTCGATAATAAAACAAAAGTATCAGATCTCAACCCACAGCATGTCCCTCGATGTTGTAAGGACACAGGAATAGCGCTAAAAAAAGTAAATAAGATCATAAGGAAGCACATCGGGAACTATTATTCACCATGGACCAGATACATAATTTTTCCTATAGGCATAAAATGCGAAAACCCTTTAGTATATCCGGCTACTGCTCCCAATTCCACAAAACCAAAATTACTAAACGAGTAATCTCAGCTGCCTTACAGCCCTTCCCCCCCTCCGGCCAGCAGCTGTCTCCTAACACCATGCGCGCAGGGCAGGAACAGCCGATGAAAAGCACTCAATTATCCCCCAACAGCATGAAAGAGAGGACCCTTCTTCACCCAGAGCCTCTCCCCCACCCCGAGAACGTAACCATAAGCACACAACATACCATAAGCCGGCATCAATGCGCAACTTGCTCCCAACTACCGCGGCCGTCGCTTTTCAAATTCGGCCAATCCCGTCTGGTATAGAGCACAGCACCATGGGAGAACGAAGAGTCTGCTGGGAACGTTGGGAGGAGTGCGCGCTCAGGGGCGGGGCCTAATGAGTCAAGGGGCGGAGAGAAAGAAGAGACGCGAGAGCTGTAAGAGGGGGGCCGTTTCTACTGGGAGGTGGAAGAAAGAAAAAACAAGGGGGAGACGCAGCAGGCGGGTGGAACAAGCAGGATGTGGGGCTGCGGGATCGCTGTTCGCGTCGCTGCTTTTATCGGCTTGTACCATGACCAGTCTCGATTCTTTCACATTATAACACTGATAAGGGTTTTAAAACACTTTGTAAATGTAAATTTCCGTTTCCCTTTTAGAGCTAAAGGTGACCAGTCCTAGAAGAAGTTTACATACAATTGACGTGTTAGCAACGAAAAGAGTAAATTACACCAGTTTATTCCTGTTTTTGTAAAAAAATAAATAAATTATATTCTATGACGACAAAAAATGAAGGAAATAAAGTTTTTTGTGAATTTTCCAACAAAGGCTAAAAGCCATGGGGGGAGGAGGTCCATTTTTGCTGCAAGTAGTTGCTCATTTCTAGCTTGATGCTAGAAAACTAGAGTGGTTAAAAAACAAAACACAAGACCAGTATTACTAATAGAAATGTCAATACTAGGTGACTTCTGCACTATAATGTATAGAGAGTAAATCAAGCACCAAGAGCAGGGTGGGTGTTTCGATTAGAAAAATTAGGTGATCACCTAGAGCAGAGCTTTCCAAAGTGTGTGTCGCGACACTTTAGTGTGTCGCCTGCAGTGTGCCGCGCAAGCCCAGTGCACGTGAGGGGGCGGAGCAAGTGGTATACCTAGGGGAGATCAGGGGGAGCCAATGCGGCCGCCTACTGGCGGCTAAGCAGTGAACTAATGCTGTGCTGTTGCCGGACATACACAGCAGGAAGATCGGCAGGACCGTGGTGGAGCTCATGTCACTACAGCCCGAAGAAAAAGGTCACGTCCAAACTTGCAGGTGCTCCTCCTCCTTCCTGCCCATGCGGCCCCAGAAGAAACGTTGCCGGAGCCGCGCGGGCAGGAAGCAGGGGGAGCATCAGTCGCGTGCAGAAGAGGAGCAGCATTTATAGTCATCCGCGAATCTCAAATCGCAGTGTGCTGAGAAGAGGAAGAGGCCTGATAGCAGGGCCACCGCCGTGGATCCCACATTGCGGGCACCCCGAGAAGATCAGGGCCGCTGTAGAGCCCATCCTCCGGTGACCCGTGACGAGGAGGCCCAGAGGCAAGAGAGAGGCTGAGGGCCTGTAGAGTGTGAGTGTGTGTGTGTGTGTGTATGAGATGAGTTGAGAGATTGTGTGTGTGTGAGAGTGAGTTGAGAGACTGTGTGTGGGAGTGAAGACCTGAATGTTTGCAGAGACAGCATGTGAGAGCCTCTGTGTGTGTGAGAGAGACAGCATGTGACAGTGGGAGCCTGTGCTTGAGCAAGACAGCATGTGGGAGTGAGAGAGAGCCCGTATCTGTGAGTCAGACAGCATGTGCCAGTGAGAGACTGTGAGGCAGATTTTATAAATCTGCGCACATGCGTACTTTTGTTCGCACAGCAGGCGCGAACAAGAGTACGCGGGATTTTAATAGATACGCACGTAGCCGCGCGTATCCATTAAAATCCGGGGTCGGCAGCCTGCGTGCGCCAAGCCGCACAGCCTGTCTCCATTCCCTCCGAGGCCGCTCCGAAATCGGAGCGGCCTCGGAGGGAACTTTCCTTCCACCACCACCCCCCCCCGCACCTTCCCATCCCTTCCCCTACCTAACCCATCCCCCCCCCGGCCCTATCTAAACCCCCCCCCCACCTTTGTCGGCAAAGTTACGCCTGCTTCCAGCAGGCGTAACTTTGCGCGCGCCGGCTGGCTGCCCCGCTCCATGTTCCGGTCCCGGAGGCTGCTCCGGAGGCCGCAGCCACGCCCCCGGAACACCCCCGGGCCGAAACCACGCCCGCGGTGCCGCCCCCAAAACGCCGCAACACGCCCCCGAAACGTCGCATCACTTCCGGCATGCCCCCCTACACGCCTTTCTATGCAAGCCCCGGGACTTACACGCGTCCCGGGGCTTGCGCGTGCCGCCGAGCCTATGCAAAATAGGCACGGCGCGCGCAGGGGGGGTTTGGGGTAGGTTTTTGGGGGGTACGCGCATATCCTACGCGCGTACCCCTTTGAAAATCTACCCCTGTGTGTATGAATGATTGTATGAGAGAGAGCATGTGACAGTGAGAGCCTGTGCTTAAGCAGGACAGCATGTGGGAGTGAGAGTCTGGGGAGTGGGAGAGAGTCTGGTTGTGTGAGAGTCAGACAGAATGCGCAAGAGAGAGACTGTGTGTATGAATGACTGTATGAGAGAGCATGTGAGAGTGAGAGCCTGTATGTGTGAGAGAGAGAGAGAAAGCATGTGAGAATGAGAACCTGACTGTGTGTTTGAGTGAAGAAGATAGATGGAGAGAAAAGAAATAGAAAAAAGGACAATATAAAAGGAATTGGCAAAAAAATAAAAAAGGGAAGGTGGAACAAAAATGCCTGTGACCAAGCGATTAGAAAACTAAGATCAGACAGCAAAGGTAAAAAAAAAAATTTACTTTTTACTGATTGGCACATGTAATCTTTGGTAATGTGCAAGAGTAGCACTTTCTCTATGCGGATCTCACAATGTACGAGATCAGCATGGAGGAAGTGGAAACCCATGGGGCCCACACAGAGGAGGCAGCAGAATGGGCTTCAGTGCCAGTTGCAGCAATCAGCGCCTCCCCAATAGCCATGCAGCAGCAGTGACAGTGGCAGCAGAGGAATGAGAGAGGCTCCAAGGTTGCTGGCAAAAGAAAAAGAGGGGGTCTGCCTGGGGGTGTATGTGTGTGTGAATGCATGGGTGCCTGCCTGAGGGTGTGTCTGTGTATGAGAATGAATGGGTGTCTTCCTGGGGTTTGTATGTGTGAGAATAGGTGCCTGCCTGTGTGTGATGTATGTGTGTGTGAGAATGAATTGGTGCCTGCCTGGGGGTCTGTGTGTGTGAGAATGAATGTGTGCATGCCTGAGGGATGGTGAGGGAGTGGTGTGAAAATGAATGGAAGCCTGCCTGGGGGTCAGTGTGTGTGAGTGTATTTGTGTGAGATGATTGGGAGCTTGCCTGGGTGTGTGTGTATGTGAGGGAGCCAGTGAGAGTGAGAGCATGAGTGTGTATGAGAAAATCCAGGGGAGTAAGAGATTGTGTGTGGGGGGGGGGTGTGGAGAGGGAGAGAGTGTCTTAGAGCCTGAGAGTGTGTCAGTGTCTGTGAGAGCGAGAGGTTATGGTGGGTATAAGAGCATGAATGTGTATGTATGTGACAGTGTATGTGTGAGAGAGAATGGACATGTGAGTATGTGTGTGAGAGAGAGGATAACCTCCTAATCCTCCACAATATCAGGGTGACTGGAAATCAAGAGCTCCCACGATTGGACAGCAAGGGCTTTTTAAAATCCTTATTAGTTTTAATTATTGGGTGTTATTTGATATATGTGCTGTACTGAATATTTTATTGGTGTTTGGGAAATTGTAAAAAATGTATATGATTTTAATTAATAGAAATTCTATTTATTAGTAGTTTTAAAATATTCTTTTATTAGTATGGTTTTAAAATTATAACTGATGCTTTATGTTTCTTGATTGTATTTGTTTTATGAGGAATGGTGGTTCTGTTTTTCCATTGTTAATACACAGAGTCTGGCTTATTGGGGTTTCCATTTCAGTTTTTTCCTAATTTGTGCTCCTTTATTTTGTATTCTGTATTTGGTGAGGATCTGCCTCGGCTCTGTGTGTGACCATGATGAGAGATTATGCTAGCATATTGTTGCGTTCGTGCCTCTTCTCGCCCTCGCTCCACCCTCTCTACCTTGGAAGCGACTCCCTTCGGCTCTGATGGACAGATGCAGCCGAGGCTTCTCCCTGCCTCTTGGTCCCGGTGTCCCCAGGCTGGCTTGACGCTACGGATTCGCCATGTTCCTGATGACGTAAGGGCGTGCGCGCGCTCCAGACTTTGTACCAGCAAGGGCGCGAACCTCGGGGGCGTCCCCCCGTAGTGACATCATCCATTTTCACTTTAAAAGGTCTTTGTTTGCTAACCTCTAACGAGTTAGCAAGGAACTCCAACAGGACTTGCTTCGGCAGTCCACGATACTTGCAACAACGATCCGAGTCAGCGAGTGGAATCCTTCTCCACTGCTCGGCCTTTTCAAACTTACCAGGAGTACCCACTCCACAGGGGCTCCACTCTCTCTTCTTGATTTCAGATTGCCAAGACGGGATCCGGTACTCGCTCCTCGAGGGCCTACATTCCTATAGCTCTGAAGACTCCCTTCCGTCCAAGACATTATCGCAGGTACGGAGATCATGAGTTATATTGGCAAGATTGCAGATAGAAACCGGTACTCGCTCCACGAGGGCCCATGTTCCTAGAATCCTTTACAGACTCTTTTCTACTCTAGAAGCCATTTCATATACAGCTATTGTGAGTTCTTATTACAGACTGATTATAGGAATCAGTGCTCGCCTACGGCTCCTGTTCCTGAATATACTGAAGACTCTCTGTGGCATAAAGACCATTGCAGACATCTACTATTGTGAGTATACCATTTTGTATCCTGTCTACTCACTACTTCTAGTCTCTCTCTACAGCTTAGCAACCCAGAGATTATATTCCAGTATCAGAAGGACTTCAGCCTTGCTGAACACATCGACTCACTACTGCCACCAATGGTGGTCCAGCTTCCAGCCTAATAAAGAACTATTTGTGTTTATTTCATATTCTAGCCTAGCCTTCCCTCTGGAGCAATAGATCATGACAGATTGCTACTCCTCCCCCCTTTCAGGAGAAAGGCAGAACAGATTGCTAAACTCCGCCCTCCTGGTGGGGTGAGCGATAACAGATTGCTAACTCCTCCCCTCTGGAGGGCGAGAGCCTAACACATATAGTGTCTGTATAGGGATCTATAGCAATCTACAGCTGGGAGGATCCAAGATGGCCGCGTAGAGCAAAACGCTTGTTACGACTGTCGCTGCCCGACGTCTCCACTCCACCCTCCTTACCTCTCTGGCGACTCCTCCTGTGGTTGACGGACGTTTGGCTGTGTCTGCCTGCCGTCCTCTCTGGCGTCCCCGGACTGGGGTGGGCACTGCCTCCCGCCATGCTGTTCAGCTGCCTTAGGGCGCGCGCGCCTCGCGGCCCTGCTTCAAGTACCTTCAGTGGCGCGAACCTCAGGGGCGTACCCCTGTGATGACGTCATGCATCCAGGATACTTAAGGCCTATGCAATTGCTAGCTAATCGAGTTAGCAAAGGCTTCCGACAGGTTTCCGAACCAGGTTTCCGTACCAGGATTCAAACGGATGGGATTCACTCTCCGAACCTTTCAACTCTGCCTCCTTCGAACCTACTCTATTTGGGGTACCCACTCCTCGGGGACCTCTCTCTCTTTCTTATCTTCCAGGTCGCAGCCTGGAACTGGTACTCGCTCCTCAAGGGCCCATGTTCCTGGACTCGCTACTTGGACTCCACTTCTGCCAGGAAGACACCGCTGCCTACAACATCTGTGAGTTACCATCTCAATCTCTCAGAGCTATTCCCTGGAACCAGGTACTCGCTCCTCGAGGGCCTGCCTTTATTCCAGCTCCTGTGCTCCATGCTGAGAGACTGCTGCGTGAGTACATTACCAACGAGGCTGCCAGATGAGAATTAGCATCCTAGAACACTGTATGTAAGAGCATCAGAAGATCTGCTACTTTGGCCAGCATTGAACTTGCCTAGTTCTTCTCAAGGAACTTCATCCAGGTACAGAGGCCCACACCCTGCTTCCTAGTGACAGAGACAGTGTTTGGAACTTCTCGCACAGCTAAAGGGACAAGAATCTACAAAGTGGCGAGACTGAATGGATTCAATTTCTGGGTTTTGTCTAAGGGCTAGTAAGTTAGAACTGTTTATGATTTATAAGCAAATTCCAGCTAAATTGATGTGCTATGCTACTTCTGATTTATTCATACCTTACTCCTGGGAGAATTCTGTGCAAAAAAACTTAAAATTCTGCAAAAAAAGGAGACTGGTGAAGTGCAGAGTTTGTTTTCCTACCTCGGGCCACGAGAAGAAGGTATTTCCTTTAAAGAGACTGTGTCAGAGAAAGAGACCGGACAGGAAGCCGGGGGGAGGCGCTGGAAGATCAAATATAAATGCGCCCCCCCGCGTTCCCTCCCTGAGACTGGTGAAGTGAGGAGTTTGTTTTCCTACATCGGGCCACGAGAAGAATGTATTTCCTTTAAAGAGACTGTGTCAGAGAAGGAGACCGGACCAGAAGCCGGGGGGGGGGGGGGGGGAGGCGCCAGAAGATCAAATATAAACATGCTCCCCGCAGTCCCTCCCTGAGACTGGTGAAGTGAGGAGTTTGTTTTCCTACCTCAGGCCACGAGAAGAAGGTATTTCCTTTAAAGAGACTGTGTCAGAGAAGGAGACCGGAAGCCGGGGGGAGGCGCTGGAAGATCAAATATAAACATGCCCCCTGCGATGCGACGCCGGCACATCGCCGAAGCCGCCTGCGCCCAAGGGGCACATGCGACTTTGTTCGACTTGGTTCGAATTGTTTGAATTGTTTGGAATAAATATTTTCTCTATTTTCCTTCCTCTTCACTCACGTTGAAATTGAGTTTTACAAGCGACAAAGAGTTCAGGATCAATACTGGAAGAAGTATGCCACCAAAAAGGAAAGGGAAGATAAGGGTATTTTCCTCAGTACCCACAGTTTCTTCTCTGACTCAACTGGAAATAAATAGATTCCTGACACAGCTGGAAAGTCAGGAAGCTAAGGAATCTGTTGGAACGACACAAGGTGGAGAAGTATCTGTCTCCCATGATGAAGCATCCTTGAGCCCGGATAGCAGACTTCCACCAGCCCAATGTAGTATGGAGAATGGAGAAGCTCAGACGTCAACCACGGAGACGGGAGTTGCATCTGAGCAAGAGGGCCCAGGATCCCAGAATTTGGAGGATCAACGTAAAAATCTAATTAGGCTGGAGAAAGTAAAATTAGAGACAATATGGGAAGCTGTTTCGGGTTTAAGTTTAGCAGTGTCTAGACTTGAACAAAAGATGGACACAGTAACATTAGATTTTCAGACAAAATTAGTTGCAGTTCAATCTCAAAGTAATTTGTTGTCTCAGAAGGTTAAAGTAAACGAGGAAAATATTCATTCATTACAAAAAGTTAATGTATGTGTGATTAAAGACCAAATAGCTAGTTCACGTAGGTTGGAAGTTCTAGAAAATCATATACGTCATCTAAATATTAGGATAACAAATTTTCCACAAATATTGGGGGAACTTCCTTATATTTCCTTAAAGAGATATTTCAGAGAAACATTATTATATGAAAAAGAAGAAATTCCCTCAATAAATACTTATTTTCTAATTAAAAAATCCCCAGTTCCCACAAATCTAACTGATTTTCTGGAGGATTCCAACCAAGAGGTTATCCATAGAAATACCTTGGTTGTATTCTTTATAACGTCTCAGGATATTAACAAAGTAATGAAGCGATATTTTTAGAAGTTTCCTACTAATTTTTATGGACAAGTGGTTAAAATCTATCCTGATTTAGCTTTGGTCACAAGAACAAAACGTAGAGAATTTTTAGCGTTAAGATCTCAAGTTACCTCCTTAGGTTATACATTTTTTCTACGCTTTCCCTGTAAGTGTGAACTTAAAAAGGGGGAACACACATATTTTTCATCAGATAGAGCAAATGCAGTAATTTATCACTGCATAGCAGCCTACGGTTTCTTCACCTTTGCCTGATAATGGAATGTCTCCCATAATTATAGAACCATCTACTAGTGTTATTCCTCTAAGTGAATAGACTACCAAGGCATATACGTAGTAAGTACCAGCTGATGTTCTATGTTAAGCTTTCTCATTGGATTATTTCCTAATATTATCTCCACGTTTCAATATTAGAGTACTCAATTCTAAGTCTCATTTTTCTTCTTTAGTACAGAAATTAATCACACCTATGAACGTGTTAATATATAAGATTGGATGATGTTTGAAATAGAGATTATTCCTTATGAATAATTGTTAAATTGATAAATAGTTAATATTCCATCTTATGAATATTACATGTTACTGTAAAGGGTTTTTCATGATGTGATTATAACATTTCATTTGTTCATTTAACTGTATATGTGAATGAAAAATTTATAAATAAAGAATTTAAAAAAAAAAAGAAATTCTGCAAAATTTTGCAAACTTTATATTGGTCAAAATAACCACAATTTACATGACAGTTTTTTAAATAATTACATTTTAAATTAATACAGAAAAAAGTTATTACTGTACGTCTGACAGCTAGCCGTATAGAATTTAAGAAATTGTTAAAAACTCATCTCTTCACTCATGCATACAATATATATTAAGTTTATTACATTACATTATCTTTATAATTTATTGTTAATTGATTATTTTATGAATTTTAATGTGTTTGTATATGATTTTATGATCTGTTTGTTAATGTGTAATATTGCTTGTGTATGTACAAATATGTAAACTGCCTAGACGGATAGTCCCCTACCCATTGTGCGGTATATAAGAATCTTAAATAAATAAATAAATAAATAAATAAATAAATAAATAAAGATGCAGAATTTTAAATATTTTGAGCAGAATTTCCCTAGAAATTCACTGCAAGAGTGTCCCTTCTACTCGCTCTCCCTACTCTCCTGGCCACTTTGCCCTCTCAGGCCCTAACGCCTCCACCTGCCAGTATCTCTCCCATTATCTTCTAGGCTCAACTCCTTCCACTCTATCGCCACTCCCAGAGTTTGACTCTGTTCTCAGTACTGCCCCTCACACAGGCTTCCTATGTCCATCACTCTCTCACACATATGCTCCCTCTCTCTCGAGTGCACATACAAACACCCTCATACAGGCTCCCTCACTCTCTCACACACACACACATCCCCTCATACAGGGTCCCTCTCTCATGCATACACCCTCACACAGGCTATCTGTATCTCTCTCTCTCACACATACACAATCCTTTCACACAGGCTAGCAGCCTCATATACACATGATCCCTTTTTCATACACATCAGCTCCCAATCTCTCACACACATACACACTCCTTCACAATCTCCTCATATAGGGGTCTCCTCTGCCATTTTCTGCACAGAATTTGGCAATTCTAAGGCCTGGATTTATCAAAATGCACTTGTGATAAGTGCCAGAATTGTTGTATTTCTGAGAGAGAGAGAGAGAGAGAGAGAGAGAGAGAGAGAGAGAGAGAGAGAGACTAGCTATAAGGCCCTCATAGTAGTTAGTTATTTATACCTCTATATGAGGCCCACCTAGTTACTCGAGGTGAGGTTTAGGTAGGGGTTAGGGGCCACTTTGACATTTAAAGTGAGACGTACGAACAGAGCAGTGCTCTCTTCTCAAGATTTGCTGACCTTCGGAGTGAGGAAACTCAACCAAAGATGAGATTTATGCAATGTTCTCTCAACCTAGCTTGATGGACTCTCTACCTGGGTAACATCATGCTAGGTTGAAAGAACATTGTACAAATCTCATCTTTGGTTGCGTTTCCTCACTTCGAAAGTCATCAAATCTGCACAAGAGAGCACTGTTCTGTTCATACGTCTCACTTTGTATGTCAAAATGGTCCCTAACCCCTTTACTCCTACCTAAACCTCATCTCGAGTAACTAGGTGGGCCTCATATAGAGGTATAAATACCTAACTACTATGAGGGCCTTATAGCTAGGTTCTCTCCCTGTCTCTCCTCCTCCCTTCCTCCCTCCCCCCCCCCCCCCCCCCCATCAACTTAAAATACTGAAAACACTATTTGCGAAAACATCGCAAAATGCGATATGGCTTTGTGAAGCCAGCCCAAACTCCTCCCCTCTTTCTAATTTGCATCGCACCATGCATTATGGTGTTTTCACATGTGTTAAAAGATGCTTTTCTCATGCAAAAACGCCATATAGCACTTTGATAAATGACCCCCTAAGATTGCTAATTTATTAGTGTTTGTTTTGGTAACCTAATGCCTTGCAAATAAATCTCTATTGTGAGACAAACGAGTGTGAGTTCCTGGGCAGATCAGGTCGTACATAAAGGTAAAATAAGTGTTAATTCCTGTGCATTGCTAGGGAGAAGAGGGCTGTATACAGACTGCAGCTTATGCTTATAAATACATACACTACAATCAAGCAGCTAACCTTCACCACATGGGAGAGTGGTTTATCTGTACTGGTTTTCCTACTTCATTTAAGTTTTACTTTACATGCCAATGCAACCCAACTACCAGCATATTTTCAGGGCCATATTTTGTTGACTCCTCTTAGGGCAAAATGGAACTGAGTCACTTCCCATATGCAGTTGATTTATAGGGTTTCCTCTTTTCTATCTCTCCAGGGTAACAGTACCTTTGAACCTGGAATAGGACCCAGTCGCTTTGATAGTGGTCCAAATGTGTGATTTCAGCATTGACTCATGTGTTATCTGATAGTGGATCTATTTTACCTTTTGAAGACACCCAGAAGAAATATAAGATTCTAAACCAAGAGTTTTTTAGTTATTTTCATTCTCTTTGAATATTACTGATCTTACGGCTCCAAACTGGAATATACTTAGAGTAGTTTGATTTATGTAACTTTTGGCCAGCTACAGGATGGCCCCAATACTGGCCACACTTACCCCTGACACTGACATTGCATGAACGCCACCATCTTGTCTCCTTGGGTCCCCCTAGGCACACACTGAACTACAAAGACCCTGTGGAGGGAAACAGCAGGGGCACTGGCAGATGACGTCAACATGGGCTGGGATTTAAGCTTTCAGCAATACGTCCTCCTATATTGCAATGCACGTTGCTGCTCGTCTCGGTGCCTATGCTGTATCTTGCCTCCTTGTTGTCATGCCTTACCTTATTGTTACCTTCCTGTCTTGCCTTATCCTACCACTCTGTTGCCTTACCTGTCCGCCCCGCCTGTGTCTTGGTCCCTTGTGCTTTGTCTCATCTTGTCTGTCCGTCTCTGCCTGATTCTTGATTCTGACCTCTGCTATGGATACTGACTTCTCTTCTGGACTGCCGCCTGTCCTGACCCCAGCTTGGACCTTGACCCTCCTTCTTGCTGCGTGCCCCAACCTTGGCCTGGACCCAAATTATGATTGCTCACTGCCTGTCCCGACCTTGACCTGGATCCAGATTCCGTTGCTCGCTGCCAGCCATGGCCTTTGCCAAGACTTGACTTCATCAGATCATTTCTTTCGGGACTTTTGCCTAAACCCTGCCAGCCCCTGGAATCCAAGAGCTCAATCTGCGGGAAATGGGGCTGGTATAGGTGAAGCTCCAGCGCCAGTCCTACTAAGAGTGAGTCCACCTGAGGTCAGTGTGGGCCTAGTAGGTTCGTATGCTAGACTGCGCGAACCATGCCACAGCCCGAGGACTCACATCCATGACAATTTAGAAGACACCTGTAGGATTTCCTTGTCTTTTTTCTGTAAATCTCTGGAATTGTTAAATGAGAAATTAAAATCCTTTTGCATTACTAGACAAATGGTCACAAGAATTACACATACAGATGTCTGTTAAGATTAAATGTTTTAGTCAAACGTAAAATAACAATGTTCAAATGTGAGAAACACAATATAGAATATTAAACAAATCTTATTTTTCCCAGAGGCAGGCATACTTGGTCAAAGTAGCTCCATCTGATATATGTTTGAAATATAAATTGGGAGTGGGCAATTTGGGCCATTCCCTTTGGTCATGTATGAAGATACAAGTTTTTTGGAAGCAAGTATTTAATTATGTGGAACAGGTTCTTGGTATAAGGTTAGGCTTCACTATTGAGATGGCTGTGTTTGGAGATTTCTCATCAGTCGGAACTGGTACTGCTTTGCAGAAATTGTGGACTCAGAAGGTTTTCCCTCTTGGCCAAGATCTCTATTTTACATTGCTGGAGACAAAATGATGGTCCATCATTCCTTTTTTGGAGCAACAAGATCCACAATCTTTTGCTTATGGAGTTTCTTTCTGTACACACTGAAAACCAAAAAAGAAAACATTAGACATCTGGATGCCTTATATATCTTCATTGCCACTTAGGGCATGAGGTAGGATAGTAACTTTCAAAGTTGTGAGTGAGCACACATTGACATGTGTGTGTCAGCGCACAACCAGGGACGCAGCTATTTTAAAACGTATGTGCACATTCGAGTATGTACCTATTTTGCAACTGTGTGTGCACAACTGTGCACATCGGGGTATAAGCTGCGCAATCCAGGGAATTTTCTAACAGGCATGAGTCCATGCCATGACCAGTTTCATCAGTTCGTCCATCAGTTTGCCCAGGCTAGAGGTAGGTCCTCCAAACCCCCCTGGTTATTTAGCCTGCACTCCCCCTAGGTACCCTAGACCCTTTATACCCCTCAGAATGGATGGGGTTTTTTATTTATTTATTTATTTATTTAAGTTACACCTCCTGTATAGCAGAAGTAAAGTTATACAACACTGGATCCGGACATGTGCACAGAAGCATATTTGCATGCACAGCTCTTGGCCACACCCTAAAATGCCCACACATGCCCCTTTTTGAATTGGCTTGAGATATTTGTGTATCGGGAGATGTGCACGCATGTAGACGGCTTTTAAAATCTGGCGCACGTACACATATGTTTTTTGTCCTCTTTCTGTGTTCAATATACAGATTTGTACATAAAGTCACTTACAAAAAAAGAAGGAAAGACCTTGACTATAAACTGGTACAATTAGAGAAACAAATGAAGAGAAACAGAAGACTGCTGGCTGGGAATCATTCAGATATAACTAAGGCAAAGTATATTTCTTCCCAGGTGGCTTTGAATGCTCTTATCCAGCAGAGGGCGAAAAAATCCATGTTATATTATAAATCCAGGATATTCAAGGAACAAACCTAGGAAACTACTTGTTTCTCTTGCCAAATCTTGGGAGGGACATATATTTATTGCAGTGATCAAAGACTCAAAAGGGAAGTTGTTGACTTCAACAGAGCCAATGCTAAAGTTTTTGTAAGGGTTTATAAAATATTGTATTTTTCAGAGAAGAGCAATTGCACACTCAGAGATAAATATTTGTCTTACTTGGAACTTCTTCAACTTAGCATACTACAGCTTGAGAAACGTAATGCACCCGTTATGCCACATGAAATTAATGTAGGTGTTCAGCAAGCTAAATTAGAAAAGGCCCAGGCCCAGAATAATTTAGGGTGGAATTTTTTTAAATCTTATAAGACTGTATCTTGATCCCTATAGGGATGATATTTGAAGAAATTAGTAGCAAATGAGCATTTCGCTATGTTAATTATACGGCTTTGAGTACAATTATTCCCAAGGGAGGCAGGAATCCATTGAAACCGGAATCTTATAGGCCAATTTCACTTCTAAATTTCGACTTCAAATTATTGGCAAAGATTATGGCAGACAGATCAGCTGTAGCTCTTTCTGATTTGATTATAGACTATCAAGTATGTTTTGTTTATCAAGGACATCCTGTGATCAATTAGAGAAGACTTTTGGCTTCTATGGAAAAAGCTGCTCTTTTGAATTTCCAGTTGTTTCTAGTTAGCACAGAAAAGGCTTTTCACCAATTACATTAGAAAGTATTTATTTTTTATGTTAGAAAAGTTTTGTTTATATAGGAGCTTTGTGAACATTGTACACATGTTAAATTCTGACCCTAAAGCTGTGGTTCTGTCAATGGTAATGGGCCTGATGAATTTAGTCTTTGTAGGGGAATTCTGTCCCCATTGTTATTTTTCTTGTCATTTGAACCCCTTTTGAGAAAAATTCAAGGGAATCGATGTACAGAAGGAATTAGGTTTGGGACTCAGGAGTTTAAACTCTCAGATTTTTCCAGTGATATTTTGGCACATTTGGCTAATCCTGTGAATTCCCTATCTATCTTGATGCAAGAGTTTTCCTTTTTGGCACTTTTTCAGGTTTAAAACTTAATTTTGCTAAGTCTGAAGTCCTGGAAAGAGATAAAACCACAAAGAGATCATGGGGGAATGATTTCTTTTGAAATGGGCCACAGATTTTCATAGATTGCCTCTTAAATTTTTATGGGGATGATGGGGTATTTGGCAATTTAGTGGATTATGGCATTCTAATTTGGAAATGTATAACATGGCTTGCATTTTACATCACCTTAAAGATTGGTTATATGATACAGAAGTTTATAGACCAGTGGGAATAGAAACTAACTTGGCACATCCTTGGAAGTTGAAGTTATATTTTATATGCTAAGGGGTAGATTTTCAAACAAGGCGCGTTGGCGTACTTTTGTTGGCGCTCCAGGCGCCAACAAAAGTACGCGGGATTTTAGTAGATACGCGCGGAGCCGCACGTATCCGCTAAAATCCTGGATCGGCGCGCGCAAGGCTATCAATTACGTATAGCCAGCGCGCGCCGAGCCGCGCAGCCTACCCCCGTTCCCTCCAAGGCCGCTCCGAAATCGGAGCGGCCTCGGAGGGAACTTTCCTTTGCCCTCCCCTCACCTTCCCCTCCCTTCCTCTACCTAACCCACCCGCCCGGCCCTGTCTAAACCCCCTCCTTACCTTTGTCAGGGGATTTACGCCTCCCTCTGGGAGGCGAAAATCCCCGCACGCCAGCGGGCCGCTAGCGCGCCGGGACGCAACCTGGGGGCAGGTCCGGAGGGCGCGGCCACGTCCCCGGACCGCCCCGGGTCGTAACCACGCCCCCGTGCCCGCCCCCAAAACGCTGCCGACACGCCCCCTAAACGCCGCGCGGCTCGGGTCCGCCCCCGACACGCCCCCCTTGCCAAACCCCGGGACTTACGCGAGTCCTGGGGTCTGCACGCGCCTGTAGGCCTATTGAACATAGGCCTACCAGCGAGCAGGGCTCTTAAAATCCGCCCCTAAGTGTTGAGAAGAAAGACTGTTTGTGGACCCTTGGGCCGGCTGACTGGAGAGAGGACTCTGGTCGATGGGAAAGGAGCCGGGAGGCGGAACAGGCCAGACGTAGAGAAGGAAGTGTTTGCCCTGGAAATCCGAGACCCCCCCAGGAGGAGCCTGTAGGGGTCCGGGTCGCTGGGACTTAGGAAATCCGAAGGTTGAAGCAGGTTGAAGTCAGAAGGGTGGAGCAGGAGTCCGGTGGTCAAGGCTGGCAGAAGACAAGGAGAGTCGGGCAGAAGTCCGGTGGTCGAGGCTGGCTGAAGACAAGAGAAGTCGAGCAGAAGTCCGGTGGTCAAGGCTGGCTGAAGACAACAGAATGCTGGAAGTGCAGAAGCGAAGCCACAGGGAACAGGCAGGAACAGACGGAACTGGAACAAACAGGAACGGAGCACGGCAGGGAACACAGGAGCAAGCAGGAACCAAGACACAACAGGAACAAGCAGGATCCAGCAGTACTCACAGGAGCGACCTCGTTGCAAGGCGAGGAAGGAGAGAGTGAGGCTGGTTTAAATAGAGGGCCAGCGTCTGACGTCAGAAAAAGGCGGTTCAGCACTTCCGGGTGCTGGACCTACAAAGGCTGTCCCCTCGCGCGAGCGCGTTCCCCGGCAGGGGGAGGAGCTGGAAACGAGCCTCGACGGCGTCTCCACGAGGGAGACGCCATTACCATGCTGTCGGGCAGGCCTGAGCCTCGGGAGAGCGCGGCAGGGACGGGGAAACCGGCAAAGAGGTAGGGACCCGGTCGCCAGTCTGGCGACCGGAATCGCAACACTAAGCCCAAAGTATCATTACCTCATTTTAAGAAGTGTACTTTTCACTCCAGTTAGGATGATGTGGAAATTTCTTGTTTGAAATTAGGCCATAATAATGAAGTAACCTCATTTTTGCCCTTGCAGGGTAATCATGATTTCACACTTGGAAATCAATATAAAGTCTTTGTGACCTGGGCTCTGAAGGGCATAAAAAATCTGTCACATGTTATGAGCAAAGAGGGAACAATCCTTCAGTTTCAAGATTTGAAGCAGCATAATAACTTGGAACTGAGGATTTGTATGCCTATTTTTAGAATTATATTTATTTATGTAACGTTTTTATATGCCATTGTTCCATATTCAATCACAATGGTTTACAATAATTAGAATAGTAAAATCAAGAAATGATAAAATAATCAAAAAATGCAATAAAATATCTTAATAAAAACAAATAGATTACCAAAATAAAAACAATATAATAACAGTATTAAATAAAACTAAAAGACATAAAAAGTTATTTTGTTAGGAAGAGATAAACTGTAAGAAAATGTAAGCCTTACACTAGAGGATTTTTTTTTTTAAGTTGGAGGAAATAAGTCTCTTCTGATGTTGAAAGCAATAAAAGACTGATTGTTTTGTGGATAAATAGAATAAGCATTTACATGACGATCTTACTGAATCACAATATATAGAGATTTTTCAAAAGCTTCCTGAATGGATTACAAATTTTGTTTTGAAAGATATGATAAAGGTCTATAAAATCATAAATGAATAGAGCAGGTAAAAGTGAATCTGTCTGTTATATACTCTCAAAAAATATAAAATCTAAGGACATACCATGAAGTTAGTAAGTAGTATATTCTAAAGGAAATCGGAGAACATTTTTTTTCACTCAATGCACAATTAAACTTTGGAATTCATTGCCAGAGAATGTGGTAAAGGCAGTTAGTATAGCTGGCTTTATAAAAGGTTTGGACAAGCTCCTGAAGAAGAAGTACATAACTGCTATTAAACAGATAGACTTGGGGAGACCCATGGCTTATCCCTGGGCATTAGCACGCAGCATGGAATCCTGCCAGGTACCTGTGACCTGGATTGGTCACTGTTGGAAATAGGATAGTGGGCTTGACTGGACTTCGGTCTGACCCAATGTGGCAATTCTTATGTTCTTATGAAACCCAATACAAGCTATTCAATAATAGGGCATATGCTTCACAAATTCAGCCGCTCAAGGTGGGTTTGTCTGAAACAGACTGATGCCAGAAAGATAAGATAGAGCTAGGCTCTTTAAGTCACATATTTTGGTCTTACCCAATTACTCAATTATATTGGAAAAAATCTGAGCATTTCTTAAGCAGGTTAATAGGGATGCCAGTTAAGCTTACTCAAATAGAGGTCTTAATATAAAAACATAGAAATGACGGCAGAAGAAGACCAATCGGCCCATCCAGTCTGCCCAGCAAGCTCCCACACTTATTTCCCCATACTTATCTGTTTCACCGACCATGTTCAGGGCCCTTCAAATTTCCTGCCACCCCCTGCCATTGATGCAGAGAGTAATGTTGGAACTGCATCAAAGGTGAGCATAAGGCTTAATGTTTAAGGGTAGTAACCACCTCCTCAAGCAAGTTACCCCTATGCTTGTTTATCCAGACTGCACAGATCAATGCCCTGTTGGATGTTTTTTGAATGTAAATCCTATTTTCCACATTTCCCCCTGTCATTGAAGCAGAAAGCAATGCTGTATATGTATTCAAAGTGAAGTATCAGGCTTAATTGGTTTAGCCACTCTCGCCGCCGGCTGCCCCCGGGAGGCAGGGGAGCTGCGGTGCGCGCCTCGGGAGGAGGGAAGAGAGGACTGGAGCTGCTCCGGAGCTGCCAGCACACCCGCACGGGAGACCGGCACCCATGGACGCCCTTCTGCTGCTGCTGCTGGGGGCTTGCATGGCCGTGGCCAGGGCAGGTGAGCGGGGGATGGGGGAAAGTTTGCCCATGAAATTTCGTCTCTCTCTTGCCCGTCCGAAGGAGGAGGAAAATCGGAGTTGCGCGCACAGGTGCTTTGTTGCACTCCCTGCTGCCGATTGCTGGCTGCTGGGGCTTGCTGCCGCCGGCGCTCAAGGCAGCGGGGTCTGTAGGAGAACCATCCACTTTCCTGGTGGAAGGACATTTCAAATGACATTTCAAATGACAGGTACCAGCGCACCCAGGATACTGTATAGGCGCTGTATACCACTCTATACAGTAAAATGGATTGCGCACGCCTACCGCTTCATGGACGCGCTTTGGACCCGGCTTGCATTTGCATCTCATTTGAATACTGTATCTAGTGGTATGTGATCCAAACTGTGCATGCAGCAAACGAGGGTGCACCCGGCACTGCCGCACTCTTTCATACGCGTCCTTACTGTATCGGCCTGTTTGTTAATGATTTTCTCTGGGGTGTATACCATCCGGTCCAGGTGATTTAGTACTCTTCAGTTTATCAATCAGGCCTACTACATCTTCTAGGTTCACCGTGATTTGGTTCAGTACATCTGAATCATTACCATGAAAACCTTCTCCGGAATGGGTATCTCCCCAACATACTTTTTAGTAAACACCGAAGCAAAGAAATCATTTAATCTTTCCGCAATGGCCTTATCTTCTCTAAGTAATCCAGTTTAAAAACACACTGTAATCCTATAGACTCCAAATGCGTGAGCAAAACTTCATGCAAAATAGTGTCAAATGCTGATGAAATATTAAGTAAAATTAGTAATACCTCATTTACCCATTCAATAGTACACCTAAGAGAATCTAATAATAAAATTAGCAAAGTCTCAGTATCTCGAGTCTTATGAAACCCAAATTGAAATGAATCCAATACATCAAAGGTATCCAAATATTTCACCCGTTGCAGGAGAACTCATTTTCCTAATAATTTAATCAATGTAGGTAAATTTGAAATGGGACAATAATTAGATATATTTCAAGGAAAGCTAGCTAGATTTTTATTAACATTACTGCTTATTTCATTACCTTAGGTACCTCACCTTGCACAAGAGAAGCATTAAAGATTTTTTTCCAGTGATTTATAATAATATCACTTAAACTTTATATAACTCCAAATGGGCAGGGATCTATTACACATTAAGTAGATTTTAAACTAGCAATTAATCCAAATATATCTTTATTAGAAATCAATCTATTTGCATGCAACCTTTGATGTTTCCATTATACTATCCATTTTTGTGTAAATAGAACTATTTAAACCAGTGGTTCTCAACCGGTGTATCGCGACACACCAGTGTGTTGCCAAGCACACGCAGGTGTGTTGCCACACTTCCCAGTCCCCCGCTGCAGCAGAGTGGACCAAGAATTTGCAAGAGATGAATGCTGAAGTCCAGCAAGCCTTGAAAAGAGCCAAAGAATGTCAAAAGAGGCCTGCAGATACTGTAGATCAGTGGTTCTCAACCGGTGTGTCGCCAAGCACACGCTGGTGTGTCGCCACACTTCCCGGTCCCCCACTTACCCAGCTGCTCCCCCTACCCGAGCAAAATAGGTCTTCCACTCAGGCTTAAAACGCTGATAGCCCAGACGGAACACAGCAGGACAGATGGAGTCAGCAGCACCAGCATGCTCTCTTCTTCCCGCACCCCCCCCCCCACCCCCCCATGGCTTGGAAGAGGAAATGGTGAGCAGCCGGTGCGTGCGCGGGAAGAAGAGACCATGCTAGTGCGGGCAGGTCGGCCCGAATAAGAGAAGAGAGGCACGACCTGAGGAATGAGCAGCGCAGCTCAGAGAAAAACGATGGGACTCCTTTCTCTGCGAGGGCTGAAAGTGAAGGAGGTTGCTGCTGCATTTAGGGTTGGAAATGGAAGAGGCTGCTGCTGCTACTGCTAGTTCGGGGGGGGGGGAGGGGCGGACAGTGAGTGAATGAGGAAGCATATGTGTTTGAGGTGCTCTGTGTGTGTGTGCGTGTGTGTATGTGTGAGTGAGACAGCATGTATGTGAATGATTGAGGCCTGTATATGTGAAAGAGAATATGTGTGTGATTGAGAGCCTGTGTGTGAGAGGTAGCATGAATGGAAGTGTATGTCTGAAAACCTGTATGCGTAAGTTTGTGATTGAAAACCTGTTTGTGTGAAAGAATATGCGTGTGTGATTGAGATCCTTTGTGTGTGAGAGAGATCGTGTAGGTATGATTAAGAGCCTGTGGGGCAGATTTTAAAAGCCCTATGCGCGTAGGGGGGTTACGCACACCGGGCCTATTCTCAAAAGACCCGGCGGCGCACATAAAAGCCCGGGACGCGCGTATGTCCCAGGGCTTGAAAAAAGGGGCGGGGCCAGAGGTCTCCGTTCGGCTGCTGGGCCAGGGGATCGCTTGCTGGCCGATTCCCGGAGGCAGGCACAACTTATAAAATAAAGGTTAGGGGAGTTTTTTAGGTAGGGCTGAGGGGGCGGGTTAGAGAAGGGAACGTGGGGGGAGGAAGGAAATCGGAGTGGCCTCGGAGGGAACAGGGAAAGCCAGCAATGCTTCCCAAAGGCTTGGCGCATGCAAGGTGCACTATTGTGCACCCCCTTGCACACGCCGACCCCGGATTTTATAACATGCGTGCGGCTGCGCGCGCATCTTATAAAATTGGGCGTACATTTGTGCGCCCACACGTACATCTTAAAATCTGGCCCTATGTGTATAAGTAAAAGAGAGAGCTTGTGTGTCTGTGTGTGATTGAGAGCTGGTTTAGGTGAGGGAGCATGTGAGTATGAAATTGAGAGCATGTGTGTAAATGAGAGAAAGAGAGAGAGCATGTTTGTAAGCATGTGACGGTATCCACCTTAATGACGGTATAGAAAAGATTTAAATAAATGTGAATGAGAGTCTGTGTGAGAGAGGAAAAGACAGCATGTATGTGTGTGATTGAAAGCCTGTGTGTGTAAGCATGAAAAGATAGACAGCATGTGTGTAAATGTGTAATTAAGAGCCTATATAAGTGAGAGAGAAAAAGCATGTGTATATATGTGAGTGATTGAGAGCCAGAGAGAGAGAAGAAAGCAAACCATCCCTCCTCCTTTTATTTCAAAACAATCTCAGGGCACCTGGATATCAAACGTTCCAGGTATGCAGAGCAAAACAATTTTTGTATCATTATTTTTCATTACTGGGTCTTTGTGTGTGCTATTTAGAAATATTTTATTGCTATCTAGAAATTTTTTATATGAGTCTAATTATTGGATATTCCATTCATCAGCTGTTTTGAAATAATCTGTTCTTTTTGTTAGTATGGTTTTGCTGCTATTGATTTTATATTTCTTGATTTGTTTTATAAGCACTGGTGCTGTTTCTTTTTTTTTTCCTTTGTTACACTGCATACAGAGACTCTGGCTTGTTGCAGTTTCCTGTTCAGTTTTTGTCTGCATGCTTCTAGTTATGCGTTTTGGTCTCTTTATTCTTTGTTAGATGAGGGTCAGCACATGTGATTCAGGTGAGGTTTTCTAATGGTGAATAGTTTCTGTGTAGGGCTCTGTAGTAGCCTGGCTTGTTCCGTTTTCCTAATAGGAGGTGTATTGGTGTCTTAAGGCCTGGTGTAATATTTTCAGTGTTGCCTTTTCTTAGGTAAGGTGGTTACTGTTAAGTGCTGGAAATTGGTGCTGTTTTGGTGTGGGATGTTTACTATTTATGCAATTTCTGTTCAGACAGAATATATATCTTTTCCTTGTGTCATTCTTAACAATAAAAATAATACTGGACCTTTATTTTTTTTTTATTTCCGCCGTGAATTTTAATGAGCAGTGTGTCACACATGTGAGCGTGGTCTGTCAGGTGTGTCATGATGGGAAAAAGGTTGAGAAACACTGCTGAAGATGACAAAGACAGGAACTCTTCCCCCCTCCCCCCAATTTGCAGTGGGAGATAAAGTGGATCTTGATGAGTCACATACAGACAAGTAGACCCACTACCAAGCTCGAGCAGAGATTCTTGGGTCCTTTTATCAGTAAGAAACAGATATATTCAGTGATCTTCCAGGTATAGCTGGCAGGAAGCCTTCGAATTCAACCAGTTTTTCATGTGGCCCTGTTAAAGCCATAAAGGGAGAACTCATTCCCAGGACAATGGACACTTCCCTTGCAGCCAGTAATGGTGAAACAACAACAAGAATTCATTGTCAAGCATGGGGTTGTCAACTGGCTCCAAATTTTCAGGAATAGGTTGATCCAGTTCTGATTTTACCCATTACTTGGATGGACTTGTAGTTCTGATTTACCTATGCACTCCTTAATAAAAGCAAGGCTACATATTCATGCATGCAGTAGGGGAAAACTAGGAATGAATCAACCTATCCTGAAAATCTGGAGCCAGCTTGCTATCTTAGTCAAGCAGATTCTGGTCTCAAGGTATATTATCTAGTAGATTGGAAGAGGTATAATCAGTGTCGTTCCCCCCCCCCTCCAGTTTTCTATGGCAAATGTTTCAAGATTCAGCAGCAAGAATTAGCAAATTCCTTTAGGTTTTTCAAAATTTAGTGAGAATTATGTGGCAAATTTGCATGCATATGTATATTAAGGAAAGATATTTGTACACTGTTTTTTATTGTTTTATTTTTATAATCAAGCAGTGACCATACCCTGATGAAGGACATTAGTGTTCGAAACCCGGACCCATGTTGGACTGCAGGACTGCAAGGGCTAGTAAAAAAAAAAAAAAAAGCTGCCTATGAAGGATTTGGACTGCGAGAGCAAGTAAAAAAGCTGCCCATGGAGGACTCTTGTATACTAGCAGTCAGTTTGCTCTCAGTGAAGTGACAGGAAGATAAGTATTATGTGTACAAATTACATCATGGACATTTTTAATTGCAAAAACATCCTTTAATAAAATATAATAGATTGGATCTTCAGTGGCCTATGATTATATATAAGGCAGAGTGAACACATATGAAAACATCTTTTCGATGATACCTATTTATGATGGTTACTAAAAATTAGTAAGTGTAATTGATAGTGGGATAGGGGCAGTTCATTTATTTGTAAACATTCTTTTGCTTCATTCATCATATAAGAAAGTAATCTATATTGTCTAGTTTATGTATGTTGATGTACATTTATGTCCTATTCTGACATTTATGTGTCCGGTTGTTGAGGTTCCAATGCTACAGGAGCATGGTGGACACCACCTCCAGAGTGGTGCAGGATGGCATGATGAGGCTAGGGTTAGGCTGGGGCAGTCCAATGAGGTTGGAGCAAGGCAGGAAATGCTGGAATTCAGGAACAGACTGGAACTAGGTGCAGGTAAGAGTAAACTGGAACTCAGGAACATACTGGAGCTGGGTGCAAGTAAGAGTGAATTGGATCTCAGGAACAGACTGGAGCTGGGTGGAGGTAAGAGTGAACTGGAACAACTGGAACAGACTGCAGGTAAGCGTTGATCTGGAACAGACTGCAGGTACCGTTGAACTGGAACAACTGGAACAGAGTGCAGGTAAGCATGGAACTAGAACAGAGGCTAGGGCATGGACAGATTAAGACAAGACAAGACAGGACAGGACAAGGACAACATAGAACATGGAACATAAAGCCTAAAGGCAACAGTGCAGGAAGACCCTAAGGAGCTAGGCAGGGAGAGGACTAGAGAGGCCATAGAGTTAGACAAGGCCAGGAAGCCAGGGATCAGGAGTAGGCCTGAATAGGCCGCAAGCAAGGAAGGAGCCAGAAGGCCCTAAGACCACAAGTCAAGATTAAGAACAGAAGGCTAGATGGCCACAAGGCAAGACAAGGGAAGGCTGGGGACAGAAGGCTTGGAGGACACAAGACAAGCTTAGGCAAGGCAGAGGTCAGAAGGCCCAAAGGCCACAAGGCAAAGCAAGGTAAGACTGAAGGCCTGAAACAAAGTGAGGAGGAACTTGATGCCGAAGCATTGAGGAAAGGGACAAACTGGGTCAAGTAATGCTGGAATCTGGGTGCGGTGTAGGCAGCCGAAAGGAGCTTGGCCAGCCAGGGAAGTGTGCTTGTAGAGGTCCCCTGGTGGAGCAGAGGCTGAAAGACCGGCTGAGGCCTGAAACCAGGGACATACTGGAGAGTTCAGTTTGGAGCGAGGCTCACCAAAGTCCTCTGGTGGAGGGGAGGCTGCCTAGCAGCTGGAACCATAAAACCAGTTAATTTACTTGTTTCTGTTTTTGGAGGAAAAGTGATCTTAGTGATTGTACTGGGAAGGGAGGAGGGGGAAAGAGAGGATCTCAGAAGTATAGTGAAAAAGGAATCACAGAAAGGAGGGATAGGATGGAAGATGGAGGGGGATAGAGGTGCAGAAGGAGGGTAGGATGGAGGAATCAGGGATCAGAGGGAAAAGGAATGAGTGGATGAGAGGTAAGACGTATTAAGGAGGGAAGAGGAGAAAGAGGGGACCCTAGATTAGCAAAAGGGATCAGGATCAGAAGAAGGGATAATTCACTCACACCCTTCCTCTCAACCCCTCCAATCAATTCATTTTCTTCCCGCTCCCCTTCTCTGATTCTATCACCCATATCCTAGCTCCTCTGATCTCCTCCCTTACTCTCTTGTCCTCAATCCCCTTACTCATTTTCCATCCTCCCCCCACAGCCCTCTGATCCCTTCATTCATTCATGCCCTCCAATAATCCAACACCTCACTCTTGCCCCATCCTCATATTCATTCTCCCTCCTCTGATCCCCTTACTTATTCCTGCCCCACTACCTAACCCCTCACTCTTGCCTCTCATCCCTTCCTTCACATTCCTGGTTCCTGCTCTGTTCCTGGTCTCCCTTGTTGTGGTTCTGAGTTCTCATCTTCCTAGTCCATCCTCCTCGCCTGCTTCCAGTGTTCCTCTTATTCCTGTGTCCTCATCATCCTCCGTGGATTGATCTTCTGGCTTTTGACTGTGGACTGGACTCCAATGCTGTTTGAATTCCGCCTGCTACCGACTGCCTGGACACCGACTTTGATTTTTCTCCATCTGCCACTGACCACTGCTGGACACCGATGTTGCTAGTGCTTCACCTGCCCTGGCCTGTCCTCTCGCTGCTCCCTCAGCATGCTGGCCTGCAGTGCTTCCCGCCTGCCTGGACTTCCATCATCGCAGCGGCCCCCACATAAGACCAACCAACCCCTGCACCCAAGGGCTCAACCTAAGGGGAACGTGAGCTGGTACTGGCGAAGCTCCAGTTGGGCATCTGCTTCCACCAGCTTCACTTGTTGATGTTGGGGACCTGTGGGGCTCCTCCCCATAGGTAGCGCCAACTCCCCCTCGGTCCAAAGATCCACATTCATAACAAGCATAAAATGGAGATTCCCCTAATACCTCTGTATTGCTCCATGGTGAGACCGCATCTAGAATACTGTGTGCAATTCTGGTCACCATATCTCAAAAAAAGATATAGCTGAACTGAAAAAGGAACAGAGAAGACCAACCAAACTGATAAAGGGGATGGAACAGCTCTTCAATAAGGAAAGACTAAAGAGATTAGGGCTGATCTGGTTGGAGAAGAGACGATTGAAGAGGGATATGATAGTGGTCTATAAAATCATGAATGGAATAGAATGAGTAAATGTAAATCCGTTATTTACTCTTTCAAATACAAAAAACTACGGCACATGTCATGAAGTTATTAAGTAGAACATTTAAAACAAATCAGAAAAAAATCTTTTTTACTCAACCTACAATTAAGCTCTGGAATTCATTGCCAAAGGATGTGGTAAAGTCAGTTAAGGTAGTTAGGGTTTAAAAAAGGTTTGGAGATATTCATAAACAGTTAGCAATTAAATAGACTTGGGAAAAACCACTGCTTTTCCCTGGGCATTATCAGCATGGGATCTAGCTACTGTTTGGAATCTTGCCTGGTAATTGTGATCTGGATTGGCTACTGTTGGGAACAGGATACTAGGTTTAATAGATCCTCGGTCTAACCCAGTATGACAATTCTTATGTTTTAATATACTCCCCACAAACTCCTGTTTGTCATGTATGTTTGTCTGGCTAGATTGTAAACTCCATAGAGCACACTATCTTTTATATGTATCTGTTCAGCTCTGCATGTATTTAATAGTACTTTAAAAATGATGCATAGTAGTAGAGTTGGACAGAGATTTGTCTAAGACATTCATATGAGTACAATGAGGAGGGAGGTGTTGCTGGTGGCAGGGTTTAATTTGCCAGATGACAGTCCTGGATGCCCTACAAAGTATGTGCCTCAAGAAACTGGAAACAGAGTCCATAAATATATGGTACTTACAAATCAGGAAAATATTTCTGGTGTCATAGCAAATGGCACATAAAAGCCAGTGAACACATCAGTGTGTTTTAATATAAGCGAGAGTGAGAAACAGCAATGAGTCTTGGGCTTAACAAATACCAACATTTTTAAGATGGGGAAGTACCTTAAAGAAGGACTGGTAGGGAGAAAAGATCAAGGTGAAGCAGAAGAACAATGGGCTAAACTAAAAGGAACCACATTAAGGGTACAGTGAATCTTAGCAGGACAACATTTACAATGAAAATAAAAAGATGAACCATACATACTTCACCCAACATTGGCCACTATTTCACCAAGTCAAAATGCTTGCCTCACAATTACACATCTTAAGAATTCCCAATTAGTCATCCTTCTTGTTCAAAGGCTTTCAAGTTCCAGTCTTACAACTGATGAACTCCAGCGTTCTAATGCCAGTCTTAGCATTTCCAGACTGACTGTGCATTAATTGGAGTTTTAAAGTAATTTTGGTGATAAGGACAATTTCAAAACTAGGCAGGTAAATAGTGATTTACCTTGGTAAACGGGCTCTCTTACATTTGCCCTTCATCAATCTAGCTAAAAGTGTGCAAGGGTCTACAATGTGCATAGTTTTCGCTGCATTTGGCTGGGGAAGGGGGGGTCCCCAGAGCATATTCTTGGCAGGATCAGAAAATAACATGTATTACTTGTATTTTCAAGTCTACATGAGTTATTTTCCTTTAAAATTCTAATCACACAAATAGCATTTCTTAACTGACTTCTGAACTGCTCATATTGAAATGTTTCTTGAAAGACTTTCTTTTTGGTCTGTTAAATAAACGGAATGCAACTATCCTCTAACACACAAAGTTTATGAGGCCATGATGCAAGGAAGGGTTGGGACTGCTTTTAGGTCACTACATGTTGTAAGTGCTTGGCTTGTTTGATCTTTGAACTTTGCTCAACTTGCAGTAATCTGTTTTTCATGATTCTTAAAAGCACCACCAAGTAGGCATCACCTGTGGAAATAACCAGTAAATATGTGTCCAACAGGAACTATAAACATTCTGATGTCAATGACCTGATTACTTAGAACTTTGACCATAATGATAGAAACCAGCTCAGCTTTCTGCTATCAGGTATCAGGCACGATGAAAGACAAAAAAGAGTAGCACAAATATGTATCATTTGCAGGTACTGTGGGTTAACAGAAGCATGCCCTGGAAATACTGTAATTGCATAGAGGACTAACAAAATATGATACATATAGTTTACAATTCATATCTTAAAGATTTTCTTATGCTGAAAATACTCATTGTTTCTTTTCTAAATTACTGGACACAGGACCAGTGGGTTTATGCTCCCCTGCCAGCAGATGGAGACGGAGCAAGCTGACAACCCAGTATATATAGCCCTGCAGTGACCCCAGCCTGCCAGTATTCTCCGTCTCCAGCAGATAGTGGATGTGCATCTCCCTATGGGGGACTGCTTTGAGCTTTTTGGAAGGAGAAATTTTAAATTCTGAGTTCAGGAAAAGAAAGCCTCGCTCTCCTGCAATGATACCTAATGGCTCCTCCCCCATTTGAGAATTTCTGAGGTGATTTCAGTGGTACCTCAGAGGTGTGCATTGGTCCTGTAGCCAGATCCCAACGTGGACTTTGCTGCTTGTACAGCTGAAAGGCAGTGGGTATAGAAGGCCGAGAATGGTGGCGACAGCAGATGCCCTCTCCCCCCGCAGCTGGAGACGTCTCTGTGCTCAGCCAGTAAATGCTGAGCTCCGGTAGGTTTTCAAAAAAGAAAAAAAACTTTACCTACAGAGAGAGTTAGGGGGTTTTTAGGCCTTCCTTCGGTCTCTGTGCTCAACACTCTGTCCTGACGTCGTTCCTGCTCCTGTTGGGGTTAGGGGAACCGGGCAGCCTGGCAGGTTGAGCAGCTCAGGTGTACTAGGTCCCGCAGTAGGCTTTTCTTGGCATGCTGTGCAATGAGCCGTGGCAGCATTTTCGCGCGCTTGTATGTGCTTTCTGCCCTCTACAAGACTTCAGTGTGTGCAGTGGATCATCTCTGCACCCTCATTGTGTGCACCGCGCTAGGCGTGACCTTTGGGCACACTTTTTTGAGCATGATGATACGCTCCAGCAGGGCACATTACTGGTGCATTTGCCTTGCCGCGCTTATTGCTGGGGCGCCTATAATTTGTGCGCATAACTTTTTTTGAGCTCAAGCCATTTGAACACACAGTTACTGCTGCTCATGGCACTGATAAACAAGAACCCTAAGCACTTTCTCTTTGTGTTGCCTGTCATATTAGGGTTTCTAAGCCTGTCCTGGCTTCTACTGTGTCGGCACTGTTCATATGATCAGGGGGAGTTGTCTTCCTCTTACTTTGCAAAACCTGGATTCTCTCATTCTGATGATGGTCTGGTATTGGCCCCAGATCGTGGTTCTCCCTTGACTGGCACCTCCGCTGGCAGGGGCAGTTCTGTGGGACCAGCTCCAGTTCCTTCTGGGCTTGGTCTGGACCTGGCCATTTTTTCTTGGGTAGAATGTTTTCAAGGCTTACAAGCCTTTCTTCAGGTGCAGTCCTCCGCTTCCACCATTTCTGTCCCTAAGCCGGTGGCTCCTCCCTCTTCCAGTCCTATGCTTAAGAGCCTGGGCTTGCTTTGGCTCTCTGCGGGGGTTCCTGACAAGAATCCGGATGGCAGTGATGATGAGGTTGATCCTGATTCCCAGGAAGATGGGGAAATTCCTCCAGGGCTGGAACCGTATCGAACTATTTGTGGTTCTTTCATAGACATGAACTGCCGGCCCTGATTACCCAGTCCTTGAAATAGCTGGATGTCCCTGGTTCAGATGCTTGGTCAGAGACAAGGAAGAATCCCATTTTGGCTTCCTTACATAAAACCTCTTGATTTTTCCCTATGATGGATGCCACTCAGGAACTGATTGATCTGGAATGGGATGCCCCAGAGGTAAATTTTAAAGAGGGTCGGACATTGGAAGGCCTGTACCCCCTGGATCCAGCTGCAAGAGAGCATTTGCATTTTCCCAAAGTGGATGCTCTGGTATGTGCCGTTTCTAAGCAGATGACTATCCCTGTGGAGGGATGAGCGTCCTTGAAGGATGTACATGATAGAAGGACTAAGACTATTCTTAAGTAAGCCTTTGAGGTAGTGACGATTAATTTACAGATTGCCTCCTATTGCACCCTAGTGGCGAGATCTTGTTTGCTTCTCTCAGGAGGTTGATGAGTCTGGGGGGAATTCCAGAACGGTTATGGAGTCTGCTGCCATCTTTTTAGCAGATGCAGGCTGTGATTTAGTCTGGATCTTGGCCAGAGGAGGGGCTTCAGTGATAGCAGCCAGACATCAACTCTGGTTGTGAAATTGGTTAGCTGATGCAGCTTTCAAAGCCAATCTTACCAAGTTGCCCTTTAAAGGCTCTCTCTTGTTTGGGAGCGAGTTGGAGAGACTGGCCAGGTGGGGCGAGTCTCTGGTAACTCAGTTGCCAGAGGATAAGAAACAGTTACAATGCCCCTTTGGTATAAGGGGTCATGTCCGGGGTTCCAGGTGTTTTCGTCTGGACTGGCCCAGGCGTTTGTGGTATGCGGATTTACAATGACTCCTGGTGGAGGCCCCCTTTCGTCTTCCACCACACATGGATCTGTTACAGCAGGGACAGGTTCTTCACGAGGATCCGACTCAATTCTTTCTTACGGTTTTGCCCTTGAGAGGGTTTGACTTAAAGCATGGTTATTCCTCTATGGTGACTGCCTCTTTACTCTGTACTTGCAAGTTCTCCACTTCCTTGGCTTATGTGCGGGTTTAGAGAGTTTTTGAGGCCTGGTGTGAGAGTGGGGTGTTCTTCCTTGTTCAGTTAAGATCCCTCTCATTCTGGATTTTTTGCAGGATGGATTGAATAAAGGCTTGGCCCTTATTTCCTTGAAGGTGCAGGTTGTGGCTCTTGTCTGTTTCAGAGGCCTGGTGAATGGTGTTTTCTTGTCGTCTCATTCTGATGTGGCCTATTTTTCGAAGGGAGTGAAGCATCTTCGGCCTCCCTTGAGGTTACCCGTTCCATTGGGGAGTTTTAATTTGGTGCTGGTCTTTTTGGCAGGCCCTACATTCTGACCTCTGCATAGCCTTTCCTTATGGTTGTTGACCTTGAAGTCTGTGTTCCTGGTGGTTATGTGTTCTGTGCGTTGGTTTTCTGAGCTGCAGGCCTTGTCTTGCTGGGAGCCATTCCCTTCAGGTGACTCCGGGGCTGTTACAGCTGCTTTCTGTTCCATCCTTCTTGCTCAAGGAAGACTTGGACTTTCATTTGAATTGGTCCATCTCCTTGCTGTCCCTGGTTAAGGTCAAAGATGCAGAGGAGTTTCGCCTTTGGCGTTCCTTGGATGTTAAGTGTCTTGTTGTGCTGTATCTGGAGGTCTCAGAGTCTTTTTAAAAGTCGAATCGCTTGTTTGTTCTCCATGGCGGGAGTAGGTAGGGCGCTTCGGCTTCACGGACTACCATAGCTCGTTGAATTTATGAGGTGGTCACGGCCATGTATGTGGATGCTGGAAAGCCCTTGCCTCCTCAGGTTAGAGCACATTCCACTAGAGCTCAGGCAGTGTCATGGGTGGAGGTTTGTCTATTGTCTCCCATCTATATCTGCCAAACTACGATGTAGTCCTCCTTACACACTTTTTCCAGGTTTTATTGTCTGGGAGGAGGCAGCCTTTGCACGTGTGGTGTTGACTGGACTACAGGCAGCCTCTCACCCTGTTGGGAAGTAGCTCTGGTACATCCCACTGGTCCTGAGTCCATCTGTCTACACGCTAGGAAATGAAGAAATTTCTTACCTGATAATTTTGTTGTCCTTAGTGTAGATGGACTCAGCTTCCTGCTCTCAGCTGCCGCATGAGTGTGTCAATAGTCCTCCTGTGGGGCTCTGGGTCCCAAGGGATTACAGGTAAGTATTCATCCATGTTTTTTGCTAGTCTGTCCACAGTTGCTTTTAAAGAGAATACTGGCAGGCTGGGGTCACTGCGGGGCTATATATACTGTAACGTCAGCTTGCTCCGGCTCCATCTGCTGTCAGGGGAGCATAAACCCACTGGACCTGAGTCCATCTGTCTACACTAAGGAAAACGAAATTATCAGGTAAGTAATTTTTCCAGTTTACTGAAAGGAGCTGTCAGGACTGGCTCTAAACAGCTGTACAAAAACTGAAACAGCTTCACTCATGCAGACTCACTCTTAACTTCCATTCATCCCTACCTCTACCTCTTGACTCCATCCCTTCTCGGGCTTATCTTTCAGTTCATTTAGCTGGACACTACTGATTCCTGCCACTGGTGTTTCTCTCTCTCTTTCTCACATGAGGTTTAAAAAGTTTACTATGCACAAAAGAGAATTTCTGGTAGGAGAAAGTAGTATTTACAAGTGCCCCAATAGAACAGATGCAGGGGTGGATTGGACTATTATATTGCTCAAATAAATCTATCATAAAGACCTGGAACTGAGATTACTGGGGCAGAGTGTACATGTTTGTGTGAGTGTGTGTTTACAATGGGCAAGCCCCCAAGCTAATCCTGTGTGTCTCCAGGAGATAAGCCCCTCAGGTAACTCCCAGTGTGTAGACCCCAGTGAGATTCCCCCCCCAGTAGAATGCCAATATGTGCAGTCTGAACCCAGAACACCCCTGCCATAAAAAATATTTAGCAGGCACACAGAAAACAAGGCAAATAAAGATGGGAAAGAAATGTTTGCTGATAACTATTTTACTACTTTTTAGATAAGATGAAAAAGTCTGCAGTGTTTATATAGGTAGGCTCTTGTCTTTAAAGTGGTATTTGCACATGGCCAACCTACAAGTCAGCTAGCTTGAATTGTTTCCTATTATATAATGTTTCATCAACTTACAAGGAGCAAACTAAAAATGTAAAGTGTTCTGCATAATTCTCAGGATTCCACACCAAGAACTCTTTGTTCTCTACCTAGCAATGCTCTATCCACCTCTCTTGGATATAATAGGATATCCAAATGAAATAAGCATGGACCAAAAACACAGAACCCCAAATATAACCTATTTAAAAAATAATTTTCTCCTTGTAGGGTGTACACTACTCTAGGATAATGCATTCATGGGGGAGAGTATCAGTCTTTCCAGTATTCGATCAGACTGAAATGCTCTTTTTAGGAATTGTGCCTAGCAAAACATTCTTATTGAAAAACATCTATGAAAATTTCTGCAGTAGTAGTAAAATACACATGAAATGATCAGAAAAGAATGTCAATAGAAATACTAAGGAATTTAAACATTTTTCAGTGAATGCCTGGACTGTTGTGAAAGCCTCTGTGTTCACATGACTCAGCAGGGCTCTACCTATTTAACCCTGCCTCTGGTTTTGCTCACTGCCTTGTCATTGAGTCTTGCTAGCTCTCTGCATGGCCCTGTCCTGCATTGCACTGCTGTCTGGCTTCCGAGCCTTTCAACCTTGTTTGCCTTGCCTTGTGGACTTCTGCCTTTACCTTGTCCTGTTGCCTTTTCAGGCTTTCAGCTATAGTCCTACCTGGTAGCCTTCTCAGGCCTGCTTTCTCTTTTGTTGCCTTCGGACTTTTGTATTCGTTTTTCTGTGTTGTCCTGTCCTTGTCTTGTCCTAGTCCAGTGTTTCTCGACCTTTTTTCCCATCGTGACATACCTGACAGACCACGCTTGCATGTGTGACACACTGCTCATTACAACTCATGGCGGAAATACAAAATAAAAGGTCCAGTATTATTTTTATTGTTAAGAATGACACAAGGGAAAGACAAGAACTCTGTCTGAACAGAAATTGCATAAATAGTAAACATCCCATACCAATACACCAATTTCAAGCATTTAAACAGTAACCATCTTACCTAAGAAAAGTCAACACTGAAAATATTACATCAGGCCATAGGACACCAATACACCTCCTATCAGGAAAACGGACCAAGCCAAGGCTGCTATAGAGTCCTACACAGAAACTACTCACCAGCAGAATACCTCACCTCAGTCACATGTGCAGAATAGAGAGACCATAAAACATAACTAGAAACATGCAGACAAAAACTGAATTGGAATCCGCAACAAGCTAGAGACTGTATGCAGTGTAACAAAGGAAAAAGAGAAGTTTCATCAGTCCTCAAAACAAATTAAAAAAAATATAAAATCAATAGTAGTAAAACCATACTAACAAAAAGAACAGATTTCAAAATAGCTGATGAATGGAATATCCAATAATTAAAAACTCATATAAAAAATTTGTCGATACCAGTAAAATATTTCAAAACAGCAGACACAAAGACCCAATAATGAGAAATAAGGAGAAAAAATGCTTTGCTCTGCATACCTGGGAACGTTTGATATCCAGGTGCCCAGAGATTGTTTTGAATTCACAGGAGGGATGATTTGCTTGCAACTTTTTCCTCTCCCTGTCACACACAAGTGCTCTCTCTTACACTGGCTCTCAATCATAACCATATACACATACTCTTTCTCTCACTTATATATTTATTTATTTATTTATTTATTTACTTGTTTTTTTATACCGACTTTCTATTCAAAATTTCACATCGGTTTACATAAAACAGAACTGTCTTCAGGTAATCTTTTGGAGACAAAATACAGTGTAACAGTTAACAACGTAAATATAAGAAATAATAAGATCATTAACAAATTAAAATTATAAAAACTTAATTAACAACAAACATATAATGATTTGAATTGCTATGTTTCTAATGGAGGAAGGACACTGTAGCATAATAGCGTAGTAAAAAAAAATTTTTTTATGAGGGGAACGCTTTCAAAAAAAGCCAAGTTTTAAGGCATTTTCTAAATGATGATATAGAAGGGTCAATTCTAAGTGAAGTTGGAAGACAGTTCCAGATATGGGGACCTATTATTGATGCAGCTCGAACCCTTGTGAATATTCAGAGAACTTCTTTATTGGAAGGAGTTGTAAGCAAACCAGTGTCTGAAGGTTTCTAGTAGAGATACATGGGTAAAGTGGTTTTTGCAACCAAGTGGTATAGTCATTATATATTGCTTTATGGATAAGCTTGATGATCTTGTATTGAGATCTGAATGATATGGGAAGCCAGTGTAGTTGATTGAGTACAGGCGTGATATGATCCGATTTTCTGCAGTTTGTTAGAGATCTTGTGGCAGCGTTTTGGAGGAGCTGAAGGGGTTTGATGGTAGCAGCGGGCAGGCCTATTAAGAGGGAATTGCAATAATCTATTTTGGCGAAGAGGAGGGATTGTAAAACTGTCTGGAAGTCTGGAGGATGAACCAGAGGTTTTAGTTTCCTAAGAATTTGCAGTTTATAAAAGCCTTCTTTGATTAGAGTGTTAATATGAATTTTAAAGTTCAGATCCTTATCCAGAGTGATTCCAAGGTCTCGGACTGATGTAGACATTTTATATTTAAGCGGGATTGTGGGATCAGTGATAGGCGATGATATTTTGCTGGAAAGAAGAAGAAATTCTGTTTTATTCTGGTTAAGAGTAAGTGCCATTTGAGAGAGGATGTTGTTTATATCAGTATATAGGCTCTTAATCACACATTTACACACATGCTGTCATTTCACACTTATATACACACTGGATTTCAATCACACACATACATGCTTGTCTCTCTCACATACACAGACTCTTATTCACACACTTACATACAGGCTCTCAATCACATACTCACATGCTCTCTCTCACACAAGCTCTCAATTACAACAGACACACATGCTTTGTTTCTTATTTATATGATATAAGACCTGTTATATGGATGTCTTATTGAAGTCTGAGTGTACCTTCATACGATGCTGTGATTAATTCAGCTATCGTGTCTATGAGCCTATTGTAAGGCCTCTAAATCATTAGGTACCTCAGGAAGCTCTTTGTGCCAGTATGTCCACTTCCAGATTATTTCTTTGATGGCAATTAGAATGAAGCCATTAATATCACTTATCTTTTGTTCTGTAGTCGGTCTTGCTCAGCCGACATCTAGACGTTTCGGAGACTAGCTCCTTCTTCAAGGGCTGGACGCTTTCAAGAGCGACTCGTGGAACACTGTAATTGTTCTAAAAAGAGCATATAAGGAGACATCTTTCGGTTATTGAAAAGAATTTTCACTTAACATGAACACTCCGAATGGAACATGATACATACGTGCTATAATGGCAGTATTTATTTGTAGAATGTGGACTGTTCCGCTGTAATAGCGGTCTGGGGAGCTCCGCTGGAAATAACAGAGAAGGAATCTCAAAGTGATTAATAGTGCTTGTCTTTGTTTCTGAATAATTAATGATAGTTGTCTTCATTAGCTAACTGTATTTTAAAACGAATGAAATGACACTGTCTTTTTTATTATTATGAGGGATACATAGTGCAAACTCTCTGCATGGCTCAAATATATGAATTAATTCGGCTCAACGGAGCACGGGAAAAACGAATGCAACAGGTTTGTTAGCGCGACTTGACTTTGAAGAGCACGAGAAAAATGAATACGACAGATATACTAACGCGGCTTGACTTTGAAGAGCATTCATTTGTTCCTCGGACAAAAACTAAATTTAACCTTAAAGTACTGTCTTCTTAAATCAGAATAGCTCAGGTCGTGACATTCACTCGTTTGCTCAAACTTTAAAGGTACTCACTATGTGGAGAACGGCTGCTCCTAGCGGCTCCTTTGCTGGCGTGAAAACGCCGACTAAGGCGCCATATTTAAAGGGATTCCTTGAAGAAAAAAAGGCGGCAAGTGGGCGGTACTAATGACGTCATTATCTGTATTGTAAAAACATTCTTACTGTACCTAAATGAGTGTATGCCACCCAATCTTATCATTAAGTCCTGCTGGTTCAAGGGTGTTAAGGCGGAAGATCCATGCATTCTCTTGTTTATTTAAAATGCTGACCCGATCTCCTCCTCTCCATGATGTACGTACATGTTCTAATATGGCCCATCTGCGATCATTGAAAACATGATTACAGTCTATACAGTGCTGTACTACTCACTATTCTAGTGAGTTACAATTGTTTCTTATTTATACACACATGCTCTTAATCATACATACACATGATCTCTTATTCATACAGGTTCTCAATCATACACTTACATTCATGCTATCTCTCACACACAAAGGATCTCAATCTGACACAGGCTTTCAATCACACAAACAGGTTTTCAATCACACACTTACACATACAGGCTCTCAGTCACTTACATACATGCCGTCTCTCTCTCACTCACATACACACGCAGGATCTCAAACACCTATGCTTGCTCACTCACATGCTCTCTCTCTCCCCCCACCAAACTAGTGGCAGCAGCAGCCTCCTCCACTTCCAGCCCTCGCGGCCTTGAGAAAGGAGTCCAATTGGCCGCGGGGGCTGACATTGCTCTTCTTGTGCTCTGCGCCACATTGCTCATTCTTCAGGCCGCACCTCTTCTCTTCTCTGGACCAATGCTGCCCGCACAAGCATGGTCTTTTCTTCCCACGTGCGCGGCTGCTGCTCACCATTTCTTCTGGGCTGCGGGGGGGGGGGCAGGAATAAGAGACCATGCTGGTGCTACTGAATCCACTCCTGCCGCGTTCCGCCCAGGCTATCAGCATTTTAAGCCTGGGCGGAGGACGAGTTCCTATTTCCCTGGGGCAGGGGGAGCAGCTGGGTCAGCAGGGGACTGGGAAGTTTGGCAAACGCCTGCGTGTGCTTGGCGACAAACTGATGTGTCGTGACATACCGGTTAAGAACTGCTGTCCTAGTTTATCTGTTCCAGTGTTCCAGCCTTACTCGCACCTGGTTCCAGTATTCCAGTCTGTTCCAGAGTTCCATGCTTACTTACACCCAGTTCCAAACTCCAGTTCCACGCATGCCTGATTCCAGCCTCGCCTTGTCTTAGTCTCCAGTCCTGCACCACTTGCTCCTCTACGTCAGCCATAGACTTAAGTCCTACCAGCCACCAGAACCCAAGGGCTCAAGCTGCGGGGGAGGTGGCTGGTATAGGCTGAAGATACTTAGTCTTGTCTGTCCTGAGGTCCTGGCCTGCCCTGGTGGGGGTTTCACCAGCCCTAGTCAGGCCCACAGCTGTAACACTATTCTCCCTCTATACCGCCACACTTTTTTTTATGGACCTTGATTCGTCAGGTAGAAGTGCATTATTCAGGGCTAGAGCCTTTCATTCTCTACAGCCAACTAAGGGGGTTGTGGTCCATCAGGCATCTAAAATCCTTTCCTTGGAAGTAATACCTCACACTCTTATCACCCACTTGATGATATAGAAATAGTTTTCTGCTTATGTACAAGACAGAAGAATGTGTTTCCCACCTCAACACCAGGGTCAGGATAGTCCTGAGTCCCGCATTGCAGGCATCTGTCAGGATCAGGAAGTCCTTGGTAAAGATTATGCTGCAGCACATAAGAAGTGCCATGCTGAGCCAGACCGAAAAAATCCCATCAAGTTCAGCAGCTCATCTCTAACAGGTTATTTGGAGGTACACAGCAGATCTATTCCTTGTTACATACTCACTCCCAGGGATTAGCAATGGCTTTCCTCAAGTTTACCTGGTTAATAACTGTTTATGGACTTTTCCTCTAGGAAATTGTCAAAACATTTTTTAAACCCAGCTATGCAAGATTCCTTGACCACATCCTCCAGTAACATATTCCACAGTTTGTCCATTGAGTGAAAACTGCTAATTTTGTGGGGCATCTCCTAGTCCTAGTGCAATTTGAAAAAGTTATTAACTGCTCTCTATTTATTTGTTTCACACCACTCAGGATTTTATAAACTTCTATCATATCTTTACCATCACTGTTTATTTATGACATGCTTTTCCAACCTAGGAAATCAAGGTGGATTACAGATAGTACTGTTCATATAATACAACAAAGTAATTATGGCGTAACATACTTGTTAAAAGAAGATAAACAGCTGCTGTAGTGAACTACAATGGTTACATAACATTATCCAAGAAAAGTGCATCATATAAATAATGCAGAATGGTCTACGGTATCAAGAGTAAGGAGCTATATACAGATATCAAATAATAAGGAGCTATGTACAGAGGATTTTTTTAGTGGGGTGGGCATAAATAGTGTAAAACATTCCAGGCATAGATAGTGCAAGACAGTTTTTAGAAATTTTTGAAATATAAATAAACATGTACATAAAGGTGAGGTGAGCTGTTTGAAATAGTGTATTTGGAGTTTTAGAAGACATTTGAGAAAGTCCCCCATTGAAGACTCCTCAGGAAATTACAAAGTCATGGGACAGGAGGCAGTATCCTAATGTGGATTGGTAATTAGTTAAAAGGCCGGAAACAAAGGGCATGACTAAATGGTCAGTTTTCCACAAGGTTCAGTACCAGGACCTGGGCTGATTATTGTATTTATATAAAATCAGGAAAAGGAGACGATCAAATTTGCAGATAACTAGGAAGCTGGACAACTGAATGGCAGACGAAACTTAAAGTGGAAAAGTGCAATAGGATGCATATAGGAAAAAATCCCAACTACAAGATGTTGAGTTCTGTATTGGGAGTCACGACCGAGGAAAAGGACCTTGGAGTTCTTATGGACAATACATTGAAATCCTCGGCTCAGTGCACAGCGGCAGTCAATAAAGAAATCAGAATGTTAGGAATAATCCAAAAAGGAATGGAGAATAAAATAAAAAATATCATATTATCTCTGTATTGAACCATGGTGCGACTACACCTTGAGTACTGAGTGCAGTTCTGGATCTTTCCACCTCAAAAAAGACACTGTGCAACTAGAAAAAGTAAAGCGAAGGGTGACAAAAATGATAAAAGGGATGGAGCATCTCTCTTATAATGAGAGGCTATGCAGGTTTGGGCAAAGAGATGGCTAAGAGGGGACATGATAGAAGTTTATAAAATCATGAGTGGGGTGGAATGGGTACATAAAGAATGGTTATTTACCCTTTTTAAATAATACTAAAACAAGGGAACGCTCCATGACACTAAAAACCAGCAGATTCAAAACAAATTGTAGAAAATACTTTTTCAATCAGCACATTATCAAACTGTGGAGTCTGTTGTCAGAGGACATGATCAAGGCGACTAGCATAGCAGGATTTAAAAGAGGTTTGGACAAGCTCCAAGAGGAAAATCAGTAACACAGTATTAGCCAGGTGGATCGCAAAAAGCTATTGCTATCCATGGGAGTAACAAAGGTTAGATCCACTTTATGGTACTTGTGACCTGGATTGGTCACTGTTGGAGGCAGGATGCTGGGCTTGATGGACCTTGGTCTGACCCAGCATGGCAACTCTTATGTTCTTTTGTACAGTTTTCAATAGGGGTTGTATCATTGAAGCAGCATTTGGTGCCAACCAAATATCCAGGTTTTTACCAATTTCCTGAAGGCTAGGAGACCTGGATCGAGTCTGATGTGAGGTGGTAGGGAATTCCACAGTGTTGAGTCTGAGCGTGTGAAGGTTTTCTTCCTTGTGCTTGTTTTTTTTTTTTCAGGATATCCAAAATGAATATACATGAAATAGATTTGTATAGACTGTCTCCATTATATGCAAATATATCTCATGCATATTAATTATAGATATCCTGAAAATTAGGTCTGTTTGTGGCTCTTGAGGATTGGAGTTGACCACCCCTACCATAGGGAACCATCAGTAAACTATATACCTGGATTAGACCTTATGTTCCATCCTTTGCAAGGATCCTCATGGTTAGAGCACCATGACCCAGAGATCTGCTAGTGTAATGCTGGTAGGAAAAGTGGACCCTTAGTGCTGTGGTGCCTAGTGGGCTTGCCCTGATAGCTGGAGAGGCCCTCAGACGGGACTGGCTGGAGCCTCGCCTATACCAGCCACCTCCCCTGCAGGTTGAGCCCTTGGGTTCTGGCAGCCGGCAAGTCTAAGGGGGGTACCGACGGCTATCCAAGAGGAAAAGAGTCCAAGTCCAGGCACAGGTTAGGGCAGGCAGCAGAGAGTAAGGAGAAGAAGCAGGCCAGAGATCAGAGGCAGGCAGTAAACAAGCAGGGTTGGAGATCCAAGCTGGGATCAGAACCAAGGAGTCAAGCTGAGGGGAAACAGGGAGACAAGGAGACAAGGAACAAGACAAATAAGACAACTGGACAAACAGAACCACAAAACAAGAGTAGGGCACAAACAGAACAAGAACAAGGCATGGATGAGGGAAAGGGAAAGGGCAAGGCAAGGGAGAGACACAGCAAACAAGAATAGGGCATGAGAACTAGCAATACGCATTGGGACACAAGGACTCCAGAGGACCTGTAGCTAAGGCAAGGGAAGAGAGTCTGAGGAGCCCTTAAGTAGGCCCAGGGCCAATGATGTCATCAGTGGGCGCTGTGGCCTTTTCCCGTTATGGGCTCTTTAATAAAGAGGCTGTTGGGTGCGTGCACGCCTAAAGTCGGAAGTCTGGATGCAGCAGTCAGGGTGACATCCTGCCATGTCGGAGGATCAGCTAAGGCATGGCGTTGGGGGCATGTGAGGCCAATCATAACAATTGGTCATCACTGTTAATAAAATTAATCAACCTTTTATGAGAATAACTGTCTATCCAACCCAGAGCCACAAGATCCCTGCCTAGCCCAGAGAGAAGGATGTGAGACCATAGTCACAGCTGAACCTGCTCTAAGAGTTTCAAGACATATTGACAAGAAAGCAGCTGATATATTACATTCACAAACAACTCATGATTATCCTATAGATCTGATGCAGGTGTGAAGGTTCCCTTCAGCAGAATGCATGCCCATCCTCAGCCAGAGCTGAAGACACTCCAAAAATACTTATGTCAGATTGCTAGCCACAAAATATGAAGCACAAATATCTTCTCATTCACTGTTGCGGTCTCCACCGCTTCCCCCTTGCTAGCCGTGTTCAGGGCTCACCTCCGAGGCCGGGAACGCCGCCTCCGCGGCTCTGCGGTGCATGCTGGGCGTCCGCCATTACTGGGCCGTCTTGCTGCCGCCCCGCGCGGTGACGCGCGTTATGGACGTACGCTCGCCGGAAGCCTGACCCCGCCTGAGCTAATTACGCCACGCCCCAAGCTCGATATAACCAGCGTCCCGCAGTCCTCTCATTGCCTTGCAATGAGGGTCGCTACCGTGAGTCGTTCTTAGTTGCACTTCCGTTGTCCTGCCTCAGCCACCGACCTCTGCTCGTTCCTGACTCTGCTTCTGCCTGCCGCCAGCCACCGACCTCTGCTCGTTCCTGACTCTGCTTCTGCCTGCCGCCAGCCACCGACCTCTGCTCGTTCCTGACTCTGCTTCTGCCTGCCGCCAGCCACCGACCTCTGCTCGTTCCTGACTTGACCACTGCCTGCCGCAGCTGCCTCGCTTGTGGACATTGCCTCCTGCAGGCCTGGACTGGAATCGCTGCCCGACTGTCTTGGGTCCTGTTACCTGCTACTCTCTGCCAGGCTCTGGCCTACTCGCTGCTGGCTCCTAGCTTGCACCCTGCAAGCCCCAGTCAAGACTTTACTGACTCTGATCCTGCTCTGCTGGCCCTGTGCTCTCTGGCCTATTGGCTCTTGCTTCTGGACTCTGTGCTCACCCTTGCCCGGGCCTTCCTAGAGAGACTCTCACTGTGCAGAAGTCCCAAGGGACTGTGACCCTACGGGCTCCTCCTGGGGGGTCCTGGTTCCCGGGTGAAGAGCTTAGCTGCACTCCCAAGTCCCGAGGTTCTGGGATCCTACGGGCTCCTCCTGGGGGGTTCCCCGTTCCCGGGTGAAGACCCCTGCGTGTCTCCTAAGTCCCAAGGCTCCAGGACCCTACGGGCTCCTCCTGGGGGGTTCCTGGTTCCCGGGCGAACTCCTGTGCTTGTGGCTCCGCCTCCCGAGCTACTCTACCCAGGGTGGTTCGGCTCAAGGGTCCACTCCCGAACCGCGGCTCCCAGGCCGCAACATGCACTGCAGGTTTATTCATAATACAAAAGTTAACAGGTTCTCTTCATCTTCATTAACCTGAACATTATCATATAAGCAAGTTCACTATACTCACCATCAAATCAGTCTGGTCAGAATATTCTAGTTAGCTTCTATAGATATTATAAATACTACCAACAGGTTGAGCAAAGTTACTTCACAGATAGTCAAGGCTACAGATCTTCTTCTCCCAGGATCCACAGCACTATTCACAGCCCTCAAGTTGCCAGGAATAATGGGATATCCGCAGTGATCTTTTATGAAGCTCCAAGGACCAATCTGAGTCCTCTGCAACAGAGAGTTGCAGGTCTGGCAGCCTTCTCAGCTTTATTGGCTGCAGATATACAGATCATACTCTAATAAGCTCAATACTCCGTATTCCAGAGACCCTCACAGTCCAATACTCATAAAACAAAACAAATGGTCAACTGGTTATATATTTTTAAAAAAAAATGTCAATATAACACACTTTGTGAATTTAACTCTTTTTCTAACAAAATGTATTTAGGACCAACACTTGGGCTTATAAAATTGTAAAAGCCCCTTTAAGTTGAAAGACTACTTTTCTTTATTTCAAATTTTTTATAAAAAACTTATTTTGTAAATATGTATAAATTCCTCTTTTTAAGATTCCCAAAACAATGTCCCAATTCTTCAGAGTAATTTATCTTTTTCAAGTGAGCTTCACACAGTAACTGTACTTATATCTTGTCATCAAAAGTCCAATCTGACCCTGACATATCATCATGTTTCAATCGTCCATCTGCCTCAGTGGGTATCTCATTCAGAATGCTCACATTTCTTTCAAACTCGAACAGGATGAACTACATCACTTCATCTAAACTGAAAGAGATGTGAGCATTCAAAATGGCATCAATCAGGCCTTGCTCCGAACATGTGATATCACATGCTAGAAAGTTATCACAGAATTCTTTCACTAGGCATTGGATATGTGCCCTCTGGTTCTGTGTCTGTTCTTCTCACAACCCTATCAATTACTCTTCTCTTTATCAGCCATCAGGAGGGCTATTTCTAATTTGTCAAGCATCACAAGTAAACTATCCTTCACCTCCCAGGGTTGGAGCAAGTTGGCTCAAGTGGTAGATTTGCTTTGTTTGCTGACACTAGATGGGATCCTCCAGGTCCATTCTCCGCACCATCGTATATGGCCCCTGCCTGATGGCAAGTTTATTGTACCTTGTTGGAAGAAGGACCAGAATTTGGTCATCTGGATGGTACTCCTGTAGCCAAGTCTTTCTGTCATAATGGGTCTGCTCTCCTTGCGCTTTCTGCAGATTCTCTCTCTGGGACAGAGTGGAGTGCCATCACTGAAGAGGTAACAGGTGGGAGACAGCTGAGCAGTGAGCAGCTGGCTCCCTGGAGAGAAAGTGTTGCATGTACAAAAGACAAGAATACATATGGCAGCACCCAGAGAGGTTTATGTTGCAGAGGGGACCAGCTGAGAGGCAACACTAAAGCAGGGCCTTGGGGGTGGAGTACTCAAGAATAGGACTTAGGTGCTTAATTAGTTTCAGCTCAGGCAAAAAGGTGGGAAGGGGAGGAGTAGAGGAGGTGTTTCCTTCTCCAAGACAGGGTGAAGGGAGGCTAACCTCGTGAACGTCAGGGCAGCAGAATGGATTGAGTCAGCATCAAGAAGGTAAGCACCTGAGCTACAAAGAAACTGAGCCAAATTGTGTTTACGTGATACTGTGCTATGCTGATTCTGTGGGAGAGCACTGGAAGACTAAATCACTCTGTGGATATTGTTTGTACGTCATAACTGGACAGTTGCTGGGGGATGAGTATAAAGTACTTAATTCACATTGTACCTATCTGGCATTGTGAACACAGAGGGACTGGCTCTGACCATGCCAATCACTGTGAATGTAATGCAGAGAGACAATGGCCATGTGTTGATTAGTGAAGAACTACTGTGATTTGGACTGTCAGTGTGGATTGTGCCAACAACAGGTTGAAATTAACAAGAAATGTCAACACTGTCCTGATCTTTATCACCGAGGACAATTCATGACACATACCAAGCTGCTATATGAAACTTTGTGTATTTGCTGCATGCACTTGATAATGCTTATCTGTTGTCACTTCATTGCTCTTTGGCTACATCTAAGATCCCTCTGGGTTGATGCCTGATCACCAGCTTAAAAGGTGAAAAGCCCATCGAGGCTTGGGTCATGTTTCTTTTGGCAAACAGGAGTGGCACAAATTTATCCCACTTTAAAAAAAAGGTAGACGTCTCTTTTAATGATCCTCGAAAATTTTTGAAAACAGCATTTTCTAAGTATTTACATAATTTTCTAGGAAGCAAATTAATTTTTCTTAAGAAAGACTGTTTTATTAGCTTTTTAAAGCGTTATTAATGTACAGCCAAAAAAGCAAATCCTTCTCCTCCCCATATTTTTGTGCCTTCAGCATGTGTTAAAAATGCTTAGCATATGGTTCAGGCCATCTGGCTGGAGCCACAATAACTTCCCCCAATAAACATCAATCAGGTCCAAACTTGAGGGAGAACACCTTGATAGCAATCTTCCATTCACAGTGGCATAGGGCTTCACTGCTGTTATTTCATCAGAGGCGGGAAAACCACGGCTAAAGGAACACATCTGGCCCACAGAAGGCCTCCATCTGACCTATGGCAGCAAGAGAAGTCCCAACCTGCAGCAGCTGAGAGCATGTCACTTCTGTCTTAAAGTGATGTCTATGAGCTGGAAGTGATATCACCGCTGCATACCTCTCAGACTCAAACTCTGGTAGATCTCTGGCCTCAGATGAACTCTGGGTGTGTGTGTGTGTGGGGGGGGGGCGGAACTACCTTTCTCTCCCCCCCCCCCCCTCACCTGCTTCTCACCCTGAAGCTCTGGGGAACACCCAATTGAATGATACTGGCCTACTCCATCTGGACCAAGCCCCCTACAACCCATGGAACCAAAATGTTTGCCACCCATGTATTAGAACGGCAGGCTGCTAACTAGGAAAGTCCAGGATTCATGCTCACATGACTTGTAACATCAGGCAAATCATTTCACCCTCCACTGCCTCAGGTACAAACTTAGGGCCTGATTTACTAAGGCTTTTCTCCCATTCTGTGTCTCTGGGAAAAATGTTTAGTAAATGAGGCCCTTAGACCGTAAACCCTCTGGGACAGGGAAACACCTACAATACCTGAATGTAATCTGTTTTGAAGTTTATAACCAGTTCTAAAAATCAGAAATTAAATTAAACATCCCCCTTGGATGTTTAAATAATCTTACTCCTTGACAATATACATTTGGGAATAGTTCAATGCAGCATAACTAGGGACCTTTGTTTTGAGTTTATATTTTATTCTGCCTGGGAATTTCAACATTATAACAAAAAAAGTCACTGGAAAAGTCATTTTTCCACCAATTTCTTTTTTATTCTAACATTAGAAAGGCTGGGGGGGGGGGGGGGTGTCCAACCTGCCACCTTTAACATGGATATGACGTTGTAACATGTGATCTACGTTGGTGAGGACGTCAGTTCCGTTAAATTGTATTGTGCTTTTGGCACGTTCATGAAGAAAAGTTCTGGAATGAGTTTTCGGCAATTGGGATATTGTTTCCTTGAAACGCGATATAAAGCTGACGTAAATGTAGTATTGGAGTTTGATAATATAGATATCGGAATTTAGTACCTTATGGAGTGAGGAGTCACTTTATGGAATAAGTCCCTGAGGAAGCCCCGTGTGAGGGGAGAAACAAAGATCTTTTGTTGGACAATGCAATAGTGACTGAATAAAGGAATAACGGAACAGTGACATTGATGAATACATCGCAATGAAGATGAAGTATTGAAGTGATAAAAGCCTTATATGGTTTTCTTTCATATATAATATAATCTGCTGTTGAAATATTTTTGGGTCACAATGTTTGGAGGAATTATATTTTAACATGTTTTTAGCTTGGTATGAATGAGTATGTATGTGGTATAGTTAGATTTTATTGTCTAGATAGAGTGAGGTATTCTATATGAATTAATAAAGACTGCACATAACTTTGAACAGTATGTAATATTCTCTGTATTTGGTATGGACCTTTAACATGGCGGCAGGCAGGCATTCTCCTGAGTCTTAATCTTTGCGGTGGATGGAGGGGGATCGTTGCGACCGAGGCAGCGTTGCTATGAGCAACGATTTTGAATTTGTTGCCAGTGCCTGAATGGCCAGGTACTACGGTTTGTTTTGGGCGTTTTTTTGTATAGTGAGAGACAGTTACCTCAGTTTTTATTCGGGTTGCCATTGGGCAGGTTTATTCTCCCTCCCTCCCTCCCTCCCTTCTGTGTATTTAATGTGGGGTATGATCAGTTGATTTTGTGTTGAATATATAATTGTCACAGTTTGGTGGGTAATCTGAGCCAAGGGGTTGCAATGTATGGAACATTTGATTGTCCTGTGGGACTGTGTTGTGTCCGTCACTGCTCAACGCCATCACTCCACCCTCTTTACCTCTGTGGCAACTCCCTCCGGGTCTGATGGACGCTTAGCTGCCGTGGCATCTTCTTGCCGTCTCTCTCTTGGCGTTCCCGGACCGGCACGACGCTGCGAATTCGCCATGTTCCTGATTACGTAGGGCACGCGCTCCGATTGATGTACTGGCAAGGGCGCGAACCTCAGGGGCGTCCCCCTGGATGTCATCATCTGCTTCCAATATAAAAGGTCTCAGTATTCGCTAACAAATCGAGTTAGCAAGGATTCGTCCACTCTACTCTGCCTCCTCAGACTTACCAGGGGTACCCGCTCCTCGGGGGCCTCGCTCTCTTTTCTTTATTTCAGATTTCAGATAGGAACCAGTACTCGCTTCTCGAGGGCCTATGTTCCTGAACACTCTGAAGATTCTCTACCTCCTGGAAACTATCGCAGATACAGACATTTGTGAGTTACCATCGTTCTCTCAGAGCTTTCTCGGGAACCAGGTACTCGCTCCTCGAGGGCCTAACCCTTTCCAGCTACTGAGCTTCTTTAAGACCTTATGTGAGTTTTGTCGTCTAGTTCTGGCTATGAACACAGCATACCCTTTCTACTCACTATCTATAGTTTCTCTACAGCTCAGCAACCCTGGGATCGCTGTTCCAGTACCTGAGGGACTTCAGCCCTGCCGGGCATATCAGCTCACTACTGCCACCTCTGGTGGTTCTACTAACCTGTCTAATAAAAGAACTATCTGTGTCTGTCTCCATACTCAAGCCTAGCCGGTGGTCCCTCTCAGGATATCCTCCTGGGGGCGCTGTCATCTGCCATCGGCCCAAGGATCCACCTATTTACATTACAGATTGGAATGGGGGGGGAGCCCGTGTAGCTGCGGGGGGCTGCTACATGGGCTGTGCGATGGCAGTGAGGGCACTGCTTGAATTGCCGGGTCCTATGGCTGGGAGGTGCCCTAAAGGCCTATGCTGGTGGCAGAGGCCCACTGCCAGGGGAGAGTGAAGAAAGAAATTCAGATTGACCTCCTCTGGGGTGTGGTGGTGGTCAGTTATCATCTTCCAAGGAGTGTTGGTGGGTTCACCTGGGCAGGGTGGGGGGGATTTGGGGGGCTGTTTTATTAATGCTAAGATTTGGCTCCGGTTTGGTGTTGTTAATAAACTGCGGCCTTGCTTAATCCCATTTTCTGTGTGGTGTGTATTTTGTCAAAGGAAGTGAGGGTTGGAATGCTATGGGAGTCCCATTTGCCCACGTTATAAAATTCTAGGCAAAATAAAATAAAAACTGAAAATGAAGGTCCCTAAGCATGGCCAATGCATCTTCTGAAGATTGAAAAGAGAAGCCAAGATAGAGATGTTTATATATTACAGACTCCGGTAAGTTGAGCTTGTATGGAATATAACAACTATTCACGTTAAATTTATAATGCTCTGAATCAAAACACACAAACACCTTTAAAAGAAAACTACTACTTTCAGTTTCCAAAAAAGCGTCTTGTTTGGCTAGAAGAAGTGTCAGTAATTGCCTCAAATACAAGACAGACCAAGGCGTCCTCCGCCAATTCCCATTCGCCGGGTTCCAGGTGATGACGACTGAGGAAGTCCGCCTGAACATTGTCGACTCCGGCGATGTGAGACGCCGCAATGCTGCTGAGATGTCGCTCCATCCAGCTCATCAAGCATTGCGCCTCCTCCGCCACCAGCGGACTTCTCGTCCCGCCCTGGCAATTGATGTAGGCCACGGTGGTAGCATTGTCCGACAACACTCGGACCGCCTGTCCCCAGATCAGCGGGAGAAAGGACTGCAGCGCCAGGCTTACCGCTCTGGTTTCCAGGCGATTGATGGACCATTGAGATTGAGCCAAGGACCACCGGCCCTGCACCGACCTGCCCAGGCAGACCGCTCCCTAGCCAGAGAGACTGGCATCCGTAGTGACCACCGTCCAGTCGGGCACCAGCAGAGACACTCCACACGTTAAGTGATCCGCCTCTAGCCACCAGCGCAGACTGGCTCTCGCTTGAGCTGGGAGCGGCAGAGGTAGATGGAACTCTTCCGACACTGGCTTCCAGCGGGAAAGCAATGCTGATTGCAAAGGACACAGATGGGCGAAGGCCCAGGGCACCAAAGCAAGCGTCGAGGCCATAGAACCCAAAACCGTCAGATAATCGCAAACCAGCGGAAGTCGAAGAGACAATAACCGGCGTACCTGACTCTGAAGCTTGCACACCCGCTCCCTGGAAAGAAACACCTTGCCCTGCTTGGTGTCGAACCGGGTGCCCAGGTACTCCAAAGACTGGGTGGGAACCAGATGACTCTTGCTGAGATTGACCACCCAGCCCAGGGAGCGCAACAGATGGAGGACCCTGTCTATCGTTTGCCGACATCGACTCTCGGACTTGGCCCGAATCAGCCAATCGTCTAAGTAGGGGTGCACCAGAAACCCCTCCCGTAAGAGCTGAGCCGCTACCACTACCATTACCTTCGTGAATGTGCGGGGAGCCGTGGCTAGACCGAAGGGAAGGGCCCTGAATTGGTAGTGCCTGCCCAGAATGCAAAACCTGAGGAATCATTGATAAAACGGTTGAATGCCGATATGGAGGTACGCTTCTGTGAGGTCCAGGGACGCTAGGAACTTCCCCGGACGGACCGAGGCTATTACGGACCGAATCGTCTCCATTTTGAAATGGGGAATGTGAAGACATCTGTTTACTCCTTTTAGATCCAAGATTGGCCGTGCTGTGCCGTCCTTCTTTGGTACAATGAAATAAATGGAGTAACGGCCCTCGCCTCGTTGGTCATGAGGTACAGGAAGTACTGCCCCCAAGCTTACTAGGCGCCGCAGAGTACACTCCACGGCTTCGCACTTCCGAGGACACTTGCAGGGGGACACCAGGAACTTGTCTGTAGGCGTCCTTGCAAAATCTAACGCGTAACCTCTTCTTATCACGCTGAAGACCCACTGGTCCGATGTTATTTTGGCCCATTCCTCGTAGAACAATTCCAGCCGAGCCCCTATGTTTGGGACGAGCGACTGGAGCTGATGCGAGGGATGGACCGGCCGCCTTTCATTGGGAGGGCTTGGACCCCGAGCCTCCCAGGGCCCCCCCTTGCCTCCTGAACCATTTCCCTCAAAAGGACTGCGGCCAGGAAGAGGATCGGGAGGAACCCGCACGGTAGGAGGGACCGGAGGACCTCTGGGGCCGAGATTTCCTGTTCCCCCGGAACCTAGACCTACTAGAAAAAGAAGATCGAGTCCGAAACCTATCTTCAGGTAGCTTAAAAGCCCTGTTTTCCCCGAGGGACAACATCAAATCATCTAACTCCTTGCCAAACAACAACTTGCCCTTGAACGGTAGCGCTCCGAGGTGAGCCTTGGACGACCCATCCGCCGCCCAGTTGCGGAGCCAAAGGAGACGCCGCGCTGAAACCGCCGAAACCATGGATCTGGCTGAAGTGCGAAGGAGGTCATGTAGGGCATCAGCGCTATAAGCTATCGCCGCCTCCAGATGGTTGGCTTGCGTGGCTTCTTCCTGTGAGAGGTCAGCATTGGCCTGGAGAACCTGGGCCCAGCACAGGCTCGCCCTCATGGCGAAGTTGCTACAGATGGCCGCTCGGACCCCCAAGGCCGAAACTTCGAAAATCTTCTTCAGCTGCAGCCCAAGCTTCCTGTCTTGTATGTCCCTGAGGGCCGTGGCCCCTGTGACCGGAATTGTCGACCTCTTCGTCACCGCTGACACTGCTGCATCCACCCTCGGCAACCGGAGAAGCTCCAGGGCATCCTCTGGCAGTGGTAAAGCTTATCCATGGCCTTGCTGACCTTCAGACCCAGCTCTGGCGTGTCCCACTCACGGAACAAGATATCGGACGCCGCAAAGTGGAACGGGAAAGCCACGGCTGGCCCAGTGAGACCCAGTAGCACCGGATTCATGTTTGCGTCAGGCCGAGATACCACCGGAGGTGCCTCCACCCCCAGCTCCTGGAGGATAGCCGGTATAAGAGGGGCCAGCTCATCCCTCCAAAATAGACGGACCACCTTAGGGTCATCGCCGTCGACGGCCTGCGCACCTTTGCCAGTACTGGGCTGAGAGGAACCGTCCCCCATAGCACCATCGACCCCCCCCCCCCCCCCCGGGGGCTCTTCAGCCAAATCTTCCTCGTCCTGCGACGAAGAATCCGAGTCCGTGTCCTGCGGCACACCCCTCAAGGGACGCTTTTCCTTAGGGGGCGTGAGGTTTCTTCTGGAAACCGCTCCGGATTTTCTCTTCCGGGATCCGGAGCCGCCTTAGGATCCCTTGGCGTGAGATTTTTCCCTTTCCGCGCTTGCGGCCCTTGTACCTTAGGACTTTGCGCAATAAAAGCGCAAAGTCTGAGGAAAAAGAGGAGTCCGACTCCGAAGTCACTTCCACTGGCCTCCACCGGTGAGTCAGCCCCCCCCGGAGGGCCCCCCCCCGAGGGTGCCGGTTGCGGGGAAAGCGCGGGAGGCATGCTGCCATCTGCCGCGGCCTAACGCAAAATTTCCCGGGCTGACCCCAAAATGGCCGCCACTCCCACGCTGACAGGGAAGAGATCTGCAGGCCCATCTGCAGCCTTCCCTGCACGCGGCGGCGATCGCGCCAACCGGCCCTCCCGACCGGCCCCGGACGGTCCCTCACCGCCGGCCACACAAGCCGAGCAAACCCCGTCGCGCGAGAGACGCGCGCGGGCCGAGCCGCATGCACGGCAGGCCGACCCTCGTGGCATCCGGCGGGACCGCGAGCAAACAAACAATTAATTAAAATAAAAGAAATCGCCGCGCCGAAACAGCCCCCCCCCCCCCCCCCCGCGAAGAGCCCGCGAAGGAACGGAGAGCCGGCGCAACAAAAATAAAGTAAACTTTCTTTTTTTTTTTTTTTGTACTGACTTGGTGCTGTCCTTGGTCCTGAGGCTTGTGCTCCTGCGGGGGTGAGTGAACCGGGCTCCCCGGTGTCACCCCCAATGCTGCTACTAGCAAGCCGGGTCCTCGACCTTAGCAGCGGCCTCTACCAGGGGGGATGGTCCCCTCAGAACCTTCAGACCCCCCTGGGAGGCAGGACAGCCGGAGGATCTTCCTGCTGCTGTTCCCTAATAGCCAAAGCTTTCGTTCCTTTTTTTTTTTTTTTTAAACCTTTAAGAAAACCAAAGAAAACTAAGCCTAACTAACTACCAGGCCTAGCCAGAGGCTGTGACTGCACCTGCACCATCTACTGGAGACAGAATAAGACTGAGGGGCTGTGTGAGGCACGTGGCTATATGTAGCCAAGTTCGACAGATCTTGCTCTGTCTCCATCTACTGGTGCGGAGTCACAACCCAGGTGTCCTGGACTGATCCTGGTATGTACAGGGAAATAAATATATAATCATGTTACTAAAAAATTACTAATAATATTTCATCCACTTCTTCCAAAAAAGATGGGATCGGGTCCACCGGCGGCACCACAGGCCTCCATTTCTGCTGCCAGTGGAATTGGGTCCATGGGCCTCCCTCTGCTTCTGACGCCGCCCCACTGGGTGTGCCGCCCTGTGCAACTGCAGGGTTTGCACATCCAGTGGTGCTGGGCCTGCCCTGAGGGAATCATCACTTCTGAAAAAGGGGTTATTAAATAAATGACTATTTATTTATTTATTTATTTACTGTTTTTCTTGACCGACCATCATAAGAACATAAGAAATTGCCATGCTGGGTCAGACCAAGGGTCCATCAAGCCCAGCATCCTGTTTCCAACAGAGGCCAAAACCAGGCCACAAGAACCTGGCAATTACCCAAACACTAAGAAGATCCCATGCTACTGATGCAATTAATAGCAGTGGCTATTCCCTAAGTAAAATTGATTAATAGCCATTAATGGACTTCTCCTCCAAGAACTTATCCAAACCTTTTTTGAACCCAGCTACACTAACCGCACTAACCACATCCTCTGGCAACAAATTCCAGAGCTTTATTGTGCGTTGATATCATCAGAGATATCATGCCGGTTTACATGTAACAGGGGATAACGAAGAAGGAAATGAGCAGTTACAAAAAACAGGGTCATGAAGAACTGGGAGGTGCACGAGGAAACTGCACAGAAAGGGAAAGAACAGGCATGATGGAGAAGGCAAACTTAACTACACAGTAGCAAATTTAAATATACAATAGTAAAGATAAATACATGATATGAGTCCCAAACTTAGGTTGGGATGTAAATGCACAGGAAGATGGGAGCATGTCGAAACGAAATAGGCAAACTTAAATGCATAGGAGCAAATTTAAATATACAATAGCAAGCGTAATTACACGAATGTGTCCCAATCTTAGGTTGGGATGTAAATGCACAGGAAGGAGGGGGAATGTAGAACGAATAGGGAAGTTAGGTAGACCAAGTATAGCAAGAGTGTAGTAAAGAAAGTGGCCAGTAGTTGGTGTTCCACCTTCAGGCAGCAAAACACTGCACGGAGCGGCAGTAGCCACAGAGGCATTCACGGAGCGGGATGCCAGTGGCCAGTAGTTGGTGTTCCACCTTCAGGCAGCAAAACACTGCACGGAGCGGCAGTAGCCACAGAGGCATTCACGGAACGGGATGCCAGTGGCCAGTGGTTGGTGTTCCACCTTCACGGAGGGCTGCCATCTCCAAAAAAAAACAACAAAAACAAAAAACAAACAAACAAAGCAGGGGTGGGTAAGAGTATGGGGCAGGGGTGTGGCCTGCTTGTTACAGCAGTTGCTACCCCTGATTGAGCTGGATGTTCACTGGGATGCGGATACGGCGCTGCTCTCTGCATGGTGGAGGGGTGGAAGGGAGTTGGGGCCGGAGGGTGCTGGAAGCCAATAGTGATGGGTGGGAGGGAGAAAAAGGGTGGGAAAAAAAATGGATAAACTGCGTGGCTTGCTGGGCAGACTGGATGGGCCGTTTAGTCTTCTTCTGCCGTCATTTCTATGTTTCTATGTAAAGTGTGACAACTGAATATAATACTGAATATAGCATAAAATTAAGTTGGAAGGTAGAAAGCCAAAAGGCATAGGAGGTGCTTTACGTAGAGGAGGTTAAATCCAAGAGTAAAAGGGGGAGGAAGAAGAGCAGGAAAGGAAGACTGGCGGAGATGGAATGGCAGGAGAATATTAGCGAGATTAAGGGTAGGCTTGCTTAAACAGCCATGTTTTGAGTTTGAGTTTGAATTTCTGCGCGCAATGCTCTAGTCTTGAGTTCTGGTGGCATAGTGTTCCAGGCATAAGGGCCAGCGATGGAAAAGGCATACTCCTTCGTGGATTTGAGGTGTAGATGTTTCGGAGAGGGGATGTATAGAGTACCTTTATAGGAAGATCTGGTGGGTCTGTTAGGGGCGTGGAGGAGAATCTTGTCTTTCATCCAGAACATGTTTTGGTTGTGGAGGGTTTTGTGTATTATAGTAAGAGTCTTGTAAAATATGCGTTGGTGGATGGGGAGCCAGTGCAGCTCTTTGAGTATAGGGGTGATGTGGTCGCATTTACGAGAGTTTGTGAGGATTCTTGCAGCTGCATTTTGCAGAAGTTGGAGAGGTTTGATTGTGGTTTGGGTAAACCGAGAAGGATGGAGTTGCAGTAGTCTATTTTGGACATGACCATGGCTTGTAGAACTGTACGGAGTTCGCTAAGGTGGAGGAGGGGTCTAAGTTTTTTTAAGGTGTTGAGTTTAAAGAAGCAATCTTTCATAATTGAGCCGATGAAATTTTGTAAGTTGAGGCGATTATCTATTAAAACACCTAAATCCCGAGCTATGAGTGAGAAGGAAGCCTTTGTAGGGGGGATGGTAATGTCGTGGTTAGGGGGAGAGATTATGAGTAGCTCGGTTTTAGATGCATTGAGGGCGAGGTTTAGAGAGGTGAGGAGGCTGTTTATAGATGAGAGTGCATTTTCCATCTTTGAATAGTGGAGGTTAAGGAGTCAGTGATGGGGATGAGAATTTGCACATCATCCGCATATATGAAGTGTGTGAGGTCAAGGTCAGAGAGGAGCTGGCAGAGGGGAAGCAGATAAATATTGAATAAAGTGGAGGACAGGGAGGATCCTTGAGGAACACCCCTGGAGAGTGGATAGGATCTGATTCATGGTCGTCAATTTTTATTTTGTAGAGTCTGTTGGTAAGGTAGGATTTGAACCATAGAAAGGGTTCAATTCCTTTCTATGGTTCTGGCAAATCCAATTTAGGAGTTTGTTTATAGATAAAGAAACCCCAGCTTTTTTTTCTTCTCATGGTGAAAAATAAAGATATTCAGCATGGCCTTAACGTGAACAATTACTCTCCTGCATCCACCAGTATCTACCTCACAATTTTCCAGGTCGTGCGGCTTTTGTACCTGAAGCAGCGTACCCTGTTTCTAACCCGAGCTAACACACTCACAGCCTACGCATCTCGCCTGCTTCCCATCCACGTGACCGCACCCCAACCCTCCACCGGCGGCAGCAGCCATAGATTATGTCACCACGCAGGGAACGTTTTTTTTTGGGAGGGGGAGGGGAGTAGGCCAACGTCATCCACGTGGTGCGTGTGGGGATTGGGGAAGCGCCGCGAAGCTGACTGAAGCTAGGAAGAGGAGGACTAAGGGGGAGGGGAGGTAGACTCCAGCTGTGACATTGACGAGCTGGAGCGCGAAGGGCCGGACAAAGGGAAGATTTCAGGGACAGAGCGCCAGGAAAAAAAACGAGTGACCCCCCGCCACCTCCTCTCCGGCGGGGAAGTCTGCCCCGTGTGTCCGCGCGTCTTGACATGGAATTACCCGGAGTTGCAACCGCTGCGGGAGACAGGCTGAATTCGGAACAGTCTGCTCCCTGCATGAATGGGCTGCTACACAACGGCTTCCATGCGCAGCAGCAGCAACAGCAACAGCTCCTCCCCCACCTCCACCGCCTGAGCTATGGGGCTGGCAGCGGTGATCCCAGCAGCAGCAGTCCCACGGCCGCAGCCGAGCATCACCAGCGCCCGCGCCAGGACGTGCAGAGCCACGGCTCTCCGGCCAAGAAATGCAGGACCCGCAGGAGGATGGACTCTGCAAAGAAGCACCGACCTCGTGAGTAGCTCGGGGCCAGCGCCAAGCAATGCTCTGCGTTAGTAGTGTTGGGGAGGGATAGTGAAGGCACTCGCTATTCGCTCACTGCGGATTTTTGCTGCGCTATGCTGTGATGTGATAGTCTCGATCCAGACGTGCTGCAGGTTTGTCCAGTTTATTGCTCGCCTCCCTTTCTCTGCCCCCCCCCCTTTTTTTTTTACTGTAAGCATTTATTCCTTAAACATCGATAATGCTTTAAGCATATGAATTAGAATCCTCACCTTTTTTAGCTACTGTATTGATGTTGGTTGTGGCTTCACATTTGGCAAACATGCCACAGATTTAACAGCTGATTTTTTAGTAATTTGCCCAATATTAGCTTGGAGAGGCTTTGAGTAGTCACAGTTCTGTGTTCCAAAGATGTTCTTTTAATTTTTTATTTATTTATTTTTACGTTTGCTAGAGAGAAAAAAAAAAAGTTAGGGATCCCGAAGCTCGCCAGTGAAATGCGTCAGTTTTGTCACTTATAAATGTCCTTTGTCTATAGATCTCAGCGGTGCCTGATATGGGTTGGGAAATGTTGGGTCGGTAAATGTTGGATCATTAGTTGTATAGTCTGACAGGCTCTGGTGGTTAAATGCCATGCAGATCGCAGCCAATGAAAGGGGCACTTTCTGGGCACGCCCCCTGACACCATGTGGGCTCGGTCAGTGAGCGACCAATGGGGGTTATGGGAGCATGCTTTCTGTAGCTTTGGTGGGCCGGTGGTAAATACCGTATGCCCAAGGCTGTTAGCTGTTTCGCAATGTACATTCAGAAACATGAAACTTTGATCAGAAGAGCATCAAAGTAGGAAACGTGTGGAATGTAGATCTGCAGAGTATTTCTTGGATTATCGTTCCTAAAGCTCTTTAAAACAGCAGGCAGTCATTCAGCTAATTGTCACAGAACAAGGAGCAAGTGGCAAACACATTTAAATGAAGCTTATAAATAGCAGGAGACACAGTAAGTAACACCAAAATCAATTTGTCATATTTTAGAGGGATTGTAATTTATTTCAACATTTCAGATTAGCAATGCAAAGGCTTGCATAATATACTGTGCTTATAGTTTTTTTTTTCTGGTTTGTACTAAGTTTTTACTTGAATTAGTTTTTCATTTACTTCCTCAGCAGAATTATAGTACTCTGTACTGTCCACTTTAACATTTAGTGAAAATGCAATATTTTCTACAGTGGTCTCACTAAATAAGGCTTGTTCAGATCCAACAGAGTGTGGTGATCTGGTTCTGTAACAAATAGTGTGCAAGATGTCATTTCAGATTCTATATAGATGTGCATTTTATAAAGATAATATTGTACTTTATTATAAATCTTTGGCACCTCAATTCACTGGAAAGTGTAATGTCATTTATATCAATGAAAAATAGAGGGCTGTACCAGCTAAACGGTGAGCAACAAATACCTCAAAGGTTCAAAAAATGGAGAAGCACTTTTTTCATTAGTGAAAAATAGTTGTAATTACATTTTATAATCCACTGTTCCAGTTTACCCTGATCAAGGTTAACTTTCCTGGGCTAAAGTCCTAGATTTTTCTTCAAATTTAATCTTACCTGAGTTTGAACTGTGGGTTTGAACGTGTTTGGAAGCTTTGCGATTCAGATGGGAGCTATGAATGGATGAAGTACAGACAGTTGGGGGTGCATGTTCAAATATAATTGGTGGTATTTTTGGCTTCTGAATTCTGAGGTGATTATTTAGTCCAGGGTGTGGGCAGTTGAGCATGTGTTTTGTTTTTTTTTTAATGTAGTTTTGTGTCTCAAGGGGCAGCATAAACATGGTTTGGGGTTAGATTTGGGCCACGATTAGGGTGGTCCTGTATCCTGAATTTTGGCTGTTTTCTTTGTTTGCCTTCATATGTTTGCTATATGCTTTTATCAAATTGTTGTACTGTGCTTTGAGTGGTTATTTTAACCGGGGAAGCAATATGTATACATCAAGTATAGGTATTTAAATAAATGTATTTTCACTTATACTATGTTTTTCATCATAGATTTTATAGATTTTTTTTTTTTACATTTTATTTATTTGAATTCAAATTTAACACAAGTACAAACTTAATTTGGAAATCAAGAGAACATCAAACAATAAGCAAAGAAACATTTTTCAATGTATTTTTTTGAGACCACTATTACGAGAGAAATCCAAGCAACTTCTGAGCACTGAACAATTTAGGAGGTAAAGTTTCTAGATGAAATAAGTGCTTCATGGTGCAGCTGGTTCGGGAGCTGATGGAAAGAGGGGAACCATTTTAGACCTTATTCTTAATGGAACGCAGGATTTGGTGCAAGCAGTAACTGTACTGGGGCTGCTCAGCAACAGTGATCATAATGCAATCAAACTTGAGTTAATGATTGGAGGGGGAGGACATTAAGTAAATCCAGTGCACTAGCATTTAACTTTCTAAAGAGAGACTTTTTGCTAATATGAGGAAAAAAGAAAATAACTAAAAGGTGCAGTTACAAATGTAGAGTTTATATCAGAGTTTATATATTTAAAAATATCATCTTGGAAGCCATGCAGTAGAAAAGGTGGAAGGAACACCAAATGACTACCAGCATGGTTAAAAGGTGAATTGAAAGAGACTATTTTAGCCAAAAGGATTTCTTTTGACAAATGGAAAAAGGATCCAACCGAAGAAGATCGGAAAAAGCATAATTCTTGGCAAGTTAGATGTAAAACATTGATATAGCAGGCAAAAAGAGAATTTTGAAAATAAGCTGGCTGTAGAGCAAAACCTCATAATAAAAGCTGTTTTAAATATATCTGCAGCAGGAAGCCTCTAAGAGAGTCAGTTGAACCATTAGGTGAGAGAGTTAAAGGGGCACTTAGGAAATACCAGGTGACAGCAGAAAAAGACTAAATGAATTCTTTGGTTTGGTGTTTACTTGAAGAGGTGTTAGGGAGATATCTGTGCCAAAAATGGTATTTAATGGTAATGATTCAGAAGAACTGAAACATCATGGTGAACCTGGATGATGTAATAGGACAGATTAACAAATTAAAGAGTAGAAAATTGCCTAGATCAGATGATTTACACTCCAAAGTTCTGAAAGAACAAAAAAATGAAATTACAGATCTATTATGAGTAATTTTGCAATCCATCATTAAAATTGTGTATTGTATCTGAAGACTGGAGGCAGAGCCGAAGTATGCCTATGGCCAATATGGTCTCGTCTCTAGGCGCCACTATCTGAAGGGCGCCACATTGCCACCAGTGCAGAACAGAAAATGTTGCCTGCTGAAGCCTATAAAAGCAGCGTGGTCCCACCTGAATTGGCAGCATAGCCGGCAGGGCCTTAGAAATAAGAGTAGCAGTGAGGCATAGGAAGAGGAGGAGCTGCATTGTACTATTTTGCGCTGTCCCATGGAAGTGGCAACATCGCCGCTAGGGCCTAAGAAGAAGAGGTGCTGTGCTGCCCCACCAGAAGCAGCAGTGTAGCTTAGGAAGAAGAGGAGATGTGTGGACTGCCCTGCACAAAAGAAAAGACAAGAGCGGGATTGGCCCTCTAGACCTGAAGTAGTAGTCCTGTCAGCTGGGTGGGGGGTACTTAAGAAAGAGACTATTGCTGCTGCGTGGAGGGGATGTGAGAGAGAGCATCTGCAAGGGTTTTTGTGTGTAAGAGAGTGCCTGTGTGGGAGTGAGAGAGAAGCGCGTGCCTGTGTAAGAATGAGAGAGTGAATGTGTGGGCAAGAGTAAAAGAGCCAGTGTGTGTGTGAGAGCATGCATGTTTTGTATGTGTGCAAGCGTGAGAGAGCATGTGTGTATGAGAGTGATAGACACAAGCGTGTGTGTGTGTGTGTGAACTCGCATGTGTTTTTATGAGAAAAAGGGGGAGAGTACATCTGTGTCTGTGAGAGGGAAAGAAGTGCATATGTGTCTGAGAGAAAGAGAGAGCACGTGTGTGTGTGTGTGTGTGTGTGAGTGCATGTGTGGGTGTGGGTGTGTGAGAGACAGAGAAGAAAGTCTATGCAAAACAACCCCTTCCCTTCTGCCTGCTAATCTCAGGGCATCTGGAAATCAAAAGTTCCCAGGTATGAAGAGTGGGGTATTTTTAAAAATCCTTATTTTTAATTATTAGATGTTATTTGTGTCTGTTTTGAAATATTTTATTGGTGTTTGGAAAATTTTTATATGGATTTTTAATTTTTAGATATTCTGTGCCTTAGTTTTTAATTATTCTTTTTATTGGTATAGCTTTACTACTATTGATATTTATATTTCTTGATTTTATTGTTTTGCAAGGAATGGTGTTGTTTCTGTTTTTCCATTGTTGCACTGCATACAGAATTTGGCTTGTTGTAGTTTCCAGTTCAGTTTTTGTCTGCATATTTATATTTTATGGTCTCTTTATTCTGATTTTTGAGGGTCTATCTGTGTTTTGCTTGTGTGACTGAAATGAGGAATTCCAATAGTGTGTAGTTTCTGTGTAGGCATCTATAGCAGTTTGGCGTGTTCTGTTTTCCTAATAGGGAGCGTGTTGGTATTTTAGGGCCGGGTGCAATACTTGCAATGCTGCCTTTTCATAGGTAGGGTTGTTGCTCTTTGAGTGCTGGCAGTTAGTGCTGTTTTGATATAGAAATTTTTCTGTTCTGGGCCTATTGCTTTTAATATATTTACAGTATAAACAACCTGGAAATGGGAACGAGTGAGCAAATTTGCGGATGACACCAAATTATTCAAAGTTATTAAATCACAAGAGGTTGTGAGAAATTGTAAGAGGACCTTGCAAAACTGGGAGATTGGACATGCAAATCGTAAATGAAATTTAATGTGGACAAGTGCAAAATGATACACTTAGGGAAGAGTAACTCAAGTTATAGCTACAGAATACAAGGTTCCACATTAGGAATCCCCATTCAGGAAAAGGATCTAGGCACCATTGTGGATAGTACGTGAAATCTTCTGCTCAGTGTGCAGCAGCAGCAGCCAAGAAAGCAAATAGAATGCTAAGGATTATTATGAAAGGAATGGAGAATAAAACAGAGAATATCATAATGCCTCTGTATTGCTTTATGGTGCGACCTCATTTTGAATGTTGTGTGCAGTTCTGGTCACCACATCTCAAAAAAGATATGGCAGCATTAGAAAAGATACAAAGAAGGGCAACTAAAATGATAAAGGGGATGGAGTGATTCCCCTTTGAGGAAATTCTAAAGAGGCTAGGGCTCTTCAGCTTGGAGAAGAGAGGGCTGAGGGGAGATATGATAGAGGTGTATAAAATCATGAGTGGAATGGAATGTAATCAGTTGTTTACACTTTCAAAGAGTACAAAGACCAGGGGGCTCACAATGAAGTTACTAGGTGATACATTTAAAACTAATATGAGAAAATATTCTTTTACTCAATGCATAGTTAAGCTCTGGAATTCGATGCCAGAGGTTGCATTTAAAAAAAAGATTTGGACACATTTCTGGAGGGAAAAATCCATAAATAATTATTAAGGTGGACTTGAGGAACTCCACATCTTATCCCTGGGATAAGCAGCTTGGAATCTGTCTACCCCTTGGGATCCTGCCTGGTTCTTGTGACCTGGCTTGGCCACTGTTGGAAACAGGATACTGTGCTTGATGGATCTTTTTGGTCTGACCCAGTATGGCAAGTCTTGTGTTCTTATTGTCTTGTTGTGTTGTAACTCTGTTTTCTTGTGGCTTTTTGAGGGCCAAGCCCATGCCTAAGATGCATTAAAATGGAACCCATGTGGTATTAGGCCTAAGTGTCATTTGCTTTTTTGCAGATTTTTCTGTTTGGCACCACAGCAGTACATATAAATATAACTTTCATATTGTGATATTTTTACCTCGGTGTACTTTTTCATGTAAAATCTTGTTATAAATGCATAATTTTTAATTGTGTGTGGGGAGAGAGGGTATTAGGGGTGGAGGGGCGCAAGGCTGTAAGGTTACCCAAGGACACCTAATACCCTTGCACTGGCCTTGGACATTGCTGTACAAACACTTACTAGAGTGTCCCAACTCTTGCTATCATGTTGTGTGTATTGGGTGAGGGCAAAGTTTTTCATTGGTTATAGGCGCCAAATTGCCTGGCTACAGCTCTGATTGGAGGGTGGCCAGTGTGATGTCTATCTTTAAAAAGGGCTCCACGAGTGATCTGGGTAACTATAGGCCGGTGAGCCTGACTTCAATGCTGGGAAAAATCGTAGAAACTGTTCTAATATAGTAAATGGCGGCAGAAAAAGACCCAAATGGTTCATCCAATCTGCCCAGCAAACTTTATTTCTTTTAATTTAGTTTTATTCTGTTTAGTGTAGTAACTGCAGGTCCTTGCATGTTACCCCTTATCTTCAGTTCCATCCTTTTAGCCACTAGGGATCCTCTGTGTTTAATCCTAAGCTCTTTTGAAATCCATTACAGTTGTCTTAACTACCTCTACCGGAAGGACATTCCTTCCATGCCTCTGCCACTCTTTCCATGAAGAAATATTTCCTGGCAGCTTTCCTGAGTCTGTCCCCTCAGAGCTTCGTATTATGATCCCTAGTTCTACAGCTTTCCTTCCATTGGAAAAAGCTCGATTCCTCTGCATCATTCCATTTATACCTTTCAAGTATTTGAATGAATCATATCCCTGCTGTCCTTCTCTCCTCCAGGGTTATATATATTTAGGTCCTTCAGTCTCATCTCATATGACTTTTGATGCAGACCCCACACCATTCTGGTTGCCTTTCTTTGGACTGCTTCAATCCTGCTTCAATCCAGTACTCCAGATGAGGCTTTACTAATGACCTGGACAGGGGCAACATCACCTCCTTTTTACTACTAGTTATGCCTCTTTCGATGCAACCCAGCATTCTTCTGGCCTTAGCCGCTACTTTAGAATAAAATCATAGAACATATAGAAAGGCATGGATTAATGGGACACAGCAACCATGGATTTACACAATGAAAGTCTTGACTCACTAATCTGCTACATTTTTTGAAGGGGTTAATAAATATGTGGCTAATAATGATCCTGTGGATATAGTGTATTTGGATTTTTCAGAAGGTGTTTGACAAAGTCTCTCATGAGACTCCTGAGAAAAAATAAAAAGTCATGGGATAGGAGGCAATGTCCTATTGTTGATTGCAAATTGCTTAAAAGACTAAATGGTCAGTTTTCTCAATTGGGAAAAGTAAACAGTGGAGTGCCTCTGTACCTGGGACCAGTGCTTTTAAATATATTTCTAAATGGTCTGGAAAATTGAGTAAGATGATCAAATTTGCAGATGACACAAAATTATTCCGAGTAGTGAAATCACAAGTGGATTGTGAAAAATTGCAGGAAGATCTTGTGCAACTGGGAAAATTGGGCATCTTGAATGGCAGATGAAATTTAATGTGAACAAGTGCAAAGTGATGCACATAGGGAAAAGTAACCCACACTATAGTTACACAACGTTAGGCTCCATATTAGGAGTTAAAACCCAGGAAAACGATTTGGGCATCATCCTGGACAGTAGTTTAAAATCCTCAGCTCGATGTGCGACAGCAGTCAAAAAAGCATACAGAATGTTAGGAGTTATTAAGAAAGGAATGGAAAATAAAACAGAGAATATCATAATAATTCTGTCACTCCATGGTTGCCATATTTCAAAAGATATATAGCTGAACTGGCAAAGGTACAGAGAAGGGTGAACAAAATGATAAAAGGGATAGGACGACTCCCATATAAGGAAAGGCTAGAGGTTAGGACTATTCAATAATTTTCTATGTAATGCATACCTTATTTCTCAGGGAATACAGCACCATAGACTTATAAAAACTTAAGAATTGCAATACTGGGTCAGACAGAGAGTCCATCAAGCCAATCCAGGTCACAAGTACCTGGCAGGATCCCAAAAAGTAGATAGATTTCATGTTGCTAATGCCCAGGGATAAGTAGTGTCTTTTCCTAAGTCTATCTAGTTAAAAACAGTTTATGGACTTCTCTTCCAAGAATTTGCCCAAACGGTGTTTTGTTTTGTTTTTGTTTGTTTTTTTTAAATCCAGCCATTTTAACTGCCTTTACCATATCCTCTGGCAGTGAATTCTAGAGCTTAATTGTACATTGAACGAAATTTTTTTTCTGTGATTTAACAGTGCTACTTACTAACTTTATGGAGTATCCCCTAGTTTTTGCAATATTTGAAAAAGTAAATAATTCACATTTACCCATTCTGTTTCACTCATTATTTTATAGATCTCTATCATATTTCCCCCCCCCCCAAGTCATTTTTTCTCTAATCAGAGGAAAAATTACTTTTCCAATTCCCAGGAAAAATAAAATAAAAACTGAAAATGTAGATCCCTAAGTATGTTATATAATTATTTTTCTGGGGTTTTTTTTTCCCTCATGGTTTTACTGCTGATGGTAAAAGAAGTATCATTAGGTATTGCAACCTAGACAAATTATGCATCATAGAGAAAATTATTTTAATTTCAGTTATTAGTTACTGCAGTCCTAAGAAAATAAGAAATGCCATATTGGGTCCCTCAAGCCCAGTGTCCCTTTTATCTCTTGGTCATCTAGCAGTCCAGCTGATTTTCTCACGGGCTTCCTGCTCTGAATAAACACAAAAATGGTGTTCTGGGTTTTGTGTCTCTGGCAAGCTTCTTTTCAAATTCTCTTTTGGCCTGCCGCCTTAATGCTTTACATCTAGTTTGTCAATGATTATGTTCTTTCCTGTTTTCTTCATTTGGATCCACTTTCATTTTTTGAAAGTCGTCCTTTTGGTTTTAATAGCCTTTTTCACCTCACCATTCAACTGTGCTGGCAATCATTTGGTCTTTTCTACCTTTTCTATTGCATGGAATACATTTTAGTCTGTGCTTCCAAAGATGGTGGTTTTAAAGAGCATCCACACTGCATGCAAACTTTTAATCTTTGCAACCGCTTCTTTTAGTATTTTCTAATTTCCTCATTTTATCATATTTATTTATTTATTTTTAGTTTTTATAAACCGACGTTCCTGTATAAAATACATATCACACCGGTGTACAGTGAAATAAAACTGTCGCCACATGGGCGGCTTACATTATAACAAATAACATTATAAATACATTTAACATTTTAACAGATAACATAGAGATTAGAGGAGATTAGAGGAGATTACAGTTAAATGCTACCCTGCGCTTTTCTTAATGCCCTCCTTTCAGTGATTATGATAAATTTGATTATGATCACTATTGCCTAGCGCAGTGGTTCTCAACCGTTTTTCTGTCGGGACACACCTGACAGATGGTTCTCACATGTGTGACACACTGACCCATGATCGTCACGGGGCTAGATGTAAAAGTACAGTTTGCATCCATAGGAACCCTCCTGACCCACAATAATGGATGTAAAGCAGAATTATGACATTCCCCATACAACTCACCCTACAAAAAAGATATTCTGGTTCTGGTGTCATCTCAGTAACAGCAACTCAAACTCCTTCTACTTCCAGGCTTAATAGCCCTACTTATGAAAAGACAGCAGTTTACCACCAATGCATGTCCTCTTGAGAAAACACAGCAAATAAGACTGATACAAACGCTTACATGCTAGTAAAATATCTCATCTCGGTAACAGACACAGAACCGATCTAACATACTCCCAGGATCTGTAGTAATGCACATAAACTAATCCGCACACAGTTACACCTGTATTATGGAATACACTCAAACAGGAGCAACCCTATCTATGAAAAGGGAACACTACAAATATTAAATCAGGCCCTAAAAACCAATACACCTCTTATTAGGAAAACAGAACTAGCAAGCAGCTATAGATCCCCACACAGAAATAATTGTAAAACTATACTAATAAGCAGAATAAATGTTTCAAAACAGCTATGAACAGAATAACATCCAACAATTAAAAACTCATAAAAACTATTAAACATTCTGCAAACACCAATAAAATATTTCCAAAAAGCAGACATCACATAATATTAAATAATTAAAATGGCAGTCAATCAAGAAAAATAAACTTAAAAAGCCACTTACTTACCCCCTTCAGCAGCTCTCCTACTTCCCTTCCATGCAGGCCGTGGCACACACCAGAAGCAGCAGTAGAAGCTAAGCTCTATACTTATGGTCCTCTTCCCAGATATACCGGCTCTCACTACCATGCTGTGTCTCGCACACACCCAGGTTTCTCACTCCCATGCTCACTCTTCACATGCACAGGCTTCTCATTCCCATAATCACTTTCTTTCTCTCACACATATATACACACACACACACACACACCAGTCACTTGATTTCTCTCATGCAAACACACACACACACAGGCTTCTCCTCCCATGTTCTCTTTCAGATATACAGGCTTCTCCCTCCCATGCTGTGTCTCGCACACACCCAGGTTTCTCACTTCCATACTCACTCTGTTCACATGCACAGGCTTCTCATTCCCATAATCACTTTCTCTCTGTTACACACACACACCAGTCTCTCTCTCATTTCCATGCTTGCTCTCCACGTGCACAGGCTTCTCATTCCCTGAATCACATTCTTTCTCTCACATTCACACACACAGTCACCAACCAGTCTCTCTCTCTCTCATGCATGCACACACACACAGGCTTCCCACTCCCATGTTCTCTCTCACATAGACTTCTCACTCCCATACTTTTTCACCCCTCCCCAACACCAAGCTTCTTACACCCATGCTTTCTCACATACCCAGATTTCTCACTTCCATGCTTTTTCTCTTTCACTTACACACACACACACACACACATCAGTCACCTCCCTGAGCAGTCACTTTCATTGTCTCTCACATATACACACACACATCAGCTCTCTGACCAGTTTCTCTCAATCACACACATTCTCTCACTTACACACAGGCTGGCTGGCTGCTTCTCTCTCTTTCTCTCACTCACTTCCTCTCTCTTCCCCCCCCCCCCCACCAGCACAAATGGTAGCTGCAGCAGCCTCCTACTCCAGCCCCCGCAGGCCAAGAAAGAAGAATCCCATCGGCCGCGGGAGGCTGATGCTGCTGTCTCCTTTCCCGATTACCGGCTGCTTCGATTGCTTGGGGGCCGCTGCTGCTGCTGCCGCCGCTGCTATTTTTCCACGCGGCATGGCTCTTTCTGCTTCCGGCGCACCGCGTGTCACTTCCTGTTCCGGGTCACAGGGGTGGTGGCGCGGGAAGAAGAAAAGGCCAGCCGCGGGTGCCACAACTTCTTCTAGCACCGCTGCCGTTCCCACTGGGCTTGAACGTACTGATAGCCCGGTGGCAACGACAGCAGGGAAGGAAAAGCAGCGGGAGAGACCGGGAGCACGCGACACACTGGTGTGTTGCGACACACCGGTTGAGAAGCGCTGGCCTAGCGGTCCCCACTACCATTACCTCTCACATCAGATCCTGTGTCGCAGTGAGGATTAGACTGAGTATTCTCCCTCTTGTCAGTATCAGGTCCAGCTGCTCCATGAAGCATCTAGAAATCATACCTCTCTATCATGTCCTGATGAGACACATACCCAGGCAATATTGGGGTAATTGTAATCTCCCATTACTATTGTGTTGCCTAATTTGTTAGCTTTCCTAATTTCTGTTAGCATTTCACTGTCTCTTCATCTTAGCCATGTGGAAAGTTAGATATCCCCACTGCTATACTTTTCCCCATCACACATGCAATTTTTATCCGTAGAGATTTTACGGTGCATTTTGTTTCCTGTAGGACTTTTTATCCCGTTTCTCTGCCATCCTTAACATATAGCGCCTCCCTCCATCATTTTGACCTGGCCTTTCATGTCAGTATAATTTGTACCCTGGTATATAGTGTCCCTTTGGCTTTCCTTTTTCTACCAGATCTCTGTGAGGGAATTGGTTGGACCACTCTTGTGAGGGAGTTGGTTGGGCCACTCGATGATTGAGGATTAAAGGGGCACTTAGGGCAGATAAGGCCATCATGGAAAAACTGAATGTGAATTATTTGCTTTAGTGTTTGCTGAAGTCGATGTAGGTGAAATACCTATGCGGGAAACTATTTTCAAGGGTGATGATACAGAAGAACTGATACGAAGCTGGAAGTTGTAATATGGCAGATTGGCAAATTAAAGAGTAGCAAATTGCCCAGTCTAGATAGTATTCTATACTCCAAAGTTCTGAAAGAATTCAAAAGTGAAATTGCAGATCTTTTACTGGTAATTTGTAACCTATCATTGGGATTGTCCACCATAGTTAAAAACTGGAGGGTGGCCAATGTAACCCTGATCTTTAAAAAGAGCTCCAGGGGTGATCTGGGAAACTATAGACCAGTAAGTCTGACTTCAGCGCAAGGAAAAATAGTGAAAACTATTCTAAAGAACAAAATCACAAAACATATTTATTTATCATTTTATAAATTGCCTTCCAAATTTTAAAATCTAGCGTAGCTGGGTTTAAAAAAGGTTTGGATAAGTTCCTACAGAAGAAGTCCATAAACTGCTATTAATCAATAGGGAATAGCCACTGCTTGTTGCTGGCATTCGTATCATAGGATCTGTTTAATGTTTGGGTACTTGCCAGGTACTTGTAATCTGGATTGGCCACTGTTGGAGACAGGATACTGGGCTTGATGGACCCTTGGTCTGACCCAGTATGGCATATCTTATGTTCTTATGTTCTGAGATGCCAATTATGTATATATCTTTGAGTGTGAAACATTCTGTCTCTTCAATCTTATAGACTTCTGGGATTCGCATACAGACAATTCAAAGTGGGGTAGATTTTATAATTTTGTGCGAGCGTGTACTCTTGTTCGCGCCTGGTGTGCGAATAAGAGTACGCGGGATTTCAATAGATACGCACGTATCCATTAAAATCCGGGATCGGCGCGCACAAAGGGGGGGGCAGGAAATGAGACAGCCAGCCAGCCTGCCTGTTTGTAAGTGAGAGAATGTATGTGTGATTGAGAGTGTGCTTGTGTAACTGTGACTGAGAGCCCATGTGTAAGTGAGAGCATTTGATTGAGATCTTCTATGTAAAGTGTGTGAGAGAGCATGTGTGTGATTGAGAGAAGCTGGTCAGAGAGGTAATGTGTGTGTGTGTATAGGAGAGACAATGGAAGTGACTGATCAGGGAGATGACTGGAGTGTGTGTGTGTGTGTGTGTGAGAGAGAGAAAGTGATTGTGGGAATGAGAAGCCTGTGCATGTGGAGAGAGCTAGCATAGGAATGGGAAAACTGGGTATGTGGGTGTATGTGAGACACAGCATGGGAGTGAGAAGCCTGTATATGTAAGATAGAACATGGGAATGGGAAGCCTTTGTGTGTGTGCATGAGTGAGAGAGACTGTTCGGGAAGGTGACTGGTGTGTGTGTGTGTGTGTGTGTAAGAGAGAGACTGGTCAGAAGATGATTGGTGTGTGAGAGACAGAAACTGTTATGTGAGTGTGACTGGTATGTGTGTGTGTGTGAGAGAAAGAAAGTGATTATGGGAACGAGAAGCCTGTGCATGTGAAGAGAGCTAGCATGCCGGCTCATAGTCCCAGTGCACAAGGATGTGCGCACTGGGACTATGAGCCTGGGGGTGTGGGTGTATGTGAGACACAGCATGGGAGTGAGAAGCCTATATATGTAAGATAGAACATGGGAGTGGGAAGCCTGTGTGTGTGTGTATGAGAAAAAGAGACTGGTCGGGAGATGATTGGTGTGTGAAAGACAGAAACTGGTCATGGGGGTGTGACTGATATGTGTGTATGTGAGAGACAGAGAAGACTGGTTGTGGGCCCTAAGGAAGAGGACCATGAGTACAGTGCTTCAACCACTACTGCTTCTGGTGTGTGCTACTGGCCTGCATGGAAGAGGAGTAGGAGAGCTGCTGGAGGGGGTTAGTAAAGGTAGCCTTTTAAGTTTATTTTTCTTGATTGACTGCCATTTTAATTACTGAATATTTTGTGATGTGTCTGCTGTTTTTGAAATATTTTATTTGTGTTTGGAAAATTTTAAATAATTTTTATGAGTTTTTAATTGTTGGATATTATTCTGTTCATAGTTGTTGTGAAACATTTATTCTGCTTATTAGTATAGTTATACAATTATTTCTGTGTTGGGATCTATAGCTGCTTGGCTAGTTCTGTTTTCCTAATAGGAGGTGTATTGGTGTTTAGGCCTGATTTAATATTTGTAGTGTTCCCTTTCATAGGTAGGGTTGTTACTGTTTGAGTGCATTCCATAATACAGGTGTAACTATGTGCAGATTAGTTTATATGCAATACTGCAGATCCTGGGAGTATGTTAGGTCGGTTCTGTGTATGTGACTGAGGTGAGGTATTTTACTAACATGTAAGCATTTGTATCAGTCTTATTTGTTGTATTTTCTCAAGAAGACATGCATTGGTGATAAACTGCTGTCTTTTCATAAGTAGAGCTATTGAGCCTGGTAGTAGGAGTTTGTGTTGCTATTACTGAGATGACACTAGAACTAGAATATCTTTTTTTGTACGGTGAGTTGTACAGGGAATGTCATAATTCTGCTTTATATCCATAATTGTGGGTCGGGGGGTTCCTGTGGATGCAAACTGTACTTTTACATTTAGCCCTATGATGGTCATGTGTTCAGTGTGTCCCGCATGTGAGAACCATCTGTCAGGTGTGTCCCGACAGAAAAAAGGTGAGAACCACTGCTCCAAAAGATTACTACACTTCTCTTTTTATCTAAGCTTGGCTCTAGTCAGCTTGCAGTAATTTTCACGTTTGTCTTGTGATCAGAGTCTGCTTCAAAGCAACAGTGTACATTATTGTTCATCATACGCCACCAGCTGGTTTGTCTCCAAACAGCACCCTTACATTTTCCCCCTTGGTTATATTCAGTATGACAATATATTGCTGCACTCATCCCATCGGGGTATTCCATCTTGAGGAGTAGGCTGCCAAACTAGTTAGTGTGAACCAATATATGAAGATCATATTCATCATCAGTTGGTGAGAAGTATTGATATGAGGAGAACTAAGTACTACCGAGATGGTAGGGGTATGGGTGTCATCGGAAGGAGCACAGACAACAGCAGACACCGTGAGGCTTGTGGCAGATTTGCAGCAAAGACTAATCACACGTTGGCGTCAAGACATAAGGTTATGCAAAATATCAGGCAAATAGCAATAATACCCAAAAAGTAGAGCAACTTCCAGCCCCAAATCAGGAGCCAGTATCAAAGAAATCCTAGACTGTGTCTGGGGATGGAATATGGGCTTAGTAGGAGAAGTCCTGAAGGATGGACCTTCTGCAAATTCCCTGTTTTTTTTCTATAAAAGTGCAGCAAGAGATCTTCATGAACTTGTGCACTCCTTTTTTGCTAGCAACATATCCAAAGCCAATCAGTTCTGCAAAACCATGCTGGCCAGGGATGTTATCTCTCTTTCAAGGTCTTTTGTTGCATTATTAGTTTCATTGGCTAAGGCTTCTATCAAGGCAGCAACATTACGCATGGCTCCTTCAAGTTTTATACATTGAGCTGGGAAAATAGGGCCCTAAAAAAGCTGTTAAACCCTGTAGGGCTTTCAGCAGTGGGATTGGTATTAGTGTGAGCCAAATGAGGGTGAATACTCAAGTTGAAATGGGTTATGTTAGAAGAGGGATAATGAAGGACCTGGGGCATTGAAAAAACCCAGTGTCACTGTTCCAACTTTTTCCATACACTTACTGTGACCTATCCATCTTCCATAAAATAAACTCCAGATGTATTGACCTGCAAGCCCAGGTATAGCTGACTACTTTTCTTGTCTGTAACGTCAAGCCACGCATGCAGGGTTAGGAATAAAGGTTTTGTTCTGGCTCAGTTAAAACATCTGTGTTTTTTATCATCCAGGTAGCTAAACTTTCCCTCCAATTAGTCCTCAAGACAAAGATTCTGTAAGTTTGAAATTATTTATTGTACAGGTAAATTCTACTTACAATTGTTGCATTCCAAACGCAAACCCCAGGCAAGAATCTTTGGTAACTAGAGACAAGGTAGGAGAAGGGAGTCTCTTGTGTTGCAGGAGTTGGTTTATGTTAGAGGTAGGAAGGATGAAGAATATGAGGCTGATTTAGTCCTTAGAAAGCGATAAAGGGAAGGTAAAACCCGATCCGTTTCAGGGGGTATCACAGAGCGCTGCTACTCTGAGGCAAGCATAGAGCAAACTGAACTCTTGTCGAGAGCTGTTAAAGGAAACGCTTCCACAGGCAGGGGGCAGGGTCCAATGGCAGCGAGCCTAAGAACCATGTAACACAGGGGGAGCATGAAGGACAGTCCCTTGAGCCTATAAGGCACCTTGAAAAACTTCAGTTAGATTGAGTGGGATTCAAGCTCTCCCGATGGTGAGAGAAAGTGGAAGGTGGGGGGGGGGGGGGGAGGGGAGCTTCTCTTAAAGGCAAAGGCTCACAGATTTTTATCATAGGTTACAAACAGTGTTTCAGTATTAAGAATTCTCAGAAGGAAGGACTGCACTAAACACAGTTAAACTACAATATATACAGATACAAACATGTACCCACTGCTGGGGACAGAACAGATTTCAATTCTATCTTTAACCCAAACGAACAATTCTTAAAAGCTGTGCCTCTTCCTGAAAGGCGAAAGTTATGGTTTTATTAATATGGTGCTTGAGTGGTCTGTCCCTGCTTGCGAAAATGGTACAATTCCATCTCTCTGATATTTCTTTAGTTCCATTATGTAGAACAATTGTCAAGTTGCAGGATGGCTCAGGATGAACCACCAGGTAAACCATACTATGGATGCAAGATTCAGCAGCAGAGGCTGCCAGTTGATAGGAGAAAGTACTTGGCACTGTGTCACATTAGTTACACAGTGAATCTGGTCTGTAACATTCACTGAAGTCAGTATGGGAAGTAAATGTCCAGCTGCTTTCTGCCCAGCCTGCAAACAAATCCATCAATTAAGTTAAAAGCACAGGTTCGGTCTTAGGTTGATGTAAAGGTTAGAAGGTAAGGATAGGGCTCTGAGCAATGAATCAAAACTGGTGGCACTCGTAGAGAAAGGGGTGGTGTTAGGACTGCAGTATACTTGGTGGTCTACTCCCAAGTGTCACTCCCCTTTGGCAAGTTACAGACTGGTTCTCGGCCTGTCTGAAGTAGTTAAGTTTAGCATGGGATGTGTAGATCCATGTTTCTTTCTCTCTGACCTTCATGATTGTTGATTTGAGGAGCAGAAAGTTCCTTCCCAAGAAGGCTCCAAACTGCTAGAACGATGAAACATTCTAATGAGAATGTAGTCTCCTGGCTGGATAACATGAGCAGCATCCATCCAGGGCCTCAGCATGGCCTAGCTAATCTGCTAAGAAGTTCTAGAAATGGCTTTTATTAAATTTTCATGGTAAGAAATCATAGTCTGTTAATCATGACATGTCACACTCAGTAAGGTTCATCCCCAGAGCAGAAGGTGTTGGCATTGAGTGCCCTGTAATTACTTCAAGAGGGCTTAATCCTGTTGGTGCTCTGTAATACCTCTAATACTGAGCAGGACAACTGGGAGCACCTCCGTCTAGGATAGCCCAGCCTCTGCTACTGCCTGAGCCAGTCTAGATTTTATTGTCTGATTCATTCTCTCGACAGGATGATAAGCAGAGTGCATCCTGTGCTTCATGCCCACTCCAATGGTCACTTATTCAGTTGCTTTATTGTGGAAACCTGGCCTATGATCACTGTCCAAACGCTCAGGAATGCCCCACCTGGATATATATTCTTTAAGTACAATCTTGGCCATTGTAGCAGCAGAATTTGTATGGGTGGAGTAATCCTTGATCCACTTACTAAACCAATCCACCATAACTAAGCAATACTGAAAATCTTGTGATTTGGGCATGTGAATGAAGTCCATCTGCAACTTCACAAAGGGGCTCCCGTGGGAGCGGAGCAGCCTATTAAAAACAAAAACAAAAAAACTTTGGTATCTGATGAAATTTTATGTTGTGCACAAACCATACAGTTTTGTACACATTTTGCTGCTACTAGCCCAAACTCAGGGCCATACCATACTTTATGAAATTCTGAAACCATTTTTTCTTTGCCCACATATGCCATAGTATGGAACATGGGGGCTAGAATAGGCAATGAGGCTTGGGGGGTGACAGGGCATCCATCACAATTGCGCCAAACAACATCCAAATATAATTTACAATTATTCATTCAGAATGATTTTCCCTCATTGAGGGCTGCCCCTTGTAGTTCTACAAGTTCTTGAACTGTAAACGAGATAATGGCTGCTGTTATGAATGGTGGTCATAGTTGCAAGGCTGCTTGTTTAGCTATAGAAATCAGCATAAGCATTTCCCTTTATACTGTGTCCTGTGCATTAGTATGGGCAGCACATTTAATCGGGTCGATTCTGTAAAGTGCACTCAGCCATACGCACTATTTAACATACGGTTGGCCGCATGTTTTCGATGAGTCTATTACCCCTTATACTGTAAGGGGTTTAGCGTGTCGAAAATGCGCAGCCAAACCCCCTGGAAACTAATAGCGCTCATCACATGCAAATGCATGTTGATGAGGCTATTAGTCACTCGGGATACCGAAATTAAAATGTGCGGCCAATCTGCACATTTTACGCTCAGAAATTAACGCCTGCCCAAGGGCAGGCGTTAATTTATGAGCAACCTGAAAAAGTGTACAGAAAAGCAGAAAATACTGCTTTTCTATACACTCTCCGACTTAATATCTTAGCGATATTAAGTCAGAGGAACCAAAAATGTTAAAATAAATTGAGCATTGTTTTCCTGTACCCGCTGACCACCACCTCTCCTGGGCCAAGGAGGCACTAGGGGTGTATAATCGTCCCTAGCGCCTCCTTTTATTTTATTTATTTATTTATTTAAAATTTTTATATACCGACATTCATCAGGGATATCACATCGGTTCACAGTGTAACGCAAACAGACGCCTGGGGAAGCGTTTTACATCGAACAGAATTATATCGAACAGTTATAACATGTTAACATTAGAACAAGTGAGGAGGGGAGGTAAGAAAGGGGATATCAAGAGGGAATATAACATTAAGTGTTAAGAACAAGCTTTGCAAATATAAATAAAATAATATAACAATAAATTCAATATCCATTAAGAAGCGATGACATAGTGCAGAAATTTGTGAAGAGTTTGAAAAGAGAAGGAGGTAGAGGGACATGGAGGGGGAGAGGGGAAGGAAGGTAGATTGTGAGGAGTTTGAATTGAGAAGAGGGGGTAGAGGGAAGGGGTGGGGGGGAGGGGAAAGGGAGGGTGGAGTGGGGTGGAGGGTGGGGAATGAGAGAACTGAGAAGTTAGGGGAAGTTAGGCGAACTGTACAGTAAGGAGAATGAAGAAAGGATGGGAGATGAAGATGAAGAAATTAAGTGTAAGCTTTAGTAAAGAGCCAGGTCTTTTAGTGCGACCCCTCATTTAAATACAGGATTGCGCGCATTGGGAGAGTGGGCACTCAACACCGAGTGCCCGTTCTCCTGCGCTTGTTACAGAATCTGCCTAAATTTGGCCATAGAAGTGGATAATAAAATGGCGTCCAAGAGATCAATAATAAGTGAATGGGGGTATAAGGAATCTTTTTCACTTCACAGGCTGACAAGTCACAGACCACTCTCCAAGCATATCTGGAATCCATGTAAATGTAGACATAATTATTTTGAAAATATTAGCGTTCACATATCAAAGCTTGTATCTTGGGCAGAGATATCAGGTGGCAAAGGGACAGAATCTATAATGTCATGGATTGGGGTATTATCAATAGCATATCTATCCCCATTTTCAATGTAGGCGGAGCCATCCACAAATAGTTCAGGGTCTGGGTTGGCCAAAGCGGTGTCGGAGGGTCTGGGCGAGGGAGGGTAGACATCCGTAGGTAAGACATTCATAGGAAGGAATAGGCTCAGACCTCGGACAGGAGGGCAGCAGGATTAAGAGAGGGGCATCTGCTAGGTTTATGCAACCATCAACAGGGTCAGCTCCCACTTATTAAATTAATCCTAAGTAACAAACTGTGTACGTCCTTTTATGACAATGAAATGGCCAGTATCGGAGGCAAAGACAGTAATGGGGTGTAACTGAATGATATTGCTAGCTAACTCGATGGCTGCAATAGTAGCGGCATAGCAGCCACAATAGAATCCAACTTAGAGATGTATACCACTGGTGCTACTGAGGACCATGGGACTGGGTGAGAACAGAGAGAGCATAGCCATTTCATTCGGTGATGTACAGGTTAAAAGGTGTATGTAGTCAGGAAGGCCCAGTGTGGAGTCTTGAGCTAAAGCAGTTTCAAGGTATCAAAAGCTTTCTGGAGTTAATCATTCCACTGAACAGTATCAGATGGTGTGGGAGATCCCTGTAAAAGGCTTTTAGGGGTGCAGCCATAAGGGCATATTTGCTGATCTATTACCTACAGTATCCAGTGAAACCCAGGAAGGCTGTTGCTTGGTGGATGGTTTTAGGGAGTGGGACCTGCAAAAATGGTAGCAATTCAATCAATAGCAACAGCACAAGCATTGGGGATATGTCATCGTATCTTGAGCAAGTTGTAATTTACTGGGGGGTGGGGGTGAGGGGTCCATGTTATGGCCATTGTGTGCCAAGGCAGTAAGTAGTGTGGCTAAGTCTTGGAGATTAATCTGTTGATTGGAAGAGCATAGGAAGAGATCATCAACACTGCACTGTAGGGGAATATCAACTAGATCCTGATTCAGAAGCTGATTAAATATGGAAGGGTTGTTGGTATAAGCCTGAGGTAGGTGGGTCCAGGTATACTGTAGCCACCTAAACATGAACACAAAAAGAAAACTGCAACTCGAGGTAGAAAGGCACTATGAAAAATGCATCAGTAAGATCAATGACAGAATAAATTGTGGACAGAGGAGGAATAATGGACAAACTGGTAGCAGGATTGGGGTCCTGGGTAAGGTGCCATTTGGCTTAGGCACAGGCCAAATGGGAACGTTGGTCACTGCAGATCAAAACCAAAATCCTCTGTGACAGCAAGGAACGAATGACAAGAGTCCTTCTGCCTCTGGGTGGAAAGGGATACTGGAGCACTCAAGGTGGCAGTTTATCTGGGTTAAATCTGATGAAAATGGGGGTGGCTGATTATGTTAAACCTACCTCCCATTTTCAATCACCCACAAACAAGGCGGGACGTTGAGGGACTATATCAGGGCATCTCTTCCAGATAAATTTGTGTGCGCAGGGGTAATGCAGGTGATACTCTAGTACTGAGACATAGGTACAGTAGTTAGGGATGGCTGGCAGGCCATGGAAAGCATTCCTCTTAATTTTGGTATTGTCACCCAAATCACTGAAAAGATTATGCACGTAATCACTTACCTTCCAAGTCAGACTTTTGGACCAGTTATCATATTGTCGGTGGTCAGATGAAATGTAAGTATGCGGACAGCATCAGCAAAAGCAAAGTCTCCATCCACCATCTTAAGTAGTGTCTCACCCAATTGCTTAATTCCTTGCACCCCCAACTCGAGTCATTTCTCCCTAATAGATTGACATTCATTTGGGATCAAAGATGCTCTAACATCATAAGTTATATTTCCATCAACCTGTTGGGGGTCTGGCTGGGTTTTTATCGGCAAGGGGGACCAAAGAAATCTCTCCTTACACATGGTAGCTTACTCGTCCAACAAAGGATGGTATGGACTAGGAAGGGGGGGGGGGGGGGGGGGGGGGGAAGGATCTTGGTCTTGTTCAGGTAGGGCAATGGGGATAACAGGAAAAACTGAATTTGTAGAATTACCTTGACTGGCATGCATATGTACCTTTTTTCTTTTCCACCCTCCTTAGCTCATTATGCAGTGATCTAATCTGAGATGCACGTTTTCATTTTGTGCTCTCTGTCTCCAAATAGTACCCTTACAGGAAGGGGATAGCTCAGACATTATGGGGGTAGTGGGAAGGAAGAGCGATTGGGTGGTCAGGCTCCATGCGAGGAAAGGCATCGGGTGTGAAACTAGGAGACAGAGGAATGAAAGACTGCTGGACAGAAAAAAGGAGAAAAGAAAAGTAGAGATGTGGAGGCAGGTGAGAAAACTATACCTTGAGGAGGGAAAACAGGCTGTAGTGAGAGGTATAAAAATGAAAGAGGAGAAAGGAATGAAAAGTGAAAAATGAAAAATAAAATACCTAGACATTCAAGATACTTTAGAAAAAAAATTTCTAGAAAGTAAAACTATTAAATATTGTAAATGCCAATTGTGTGCAAATATGCTATAGAATTTTGTAAACGTTGACACAGAATTTCTGAACTCTTACTGTGGAGCCACTGAAGGAAACTGGGGCTCTGCATATAAGTCACAAAATATACTGTATGTACCTTATTTTATAACTGTCTGGTCAATTAGTGTTTGGCATATAGTGAGGTATGAATATATTCTTTGAAAACCTCTTGCTATGAAGTCCCCTACATTAACTGGTGCAACATTGACTTGCTAACTGTAGTGTCTTCCAAAAACAAAGATTTTGACCATTTCAATCTCCTCCACTACTTGGTGTAACACGGGCACCTTTCCAGGTTACCAGTAAGCCCTGGGATTAGACCTGTTAGTGCAGTTAGAGAAAGATAATTAGGGGGAGGGTCCATTCATTTGGCAGCCCTCCCATTGCAGGGCTATAACAGATATCCCCTGCAAGAGGTTTTTTTAGCAGAGCTTCGCAAAAGGCTTTGGGGGCAGTCTTATTTGGAAGTTGGAGAGGAAGGTTGGAGGTTTATCCTGAGTTACTTTTTGGGCCTACCTGGAGTCTTGGAAACCCGCTGAGACCCCTCCAGGGTAGGGCAGGGCTCCACTGCTGTTCTCTTCACACAAGGTGCAGAGTGGTTGCTTGGGGATTTTTCAACTTTTGATTAGTTGGAGGCCTGCTGAAGGCCTGGGCCTTTCTGAGACACAGGGACTGGGGATCCCTGGTTTGAAGATGTCCAGGTTTAGGCAAGACCTGCCCCAGAAGTGGGAGTGACATTCGGTGTTATCTGTTTTTGGGGAACACAAGTTTTATTTTTAAGACCTGGGAGGGTGTGATATTCTGCCCCTCTTCCTACCCTTCAGTGTTCTGGCAATTCCCTCCCACTGGGAATCTAGTACAGAGAAAGGACAACTAATTATGAGTAAATGACAGATCTAATGGGAGGACACCCATCTGGAGTCTCCGAAACCCTGGGGAGATAGAGACATTGTCTATACCAATACAGATTTTTGTTGCCATCCAGCAGGGGTTTCCACCCACAAAAGGGGGCCTAACCTAAGGGGATCACGGCTCAACCTAAGCCAGGATGGTGGTTGGATTCCCGGCCTTATCAAAGACAAATAGAGGCTACAGGAATTGTCCACTAAGTGAAAGAAAGAAAAAGAAATCTGTGGAGCTGGAGATCCTACTTATTGTGCCATCAAACCAACTTGTTTATAGTAAAGTATTGATTTTGAATACTAATCCGGTGATCCCGGTGTTTTCTTTGGGAAAGTGTACAGAGGACATTCATCTAACCCAGGGAATTCAGCATAGGAAGTCATACACCCTGCACTGGAACCTGAGAGGACTCCCTTTATACCCCATCCATACCTTGGGAAGTAAGAGAGACAGAAGAGCTAGTTAGGGTTGCTTCCCCGAAGAGTATAAATCACTTTATGGTGTTGCCTGTGCTGGACCTGCACACAAGGGTGAAATTACATTAACTACCGATTTTGTTTTCTATTCCTTTTCTATGTAATTGTAAAAATATAAATGCACAATGCAATTGTGAGATCTTAAGATGATAATTTAGGTCTTAGTAAATGAATATGAATGATGACAACTACATTGCATGGTGCTGGCACCATACAGAACATCAGTTCAAATATAGATGTGATAGCTGCACACACCTATATTACACTTGTGAAAATGAAAGCTCTTACCATTTGTAAAATGTATCTACCGTAAGAACAAAACACCTTGGCCAAGGATCACATTCCCACCCTAGAGATCACTGGCTTTTCTCAACTACGGTGGAGGAATTAGTTTTCTGGGTTCCATGGAATGGGAGTAGGACACCCTGCAAGGCCAAACTGGGCAGAGGTTAGCTTCAAAATAAAACGCTCCACCCAAATGTTGATGCTCCAGAAAGAAAGTTTACTTGCAAAATAAACTTTAGTTTAACCAGTACAAAACAAAGTCCACAGTAGAAATAGCAGGAAAATTCAGATACAAAAGAAAAATGTCAACATTCTTCCACAATTAGTCTTTGCTTAAGCAGACTTTATAAGTCTCTGGAACCCTTAACACACTGCTCCTTAACCAAAGAATACAGAGTCCATCTTGATCTTTTTCACAATACTCGCAACTCTGTAGGTGACCCATGAAATCCTCCCACTCTCTCCCAATGGTGAAAACTTGTAGACTCTCTAAATAAGGGTTCTTTTCCTCCAAAAGGCCATCCAAGGGCTGGCTGCCTAGGGTAGGATAGCTTCCTGTTGTTTCTCCCTTCTTCCCAGTTCTTTTCTCTTAGTAGCTTCTGTCTCTATCACATTTCACAAGACCTTCCACTTGGGAAACTCCTCCTTCGTTCCTTGTGGGAGGAATTTTTTTTTTTCTCCCCAGAAAATAATCCCATTCCCTCTGGGGGGAGAACCACCCTGGGTCATTCTAGTGCACACAGACTCCTTGAACTCCCTCTGACCTCCTGGTCCCTCTGGGGGAAGAACCACCCTGGGTCATTCTCGTACACACAGACTCCTTGAACTCCCTCTGAACCTCCTGGTTCTAGAAGATTCCAAATAGTAGCACATAGGAACCCTTCAGATTGCCTCTGAACCCTCTTCTGCTGGAAGAGTCCCTTTATTAGGACATAAGACAGTTCCGTGCATTCTAGTATACCTCTAGTGGCCAGGAAGGGGTTACACACACCCTTTTGTATTTCATCATTCTGTGGCTTATTGAAAGACTGAAACTGCGTGGCAGCAACCAAGTACCTGTTGCAAGATGACTTCTTTTTCTCATTTGTGTACCATGTAGCCTCTCAAAAGAGCCCCAGTATGGGTTGGAAGAACAGGTTAAGGAAAATCACAGAACATTGGAAAAGGGATAAAATGTCCAGCAGGTTGTTAAAAATGGTGGTGAGATTGAGTGATAGGTACAGTGCTGTCTGAAGGGAATTGTTGGCATGGGGAAAGATCTCAAGGCTCGTTTAAATACAGCACGTGAAAGACAGTGCCCCTCAGAAATGAATCTTTACAAGATGGGGCAATTTAGTAGTGTAAAGATCATTTTTGAAATTGGTTTCCTGTGGCGAGGGTTTGTACAGACTTATTTGTAATGTTGCATTGCTTATTGATATAATACAACGCTGCTAAGATTAAAAGCAGACTGAAACATCTGGGTTTTGAAACTTTGCCGTCTATCACAAATTTAAGGCTACTTTAATACCACAGTTTTAATGAGTTTTAGTTTTAAGAGGCTGCACTGAAGTTGTGGAATTTTGAAGAATTTGAGGATGTGCCGTTCCCATTCTGTTATTGCATTGGGATTCATATCTGTTAACTATTAAAGTCTTGGTACAGTTGTTTAAATAGTATCCCACCCCTAATGTTTTTTTTTCCCCACAGAGCTGTCAAGTCAGCACCCTGGGCAGACAAGGTCCCTAGCACATCATTCATTGCCTTTCCCACCTCTAATGCAGTTAGGTGATTGCTGATGAGACCACATCCTGCTGTCACACATTTTCTATAGACAAACATTGAAATTTTGAAACTGGAAAAAAAATGTAGAATAATTTTTGATGTTCTGAAATTTATTTTGCTCTTTTTACAAAAATAATAATGTGACATTGCTACTTTTGATTGGCATGGGATAAACACTGTGGATCCCTAAAGGCTAGAGGATGGAGTTGAAGAAAAGAATACACGGGGGTAAGGTGCTGGACCCTTTAAATAAACCTTGATACTCTTAATGCAACTCCATCATTTCTGCCTACTTCAATGGCAGTGAGAAAAAGGGAATTGGATTCAGACAGCAGCCAAGGGCCCTGACTTTTACAGTTTGGGGAACAAATAAGAGGCTTTTACTACCCTTAACCAATAAAAGCCTTGATACTTTTGATGCATTTCCAACATTGCTCTCTGTTTCCACAGCAAGGATAAAAGGAAATTGGATTGAGACCGCATCCAATGAGGGCCTGACTTTTATGGTCTGGGAACCTGATAAGCAAGGGATAACCTGCACAGTGCGGCAGATACTAGCATAAGCTTGCTGGGCAGTCTGGGTGGCTCATTTAGTCCTTTTCTGCTGTCATTTCTATGTTTCTGTGTTTGAATGAAAAGGGGCTGAATTAGCATAAGTTTGAAACTTGTTTGCAATTCCTGGTAGGGTTGAAGCCTTGATGACTGGCTCTACTGCTCACAAGTTTCAAACTTGTGCTAATTCTACCCTTTTTCATGTTGCTCTTATGTGTCCAATTGATGTGCACGTATTTTTGTGTGTAAGATATAATTTATTATATGATGTGAGATGCTCTTTTCCAAGGAGAGTGTTACTATTTTTGCAAACTTTATACTACTAAAAGGGGGCAATGTTCTCCTTTTAAAGTCACCTAATGGTTCATCGTAAATGTATTCTGGTGATATTTTGGTTATTATGCAGGAGCAATTGAACAAGTACTGTATTTTTCGCTCCATAAGACGCACCTAGGATTTAGAGGAGGAAAATAAGGGAAAAAAAATTCTGTCCCCATGACGGGCTCAAACAGCTCCCTGCCGGTCTGCTGCACCCCGGGAACAGCAGACCGGCAGGGAGCAGTTTGAAATGGAGGGGCCTCCGTAGCACACGCGGTTCAAACAGATGATGTTTGACCTGTGCCACACCGAGCTTCGCAGTAAGATGCACCCCGGGAACAGCAGACCGGCAGGGAGCTCAAGCTCTGCCGGCAGAAGATGATACATTTGACCTGTGCCACCATACTGATTGGGCTGAGTTGGGAGGAGGAGGAGGGGGACGGCACGCGAGAGGGAGAGACGCTACATTCGCTCCATAAGACGCACAGACATTTTCCCCCCACTTTTGGGGAGGAAAAAAAGTGCGTCTTATGGAGCGAAAAATACAGGATCTTGTTAATCAAAGAGAGACATTTTAAAATATTTTGTTTCTCACCCTTTAAAGAAGTCCTCAACCCAATCCTTGGAACACACAGCCAGTCTGGTTTTCGGTCTGTCCTTAATGAATATGCTTGACATAGATTTACATGCACTGCCTCTGTTGTCTGTAAATATCTCATGCATATTCATTGTGAATATCCTGACAATTAGATGGCTGGGTGTGTCCTGAGAACTGGGTTGAGAATAACTGCTTTAAAATACCAGTACTATGGAGGGAACAAATATACCGGTAGTTCTTCATGTGAAGAATAAGCATTGCCAATATTTAAAAAAAATTGTGGGGTGAAAGGATCCTTATCAGAGAGATTGGAAAGCCGTTTTGAATTATTTATTTATTTTACTTGCACCATAAACCAATAAGCACTCTGGTCAAGGAACAACAAGATCAGAAAACAAATATAAATGCAAAAAAATACAATATAATGAAAAAGTAAAATATTCAGTACAATTAAAGTACAACAGATTAAAATAAAATTTAAAGTAAAAGGAATTACTAAAACTGCCAAGAATGTCAAACATTTTTGCTAAAAGCTGTTGAAAAGCAGAAGAGAATAAATGTCTTTAAGAGCTTGCAAATATGCAGATAATCTGAAACAACCCTCACTACTGAAAGTTGTTAAGCTCAGACCAGGAATGAGCTCAAACATAATGCATTTGTCTGGCAGCTGACAGGTAACATTGGCAGTGCTGAAAAACACAGTTAAGTGTTTGTTGTGCTTTTCCAGCTACTTATCCCATCCAGGTTTCCTTTTATACCACTTAATACAACGCCCGATTGGCATCAGAAAGAGATGACAACTGGGTAACCTGATCTATACCATGACAGCTGATTATTTGGGGGAGAGGTCGGCTTGTGATTAAATCCATTGTAAATATTGTCACGTTGCCATAAGTTGTTTGAGCCAAATGAACAGGAGCCTCAATAAATAAGAAATAAACTTTAAAAAAAAAAAAAAAAAGTCTAAAATGTGAAGTCCATTTTAATAATTAATTTTAAAGCAGCAGTTCAGGCTAACCAATTCAAAATGTGTTAGGCTTAAATGTTCTTTTGCAGATGTATAGCACAGTGTATTATTAAGTTATTTTCTTCTCTGGATGCTATACCATATCAAATATATTTTTGGCGGGTACTCTATGGAGCATTGACCTGAATGACCTAACTTTAATTTGGCTTTTCACTGTTTGTTTTGAACACTTAATGATTTATTCTGCTGGGAGGAGGATATCCCTTGAAAACTACTGGCCAGTATTAGTATTGAAGAAAGTGAAGGATTTGAGAATAGCAATGGCACTACACTAAAAGCTGTCAAGACAGTGGATCAGCCTCTGAACAGTGGGTTTTGAAAGTCTGAAGAGGAATTATCTGATTACATTATTTAAGCTGTGGGCCATAAAATGATTCTGATTTAATGAATCCACAGAAACTATTTTGGGCTAGCTTTTAGAAATTAAAAGGAGGATCTCCGAGACAAATTAGAAAAAAAAATTATTAATGAAAGGTATTAGATGTTGTATAAGAAAATGGATGATCTAGAAACTGAAGTAGGAAAAATGTACAAGTGATCTGCCTTGTAATGAGATTCGAAAGTGATCATCCCAATTCCTTCATAATCTTGGATCCCTGAATTTATTAGAATTGACGTGCAAAATAATTAACTAAAAATTGCCAGCACTCTTCCAGTTAGATTTTTTTGTGCCTACCAAGGGATAGAAGCAGAGAGAAATTCTGATTTGTGTTTATAACTTTCAAGATTACTTTTACAGAAGGCCTGGAAGAAGAGGAATCTATAGCTTGCCCAAACCAAAATATTTTGTACTCTTTATTTCCTGTTGATAGCAGGGCTGAATTAGCCATGCTGTCATGGGAACTGCCAATCAGTGCCCGGGAGGCGGAGCTTATTAAGCAGAGTGTAGATTTTTTCAGTCTCTGCGGCTGCACGTGTGTTCCTGCGCAGGAAAGTAACAGATTCTTCTCAGTCTGTTTTTTCCACGCGCAGGAGCGCACGCGGAGCTGAATTCTCCTCAAAAAGTTTTCTTAGAAAACTAACAGAAATGTCGAAGAAACCCTCCGGCCTTAAACCGTGTCCCTGCGGTAAGATCATGTCTGTCACCGACGGACATGATCTCTGCTACTGCTGCTTGGGACCGGACCACAATCAAAAAGATTTTGATTTTTGTCGACAGATGTCCCCGCGAGCCCGGCAACACACAGGGCCTTCAAAATGCAGGAGTTAAAAGCTGTCGACAGGCCGTCGATAGCGCATTCCTCGCCGGGGCTGACTACGCTGACGCCACCCCCGAAGAAACAAGCCTCTTTGTGGGACCCATAGACCTCCAGGACTGGAGGTAGGGAGGACAGATGTCGCAATGACCCGGGTGAACCCCAGGGATCTGGGACACATAGCGCCGACCATACTCGAGCCCCCGCTTCCAAACGGAGGGCCTCGAGGGCGTAATCACCGCCATCCTCTTCCAAAAAGCGCTGACAGTCTTGCGAATTGCATTGACGGGCGCACAAGGATCCATCGGCTCCAAGGGAGCAGCAGCCTGAACCGACGCATCCGGAGCCGGAAGCTTCCCAACCGGAGCCGAGAAGACAGCCGAAACATACGGCGCCAATGAGAGAGCATGCGGAGCCGGGGACGAAGCAGCCTGAGCCGAAACCCCCGCGACCGGCGCCGTGCACGAAGCAGCTGGAGCCGAAACTCCCGGGATCGGCACCAGTACGGCGGGACATTATGAAGCATTCGGAGCCCTTATCGACGCAGATGGCGCCGAGAACGGAGCAAATAGAACCAAAGTCGGCCCGAGTACTGCAAGGGAAGACACAGCGGCCGAGAGACACTTCACCAGTGACTCCCCCATAATATCCTATCGAGATTGGGGCATACAAACAAGCGACAAGCATCTCCATTGAGGAGACATGCATCCTCGAAACGCTCCACTTCGGGGGAGTTTTCTCCAAGTCGCAGCCAACACTCAGACAGTACACGTCATAAGGTCTTGAGATGTCATCACAGAAGCTCATCTTTCTCATCACGGAGACTTAGCCATGTACATAAACATGAACGCCGCCGTCATTCCAAACACTCCAGAGCTTCACCGTTTGAGGGCAAATCATTAGCCTCAACCTTCTCCCATCATACTGGGCTATCGGGAGCTTCAGGCCTTTCTGGGAGGGAAATAATACAGGTACCATCATCTATATCCTCCCACTCTATCTCCACGTCAAATGGAACAAAGGAATCCTCCAGGCATCAGTCGGGGCGTGACACTAACCCCTCAGATGCAGACAGAAGTTCACGGGGTCATACCCCGCAGTTGGATCATCCCAATATAGAAACATAGAAACATAGAAATGACGGCAGAAGAAGACCAAATGGCCCATCCAGTCTGCCCAGCAAGCTTCCCTCTTTTCTTCTCCCATACTTATCTGTTTCTCTTAGCTCTTGGTTCTAATTCCCTTCCACCCCCGCCATTAATGTAGAGAGCGGTGGAGGAGCTGCATCCAAGTGAAATATCTAGCTTGATTAGTTAGAGGTAGTAGGAGTAGTAACCGCCGCAATAAGCAAGCTACACCCATGCTTATTTGTTTTTACCCAGATTATGTTATACAGCCCTTATTGGTTGTTTATCTTCTCCCCTGCCGTTGAAGCAGGGAGCTATGCTGGATATGCGTGAGGTATCAGTTTTTTTCTTCTCCCCTGCCGTTGAAGCAGAGAGCTATGCTGGATATGCATCGAAAGTGAAGTATCAGGCACATTTGGTTTGGGGTAGTAACCGCCGTGACAAGCTAGCTACTCCCCGCTTTGTGAGTGTGAATCCTTTTTTCTTCTCCCCTGCCATTGAAGTTATGCTGGATATGCGTGAAGTATCAGTTTTTCTTTTCCCCTGCCGTTGAAGCAGAGAGCTATGCTGGAAATTCGTGATGTATCAGTCTTTCTCCCATGCCGTTGAAGTAGAGAGCCATGCTGGATATGCGTCGAGAGTGAAGTATCAGGTACATTTGGTTTGGGGTAGTAACCGCCGTAACAAGCCAGCTACTCCCCGCTTTGTGAGTGCGAACCCTTTTTTCTTCTCCCCTGCCGTTTAAGCAGAGAGCTCTGCTGGATGTGTGAAGTAACAGTTTTTCTTTTCCCCTGCTGTTGAAGCAGAGAACTATGCTGGATATGCATTGAAAGTGAAGTATAAGAATGGAGTGATCAAGCTAGTTGAAAGGCATCGGGAATAGAGGAAGGTGGAGGGCAAATCATTAGCCTCAACCTTCTCCCATCATACTGGGCTATCGGGAGCTTCAGGCCTTTCTGGGAGGGAAATAATACAGGTACCATCATCTATATCCTCCCACTCTATCTCCACGTCAAATGGCACAAAGGAATCCTCCAGGCATCAGTCGGGGCGTGATATTCACCCGTATGAGCCGTTACCATTAGGTGCACATCAGGGACGCCCTCCAATGCTGCCGCAGACTCGACAGGCCTTTTGGGATATCTCACGGTCCCTAGTAGGGTTTTTTTGAAACTCTGCAGTCATCTTTCACTTTGCCGCCGGGATCTCCGTCCAGTCCTAAGGAACCGACTAGGCAGGCAGAATCGCTCCCGGTGGAACCAGCACCATTACCGGTATCCCCGGAGCCCTTGTCACCAGCCCACTCACATTCTTCTCGAGGGGACTCTGTATCATCTCACTCTTCACCTACTTCCTCTACCGGCTATCCTTCGGATCCGCCGGATCAACCACCTGAACCATATTCTCCCCCGGAGGATCTTTCTTATCCAAAGTTTGTAGATAAGATGGGAACTATTTTGCGGTTGGAGGTACAAAAATTACCAGAACCCAGAGCTGAAACGTTGGGCCTACTAAAGATCTTTGATACGCCAGGGGAACCTACATCGCTTCCGTCACACAGTGTGTTGCACAGCATCCTTCAAAAATCATGGGAAACCACTTTCACATTGTCAGCAGTTTCTAGGAAAATGGACTTAAAATTTAGAATGCCTTCCACGTATTCCACTCCACAATTACCACATGAGTCCATAGTGGTGGAATCAGCGTTACAAAGATCAAAGAAATCGAAAATGCATGCTTCCAATCCCCCTGGCAAAGATAATAAATGCCTGGATGATTTTGCTAAACGGGTATACCAGAACGCAATGCTAACAGCATGCATTCATCATCACCAATTCTATATGGTGCAGTATATGTATGAGTGCATCCAGACAACCAAGGGCATGTTCACCTCGATAGGGGACAACATTCCTTCTCCTATTTTGGATATGGAAGAATGCTCCTGTCATCTGCTACGAGCGGTATATGAAGGATTCGAAAATTCCTCGCAAGCATCATCAACAGCGATAGTGGCACGCAGGTTAGCTTGACTGAAGGCCAGTGTCATACGAGAGGAGTTACACAATAAGCTGGCCAATCTCCCATGCACGGGAGACAACCTGTTTGGAGAGCGATTCCACGACATGGTTAGTAAACTAAAAGATCAGGCTCTCGCAGTCCAATCGTTAACGACTCCAGCATCTTCCAAATGATATTTTCATTCATCTCGTAGACAAAAATTCTGTCGCAGGCCATACCGTACCTATCAACTATTCAGAACACAATCTTATCCGGCATATCAAAGACAGCAAATGCACCCCCCTCAGCAACAATAGCAGAGAAGGGGGAAACCACAGTCGCAAAGACAACAACCGCAGCAAGCAGCGGCTCCAGTGAAAAACTCAGTCTTTTTAGGTGTCAGGCCACCATCTCCCCCGACGGAAGCCCCTCCCAGACGAATCACAGCTTGCTTTGCCGCCTGGGAGGCCATAACATCGGATCAGTGGGTTCTGGAAATAGTAAAGAATGGATATCAACTTCAGTTTATAACCAAGCCCCAAATTACCCATCTAGGAACTCGGGGACCGAAAACACTACACCCCCAGCTCTCCCAAGAGATTGCCCTACTTCGACATCAAAGGGCTATCAGATACATCCCTCTGGCGGGCCATTGCAAGGGCTTCTACTCCCCATATTTCCTAATTCCTAAGAAATCAGGGGGCTACCGACCTATTCTGGACCTCCGGGACTTGATCAAATGGATAGTTCGGGAAAAATTCAAGATGGTTTCCTTGAAGTCCATTCTTCCCCTATTACAGCCCAAGGACTGGATGTGCTCCATGGATCTGAAGGATGCCTACACACACATTCCAATCCATCATTCCTCTTGGCAATACCTGTTTCCAATACCACCAACAGCATTACCAATGCAAGGTCCTGCCCTTTGGCCTCTCGGCAGTACCCAGGGTGTTCACCAAATGTATGGTGGTGGTGGTGGCCCACCTTTGTCAACAGGGTATGACAATCTTTCCATACATGAACGACTGGTTAATAGTAGCTTCGGACCCAATCCTGTTGAGGGATCATTTCGCCAGAGCAGTCAATTGCCTCCAGGAACTGGGGTTGATCATCAACTATCCTAAATCAACCCTGCAACCTACGCAAGTTCTGCAATTTATAGGAGCTCGTCTGGACACCATTTGCACCAGAGCATTCCTTCTGGAAGACAGGAAACTGGCAATGCGTTCTCTACAAACCTTTCGATCCCTGCAGGAAACACAGTGTCCAACGGCTCGAAACATTTTAACAGCCTTGGGTCACATGGCAGCAGCGAATTTTACGGTGCCAAACACAAAACTTCAAATGAGACTCTTGCAATGGGGTCTGAAACGCCAATGGAAACAGCATTCACATTCGTTGGAAAACCGTATAACATTGACGGCTCAGATGAAAAAGGTGGTGGCTCCTCGCACCCACAGTGGACAAAGGAGCCTTGTTCAGCCCTCCACAACACAATGCAGTTCTCACCACAGTTGAATCAAGGAAGGGATGGGGAGCACATCTCGATGTGTGGGAATCCCAAGGCCTCTGGTCAATAGCAGAACAAACCCTGCAAATCAATCTCCTGGAGCTCAGAGCGATACGCAATGCCCTACAAACCTTTCAGAAGTATCTCCAAGCTCACAGGGTCATGAGATATATGGACAACCAGTGGCGATGTTTTACATAAACAAGCAAGGCGGGTCCGGTTCATGGCCCCTCTGCAGGGAAGCCCTACAGATCTTTCACCATGCACACAGACACTCCATACACTTACAAGCAACTTACCTGCCAGGAGTAGCAAACACCAGAGCGGACAGATTAAGTCGCATATTTCACCCGCACGAATAGTCGCTCAACCCAGAAGTGGTGCAGACTATCTTCACTCGTTGGGGGAACTCCGATAGATATGTTTTGCCACAGAAAAAAACATGCAACTTCCACAGTTCTGCTCGATTCGACCAAGCCTCTTACAACTCGCTCAGGATGCCTTCCTCATACCGTGGACGTCCAATCTCCTATATGCCTTTCCACCGATTCCACTAATCACCAGGACAATTCAAAAATGCATGTTGGCAACAGCCAATTGATCCTCATTGCTCCAGCCTGGCCCAGACAAACGTGGTACAGTTATCTCTTACGTCTTTCGATCGTACCTCCAATTCGATTACCAGACCGTCCAGATCTACTTCAGGAACAGGGAGTGCTCATTCATCCACTCCATTCCTCCCTCCATCTGACTGAATGGAGATTGAGTGGACACTATTAACTGCACAAGGGGTCTCTGCAGTAGCCCAAGCAATCCTTCTAGAATCCAGGAAGCCATCGACCAGACTAAGTTATACCTTTAAATGGAAGCGCTACTCCAACTGGTGTACAGCAAAAGGTATTCCACCAATAGACTGTTCGCCAACCCTTTTAATGGATTATCTCCATTCCCTGTACCTGTCCGGGTTAGCAACATCATCCATCCGAGTGCATCTCAGCGCGATTTCGGCATATCACAGACAGATTAATAATCACTCCATTGCTGAACATCACTTGTTATCTAGATTCATCAAGGGTTTAATGCATCTTCGACCACCAGTAGCTAAGCCACCGGTTCCTTGGAACCTTAACGTATTACTTGATCAACTAATGCTACCACCTTTCGAACCAATGGATTCTGCACATATAAAATACCTCACCTGGAAAGTGGTCTTTTCGGTAGCAGTAACATCCGCACTTAGGGTTAGTGAACTACAAGCACTAGTGCACTGTGACCCGTATCTACAATTCTATCACAATAAGGTGATTCTCCGACCTCATCCAACCTTTGTTCCAAAGGTAATTTCGGCATTCCACCTCAATCAATCAGTAGAGCTGCCAGTCTTTTTCCCAAAGCCTCATTCTAACGACAGGGAGCGTTTGTTACACACGCTAGACTGTAAGCGAGCGTTGGCATATTACAAGCGAAGAACACACTCTACAAATCGTGTATCTCAGCTGTTAGTCTCCTTCAACCTGAATGCCCCGGGGTTGCTGGTGGCTAAAAGAACCATTTCCAGCTGGATTGTACAGTGTATTCAGTTTTGCTACAGCAAGCAAAACTTACGCCTCCCTTCGCTTCCACGAGCTCATCAGGTTCAAGCCATGGCTACCTCCATAGCACATCTTAGAAATGTGCAACCAGTGGACATCTGCAAGGCGGCCACTTGGTCCTCACTTCATACCTTCACTTCTCATTACTGCATAGACAGTCAGCAGGGGATGCGAAGCTGGGACAGGCGATTCTTCACACATTGCCTATTTAAAAACCATGCGACTACCACAGGTAGAAATCACGCAGTGGATGATTAATTAGGCGTGACTGGGAGCTTGGGACTCCCATGGCAGCATGGCTAATTCAGCCCTGCTATCAACGGGAAAAAGCAAGTTTGCTTACCGTAAACGGTGTTTCTGTAGATAGCAGGATGAATTAGCCATGCAGACCCTCCCTGGTAGTCACACTTTCATCAGCTATGCTCAAGCTTAAATACAGACTGAGGAGAATCTGTTATTTTCCTGCGTGGGAACACACTCGCAGCCGCAGAGACTGAAAAAATCTACACTCTGCTTAATAAGCTCTGCCTCCCGGGCCCTGATTGGCAGTTCCCATGACAGCATGGCTAATTCATCCTGCTATCTACGGAAACACCGTTTACGGTAAGCAAACTTGCTTTTCAGGCTTGCATGAGCTTAGGCAGACCTTTTACTCTCGAACATAATTTATAATCTTCAGGAATGAAGTAATTGCTGTTCCTAGTATTTTAGCATAATCCTGTGGTGGTAAACATTTTTGCTCTTTGCACCACATAGAAGTCTCTGGTAAAGTACCCCTTTAACCTTTCCCTTTGGTCTAGTAAGTAAACACCCCTGAATACTTGACAGCATTGAATGTAGCAGAATGGCTCTTCATGGTCACTAAATGAACTCTGATAGTAGGTAGGGCATTCAACTTTTTCCTAAAGTATGTTTCTGCAGTACTTATCTATAGGGATAGCATAGTGCGCCCTTTTATGTACAGTGCTCTCCTGTTTTGAAACTGTGATACACTCCCCCCTCCCCCCGCCCCCCCCACCTTTCATTGCCTTCAACAATCGGCTTGGCTGAGTTCCAGAATACTTCTCCGAGAGTAGAACAATCATTAGATTTAGAGATGGTCTGTTTTAAAGTTTATTATAGCTTTTTTTTTTTTTAGATATGTATGATGATCTTGATCTTTTAATGCTCTTTTTTAAAATTTTTCTTTTTCAATGTGTGTCATTTTTTTTTCTTTCAATATAACTAGTAGAATCCATTGCATTTGAGAGGGGGTTCTCACAACACATTTTTTTAGTAACCTCAGTACAGCCATCAGTTCTTGTCGGTGGGCACATTCACAATTTTTCCATAATTTTTCCTCATACTCCTTGCTCCTTTGCTCCTCCTTCCCACTCATCCTGTCCATTTTCTTCCTTTCTTTGTTCAGGAAGTAGCAATAAAACATACAGAGGTGAGTCCACCCCAAACAGAAGAATACACAGTGAGAAAGCGGGTAAAATAATTAATAAATAGATAAAACTGTACATTTGTATAATTATTATTTAAACATATGCAGTAAAATCAGATTATAGAATATTCTTACATTGAAAATATATATAATACAAGTCAATAGAACATACAATAAAAGAATGCATTCAAATAAAACCTAACATAGCCATGTTTTAGCATGTATGCCCCCAAATCACCAAAACGAGCAATAATGAGAAAATCAGAGGGGGACCACTATATCTCACAATCCTTACTATTAAAAAGTAAAACAAAAAATGTTTACCAAAAATTTTTTTTTAGAGAAAAGACTGTATCAGGTCAGTGTGTCTTAGTTATAATCCACTGTCTCTCGCCCGCAATGGGCCCCAGGCATTGTCAGCACAGCCGGCACTATAGTTGTAATCGTTTACAGTCTCCCTCTCGAAGATTTTTTTATTCTTTTTTTTCAATTCCAAAACAAACTTAATTTTATATTGTCAGTATTGTCAATTACTCTTTTATCTCCTACCCAATATCAATAACCCACACAAAATTACAAAAACTTAGCTTCAAAAATGTTCAGAATAATCCACCCAGACAGTCAAAAAATCACCCAACATGGACCATGTTTCAGCAATCATGCCTTCATCAGGGGCTTTGCTTTAAATCATTCATAATTAGACGCCACCATTTCTTCTAACCAACAGAACCCTGCAGCGAATACGCTGCATCGGGGTTAAAAACGAATGCTGTTCATTCACACTAATCTATATAAAATTAAAACAGCAGGAGATTACAGCAATATTATACCTATGAAATGGAAACAGCTGATTTAGTATAACAGTGAAAGTCTGTGGTAAGTATCTATGGTAGTTGTGCTTTATTAAATCAAGTTTATAGTCCTGTTGATTTGACTTAAACATATACTTGCTCATTACCCTCATAGATTTTCTGTCAATATTGTGGTGATACTATCACTGGATCACCCCTGCAGGTGGCACTTGAGCCTTCTGCTAGAATGAACTTTGATGGAGGAGATAAAGTTTTCAACTGCAATAAAAATAATCTTAAGGTCTAATTATTTTATTATGTTTGACCATATAAAGCTCAGATAAGATTTGTTTTTGGCAAGTCATAATTCTAGAGAAGTAGCTATTTTGGTTCATAAAAAAAGTTCTGGATACATACATTGTCAGCACTGAGTTTGGCTAAAAAATCTTTGGATTTTTGGAGCATTTCAATATATCTAATAACATGGGCAACTATGATCATCTGCCTCAACTTACCCCAACCTATGCACAATAACAGACAAGTGGAGGAAGAAAAGCAACCACTTTTATTTGCACATTTCATCATCATTTGCATGGTTTGAAATCTCTTTATATTTTTCCTAGTTATATAGAATTTTAAGAATTCTTGCTAGTTTTTAAATTACTGTATTTATTACAGGAAAAAAAGGGCATGTATCTACAAGATTGTTTGTTTCCTCCTAGGGTGTTTTCTTCTTAAATAGTTCCTCTATGGACTTTGGTACTTAGGTCTTATGTTATTCACATGACCTAACAACTTGTATATTAGTTACTATTAGTAGAAGATTTTTTATTCAGTGTAACAATTGACGTGCTTATGTCCCAAAGCCTACCATTTGGAGAATTAAGGGTTGTCCAGTTTACCTTCAGCTGTCTGCAATGAAAAAGACACTGACTCATCTGAAAGAGGAATTTCATCTAGAATATCTCTCCCCAGGTCCTACAGAGGATTCAGTAACACGGGAATAAATGATTTACAGTGGGCTCTGGTAGAACAATACCTGTGATTCTGAGACACCCAGTATCCCCACTTGTGCAGCATCCTGTATATCCGCCCCTACTGTTACCTTATATAACGCCTTTTCTACACCAGAAAACGTAGAAGCTCTAGCAAAAGAAAATGAAGTGTTTGTATAAAAAGGGTTGTAGTCGCCCAATGCACCCAGAAACCCTTAAATATGATCAAATGTCATAAATGAAAGCTGCTTCTGTTGGGAGGCTCTGTCATCAGAGGAACCAATTTGGGAACTCATTTTGGTAGGAACGCTGATATCCATGTTTTCCATCTGGGGACCAGTGACTTTGCTAGAAATAGTATCCATGCAGTACAGAAAGATTTCCAGAATATAGGAAAGATCATCAGACACATGACAAAGACTAGTGGGGCAGATCTTAAAACATACGCGCGGGCGTAGATTTGTTCGCACAACCTGGTGCGAACAAATCTACGCCCAATTTTATAACATGCGCGTGCTGGAAGTGGATACAGGAGAAGGGCTGCCTGACCCCCTCACTCCCCGGGAGATCGGCACCCATGGACGCGGCCAGGGCAGGTGAGCGGGGGCTGTTGGAAAGTTTGCCCATGAAATTTCGTCTCGGCTTGCCTGACACTCCACACTAACGCAGGGGTAAGGGTAGGCGGTAAATTAGCAGGTTAAACATGCGGCAAAACTGCAGGTTAAAAAAGCGATAATCGGGGCGCACGTTACTGTATGGGAGGGAATAGCTAATCCGATCGTTTACATATATACATGCCGCAGGCGGAAAGGGTTACCCGATGATTTAAAGAAGCGGTAAGGATGGGTTAAAAGGGATAGTGAATCGTGGGTTGGACTTACGCGGCCAAATTGTGGGTACAAAGCGGGTTAGAAACGGGGTAATCGCGGCCGCGCTTTACTGTATCGGCCTGTGAGTAAGGTGCAATCATATAAATAATGCAGTATGCTCTAGGTCAGTGGTTCCCAACCTGTAGTCCTGCCAGACCATAACAGGGGTCTGTGAGTTGTAGGAAAAGAGAAAAAAGTATGCACAAAGAAGAGGCCCAACAGGCCTCCATCAGACCCCATCCCACAGTGACTGCAAAAGAGAGGCCTGAGAGGTCGCCGGAGCACCCCATCTCACTAGCAGCTGAAGAGTGAAAAAGACTGTGGGCTGCCAGCACACCCTGTCTCGCTGATGGCCAAACTGTGAAGGAGGCTGCTTGGCCGCTGGTGCCTGAAGACTGAAGGAGGCATGGGGCTTCCAGCAGCCTTAGTGAGGAATAGGCCACTGCACCCTCTCTTCCCCTCAGATTCAAGGAAAATAAGGAGAGGCCCAGGTTAGAGAGAGTGTATGAATGTGTGTGTGTGAGAGAGCGCCTATGTGTATGAGAGGGAGCGAGCTTGTGTCGGTGTGGTGTGGTTGTATATGAGAGCCTATGTATGAGCAAAAGAGAGCTTGTATGTGTGTGTTTGTGTGAGTGTGAATGAGAGAGAGCATGTGTGTGTATGAGAAATGGAACATGTGAGCATGTGCATATGAGAGGAAGCATGCTTGTGTGGGAGAGAGGGGGAGTATATGTTGGTGTGAGCATGTATGCATGTGAAAGGGCATGTGAATGAGGGAGTATGTGTGAGAGAACGTGTTACGAGAGAGAGGAAGCATGTTTGTGTGAGAGAGGTGTAGTGTATGTGTGGGTATGAGAGAGAGTGATAGCATGTGAATGTGTGTGAGAGCATGTGTTTGAGACTGACAGTATGTGTGTATGAGGAGGAGGAAGCGTCCATGTGTGTGTGAGCCTGTGCGTATGAGAGAGGGAGCGTGCAAGTGAGAGCATTTGTGTATGAGAGGGAGCGTGTGTGAGCATGTGTTGTGAGAGAGGGAGTGTATGTGTGGGTGTGAAAGAGGGAGCATATGAATGTGAAAGCATGGGGGTGTATGTGAGAGAGCATGTGTGTATATGAGAGGGAGCATGTTTGTGTGAGAGAGGGGGGGGTGTATATGTGAGCGTGTGCAAGAGGGGGTGTATCTGTGTGTTTGTGAAAGAGAGAGTATGTATGTCTGAGCGAGAATGAGCATAGGTGTGTGTATGAGAGAGAGGAGAAAGTTTGTGAAACTTTCCCCCACACCTACCGTAGGATGACTAGAAATCAAAAGTTCCCAGATATGGAGAATTTAAAAATCCTTAAGTTTTAATTGGCTGTTACTTGATGTCTAATATTTTGAAATATTTTATAGTTGTTTGGGAAATTTAAAAATAATTTGAGTTTTAGATTATTGGAAGTTGCTTTGAAATATTATTTTTATTTATATGGTTTTACTATTATTGATATTTTATATTTCTTGATTGAATTATTTAATGTTTTATGAGGAAGTGATTTCTGTTTTTCCATTGCTATAATGCATACAGAGTCTGACTTCTTGTGGTTTCCAGTTCAGATTTTGTCTGCATGTTTGTATTTTATACTGTATTTTTGGTCTCTGTATTCTGCATTTACTGAGAGTCTTGTCTGTCTGTGTTCTGCATATGTGACTTAGGTGAGGTATTATGCTAGCATGTGGTTTCTATATATGGATCTATTGCAACATGACTTGTTCGGTTTTCCTAATAGAAGGTGTATTGGGGTGTTAGGGCATGGTGTAATATTTGCAGTGTTGCCTTTTCATAGGTAAAGTGGTTACTGTTTGAGTCTGATGGTTAGCATATGGCAGGTTTTCTTTAGATTCTGAGTATATTTTTTGCAGGATTTTGTATTATACAGTGTTCCTGGTAGTGGAGGGAGTTTGTTGCTGTTACTGACAACAGAATTTAATATTATATATTTTATGCTGAGTGGTAAGAAGAAATGTCCTTGTTCTGCTCTGCACTCCTTGTTGGGGGAATTTCTGTGAAAGCAGGGTATAGTAGAACATGAGGTACCGGTTTTATATTGGGATTTGTCCCGCTTCTATATAGAACAATTTTTGATTGATGCTCTTGAATAATTTTAGTAGTAGCTTTACTTAATGGTTGAAATTGGCCAGGGTTTTTTGTTTTTTTTTGTTACTTAGGTCTGTCTAGAGATGTCACTGGTATGCATGCCCAGCACCTTGCGATAATGGTGCAAAATGTTTGTAGTAGTGCCTCTTGCTTTATGAGAGGGGGTGTCTTGTCTCTGCATATATGAAATTTGGTTACAGGCAGGTGTGGAGAGAGGTAAAGGACCCCTGCCAAGATTAAACTAATAAGATGGTTTCCTTGTAACAGGTGATTTTCTTTAAAAATAGTAATAATTGGAAGTCACTTGATGCCATGAGCCGGAGCAGTCATGTCTGAACTGGCTCTGGGTACCATCCCCGTTCTTCATTTAAAATCTGTGGCATCATTCAGTAATATCAATCACTTTTGCACTTAGTAAAGGTAGCTTATATCTATAGATAAATATATGCAGAAATTGCCATAGATTATGCCCTTCAAGGGGGGGAGAAAGAAAAGGAAAAACAGTGAGTGACAACAGACAAGATGGCTGGTGCTGCAGAAAAACTGTGCAATATTTCTGCTAACAATGCTGCCATTGCAGACATCACAGCAGCAGTGGTAGCTGCTTTAGATGGTAGACTTAATTCCATTTCTGAACAACTCCAAAAACTTAAATCTGCAATTACAGAGGTGGGCCCAGGACTTGATTTGGTGGAAGGAAGACTCTCCATACTGGAAGATGGTTCGGGTGCCCTCACCAGTAAAATAATCACTGACAAAAATAGTAGAGAAACAGGAGGAGAGGATAGAAGATCTTGAAAACCGCTCCTGAAGAAATATCAGGTTACTCTGGATACTCGAATGTATAGAGGACAGTAATCTGGTGGGCTTTCTAGAAAAATGGCTGCCTGAGGCATTAAGCCTCCCAGAACTTGCCAGAAGCCTACAGATAGAGCGCATAGACTTGGCAATAAACGAGAACGTGAAACAAGACCTCGCATCGCAATTGCTAAGTTTCTGAACTAGGCTAAAAAACAGATTCTACAATCTTATAAGAAACGAGACAACATATAAGGATGGCTTAATACGAGTTTTCCAAGATTAATCTTCTAAAATCTCCTTAAAACGCAAAGAATGTAACCCCATATGTTCTCTACTAGTAAAAAAAACAAGTGATGTTCACTCTACAGTACCCAACGTGCCTCAGAATGTGGCATAATGGGCAAACGCACTGGTTTAAAAAATTGCAGGAAGCAAAAGAATTTGTGGATAGCATACCTTAAATAGTAGTCTTGTGGCTATCTCATTGCTTTTTGGTTATTAACAAAGTTGGTTGAAAAGAAGGGGAAAAGAAAACATTTTCCTGTTTATTGTCTTCATTGAGAGCACTATAAAGCTTTGTTTAAGTTTCATCGGCGTTGTGTACTGCCGTAGATTGGGGTGAGAAATCACCCTGCATGTAATGATGCCAACATACAAACTCAACGGTTACTATCTGATCCTGGGACTGTTGTCATGCTGGCGCTTCCCCGGAAGACTGGTCTCCATCTACTCGATTGGACCTTGGATTGCTTTTTAGGTACATTGTGACTACAATGTGGGGTCATACCAGAAACGGCCTTCGGGATGTTGGAAACAAGTTGGACAGTATATCACTCACTCTTCAGTTTATAGTGAAAATGTTGTGAGTAAAAGAGAACAATTTCTGATGATTATATTCTAAACATTTTTTTCTACTTTCTTTTGGTTTTCATAGATTATGGGGGATGGTTTCCCTTGTGTACACATAGCATACCTCATGCTTGCCTGGAGTAAGCACTGGTGTAAAGGAAGGGGGGGATGGATCTCTAAAGTTGATAGTAAAAAAGAGTCAACAACAACTTAGGAGAGCAAGGATGGGGAAGGGAATTGTAAGACCCAGTAAGTTTTGCAATTGTACTAATATATGGGATGGATTCCATACTAGACAGGTTGAGATCATAATCATAGTAATTTTTTTTTTTTTAATTTTTTATTTATGCTGATTTTAACAATCTTACATAGAAGAAAATAAACAATTAGTTACAGATTTTCCATACTGTTATAACAATAATAACTTAGGTATATATCTCTACTCTGCAGTAAGAAATGTAAGAGGTAATGCTCCAGGATTGAGAGAGAAATTTGAGCGGTTTAAGGAAAACAGGAATACCTTTTACAATTGAAAAAGGAAAAGACAAACCTAGATATATATATTTTTTTTCTGCTTCGTTCCTGTTGCTAATTTTCACGGGGGGGAAGATTCAAGAAACTTTTTTAACTGTGTTATCTCAAAATAAACATATTTTTGACCATTTCTCCAAACTTCACACCTACATGGATATTTTACAATCATTTTCCCACCTTTACTTTCCACGTCTGTTCTTAATTCTAAGAATTTTTTTCTCCTTAATTGAGTTGTTCTGGAAAGATCTTTCCACCGTGGAAAAGTTCTGTTCTCTTCTTCATAAACAATCTGAATATAGCATCCCTATCTGTTGCAAAAACAAAACTAACATGTAAGGTAGTTCTATCCTCAATTTTTGATTCTAACGTCATTTCTAACACTTCTGATAAATTTAATGGCAATCCCTCCTCTTTCTTTCCCTCGGCTATATTACTCTTAATATCCACATAGTATATTTTAGATATAGTAGGCATTGATTTCTCAGGCCATTTCAATATACATGATAAATATTCCTTAAACATGTCCAAGGGTGAGACTAGATTGAGCTTAGGGAAATTAAGTACTCTTAGGTTTAAGTACTTTTGTTGATTCTCAATCATCTCTAATCTCTTGTTGTGTGTAATGTCTCTGTTTTTGTAAACCTTTGATGGCAGGTTTCAAGCGCATTCAATCTTAGTTCCACTCCTTGTTTTTCCTTGTTCATTTTTTCTAATGAAGATTCCAAATTTTTTGTTTGCAGATTCGCATCTGTAGTTTGTTTGTGTTAGTTTTATTATTGCAGTTTCGAGAGAGACAATAGCAGACCATAGGGAGTCAAGTGTTATTTTGTTTGGTTTAGGTGGTAAAACTTTCAAATCTGTTCCTGTTCCTGATTCTTCTTTGCCCTTATTAGCCAGGACCTCTCCATTGCCTTCACTTAAAGATAAGGCAACTTTTGATACTTCCAAAGAATTTACTTGTGGCGGTGGAGGGGTACACGGAGCTTCGGGCCTCAAAGATGTTTCGGTTGGTAGATCAAGCGCCCGCTCAGTGCTTTGGTCTACAATGACCACCTCCTCCGGCTCTATTCTAGGGGTGGATGGAAAGAATGCCGGTATCTGAGATTGAAGTGGCTCAGATAGAGAGGGTGTTGTTACCTCTCTTATCTTTGCCTTTCTTTTTGTATGCGGCATTTTATTAAGAATTATACAGTGATACCAGATATTACTTTTCTCCAAGTCTTCTCCAATTTAAAACTCTGACCTGGGCGGGTTGGGAGCAGGGAGAAAATTATAAAAGTGATTACTCACTTTACTTAAGGAGGCCCTGCCTCTTGAGGCGAGGGCCGTATAACTGGGCTGACGTGCTGTAGGCAAGAGGGGGGGGGGGCACAGCCTAAGGGCGCTGGGCTAGGTGGGGAAAGGGGCGGACAATAGGATTAGTGGGGCCAGTTCAAACCTGAGCAGGAGCCAAGGAGACAAAGAAGGCGGCGTCTCGGAGCTCAGGTACTTAGAGGTAGTGCGGGGTGGGGGGAGCACATTTGCAGCCTGGAATCGAGAGCAACCCTCCCACCACCCCACAGCGCAAGGGGGCACTGGGATTGGGGGGATAAGTCGTCACAGCCATAACAAAAGGAGCAGCGGGGCAGGGGCCCTCACCGGAGCATAAGGGGATGTGTCGCTGCATAGGGGGGAAAGTTTTTGGTGTTGGGGGAGGGGGAGGGGGAAGGGGAGGAGCACAGCACCAAGGACTTTGCATGGGGGGAAAGCGGGGGCATGGATATAAATAAGCATGGCGGAGACCGAGATAATGGCCGGTCTGGGGGTGGCCCAATGAAGGCCTGGCATAAGCAAGAACCGCGGCCCGCAAGGCCAGGGGTGGGAGGAGGCGGCAGAATACTGCACGGAGCGGCAGTAGCCACGGAGGCGTTCACGGAGCGGGATGCCAGTGGCGGGCGTTCCCCTTCACGGAGCGGAAGGCGGGATTGGCACTCACGGAGCGGGATGCCAGTGGCGGGTGTTCCCCTTCACGGAGCGGAAGGCGGGATTGGCACTCACGGAGCGGGATGCCAGTGGCGGGTGTTCCCCTTCACGGAGCGGAAGGCGGGATTGGCACTCACGGAGCGGGATGCCAGTGGCGGGCGTTCCCCTTCACGGAGCGGAAGGCGGGATTGGCATTCACGGAGCGGGATGCCAGTGGCGGGTGTACCACCTTCACGGAGCGGAAGGATGGAGGGCTGCCGTCTCCAAAAAACAGAGGGGTGGGAAGAACAAGGAGGGTACCGGTGAGGGCTTTGGCTTTAGTTAATGCCAATTGCGTTTAAGCTGCTGCAATATAAAGTAATAATGTTTTAATGCTATTTTTGGCTGTGGCCGTTTCTTCCACTCAATAAAGGTTATCTTGGTTTACCTACTCTGTTGTCGTGTGGTCAAGGGTGGGAGGGGCGGTCGTCCGTAAGCTACGGCGTGCCCGAGTTATGTCCAATGAAGCCCAAACATTCCCTGGTAGCGACACACGCCGGGACGGCGACAAGCGCCGAGAGAGACTGGCTTTTAAACTCCAGCCCCAGCTGTTAACGTCGACCTGCTGTTCAGTGGGCGTCACCCTTCAGGAACCAGGAAGCAAAACAGTCTTTACCTTCTCCAGGAAAGTTCAGGCACAGACGGCAAGAAATTGTTACAAAGAAACTTTTTTCCCCTGCTCCTTCTCCAACAAACGCTGAGGGAGACTGGCTTTAAGATCCAGCCCCAGCTGTTAACGTCGACCTGCTGTTCAGTGGGCGTCACCCTTCAGGAACCAGGAAGCAAAACAGTCTTTACCTTCTCCAGGAAAGTTCAGGCACAGACGGCAAGAAATTGTTACAAAGAAACTTTTTTCCCCTGCTCCTTCTCCCAATCATAGTAATTTTTAAAAAATGGAGCAAGACCAGGCTGGGGGTCTCGTGCATAGTTTTTTGGATGCATCACACTCATTTTAATATTTTATTCCTTAATGTGTGAAAGCTTAAGAATCATTTCTTGGAATGTTAATGGACTGGGAACACCTATTAAAAGGAAGAAGGTATTGCAAGATGCTGAACAAAAACAAGGTGTCAGTGGCTTGCCTCCAAGAAACCCACCTGACAGATATAGAAAGTAGCAAATTAAAAAGAGAATGGGTCTGGGAATGTTATTTCTCAGCAGCCAAAGCTAAAAAAGCTGGGGTCGCTGTCCTGATACATAAGAATGTACATATACAAGAGGAAAAAGTGATACAAGACCCAGCGGGGAGGTTTGTTATTTTTATTGGAAAATTAAATGGAAAACTGGTCACGCTATGCAACCTGTATGCCCCCAACGAATATAGTCATAATTTCTTTATCACACTAGTGAATATTCTCACAATGAATGTTGTTTATGATGGGAGACTTTAACTATGTAAGTGATCCCATGCTGGATAAATCTCCAGTGGGTAAGAGTCTAAGGAAAATGAAGGGGAAGGGGATAGATTTTGTCAGCACAGAACTACATCTTTTAGACGCTTGGAGGGTGTTGAACCCCGAAGTTAAAAACTTTACTCATGAGTCTCAGGCATATAATTCATTGTCTAGAATTGATTATATTTTGGTCTCTCAGGAGATTTTTTTCAAGTATTACTAAAACAGAGATTGGCCTACCAGTTATCTCAGACCATTCTTTGCTTTGGGTGGATTTTCAGGTGGGAGAAGTTGAGCACTGTGAAAAAATCTGGAGAATCCCTAGTTTTCTAAGGAATGATACCGATTTTCAATCTTTTCTTTGTAGGAAATGGAACGAGTTTGAGAGCTATAATAGTCAACATAAGATTCTCCTGCACTGATTTTGGGAGACCAAAATCAGTGCAGGGAGGGGGGGGGGGGGAATAATCTCATATTTGATAACTAGGAATAAAAGATTGAATAAATTAATCCTACAGTTTGAAGAAAAACTGAAATTGGTAAAAGAAAACTGGGTGAAGAGGGGCTCTAAGATGTTAAAAGAAGAATATAAAAACATTCTGGAGAGTTTAAATATGCTTTTGCACCAAAGAGCGCAGAAAACGCCACAGAAATTGGACAATTTCTTCTGGCTTGGCAATAAAGCAGGAAAGTTCTTGGCCAATGCAGTTAAAGTATGGAGGAAGAAATCCTTGATTGAAAAGATTAAAAACACTCAGGGTAATATTGTGACAAAAGGGATGGATATTTGTGCTGTATTTAGGCATTTTTATGAACAGTTATATTCCTCTACTTGGACAGTGTGATTGAAGAGGGACGGGAAAAGGTTTTCAAGATTTAAAATTGCCCGGACTGTCAGAATAGCAATTGGAATTTTTAAATCTGCCTATAAAGTTGACTGACATTAAATCCAGTAAATCCTGCAAAGCCCTGAGATCTGATGGCTTCTCATATGATTATTATAAAATTTTAAGTCAACAAATAGCTGCTCCTATGGAGGTTTTTTTTTTCAAAAGGCTCGCCAAGGTTATTCTTTTCCCTCTGATTTCAATAAAGTATACATAAGGACCCTCTATCCCCAGCTTCAATCTGACCTATCTCCCTATTAAATTGTGATCTAAAAATCTTTATGAAAATTCTGGCAGACCAATTAAGTCTGATTATTCCCTCTATTTGACAAGCAATTGGATTTGTGAAAGGAAGGGCAGTGTTATTTACACTTTCGAATAATAGAAGGACTAGGGGGCATTCCATGAAGTTAGCAAGTAACACATTTAAGACTAATCGGAGAAAATTCTTTTTCACTCAACGCACAATAAAGCTCTGGAATTTGTTGCCAGAGGAGGTGGTTAGTGCAGTTAGTGTAGCTGGGTTCAAAAAAGATTTGGATAAGTTCTTGGAGGAGAAGTCCATTAATGGCTCTTAATCAATTATACTTAGGGAATAGCCACTGCTATTAATTGCATCAGTAGCATGGGTTCTTCTTAGTGTTTGGATAATTGCCAGGTTCTTGTGGCCTGGTTTTGGCCTCTGTTGGAAACAGGATGCTGGGCTTGATGGACCCTTGATCTGACCCAGCATGGCAATTTCTTATGTTCTTATGTTCATATTGTGAAGCTGACTATGGCAATGTCCATATGTAAAGCCAAAAATATTCAGGAAATGGCAATAGGTTTTGATTCAGAAAAAGCCTTTGATAGTTTCCTGGCCATATATATGTTTTCGGTGTTGCAATGTTTTGGCTTTTCTGGAGCTATAATAAAGTATATAACTCTTTTATACAGATCACCAAACTCCAGCATCATTGCGAATGGCCATAAATCAGATGACTTCAGGATAGAAAGAGGAGGTGCCCTTTATCCCCTTTATTGTATATCTTGTCTATCGACCCATTTTTGAGGAAAATTGATGCTGTCTATACAAGGGTTTCGTGAAAGCCTCAATTTTGAAACTGTGCCCTTTCGCAGATGATGTGACAGGTTTTCTTACAGAGCCGAAAAAGTCCCTAGAGAAAGTCCTGAATTATCAAACTCAATTTAGAGTTTTTGCGGGACTGAAAATTAATAAGGACAAGTCAGAAGGTTTAGATATCCTTGGTACTTTGAGAAGGACATGGGTCGGGGATTTTCCTTTACTCTGGGTAGAAGGTGAAATGAGATACTTGGGAATAAAAATTCCATCTGATATTAGCCGAGTTTACGATGTGAATATCAAACCCTTGTTGAAAAACATGGCCAACTCCCTTCAATGGTGGCAAGGTCTCCCTCTATCTATAATAGGCAGGATACAATTAGTGAAAATGATGGAAGTACTCAAATGGTTATATGTCTTACAAATGCTTCCCATCTGGCTATGCAAAAAGACCTTAACGAGATAAACAGGACTATCAGAAATTGTATTTGGAAAGGAAAGAAGGCAAGGATTCCACTGGATTTATTAATGAGACCTACAGAAAGTGGAGGTCTGAAATGTCCAAATATGCAAATATACAATTTAGCATGTTTGTTGAGGCATATATATGATTGGCTGTTTGAAACCTCTAAATTTTCCCTACAGGCATTACTACAAAACTGGTTAGGCCCATTCTCACTAAATTCCTTAATCCAAGTTGAGGGGAAGGGTATTCCAGGAGAGATCAGAGACCATTTGTTACTTAAAGCTTGTCGATCAGCATGTTCTTTTATGTGTAAATTCTTACTCAGAATAGACACGATTTCCCCTTGTATTTCCATTCAGATTAACCCGCAATTCTTACCAGGTATGGAAAATACGATATTTAAGTTATGGTATTAAAAAGGACTTAAGCAAGTTCAACAATTTTTTATAAAAGGTTCTAATATAATAAATAGTTTTCAAGATCTATATTCCAAATTTCAGTTATCACATAAGGAATTTTATGCATTTCTCCAGGTGGGGCACTATGTTACTAACATATTAAGTAGTCAACCAGAATTTGCTAAGTTTGGGGTCCTTGAAGAAGTTTTAATAGGGAGCCGAAAAGAAGTACCACCTTGTGTTAAATTCATTAGGAGGTTGTTAAAGGTCTAATCTGGGGATGCTTTACTTCCGATCTTCAGCAAATGGAAAGATTGGTCCAACATCAACTTGATACAAGAATTTTGACAATGCTTTAAAAAAAAAAAAAAAAGTAAAATAACAGAAAATATGGTGATGAGAGAAACTCAGTTTAGATTTTTATATCACTTATCTTCCTCAGGATGAGCTAAACTTTGTGACTCCTTGATTTGCCAGAAATGTGGCCAGGAGATTGATTATATACACAGTTTTGGCAATGCATCAAAATTCTCACCTTCTGGAAAAGGGTGCAAACCTATGTAGTCTCTATTATTAAGGTAAATTTGCCTCACCCCTAGGGAATCACTGTTTGGAATCTATGACAGTTTGTCCCGGGTCCTTTCCCTGGAGAGAAACTTATTTGTAGACAAGGCTGCTTTAATGGCAAAGACAACTATTTGTCCATGTGGGTTGGGGATATGGCACAGGAATCAAGTCACTGGAAAAAGAGGATGGTCAAACTTTTAACTTTTGAAGATCTAAATTCAAAAGAATCCTCTGAAACCCAGGTAGAAATCTTATTACAAACATGGCAAGACTATATGGATTCACTTTCCCCTCTAATGAGAAAAAGCATCCTTGATCTACATTAGTTATTAAATGCCTTGATTTTGAATTTGTTTACAAGTTAGAGATCCCTTGAGCCAATGAACCTGGGAGCTATAGGATTTTAGATGTAATAAAAAGATACACTATTATGAAGGAAATCAGAGATCAGGTTTAGATATGACTGGATATACAGAAGTAAAGTGATTTTAAAAAGTACACTCACAAACAGACTAAGGGGGGGGGGTATAAGAAACAAGGAGTCGCTGTATTTCATGGTTTATATCTATATCTGTTTGTGTAGACCATTGTGTGGGTTAATACGTTCATGGCTATGTTCATCTATTTTATATTGTATCTGGACTCTTTGTTTTATAAAAATCAATAAACGTCTGGACAAAAAATAGTTATGGGGTTTTTTTTATTTTTTTTTAAGTATTACTGTGTTGGGGGGGGGGGCACGGGGACTGGGAGGGATATTTGTGCACCAAACCTTTTTTCACATCTCCCTTTTAGTAATGTGGGCCTGCCTCAAATATCCCTCCTTCGCCCTTCCCAATCAGTCTCTCACATTGTCTTTGATCCACGGACTATCCCATCCAGTCCCCGTCTCTCCCTCTACCAGTCCAGCCCCGCCAATCACTCTCTTACCCTCCTCCGGTCCAGCCCCACAGGTTGCTCTCTCTCTTCACCAGTCCATCCCCAGCAGTTTCTCTCTCTCTCCCTCTCTCTCTCTACCAAACCATCCCCTCCAGTCTGTCTGTCTCCCTCTCTATCCCCCTTCCACCAGTCCATTCCCCCCTGTCGCTCCAGATCCAGCTCTGTGAGTACCAATAGTTACTACATAATTTACTAAACGAGTATATTCTTCATGTTTAACTCTGGTCTTTGCATTTATATGTATTCTGTTTATATCAGTAAGCATTATTTAATAAGTTTTTTATATAATAATGAGTCTGGTGTACATATAATTATTTCTTTTGTTACATTAATAACTTTTCTATATTCGGCACATAACTATAGATAAAAATGAAAGAGAAGCCTGTGGGGGTCTGGGAAAATTTTGGAAGCTGAAAAGGGGTCCATGCTCCCAAAAAGGTTGGGAACCCCTGCTCTAGTTATCAGTAGTAACAAAGCTATATGTAGGTATAAAAATTTGCAGTATCAGCATTAGGAGTACCAAAATCCGTGAACAATAATGATGGGTTGAGATGCTTTTATTTACCAGAGTGTCCTTAGGGTGATTGTATCTGGTCTTAAGATAACAGAACAGAGCAACAGGGTGGTGGCCAGAGCCAGTATAAAGCTAGAATGTATAGGTAGTGGCATGACCAGTAAAAGAAGGGAGATGGGGTAAACCTAACCTCCCCCCCCCCCCCCGAGCCCTACTCTAACCCCCCCCCCAAAAAATTTTAATCAAACCTTTTGCGCCTGCCTGTGCCGGCAGACTGCCAGCCCGCAATCCTCCAACACAGTGGCAAATTGCTGCTGTGTCGGAGGCCTCTGACCCTGCCCCACCCCCGGACTTCCCCACCCCTTTTTGCAAGCCCCGGGACTTACGCGCGCCCCAGGGCTTTATGCACGACGCCAGGCCTTTTGAAAATAGGCCCGGCACTTGTAAGGCACTCTTAAGCGCGTAAAGCTTTTAAAATCCGGCCCATAATGTTTATGTACCAGTCATTGATGAGATATTTGGAGTACTGTGGCCAGTTCTGGAGGCCATACATCCTGAAAGGATATAGATAGAACGAAAGCAGTCCTCAGAGAGTGACTATCAAAATGGTTTAGAATCTACACCAAAAGTTGTATGAGGTGAGACTTATTTATTTATTTAAAATTCTTATAAATCGCACAAATAAGGCAGGTATCTGCCCGTCTAGGCGGTTTACAACATTACACTCATAAAAAAAGTAGGAACAAAACAATCACATTAAATACTTTAGGTACATCAGATCTGGTAAAAGATTCAGCAGATTGGGTTACTGGTTATTGAATGCTTTAATAAAAAGATGAGTGTTCAGTTTTTTTCTTAAATTCGTTATGATTAACTGTCAATCTTATGTGATCAGGTAAAGCATGCCACTGGGTTGGGCCAGCCACAGGAAAAGCACGCTTTCGAGTTAAAGCCAGGGTTACTGATTTGACTGAAGAAATTTTCTAAAATGCATTTGTCCATCGAACAGAGTTGTCTTGAAGGTTTATAGATACGTAATAGTGAACAAAGCCAGACAGTATTTGTATTGTAAAGCAGACTATGAATCATGGTTAGGACCTTATAGGTGATACGTTGGGTAATCGGTAGCCAATGTAATTGTTGTAATATTGGTGTTATATGTTCTGATCTTGGTAAGTTGAAAAAGAACTAGACGTGTATATAGAACATAGCTAATACCATATTCCCATAAATGTTTTTATTATATAATCATTCTCAACTTTGTTAAACATACTCCCCCCCCCCCCCCCCTCTCTCTCTTTCTCAGCATTCCCATGGTTTGGCATGGACATTGGTGGAACACTGGTTAAGCTGGTCTACTTTGAACCAAAAGACATTACAGCAGAAGAAGAACAGGAGGAGGTGGAGAACCTGAAAAGCATTAGGAAGTACTTAACCTCTAACACGGCTTATGGGAAAACCGGGATCAGAGACGTCCACCTCGAACTGAAAAACCTGAGCATGTGTGGGCGCACAGGGAACCTGCACTTTATCCGCTTCCCCAGCTCTGCCATGCACAAGTTCATACAGATGGGAAGCGAGAAGAACTTCTCCAGCTTGCACACCACCCTCTGTGCCACAGGAGGTGGGGCTTACAAGTTTGAGGAGGACTTTAGAACGGTATGTGGGGAGAAAAAGCACAGTATTTCAGGAGAATGCCTCCTTGGTTGTTTCTCTTACCCAAATAGTTTATTACCTGAACATTTCCATATTTGCATGGGAGAATGGAAAGAGACGTTTTGCTTAGAGCCCTTTTCTGTTCTTAATCTTTGCTACTCTAGGATCCAAAACAGCAAAAATGTATTCAGTAGTATTTTCAGATGGTGGTCACGACATGAAGATCTTCAGGCGTGTTGAGTGAACTTTTTAAATAGCTAAAGTGTAAAAAGCCATCAGAATATGAAAAGGAAAAGTGAAAAACAAAATAAGGCTAGAAAGTTTTTTTTTCTTGGTTTATTTGGCTGCCCAAGGGCACATGTTGAGTAATAAAAGTCACTTTTATACTGTATAATGAAACTTGGGTCAGCTAATTTGTTGAAGAAATTGCAAGATAGTTGTGATAAGGGAGCACAGCATCTTGTATCATCAGACTATCAAAGGTAAGGTGGATTTTATGGTGCTAATGGTCATCATTATGCACTTAAAGTGGATTGAACTCAACCGTGCAGTATAGACTGTTTAGAGTCTAGAGATTTAGAATAGAAATATTAAAATAAACAATAAAATGTATTGATGTAATAAGATGTGGAGGTTATTTTTCATATATCTGCTCTTGATGAAATTATACCAGTTAACCTAGGGGAGGCGATACCATTTATTTACTCCTATTTGATATTCCTCATGACCCTATAGCATTGCTTCTTTTCATATCCCAATGCTTAAAGCAGTAATGTTTCATATTGGAGACAAGTAGGATGACCAACCTGCTTTTGGTGAAGAGGAGAAACCGCCAGAAACATTTATTCTAAATTATGGTTTTAATTTGAGACCCCCAAAATACCTGCTAAATCTTTTTTCCTTTCCTCCAACTGTCCTTCCTAAAGCCTCATGACCTTGTTTTTTTTTTATGGGTTTTTTAAAATAAAGTCTCTGTTCCTCTTTGCTATAGTAAGGCTTGTCCTATTTGTGGCTCAAGTAGTATGATTGCCATGATAATCCAGTTAGTTGCTTTAGAAATAATGGTCAACAAACAAGTTCTGGGTGATCATTTTTAATTGGACTAAATACATTGTGATTAGATTTTGAAACTATATTGCTCATTATGCACTGGCTTGATGAAGGGAACATAGTTCTTAAAGATTAGTCTCAAGTATATAAATTAGTCCAGTTAAAAGCTAATGCCTATAATTCTTTTGTTGATTTTTATTCCTATTTGTGGCCAATAATAGTCTCCTCAAATACAGAAGGCACTGCTTGTTGGACAAATCTGGAAGACGTGGTGGATTGGTATTGGTATAAAAAACATGTGCTGGTTTCAGGTTGTGCTCAGGTTCATAGTGACTATTCATCTGTTCAGAATCCTTTGTGAAGAGCGTTATTACTGTGTCTAGTTCCAGTGGACATGTCCACATCAGAAAATACCATTAATTGGCACCCTTGTCAATCATCATCCCCATAATATCCATGTAATGAACAGACTTGAACTGAATTGATTTCTCAACCCTTTCAAGACTGTCCCTGCAGAGCAGGTTTAAGGCACATGGAGAAGAAAGTGTGGTGAAGCAGCTTTATTACTGCCAGAGGTGAATCTTTTTTTTTTTTTTTGGGGGGGGGGGGGGGGGAGAGAATAATTGGAGAATTCTGAATTCCAGTGCTGTTAATCCAGCAACTTTCAACAAACATATTCACAAGTTAAAATAAAAGCCGATTTTTCCGGTAAAGTAAATGAAGGCTAATCACCCATTTTAGATCCAAGCAGGTCTCTTAACAGTTCTTTTGGTCATGAAGCCCCTGCTGCTGTTAGAAACAATAGATTATGTAGATAATAGCAGAGCAGGGATATTATTTTATACCCATTGTGCTCATGTATGGGAAAGCAGCTGGGGGTTGGGATGAACTAGCATAGACCATTGCACAGTTGTCAATAAACATGCTATTCATGAACAAGAATTGTGGCTGAAAGGATAGTAAGCATACTTGAAAGAGAGTGATACCCTTTGTGCATTGTGCAGTATTTCAGAAGTACACATTACAAGCTGTAAGATCCTGTATCTTTCACAGCTAAGTCATTGCTTTTGAAATTCTTCAAACTGCTTCTCTGTAATTCTCCGCACTACTGAGAACAGTCGCATTCGCAAGAGTCACAAATTATCCCGTGCCTATTGGGTCTGATTCTCCATAAATGCATGAACCAATCAGTTATAGTTCTGTTAGCATCAGTAATGCATCAAAAGCAAGAGTCCAAACTACATTTTGTGAAATGATTAATTCTGAAGTCTGTAATCTCAATGAATCGGGCTTGTTAAACTGTTCCCCCAGAGTCCCTGAAATAGTTTAGTAATGCTATTACAAAGACAACTTTCAGGATGTTCAAAACAGATACTAAAGCATTAGTGTATGAGAAAAATCAGCTGTTGATATGATCCTTCAGACTTTGTGAAAAATGTAAAACAGTACATGAACTATGAACTTTAAAATGGGCTACACACGAAAAATTGAAGGTGAGGGCTACGGAGCAAATCCAAGTGAAATACTGCAGGATGTAATTGTAGTTAGAATGTAAATCCTGTTTGGCAACATTTTCAAAGTGGAGGAACCTCTCTGATCTGATTTTCAGCTATGGCGTTGTTTTAACAAACGCATTTCTTCACTTCTCAAGCTGTTTAATTATATTTGTTTTTAATGTTTGTGTTTTATACTGTATGTACAGGTACGTGTGAGTCTCCTGGTCAGGAGTATCCGTAAGCTGCAGATAGTGCAAAACGTCAGGGCATGAGTGAATGATGTATAGTGGAAATTATCCAAGTGCAGGCCCATTATTTCATTAGCTTTATTGACTTCCAGTAAAAGCCACAGGGTTCTGTTTAAGATCCTGACCTTCATCGTGTACTAAGAGATGCAAGTCCGCGCTACTTAGCAAATAAACTAGACTGGTGCACATCCCTGGACTTGTTCACTCTAGCCAGAGTGCTCTTTTAAAAATTACACCACAGCAAGAAATGTGGTTAGTGTGATGCAAGTCATGAGCTGTTTAAGTATTGGCTCCAAAGGTGGACTAGCATGATACTGGACATGTGCTCTTAGACAAGTTATCATCGTTTGGGTTTTTTTCCATGCTTTTCCATCAAGAGAGCTCAAAATGAGCTACAACAAAACAAACGATGGAAAATACAGTTTGAGATGAATAGTGCTTGCATCAAGTGAGGCACATATGACAGGATAGCATTTGCTGATGCAGTGAACTATTAGTAGCCAGTGTAGGAATTTTAAGGTAGGTGTAATCCTTTTGTACTTTTTAGCACTCGATGGCATTTGAGACACAGTGTGTTCTATGGGTTGCAGTTGGTGGGTGAGGTGTTTTTGTTTTTTGTTTTGGGGGGGGGGGGAGGAGATGGTATCCTGATTTAGAAAAAAGGTGAAAACCTGTATTTTCCCAAATTATGGATAATTCTGTGTCTGAATTGGGAATAGAGATTAATTTGCTGGGACTGTCTCTTCTGGCTATGATGGGGATTAAGATACTGTATGTAGTACATACCGTGAAAGTAGCTGGCAGGTTATCTTTGGGGTGGTGCTGGGTAAGCTGATTGCTTCTGGTAGCTGCCTGATGGTTTTCATCAAGATATTTTTTGGACGTGGCCCTACTATGATTGTTCTTGGTAGGGATACTTTTAATGGTAAGAGGGATTTTACTTTTTTTTTTTTTTTTAATGGGCAGTTCTTGTGATGCTGATTAAGGTCTTTTTGATTACATTATTTCTGAACACTTTTTATTTTTATTGTTGTTTGTTCTGTTGTATTCAATATGTAAGTTGGACATTGTTGATTATGGTAGTTTTATGCCTGCTCTATATATACACTGCTCTGTATGGTCACTAGCTCAGGAAAGTAGATTTAAAATGTTTTAAATAAATTTTTACCTGGTTATAAGGGCTGTTTTTTTTCCTTTGTTTTTACTTGTAAAAATGGACACTCGCCTTTTATAATTGAGTTCTTCTGCCAGCAGTGTTAATGTTTGCCACGCCCAACTACCACCCCTAACCCTCGCCCCAAGCTACAGGAGGAGCAGCAGCAGCAGCTGAGTACTGTCTTTGGCTTAATAGATACTGGTTATGCTGATTCGTTTGCTTGTAAGAGTTTTTTCATTTGTAGTATTGCATATCTTTTTACAGAGTATAGGGCGTTTGAGTCTGATTCTTCCTTTTAGTGGTAGTGAAGATAGTTGCTTCTGTTGTATTTAATGCAAAAGAATGAATAAGAACATGCCATACTGGGTCAGACCAAGGGTCCATCAAGCCCAGCATCCTGTTTCAAACAGAGGCCAATCCAGGCCATAAGAACCTGGCAAGTACCCAAAAACTAAGTCTATTCCATGTTGTTATTATTATTATTGCTTAATGTTGTAAAGGGGTTTAATTATTAATGATAGAAGGTAATTTTTCAAAGTTTTTCCATGGGTAAATCCATGTTTACCCACATAGAACATAAGATATACCATATTGGGTCAGACCAAGGGTCCATCAAGCCCAGCTTCCAGTTTCCATCAGTGGCCAATTCAAGTCGCAAGTAGCCAAACATTAAATAAATCAAAAACTACTATTGCTTATTAATTAATAGCAGGAACTTATCCAAACCTTTTTTAAACCCAGTTACACTAACTGCTGTAACCACATCCTCAGGCAATGAATTCCAGAGCTCAACTATGAGCTGAGTGAGAATTTTCTTCGATTTGTTTTAAATAGCTACTTGCTAACTTCATGGAGTGCCCCCTGGCCCTTTTATTATCTGAGAGAGTAAATAATCGATTTACATTAACTTGTTCAAGTTCTTTCATGATTTTGTAGACCTCTATCATATCCCCCTCAGTTGTCTCTTCTCCAAACTGAACAGTCCTAACTTCTTTAGCCTTTCTTCAGAGGGCGGCCAGTCAATGCCTCTTATTTTGGTTGCCTTCTCTGCACTTTTTCCAATGCAACTATATCTTTTTTTGAGATGCGGTGACCAGAATTATACATAGTATTCAAGATGCAACCTCACCGTGGAGCGATAGAGGCATTATGACATCCATCCTTTTATTTGCCATTCCCTTCCTAATAATTCCTAACATCCTGTTTGCTTTTTTGATTACCATCACACTGAGCTGACTATTTCAATGTATTATCCACTATGATGCCTAGATCTCTTTCCTGGGTGGTAGATTCCACATTAGGAGTTAACATTGTGTAACTACAGCAAGGGTTATTTTTCTCTATATGATTCACTTGGCACTTGTCCATGTTAAATTTCCTCCATTTGGAAGCCAAATCTTCTAGTCTTTCAAGGTCCTTTTGCAATTCATCACAATCTGCTTCAGATTTAACTACTCTGCATAAGTTTGTGTCATCTGCAAATTTTGATCACCTCACTCGTTGTACCCCTTTCCTGATCATTTATAAATATATTGAAAAGCACCGGTCCATGTACAGATCCCTGAGGCTCTCACTGTTTACCCTTTTCCACTGAGAAAATTGACCATTTAATCCTACTCTCTGTTTCCTATCCTTTAACCAGCTTGCAATCCACAAAAGAACATTGCCTGAAAAACATTTTTTTCAAAATTGCAACCCCCCTGCCCCCTCAGTGTAGGTCACAACACATGGAGGGAGTATGCATGATTTTCATTTTGAAATTGCTGCACATACTTTTGCATCTTTCTGCAGGTTCACATGTGCAACAGCATCTGCAGATCTGAATATTGCTTCCGTAGCTCCCCAGTGTTTTCATTCTAAACTTTTAATTTGCATTCCATGTTAGAAATAGTAATTGAAAGGGAGAATATGTCTTTACAAGCCGTTAAGCCCGTTAAAACGGGCTACATTACATTTTGTTTTCAGTCCATTTTCTAACACAGCACCCTTCTACACTTTTTCTCCCTCTCTCCCCCTTCCCCTCGTTCACTCCTCCCCTTTCCTCCACTCAGTCTTACTCACCCTCTGTCTCCCACTGCCTTCTTCCCCTCACTCCCACCTCTCTCCCCTTCCCTCAGTCACTCCCACCTCTCTCCCCTTCCCTCAGTCACTCCCCACCCTCTCTCAATCCCATCCCCTCCCCCTCAGCCCTCCTCCACTCCCTTTTTCTCTGCTCCACAACTTCTTACCTTTCCACTTACTCACATCCCTGTCTCTCACCTCTCCCTCATTCTCCCTCTCCCCTCACTCTTCCCCACCCCCTCCCTCCCCCCAGTCCCTCCCCCTCAGTCCCTCCCTCCCACTCAGTCACTCCCTCCCACTCTCTCTCTCCGTCCCTCCCACTCCCTCCCTCCCACTCAGTCCGTCCCTCCCTCTCTCTCTCTCTCCTCCCTCCCTCGCTACTGGCCGCTGCCGCCCGCCGCCATGTTTTTTTTTTTCCTGACGCTGCCTAAGACCGACGTGCTCGCCCGCACATGCGCAGTAGAGCTGCTCTCTACTGCGCATTTGCGGCACGTCGGTCAAGTGTCGTTTATCTAGTTAGATATTGTGGATTAAGTACATAGGCAGAAGAAATTTTGTTTTTAGTAGAAATAGATTGTATTGTTAATAAGAATATTTATATGTAATCTCAACTCGAGGTACATAAAATGTAACCGGGTACTGAGAAGGGAAAAATCCAAATCTCTTTTCTGGCTACTGGATTCTTAAAAAGGTGGTCAGGCAGTTGTAATGGGCTGTGCTCAGGGTGATCTCTCTATTGCATAGTGAGGAACAGTCAACCATTTTGAGTATGGGTTTCTGCTCATAAACACTAACTGGCAGTCAGCCTTCACCCCGGGCAAACCCAAAGCCTAGAAAAAAGGGCAGTCCAAACTGGATTGGTGATTCCACCTTAAGAAAATTTTAATAAAAACAAAACAGGGTTTCTTCACAAAAATCAAACCACAGGTTCAAAAGCAAAGCTCGGACAGGCTGCAAACAAAGATACAGCAGCAATTACATCTTTTTAGAGGTAGCAGTTCATCTCCTGGCAAAATTCAATGTAAGTCATTTGTAGCAGCAAATTAATCACTTTCTCCCTTTGAAGCTGAAATAAATGATGAGGTTTCCAATAGCTTTTTTTTATCTTCTATACTTGAGTCTTCACGATCCTCCCTGTGGCATTTCAGTAGATGGTATATTCCATCCATGGAAAACATGCTGACTCTGGCTTCTGCATCAGTAAGCAATGTTATACTTATTGTACCTGAATATAACTCACTTTCAGCTGCAAATAAAAGGCATGAGTTAAATATGCAATAAATAAATATAAAAGTGAAAATAAAACAGTTAAAAGCTAAAATCCAAATTAAAAAAAAAAAAAAAAAAAGAGGAGGAAAAGTCACGCGCTCACTGTGACAGTAACTTTCAAACCGGTATGCGGGTGCACATCTGCTTGCAGGGGCATGGCCATTTTAATAACACATGCGCACAAATAATAAAATAGTCTGTCCACTAACAGATGTCTTCCAAATATTAAGTGGGCACGTGCATGTGCATGCAAATCCCACTTCTACTACCTAAATCAGGGGTTCTTAAAAGGGGCGCGTGCCCACACCATTTCCAGTTTACCAGATCATCCACCAGTTAGCCCAGTTAACACACAGGTCATTCCCCCCCCCCCCCTCCCTGGTTTGATAGCCTACACTCCCTCCAGTTAACCCAGACTCTTTAAAACCCTCAGAAATGGATCGATCCTTTTATTTTTTTTTTAAATACATATCATCCATAGCAGAAGTAATGTTACGTGGCAGGGGACCTTAGTGCATGCCAGGACGCCCAAGTAGTTACATGCTCATCTCTGGGTCAAGCCCCGAATTGCATGCCCTTCTCGTTTTGAAAACTTTGGAGATGTGCATGCTGTGGGGAGATATGCACATGTCTGGGTGGCTTTTAAAATCTGCTTAGTGCACTCGAGCCTGATTTATTTGCACATCCCCTGATTAACGTGCACGATGGGCTTTTAAAATTCATCTTTGAGTCGTCTTCTTTATATCCACTAAATATCACTTGTAACATCAAGGCTTAAAGGCACAAGCCACCTTATACAACTGCTCCTGTGTGAGCAAAAGACTATTCCAAGGGTAGAGGTTAAAGTCATTGATGCAGATAGACCTGAGCTTCATACTTTTGGAGCAAGGTCACACACATACTGGTTATTTTATTTTTTTTTTAAATCTGTCAAGTTTTTCCTTTTTCACATCCATTGAAGAGATAACCTTCAAGGTTGGCCTATAATCGGGTAAATATGGTACTTAGTTTTCTGATATCACAAATGTATTGTTTACACTTAGTTTCTGAGGTTTTCTAGTTCTAGAATGTGCTTACGTGCATTCATTTCTGAGGTGGACAAATAGTAACTGATTCCCCCTTTTTCGATTATGTGCATGAGTGGAAAAATCAGGTCTCTAAAACAGTGGTTCTTAATCCAGTCCTCTGTTCACACCTAGCCAGTCAGGTTTCAGGAAATCCACAATGAGTATGCATGACAGATATTTGTTTGCCATGGAGGAAGTTCATGCAGATCTCTTACATGCATATTTATTGTGGATATCTTGAAAACCTGACTGGCTAAGGGTGTCCTAGGGACTGGATTTGAAGACCCCAGCTCTAAAAAAAAAATAATAAATAAATAAAAAAAATTGGCACCTGCTCCTGCAGGTCAGGGGAAGCCCCTGCCAGTAAAAGTAGCTGCTGCGGCTGGGCAGCCCTCGGCCACTGAGAGGAGCCACTGCAGCCTGGTCTGCACACTGTTGCCGGGCCACACAGAAAAGTGGCTGGAAAAAAGGGAAGGTAGAGAGAGAGAAAATGAAGGGATGAAAGAGCAAATATGACACAGAAAGAGGAATGAATAAAAAACAACCGAGAAAAATCTTTCCTTGGTACCTATAAGTTTTGGCTGGAACCCAAGATTTATAAACCTTTTTATCCGCCATGAACAGACTCTGGTAAAATGGCAGACTATAAGTATTGTAAATAAACCCTTGATTCTCTGTGTATTAATTTCAGTCTTTGACGTTAGACTGATGACCTGAGAAGACTTGGTAAACATAAAATACTTTGCATTTGTGTGTTGCTGGATAACAAATCAAAGAACCCGGATGAATGTTGATTAAGTTCTGTAGATGTTCAAACATCTTGGCTTTCAAATGTTTGTCTTGGGATAAACAAATGAGGCACCGCTCTGGCAGAGTCCTTGCTTTGGAGTCTAATTGTGGCCAAGTTCATCTTGCAAGATCCTTGTTTTGAAAATAAGATGGTCAGAATTGGGAAGCATAACAACATGTGAAGCTAATCATAAGTACTGTAGATCAATGATCCCCAACCCTGTCCTGGGGGCCCACCAGCCAGTCGGGTTTTCAGGATATCCACAATGAATATGCATGAGAGAAAATTTGCATGCACTGCCTCCATAACATGCACATTTTCTCTCATGCATATTCATTGTGGATTTCCTGAAAAGCCGACTGGCTGGTGGGCCCCCAGGACAGGGTTGGGGACCACTGCTGTAGATGACGCCAAACCAATGCTCAAAGTGGTACTACACACCACAGCAGTACATGATTACTGTCACGCTGCAATATAGTTGAAAGAGGCAAATCTCAGACATTAACTAAGGAGGCACCCACTAGAGTATAGAACATGTGCTTTTATGCCCAAAAAAATGAGACGTGTGGTCGTCAGACTTCGATAGGATGAAAGCCTCGATGGCATTACACAGTGATGTGTGTGGGGTTTGTTTTTTTTTTTTTTTATCCCCATAGTTTTTGACCCTATCCCTGGGCAGAGATAAGTGGTATAGCTGGGATGTGATTTCCCTTTCTTTGCAAGAGTATATGGCTAAGTAATAAGGGAAATGAACAACCAGATTACAGTGTACAGTGCTAGCTAGATTCAGCTTGCCTGTCTCAGGGTAGTGCAATCATTCCTACAGCTCTTTTCATTCCTGTTGTGGTCTTATTTTACAGTCTTTCTCCTTTTTTTTCCCCCCCGCCTTTTTTTTTTGCCTTTCATATTTTTATTTTTCACATTTTTTTTTTGGACTGAAAGATCTGTACTTTATTTTTCTGAAAACACATGTTCCCCCAAATATTTTCTTAAGCTATCTGTGTCATAAACATGCTTTACCTGCCTCTGTGATGCCTGCAGCACAGTATCATCCCAGCTTACTTTGGTTCATAATGGTAGGAAAGGTTAAGTACTAGTTTCTCAAAACTTTAAATGCTAACATCTCAGGAATCAGCATTTCAAAAAGAGGGATGTCCATGATCTGTGCTTAATCAAATGATTTTTAATTGTATTTAGGAAGGGTTTCCCCCTCCCTTTTTTTTTTGGCATAATTGACAATGAAATGACACTGGCAAAAATGATTTCAATATAGTATTATAAAAGCCAGAAAGTTTCTTCTTTGGAAAAGAAAAAAGTAATAAATAAGATTGAAGCAAGCCAAACCATCAGTCTCCAAACCTAAATTTTCATTATTTTTGCATTCCTACTACTGGACACTGTGAGTGAAGTGATCAAATTTGCAGATGGCACAAGAGTCTGTTTTGCTCTTTTGCTCCTCTTCCTCACTTTCCTGCCTTCTCTACAAGCAGATTGCTCTGCTCTTCCTCTTCACCCTACTGCACTTTGGTTCCTTTCATCCCATCCCCATCCCCTGTTATTTGTAATTTCCGTTTCCGTTCATCCTTTTTCAGTTTTAATGTAAACCGATATGATGTTGTCACTAATATCGCTATAAAAAAGGCAATAAATAAAATAAATATTCAAAGTAGTTAAAACACAAGCAGATTGTGAGAAACTGCAGAAGGACCTTGAGAAATTGGCTAAATGGGCATCTAAATGACAGATTAAATTTAATTTGGACAAATGCAAAGTGATGGACATAGGGAAAAGTGATCTTAACTATGGATACACACTGCTGGGTTCCGTATTAGGTGTTACTACCCAGGAAAGGGATCTTGGAGTCACTGGACAATATGTTGAAGTGACCAGCTTACTGTGCTGCAATTGTTAAAAAAAAAAAAAAAAAAAAAAGCAAATAGAATCAGAAATTATTTAGAAAGGCATGGAGATATGAATACCATAATGCTTCTTTAGAGATCTATGGTGCAAATGCAGCTTGAGTATTATGTGCAGTTCTTGTCACCTCATCTCAAGAAAGATCTAGCAAAATTTTATGAAAGGTACAGCATGCCCAAAAAATGATAGAGAATGGAAGAGGGTCTAAACAGGTTAGGAGTTTACAGTTGAAGAAGAAAGGACTTATTTTAAATGTTTATAAAATCCATGAGTAGAGTGGAACAGGTAAATAGGGAATGGTTATTTACCCTTTCAAATAATACTAGAGCTAGCAGACACTCCATGAAACTAGCAGATAGCTGATTTAAAACAAATGTGTGAGAGTACTTTTTTTTTTTCATTCAATTTACAATTAAGCTGTAAAATTTGTTGCCGGAGGATGTGGTGAAGGCATCTAGCGTAGCAGGGTTTAAGAAGAGTTCAGAGAGGTTTCTGGAGGAAAAAGACCCTATACAATTATTAGCTAGCTGGACTTGTGAAAAGCCACAATTTATCCCTGAGAATTGGATCTGCTCTTTGAGATCTGCCAGGTACTTCCTAATGGCCCAGACTGGTCACTGTTGGAGACAGGATGCTGGGCTCAGTGGACCTTTGATCTAACCCAACATGGTGGTACTTATAAAAGACAAATTCTGGCAGGATAGGATATACAGAGGCAAGAATACAAGTTTCTCTTCCTGACTGTGTGTGTTTAGCATTTAGCATGGCCTCCTAGCAATAAGGAAATAGTAGTCTGAGTAGGAAGAGCCCTTTCCTAAAACCCTAAAAGCAAACACATAATAGTACCTGAATGTAATCCGCTTTGATGTACACTTTGACGTGCCGAAAAGTAGAATTAAAAATCAAAATAAATAAATAAAAATCTAAAATAAGTATGAAAAGTTTTAGTAATATGCAGTAGTTTTCCCTTTCTTCCCTTCCAGTTCCTCTGTCACTTTTAGTCGAGCGCTGTTTCAGGTTAGAGCAGAAGTGGGAATACTGTTCTGTAATGTCAAGGGAATAGTGGTGAATGAGGGAAGCCTAAAAGAGTGAAGTATGAGCCCTTTCCACCACAAGGCAATCTAAACCAGTTGTAGAGGAATTGTTTGCTATGTTATAGTCCAGTGAAAAAGTCATAGACTTAGAACTCCAAGCCTTTGGAAGTCAAGTTACATGAACCAACAAGAATACACGTGTGCGTTAATTTGGAGGGTTTTTAAATCACTTAAGATATGTTCACATTTATGAAATTAAAGTCATTATTTAAAAAAATTAGTAGATATACAGTAATTCTTTCTTGGCATTCTCAAAAAATTATATATAAGCACACAAATTAATGTATAAAACATATAAACACCTAGTGGCTATGTATAGTCTACACCCCTTTTAACACTTTTCACATTTTGTTGTATCGGTACATCAAAGTTGCATGCATTTAAATTCATTTTTGTATTCATCAGCCCAGCATATGCCACACCTTTCAGGGCCAAAAATGTTTTATTGGGGGACAAAACATCTAAAGAACAAAACTGAAATCCATCAACTGGATAAGTCTCCATCCCCTTGGATAAATATTTGGTGGAAACACATTTGGCAGCAGTTGCAGCTGTGCGTCTGTTTGCACACTTAGATGTGTCCGTGTTAGACCGTTCTTTACAAAACTGTTTAAACTCTGTCAGGTGCATCAATGGACAGCAGTCTTCAAGACGTGTCACCGATTTTCATTGGGATTAAGGTTGGGGGTCTGACTTAGCCACTCCAGGGCATTTTCCTTTTTGTTCTTTAGTCACTCCAGTGTAGCTTTGGCTGTGTGTTTTGGGTCATTGTCATGCTGAAAGATGTCTGTTTCACGTTTAGCTTTCTTGCAGAAGGCATCAGCTTTTTTTTTTAAGGGCTTTTCCGTACTTCTCTACATGCATTGTCCCTTCTTTTCTGACAAGTGCCCCGATCCCTGCTGATGAGAAATAGCCCCCTAACATGATGCTGCTACACCATGTTTCTCAGTAGAGATGGTGTTCCTTGGCTGATATACTGTATTGGGGTGTACCAAATGTAATGCTTTTTATTCTGGCAAAAATACTCTATTTTATTTTAGTTTCATCAGACCACAAAACATTTTGCCACATAGCTGCTGTATCTATGGAGTGTTCCTTTGCATAAATTAAACAATTCCATGTTTTTTTGAGGCACAATAATATAAAAAGTAGGAACACTAAGGCATTCAGAATCAGTGTGTGGAAAATAGTAAGTGAACCCCTAGGTTCCTTAACACAATTAATTGGCTAATTAGAATTAGGTGATTAATTTGTTGGGTAACAAGTAAACTACCCTGCAGAGTAAATCCAAACAACTGAGTTTGGGCACCTGTTCTATAAAGAAAGGTCCAAAAGGTTTTGAATTATGTCTTCACCATAAAACTTAATGGGAACTCCTCATGCCACAATCAAGAAAATTTTCAGAAGACCTGCGAAAAAGAATAATTGGTGCTGAAATCTCTGGACAGAGTTACAGGAACATTTCTAAACATATGGGGATCCATCATCCACTGTCGGCAAGATAGTCTACAAATGGGAAAAAGTTGAAGACTACAGTGACACTGCCTAAGAGTGGTCATCCTTCCAAGGTCACCCCAAGGGCAAATCGGAAATTCATCCATGAAGTCACAAAGAACTTCAAACTAACACCTAAAGATCTGCAGGCCTTCTTCTCTGTTCATGGCCGATATGAGGGTTCATGCACCAATCAAGAGAAAAAAATGAATGGGACTGGTGTTCATAGGAGGATAGCTAGAAAGAAATCACTTCTCTCTAAAAAGAACATTGCTACCTGTCTCAGGTTCACCAAAGAGCATCTGGATGTCCACCTGATTTCTGGCATAATGTTCTCTGTACAGATGAGTCAAAAATTGAATTTTAAAGTCACTACTTTATCATTTATAAAACACTACTACACAATAACAAATATTTTGTTTAGCAAAAATCAAATATTGCCTTCAAAATAAAAACCGCATCCTTACTGTCAAGCGTGGTGGTGGAGATATCATGGGGTGGAGCTACTTAGCTGCATCAGGATCTGGCCTGCATGCAATCACTGATGGAACCATGAATTCTGCTGTATATCAGCAATTTCTAGGGGAGAATATTGAGCCATCTGTCAGCTGAAGCTGAGTTGAGAATAGGTCACACAGCAAAATGACTCTGCCAAACAGTCAAGTAAATCTACTACAGGATGGCTGAAGAAGAGATTTCATGTTTTGGATTGGCCAAGTCAAAGTCCCAACCTAAAGTGTATTCAGATGAAATGGTAAGACCTGAAGTGAGCTTTTCATGCAAGGAAGCCCTCAAATGTCAGAATTGAAACAGTTCTGTATGGAAGAATGGGCCAAAATTCCTTAAGGCTGATATGGGAGACTGATCAACAGTTGCAGGAAACGTTTAGTTGAACTTTTTGCTGCACATGAGTGCCACCAGTTATTAAATGAAGGGTTCATACTTTTTCACACACATACTTATTGTTGAATCTTTTGCTGAACAAATAATCAAAATAAATATTTATTCAATAGGTTTATCTTTCTTATTAAGGTTAGGAACTAAACATGTTTTGAGTATAAATATTGCTAAAATATAGACCATCGTAGGGAGTTCACAAACATTTTCTCAGCGCTGTATCTATGTATGTATGTATATATATATCTCTGTGGCAAAATAGACATGAACCCAAAAATAAACAGCTGCCATCACCATTCCCCACAGCTTTCCACACTGGTGGGCAGGGGGAGTTTCCTCACATGGGGCAGTGAGTGCATTGGTGGACAGTCACACTGGGCACTCCACCATGATGGAGAAGCAGGTTTCATGCTGATACTTAACAGGTAAGGTATTGTGTAGATTCACCTCAGACCCACCTACTAGACCTCATTGAAGACAAAAGCTTGGTGTAATTGCTCGTCACCATCCCCTGCAGCCCTCTAACCTGGAGAAAAAAAGGGGGGTGGGGTTTTCCCCCGTGGTGAGAGAGCCTTTTCTCGCAGAGGGCAGTGGACGGAGGTGGTGGGCATTAATACTGTGCTATCACCTTCAGTTTCTCACAGAGTAATGGCATTGTATTTTATGTCTCCAGACTGCCTTTCCAATTTTAGCTCAAGGCATTTTACAGTATTTTTTTTCAGGTACAAGTAGTCCCTGCCTGAAAGAGCTTTCAATCCGAGTGGGTTCCTGAGGCAACAAGAGAGTAAAATGACCTGCCCAAGGTGTCAGAAGGAATGTCAGTGGGAGAAAGCTGAGTTTGAACTCAGGTTTCCCTGGTTCTCATCCCACTGTTCCAACCACTAGACCACTCCTTCCTTTAAAGTACCAGCATGGAAACTATTTCTCCATGACAGTGGTAGGTGGCAGGGCCCAGGCTCCAGTCCAATATTCTTTGTTCCTTACCCAGTCCAAGTGCATCTCTTTGGCCTCCCCCACTGCCAAGAGAATCTGCCCTAACCCTCGGGAATGAGAACAGTACACACAGAGAGCTTCAGTCAGGAACCCAGCCAGCCACAGATTTACAGGGAACCATTTTGTAATAGTTAAGCTATACATAGGTATATAGTGATATAATCACTTATTTTTTTTTATATTTCTTTCTGAAACTAACACCTCTTCTATTACAGAAATGATTGTATGTATGTATGTACATTTGCTATGTCCAGCATATGAATATTACAAGAAACAACTGAGAAGTGATCTTGGGAGAGATTTTGAAAAACCTCTGGCAGAGTGTTCAAACTAGCAGGTGAATCATTAAGAAAAAATAGTATTTAATATAGAACTAGCTTTGCATCTAATTCCGCCCCACTATGGAAATCTTGTTCATTTGAATTTGCACTCTGTCCGCTCTAAAACTACATTTTAACTTGTTTGCTCCAAAAAGAAACCTCTTTCTTCTTCCTTAGCACTTCAAAACACAAACAGCAATTTTAAGCATGCTTAATGAAAATTTTGAAAATAAAGTGTGAGACAGAAATCATAAATGCATTCTGATTCATTACAGCACTATTGGAGGAGCTGTGAAAACAGTGCCTGGTATTTATCTTTGTAGGCACTGCTTTTGTAAGCTTATTACCTTGCCTTTTACCTTCCCCCTTTCCCTTTGCACGTGTTCACAGGATCCTGGTGATAATACACCTCCATTTTGTCTGCTTCCCAATCCCAAAATCCATTTGTAAATCATGTGTAGTATTACACTTTCAGATTAAGGTCGTGATGTAGGCAGTAGTATACTTTTGCCATGGGGTGGGGGGTCGGGTCTCAACCATAGTTAGTAGTGGGTTGTCATTTTATAAAGCAGGAGAACCAAGTCTGGAAGGAACAAGAACAGGTGAGGGAACTTGATGGCAGGAACCAGGCCAAGTGCAAAGTTGCAGGAACAAGATCCAGGAAATTATTTCTACCAGCAAGGACTGGTGCAGCCAATCATGGCTGATCCGATACTCTGAGAGCTAGGGGAAGCTGAACAAACTGAGAGGTCCGAAGTCTGCTGGAGGAACACCTGATGTTGTGAATCAAGCAGATGGTTTGAGGTTTACCAGCTCAAGGTCAGCGAGGCCTGATGTCTTATTGATTATTATTTCATGATTTAAACCATTGCATACCATTAAGATGGGTAGCATTCCTGTTTATCCCTTGCCACATTGGCTACAGTAAACTTCTGATTTATTTTGCCCAGTAACTTCCTTCTACTCTTGGGCTTTTAGCTCAGGATCTGCCTTTGCTGTGACTGGTGTTATGAGCTTTTGTTTGCAGAACCTGGGGATTCCCCCCTGTTTTTAATACTTTTTTCCATCTACCCCCAGCCAGAGCAGAGAAGAATCTAACCAGGAACCTCAGATTGTGGCTCCTTCCATAACACAATATACACCGTATTCTGAGCCTGGGCAGTAGGTACTGTTGTACTGTGGATGGGTCTCCCTTCCATTCTGTAGGGCAGGAGTGGCCAGTTCCGGTCCTCAAGAGCCACAAACAGGCCAGGTTTTCAGGATATCCACAATGAATATGGATGAGAGATTTGCATGCATTGCTCCACTGTGTACAACTATCCTGAAAACTGGCTTGTGTGTGGCTCTTGAGGACTGGAGTTGGCTACCCTTTCTCTAGGGGCTGTGAATGCTGTCAATAAAATAGCCCAGGGAAGAGAAGAACATTGTAATGCAGAAGAATAGGGGGAGAGAGAGCAGGAGATATAGAAAGGTTTAAAAAAAAAAAAAAAAAAAAGCTTACTAAATAATTTTCTGATGTATTTGATTAACAGTTTTTGTCAGCTGTTACACTGTACTTCTTATGGAGTCTTATTACTAAATAGAAAGTACAGCACAAGATACTAAAATCTGTTAATGTTTTACATTCTTAAAAGCTTGCTCTACCAAAATTTATTTCAGGAAACTATTGGATGCAGCCTGCAAGGCTTTTGGGGTGGTTTTGTTTTTAAACTTGCTACGTTGTGTTTGATATATCAAAGGTAGCTACCAATAATAGACAGAAGGGGAAGCTTCCCCTTCATAAGAGTGAGAGACGCTCACTCTCTTCTCCACGTTATTCATCCATTGGTTATTCTGTACAAGTGAGTCGTAAATGGATGAAATGGTTTTTTGTATTTTCATTCAGTTTTCTTCATCCGTGTCTCATGAGGAATTTGAAATGCTTCTGTGGTCCTTTTCAGCTTCTCTAGACCCAAGGGATGGTACTACATTCACATGAAATCTTCCCTATTCTCAGCGCTCTTGTGGATTGGGAGGGCACGCTTTAGTTGGCAGTGGGATGAATTCTTCAGAGCAAATGGAGAAATACCCTGCAAGTTTTGGTTTTTTTTCATTAATAAGGTTACATTTAAAACTGGTGCAGGGACCCATAGGATCCTTAACAGGAAAATGTTTCTTGTAGAAACAGGTTAGCATAGGTGGACTGAACCATTTGCTTCAGCACCTCTTATGGGAGGTGCCTCTGATTCATTCCTGAGTTTAGTAGCCCCACCCCCGGAGAGTTCTAAAAGCAGAACAGAAGAAGCACGAGATGGAATCAGCTGTTCTCTGCTCTTTTTCCCCTGCAGTATCTGTGGGTGTCCTGGGGAAAGCTCAAGCCTAAGGAGAGCAGGCTAGTAGGTACTTCCTCTTTGTGATTTTTCAGCTTTGACCTAATCAGGAGTAGTGTTTCCCTTTTTTTCTCGGAGGACAAGCAGAATGTCAATCCTCACACATGCATGGCATCATTTGATGGAGTCTAGCAAAAAAAACTATGTCAAATTTTCCAGAACTTTGACTGAGCCTCACATGTTCATACCATGCATCCATGCAGGGTCCCTTCAATCTTTCTTTTTCTGTGGAGCCTGTCAATTATGGGTCTTGCTTCTCTTATCTTGAAGCTTCATGCATTTTTTTCCTTCAGCACAGGCTTCTCTATTGTGGGGTCCCGTGGTCTCATCCCTTGTAGTTTACTTAGCTAAGGGTTTTTTTTATATTTTTCAAAGTTTTCTTTCACTGTGTTCCTGTTTCTGGTGGTGAAGCCTTTGATGCCCATTGGCCATCAACCCACTGCCGCCATCAAGTTTGATTTTTGTGTCTGTTATTTTGCTCCGTCATGTCTAGAAGATTTGAGTGGTGCCCTCAATGCAATAGGACAATGTCTATCATGGACCCCCATGATAGATTTGTCTTCTGCTTGGGGGCATTGCATGATTCCGAGGGTGCCATAAGTGTGTGGAAATGACCCCTAAAGAATGACAATCCTAAAAAGAACTTATTAATAGATTTTTCAGACACCGGAAGACTGATGCATCGGAGATGCTTCACTGAGGACAGAGAGAGTCATCAACATCAGAGGGACCTTTTGTTCCCTTGACATCTGTGGCCATAGGAAACCCAGAGACTGACTGTTCCCATTCAAAGAAGGCTTCGGGTTCTGCCTCTTTGACTTTGGTATCAAGGAAGTCTCATGCTGAGCATCGAAGGAAGCTGAAGAAGCATTGGCATTAGTCTCCATAATTGCATGAAGCTGAGAGTGGGGATAGTCTGGCACCAGCTGAGAACTTCCCTAAGTGGTTCTGCAGCAAGGAGAACGTATTCTCTTGACATGCTGGGGACTCGCGTCAGTCTCCACTGGTCCTGGTGTCTGCTACTGATCCACTTCTCAATTCTGAAGAGGATGTGGCCACTCCTGCCTCCCATTTGGTATTGGCATAAGTTTCAAAGAGGAATTGGAGAAAAAGATCCAGGAGGCATTGGAAAAGGTTTTGCAGGACCTCTGTGCTGGAGCATCAAAAGCACGTAGGCTGGCACTGAGGATCCTCAAGCTGCTATTCAACTCCCTTCAGATGCTCACCAGCGATGCATGAGTGTTAATGCCCATTCCATCACTGATGCCCAGAGGGGCATTGGGGGTCGATGGCTGCCATCCCACTGCTGATCTGCAGCTACTCGGAGAGGAAGATTCCCCAAGATGCCAGCTCCTTGGGAGAGGAAGATTCCCCAAGATGTCAAAGTTCTTCGGGATCCAGACCCACTAGCTGAGGACAGAGCACAAAGAGAGCTCTCATCTGCGAATTGCGGGCTCTCTATATTCATAGGAGTATGGCTATGAGACTGTGGACATCTCTGAAAAGGAGATATCTACAGGACTCCTCTTCAATCCCTTTCCTCCATCAAACAGAAGGAAATCCCACCTGAAGACCTCTCCTTCGCAAGTTTTGTGATGAAAATGGAGAAAGCCATTCCCTTTGTTGCAGACGGAAGAAAAGTCCAGAACCAAGATGCTGGACATACTCCAGTTCAATAAGCCCCTAAGGAAATTGTGGCAGTTTCAGATCATGAGATCCTTCAGGAGGCACAGATGAGGATGTGGGAAAAACCCTTCTCTGTGGCTCCCGTAAATAGGAAGGCGGACATGATCTATCTCGTCCAAAAGACTCCCGGATTCGATAACCATCAGCTGCCACACTAATCTTGTTGCCGAATCCATTCTCAAAAAGGCCAAGAGATCTAGAATAGATTCCTCCCTGGGAGGGATTCTAGAGTTATGGATATGTTGCCAGAGTTTTTTCAGAGAGTTATGCTCTTTTCTTGCCTATCATCCTTTCATTGGTAGCTCAAGGTGAGTTACATTCAGATAAGAGTTGTATTTCCCTGTCCTCAGCAGGCTTACAAGCTAATGGAGAAGTGACTTCTTCAAGGTCACAAGAAGTGTCTGTGAAATCTGAACCCTGGCTTCCCTTGTACACAGATATGGTAATCACAAAATAAGAGAGTACGGACCCCCTGCGCCTTGAGGAAGAGCTGCCGGTTTGTGAGATGGGTGATTATGGAACGGGTCTGCCGTTTTGAAGAGTAAAATTTCCTCGGCACTTGGAAAATTGAATGTTAGGCACACATAAAGTGGATCGATTGAGAAGTGGTGTAAACAGATTGTTGAACTTATAAATTCTGAAGACTTGTACAAGGTGGTGAGTTCGTTTGAAGGGTGTACAGCTGTGCTGTTGATTAAGCTCGTGGAAGAAGTGCAATATTCTGGAGGGTGGAAGGCTGGAAGGCCTTGCCGTCTCTGGTTGAGGTGGGAGTGAATTGTCCCCTGAGGAAGCTGCGGCGAAACGGGGATCCCTGTTGGGACGTTGTGAACTGCTCCCGATTGGAAGGAGTTTTTTTGAGGTTGAACAACAGCTAATGAAGAAAAGTTCAACTTGATAATTTGTGGTGAAATTTGAAAAAAAAAGGGGGTGGTTTTAATGGGTGGGGGAGTGTGTATGAATGATTGATATGGGGTTTGTTTTTAGATGTTAATATACTGCTGCTAATATGTATGATGTATATTAGGTTGCATATGTCTTTGCATCATTGTTATTATAAGTATTAATGGATGTAATTAATAAAATGATAAAAAAATGATCTGTATGTATTGTATTAACAGTTGTAATTAAGGAAAAGTAATAGTAATAAACTGTTATAATAGTACACTAATGTGAATTTTGAGAAGGAATTCATAGGGTTCCCTATATATGTGTGTTCTTCTTCCCTTGTACACAGCCTACTGTTCTAGCCACTAGGCAACTTATTTATATTTTGATGAATTAATCTCCTGGAAAAACATTTTATGTCATCACCATTGAAGAGGTTTTGAATCTGTAAACTTTTATTTTGTTGGAGCGTCAAAACTTGTGTCAAGAGTGATTATTATGGTGACTGTTTAATCCTAGTCTGAAAGGTCCTGTTAAGAGCAGACTACTTGTCTCAGCTCTCCCAGGTAGCCACCTCCTCCCTCCTGCCCCCATAGGGGCCAATGCAATACAGTGCATTCAGCCAAGCGCACTGTATAACCCGCAGTCGGACGTGGGTTAAATAGACGCTAATCTACCCCTAAGGGGGATTAGCGCCTATTTAACCTGCATCCGATGAGGAGTGAATGGGATAGCGCTCATCACATGCAAATGCATGTGAATGAGGCTATTGCTCGTTCACTCTAAATGCAAAAAAATAAATGTGCGTTAATAGCTGAGCGCACTGAAAAGAAGTACAGAAATGCAGAAAAAACTGCTTTACTGTACTTCCTTTAAAAGTTAAAAAAAAAACAAAAAACTCAGCCGGCCGCATTGAAGACCGACACCGATATGCTCAGCGTCGGTTTTCATAACCAGCCAACTGCGTTATGAAAACCAATGCCGATATGCGTGCATTAAGAAAGCAGGCGCCGACTTTTCAGCGCCCGCTTTCCGCGCTTTTTTTTTTTTGCATCGGCCCCATAGTGAGAACAGAGTGTGGGAGGAGAGGAGGATTATACCAATAAATGATTAAAATCACTTGCATTTCCTTCTCAGATACTGTGGGTGTTCAACAAGAAGGCATCAAAGAAACCAATTTTTCTGACTGTGCTAGGATATGAAAGCGTTTTACATTAGTTCTAAAAGTTCAGTTATCTGCAATAATTTTCAGTACCAGGAAAATATTGGACACACTGATAATTAGTGCTATTACTCACAAGTTTCAAACTTGTATTAATTTAACTTTTTTTTTTCTGCATGTTACCATGTCCAATATTTGTTGTATATTTATGTGTAATTACAGTTAGGAATATTCTGCATACATATCAAGGAAAAAAAATATATATCATTTTTTTAAATTTATATTTTCATTGGTAACTGAAGTTGAGTTTTGTTCGAGTAGAGTAGGTATTTCCTTGTCCCCAGAGGCCTTACTATTTAAGGGCCCTATTTACTAAGCAGTTTTCCTATAGGCAAAAAATGGGAGAAAATGTTTACTATTTGCCCCTATGTTTGTACCTGAGGCAATGGTGGGTGAAGTGACTTGCCCAAAACTCAAGGAATGTTAGCAAGATTTGAACCCTGGTTTCCCAGGTTCTCAGCCTGCTGCTATATGTACCTGCTAGGTTGCTCTTTACAGCACAAAGAAAATAGGTCCCCTGTTAAGCAAAGGTCATTATTTCACTGTGAGAGTCTCCAGAAATGTACTTTTAACCAAATTGGACATTCTAAAAACGTAAACATAATTAGACAAGTTTACGACTGTGTATAAAAAGAGGATGATGGTTGTGGCAAAGTCTGATTCTCTCTGTGGTTTTTAGAATCAATACCCAAGTCAGCTTCTTAGTTACTTAATAAAATGCTCTTTCTCCAAACCACGATTTGTCGCTTAAGACTATCATATGCTCCTGCACACACCCCTTTTTCGTGTTGATATTTAAACATGTTAATGCAGCCCTCCTAAATTGCAAACCGTTTCACAGCCCCTTTTCCCAATGTAATTAGGAAGTGCATGAATGAAAATTTATTTTGCTATTTTTAATTTTTTTTTTAAATCAGAATGGAATAATAAATGTTGATTGAAGATGTCCATATAGTCAGCAATTAAGGTTTAGTGCTGCTGCAAAATAACTATAATAAAACTATTTACAGGAGCATCAAGAATGGATTATTGTTTTTCTTCCTGCAGTGTCTAAAGTTTTGCTACTGGTTTTTTTTTTATCTTAGTTTCTTTATTCTCCTCTTTTGGACTTCCAGTTCAATTGAAACTGACTTCCGTTGCACTACAATACCATCAGTCTTCATTAACACCTAGGGGATTCTCCCTCCCCCTATAATATTTATCTGCACTTCCCAGTTTAACCCAATCATTGCATTGTCAATCCTTGGCCAAGGATCTTTTATTTATGTATTTTATTTATTTAAACAGTTTTATATACCATTGCATGGATAAAATCCATCTCAACGGTTTATAATATTTTCGTTATAAAATGAAATGAACTAAAAAGGTTATACATAAAAAATCTCTAAAGCATAAATTAATTACAATTATTAAAACATTCTAAAAGTCATATAAATATAAAAGTAAATGAAATAAAAGGTCATACAAAGCTAAAAAAAAGATTTAGCTTTGGACTTGAATATCACTCTATATGCCTGTTGGAAAAGCCACGTTTTTTCATAAATTATAGCTTCCTCCAGAACACAGTAAGAATGGATCCTGAATCTGACCACTGGGTGACACCATTGTGCAATAGCAAAGACTCACTTCCCACCACAAGGGGATGCAAATGCTGCTTCCGCAGCACTTCCTGCCCTGGCTGACCCAAGAAGTAGAAGCTGGGCCCAGGAGTCTCCCTCAGATTTTCCTCATGTTAGTGTGCAACACTGCTACTGGGTGCGTCTATATTTTAGTGTTTGTCTTCTAAATCAGGGGTTAGAAACTTGTGCACCCAGCATGCAGACGTTTCTGGAAACACCACCACCACCATTCAGCTTTAACCCACATTCCCGGTCAGTGTCAAAGCTTTGTGCATCTCACAAGCATTGTCTAAAGTTTTGTACTGGCATCCCTATCTCCTACCTACCACTCTGCAAGAGACAGGATGACATCAGACCCAGGGCCGGTGCAAGGATATTAGGCGCCTTAGGCAAATCTTCTATCTGCGCCCCCCCCGCCCCAGTCTCTGCTTTTCTCGGCTGTGAGCAGGATGGGTGCTGCTCGTGGCCTGCCAAGTGACTTCATTTTTTGTCCCCGAGTGGCCCACAGAGTCTCTGTTCCTTTTGGCCGTGAGCAGGATGGGCTCGGCTTGTGACCCCACCTGGCTGTTCTTTGCCACCCTCTAATGGCTGGCACCCTAGGCGACTGCCTAGTTCGCCTATTGGGACACGCTGGCCCTGATCAGACCATTGCTGGAGTTTGCAGTGTGGCCTGCTAGTTTCCATGTGTCATGATTACGTCGAGCTTAACTAGCTCTAGTGATAAATAGTCTAAAATTATCAAAGTATTTTTCAGCTTTGCAAACTGTTTCCCCTCTGCCTGTTCAAATCAATCATTGCACCTACACAATTGACATTGCCAGTGCATGTTCTTTCCTATACCTGACTCATGTTTGCTGCCTCTAGCTCTAAGCACTGTGATGAGCTCACTATGGGTTCTGGGAAACTGAGATGGGATGGCTGCCATGCTATCACCATTTTACAACTATTTGTAAACATCAAAACTGTTAACATCAAAACTTTGTCAAATTAGCTGAGGAATCTAAATCGGATGATGTGTCTTTTGTTTTTTATTCTTTCTAGTTGTTGTTTCCCTCTTTCTTTTTTTTTTTAATTTAAAGTGCAGGTATAACTGAACTGAATCCCTACATAGCTAGACTATATCTTTCTAAAATTAGTTAGTATTACCAAAGCTTGGGGTAGAATTTCTTTTAGTTGAATGGTTAAAAAATCAAAACGCCTCTTTTCTTTGTTTAGGCTGTGATCAGTAGAGTATCTGTGCTGGGGTCTCTAGAGATAGCGAATCCTGCAGCCGCTGGTATTGTGTTTTTGTTCATGTTCAGTAGTTGCTATGCAACAGATGATTAATGGCCGGCACAGGGATCTGTCAGGATGTGTTCTGTGTGTACCATGCTGCAATTCAGACTTCAGGCTCAGCTTAGACACTGTGAAAATTAAAATGGTGACTTTGACATGGAGAAAAACACAGAGATCCCCCAATAACATTCCACAGAGCCTTTCGCTAATTGTTCCCATATAGGCTAACTATTCAGTCTGTCCTTCCTCCCATTGTTTCACCTGATTGCAATGTTAATTTGTAATGTACAATGCATGTGTATATGTATAGTGTCTGTTTGTATGTATTGTGCCTAATGTAGGTGGATATTGTTTTCATTCCAAAAAATCTATTTTACTAATATAAGAAGTGACATAGAATTAAAATTTACAATATATTTCTTTTTTTTTTTTTTTTTTTTTAATAATGTGCATGTTAGAAAAAAATGTATATGTTTCCCAATACTCTGCATCTGGGCTCACCTGAACTTTTCTCCACTTTTTGAAGTAACCATTACTTCAAGGGAGTTGCACACATTATTACACTTGGCATAATAATAATAATAAAAAAATCCAACCGAATTATATATTCATTTCATGATTCTTCCAATTCCATTTAGTGCTACTCGCCTCATTCCAGTATTTATTTTCCCAGATATGATTGTTTTCATTAATGAATTTGTAGTAGATTTATATTTAACAATGCTAAACAGCCAGCCATTCTAAAAGATAAGAGTAGTAATGTTTAATCCATAAAGGATCTCATTTGGAGCTGAAATGGCTTCTTTTATGAACTGAACTTTTGGAGTGCCTGGGTGCTTATTGTTGACCTGGGCATCTTTGGTATTTATCAGCACTCAGATTGAGAATGATTTAAACCTAATTTTGCATCATTTGTCTGTGTTCTGATTTCTGATGATAAAACCCCAGTCTCAATAGAGAACCTAAAATGTTCTAATAAATATTATATAAATAAAAAAAAGTAAATGTTGATATATCTTAGTACATTTCAACACTTCAGTGTATATGATTAGATTATGTGCATCAGAATTTAGAGACAGCCCTAGGCTGGACACAGGCTGCCTCCTATATTGAGCTCTGTTAGCTGTGTTGCTCTTTTAGTTCAGTAATTGGGAGTCAGAGTATTGAAAGTTCACATCACAAGATTCTCACTTGTATGTATACCTTGTTTTTAGGATAGGCATGGTATTATAAGTACATTGGTTAAAATAATGGGTTTTAATATTAGGGAACAGCACTGTATAAACAGATTCTGCACTGAGAAAGTTTTGCCAGTACCATTTGTTCACCCTTTCTATTTAATGGTAGGATTCTTCTTTGGAGAGTGGTTATCTATAGGGATTACAGAGGCAGGTATGTGTTATACTGCTGTCACTGTATACTTTTGTCATGCTGGCTTGGAAGTTTTAGCAATCTTGAATTTATGCAAAAGATCTTTCTGATCTTTTGTCACCTCCCGATGCAGTTTCTTGCGAAACATGGTCCGTGTCAGGGGAAATGAATCTGCATTTATTACCAACTTGTAACATTCTCTAAGTGATGTCCGCTCTTTTGAAAGTTTGAAAGACTTCAGGTGATTGTCTAAGGATTCTTAATTACTATATAACATTCTCCTGCCTCTTTGAACTTTCACTTGATGTGTTAACCACCAAGTAAGTGGAGGAAGGATATCTATAAATATTGCCACACGGCCTTTAATTGCATATTTTAACACAGTATGAAGAATATTTTTTTTCATGTTGTGCTAACAAAATGTATCTAGGTGACACATTTACCCCTGAAGATGTAGGTATATAATTCTAAATAGATACTGGAGCTAGTCCAGTGAAGTTAGCATGGGGCACATTTAAAACTAGTCGGAGAAAGTTCTTTTTTACTCAACGCACAATTAAACTCTGGAATTTGTTGCCAGAGGATGTGGTTAGTGCAGTTAGTATAACTGTGTTTAAAAAAGGATTGGATAAGTTCTTGAAGGAGAAGTCCATTACCTGCTATTAAGTTCACGTAGAGAATAGCCACTGCCATTAGCAATGGTAACATGGAGTTGACTTAGTTTTTGGGTACTTATGGCCTGGATTGGCCACTGTTGGAGACAGGATGCTGGGCTTGATGCTGGGCTTGATGGACCCTTGGTCTGACCCAGTATGGCATTTTCTTATGTTCTTATGATTCAGAGAATGTATATACCTGTTGCAAAAAAACACTCAATGAGTTGCACTGAATATAAGATTGGAGGGTGAGGGAGACTAATATGCCAAGTTATAAAGGCCACAGACAAGGATTAAATGTTACATTGTTCTAGCGGGTAGCAGACCATTCCAAGGCTCTCAAATATTCCCATATTGGAAGAGGATGTAATTTTGATGTGTTAGAGTGAAGACTACAAATGCCAAAGTATAAATGGTGTTCCAGGAAGAAACTTGTGTAGTTCAAATCTGACTTGTGGATTACTTGAGACCATTGCCACTTATGGGCCAATGGGCAGAGCTGTCTTTTTAAATTGCACTACAGGGTCCTTTGTGAGCAGTCTGTCACCATTTAGAACTATATGTTGTTTTTTTAATTTATTCATAGCCTTGCTTGTCTTTGCTTTCCTTGATGTACTTTAGCAGCCACATAAGGGTCTTTGCTGGCAGATGATAGCTGGGATGGGGAAACCCCATTTACTGCCTCATGGTCAACTAAGAACCAGCAAGCTACGTATATGAGATAGTTTGTAGTTCTTGTGGATCCCAGTGGTCTGAAGTGCAGCAGCCTCCAATTTGATTACATGCATTGCAGATTGTGGTATTTCTTTTGGAAACCAAGTTAATTTTACTTGAGGCTTGATACTGAATTGTGCTTTGACTACTTCTGAACTAAACCATTATGCAACACTTAGCATAAGTGTTCAAAGTGCTATTGCAGAGCCTTTGGTCCTTGTCCTTAGCAGTTGCTGTACTAATACCTGTTCATTCATTAACTTGCTGTTCTTTTCCAGATAGCTGACTTGCAGCTCCATAAACTTGATGAACTGGATTGCTTGATCCAGGGCCTACTTTATGTCGATTCCATTGGTTTTAATGGCCATCCGGAGTGCTATTATTTTGAAAACCCAACAGACCCTGAACAGTGTCAGAAAAAGCCATACTGCCTTGATAATCCATACCCTATGTTGCTGGTTAACATAGGCTCTGGGGTCAGTATCCTTGCTGTTTATTCCAAGGACAACTATAAAAGAGTTACAGGGACCAGGTAAATATATTTTCTGTTCAGCATAACCAAACTACAGTAAATAATACAAAGCTCCAATATATAACCTTGAAAACCTTACATCTCAAATTTAACCAGCAAATCAATCTCTTGCTTCATATTTCATTGTTATTTTGTACAGTCAGAATGACAGCAAAATATTTTATTAATATAATCCAATTTTCTCTGTCAGATGAATACCTTTGTTAGTACAATAGGATTTTACATATTGGGTCTCCTTAGCCACAGTGTAATAAATGTAAAACCACATTAATTATAAGATATCTGATAAGTATTACAATTTGTATTCTTAGGTGGTAGTATTCAGACACTGGCCGGATTGTAAAGTTAGCTGGATAAACTTAGCCTGTCCCTCCAAAGTTAGCTGGATATCTTAAAAATAGCCAGATAAAGTTATCTAGCTAACCTTAGGACTACGCTTTAGCACTACTAAAGTTAGTTGGATAAGTTATCCGGTTAACTGAAAATCAGACTTAGCTGGATAACTTACCGGTTAACTTAGCTCTGCCCCGGAACACCCTTTGTTGTCCAGTTAAATTTTAGACCTGATGAGTTATACATCTATAATTTAGCTGGATAAGTGGGGGAAATATTGAGAAGTTGGCATTTAGATGAATTTCTGAGTTATCCAGCTAAATGCTGCTGAATATTAACATCTAAGTACATAGATGCATTTATATACAGCTGTGTAATTGCAGAATAACTATGCAGTGCATATCTTGGTACTGTATTTTAATTAAGAATCATTAATGTACCCTTGCTTCCTTGTCTCTTATTTCCCGGTATTATAAAATTTAAAATGTAAATGTGGCAGCATGCACATAGGTGCTGTTCATTTCAGTGGATTTAATCCAATCCAGCTTTATATGTATTCTACTTTTCCAGAGCTGCACAAATTGATTAACATCATATATAAAACATTTAAAAAACTTTTTTAGATTATTTTTTCCATGATGGCATTACTATATCTTTACTGTGTGTCATCTGCAGGAAAATTATTTTTTGATTTAGCATTTCCCAGTTAATATATTGCACAACATGTATTTTTAAACTAGAGGGTTGAATAACTAAGACCAAAATAGGAAACAACTAAGCAAGAAACAGGTTGATTATTTGGAAGAATTGTGTATATATTATAAAGGCTATGAACTGTTTTCAAACGTTTTACCCAAGATCCCCAGTAAAAAAGAGGCCTTCTATGTGTAGCTTTAGTGTCTGTCTGGAATGTGTGTGCGCTGTTGTGCTTTAAAGCTCAGGATGACTTCGCGTGAAGCTGTCTTTACATGCCCGCCATACGGAAAAGGCACAGTACATCCTGTACCTGTGGCTGTAAAATGGAGCTAGACTGACTGCAATAGGGAGCGACATGCTCTCCACTTTGTAGACTTTTGCCGACTGATGATTTCAGTGCACTGTGAATGGTTGGTTTTTTTTGTCATTGTATGAATAGATGTTTCCTTGATCTGTTTTTAACCCAAAATTTGTCTGATTGATTCTGTAGAGTAACTTCTGTTAAGACATTCATAATCCCTTTGGCTTTTGCCCTGCAAATATTTAAAATAGAATATCCCTGGTATAATGTCAGTTCTTTATATGCTTTATATGCTCGGAATATAAAGATCAGAGCTACATTTCAATGAATACCAAATCTCCAAACTCATCTTTGTTTGTTTCTTCCTAGTCTTGGAGGTGGAACTTTCTTAGGTCTATGTTGCTTGCTAACTGGTTGTGAGACCTTTGAAGAAGCTCTAGAAATGGCAGCCAAAGGTGACAGTACCAATGTAGATAAACTGGTGAAAGATATCTATGGAGGGGATTATGAACGGTTTGGCCTTCAAGGATCTGCTGTAGCATCAAGGTATGTGTTTATAAATTAGTGCTTTCCTAAGACATTAAATGCAGTTTTCTTCATCTTAAGATAAGTACGAAAACATTTATCTGTAAGAAAAAATAATTAACTTTGATTACTTTCCCCATGTGCTTATGTATCCTCTTTCTATTAAAAAGGCAAACAGCCCCTGACAGCTTGATCACCAGCATTATCCATTTGCAACAACTCCAGTTTTATAACCAAACCAGAATAAAATACTATTAAAGTTACAGTGCTAGTTAATTTATTAAAAATAGCTTGAATACTTATTACCGTATTCCTTCCTCTATTGCTCTTATGTTTTGTGATTTTAAATTTTTAGCATTCAGACAGGTTAATCCACACCAGTGTGTTATGTACCTCTACCAGCAGATGGTGATGAACCAAAGCTGACGTCATGGTACAAATACCCCTGCACTAACATCAGCCCGCCGGTATTCTCCGTCTCCGGCAGATGGTGGACGTGCATCTCCCTACTGGGGATTGCTTAAAAAAAAAAAAAAAAAAAAAGAGGAAAAGAAGGAAATTAATTCGCCCCACTCCCCTGTGGTGATACTTTATGGTATTGGCGGATCCCTCCTTCAGTAGAGTGTCTTGGTCCGGTAGCTGGTTTTACGACGGGGATTTATCTGTAGAAAGAAACAGCTGAGAGGCTAGTGGGTGCAGGAAGCAGAGTGTGGTGGTGAATGTCTTTGCCCTCCTCCCCACCGCAGCCAGAGACCAACTCTGTACTCTGCCAGGGGACGGGCTGAGTTCAGGTAAAGAGTAAAAAAAAAAAGTAAAGGAGTGAGGGTTTCCATTCCCCTTCAGGTCTCTGAGTCTCGGCACACCAATCTGATGTCCATTCTCACCTCCGAGGGAGCTTGGAGAGTTGTGACAGCTTGGTGGGTTGAGCAGCCTTTTGGCTAGGCCCCACTTCGCTCTCAGGCTTTGCTTGGACACCGCATGGTAGGCCGCACAGCATTTGCATGCTTTTCTGCACACACATCTGCCATAAAACAGTGTCTGACCTCGGTTTGTGCTTGCGTTCCCTAGGTGGTCACCTACTTGGACCACGTATTGTGCGCCTATATTTTGGACACTTATTGGACAGACCTTGTTTTTGGGTGCTCTGTCTATGCTTGCTTGTGCAGTTGGGCGCGCAGATGCTTTGGGAGCGTGCTGTTAGCAGGGATTTACCTTTGTGCTGCTTGCCATAGTCCAGCATCTCAGCTTGGTGTTCCCCCTAACTTGTCAATGCTGCTTGGCGGCTCAGGGAGTGTTATCTCAGGCTGCTTTTACTGAGCCCACCCTTCCCAGCATGATGTGGGAATGGGACTGGAGGGGGACCTGACAGAGATTTTCCCTGGTTTTGGGGCTCCCCTAACTGGTTCGTCAGCAGGGGAAGGTTACTCAGTGGGTGCAAGACTGATGTCCCCTGGGTTTGGTATGTACCGCGGTGACATTTGCCTGCTTTTTTACGTGCAAATCTGCCGCCAAACAGCTTGGTGGGTTGAACAGCCTTTTGGCTAGGCCCTGTTCATTTGCTGACATGGTAGCCTAAAGGTTCAGGATTGCAAACTGCGGATCTCTGCACACCTGGTGCTGCAGGTAAGTATCAGAGTATGTCTACACCTGCTGCGGGTGATGCTGATAGGGACTCAGGTGGCACGAATAATGAAGGCGACCCTTACTTCTTGGAGGTTGGAAATTCCTCTGGGATTGGAGCCGTATAGAATAATGTTGCATTCTTTCATAGAGATGTTGCCGGCTTGACAACTGAAGATGCTGTGGGTGCTGTGTGCCGATTCCATGTCTGAGCCAAACAAGAATCCCATTTAGATTCGTTATGTAAAGAACTGTGGATGCAATTCAAGAATTGGTTGATCTTGAATGGGGCATCCAGGCAGCTAATTTTAAAGGGGGACAAGCCTTGGTAGGACTCTACCCCCTGGACCCAGCAGAGAGAGAGCTGTTGCGCTTTCTGAAAGTGGATGCGCTGGTGTGTGCCGCCACCAAGCAAACAACTGTCCCTGTGGAAGGGTGAGCAGCTTGAAGAAGGTGCAGGATAGGAGAATTGAGGCTATCCTTATGCAGGCCTTGAGGCGGAGGCAGTGAATGGCAGATGGCTTCTTGCAGCTTTCTAGTGGATCGCTCTTGCTTGCTCTCCCTCAGAAAGTCGATGAGTCTGGTTTGAATTTCAGAACAGTACCCTACAGCATCACCATCCTGGATGCACCCAATCTCAACAGATCTCGGAAGCTAAGCAAGGTTGAGCATCAGCTATGGCTAACAAATTGGCGCCGAGTCAATTTCAAAGTCTCATCTTATGAAATAGCCCTTTAAAGGATCACTATGGTTTGGGAATGAGTTGAAAAAAAAAAAAGGCCATTAAGTAGGGTGAGTCCCAGGTTCTTCAGTTACCAGAAGATTAAAAGCGGGTGCTGCACTTGTTTGGCATGAGAAATAGTGCTAGGGGTTTTCAAGCGTTTTCGACCCTACAAAGCAGTGGCTTCTCAGAGGGCTTGACCTTTGGGTAGGTATCAGTCCTTCGTTCCAGGCAGCCAAGATGGGGCATGGGCTTGAGTGGTGGTGCCCTTCCAACCCCCTTGATGAGGGTATGCTGACCCACTCCCAGGAATAGGAGATGAGGGATTGCTTATCTCTCCTTTTTACTGGAGGTGAATCAAGATCATGTCAGACCAGTGGGTTTTGGAGGTGATGAGAGATGGCTATGCTCTGAAGTTTCTCAGCGTTCCTTGGGATGTTTTCGTGGTGTCTCTCTGCAGCTCTCCACAGAAGAGACAGACTGTGGAGTGTACACTATCAAGACTGCTCAGCCTGCAGACTGTAATCCCAATGCCATGTCACAAGAAAATTCGGGCCAATAGTCCAATTATTTCATTGTACCCTAGAAGGAGGGTTCCTTTCTCCCCATCCTGGATCTCAAGGGAGTCAATTGGATTTTGCAAATGACTTGTTCCCACATGGAAACCTTACACTCACTGATAATGGTAGTACAGTCAGGGGCGTTTCTTAAAGTCTCTGGATTGTCAGAGATGTATCTGCATATTCCCATCCAGCTAGAGCATCAACTGTTTTCTTCGTTTTGCTGTTTTGGGGCTGCGACATCAGTTTTTGAGTGCTACCCTTCAGGTTGGCCACCACGCCCAGTATCTTCTCTAAGGTCATGGTAGTAGTAGCAGCATTGTTTAGAAAGGATGGCATTCCGATTTACCCTTACTTAGATGATTGGCTAATTCGGGCCAAGAGCCATGAAAGAGAGTTTTCAGGCCTCATGCAAAGTGATCTCCATGCTACAGAAGCTAGGTTGGGTGGTGAACTTGGCCAAGAGCAATCTGCAGTCAACCCAGACATTGGAGTATCTTAGTGTTCGTTTTTGACACAAAGCAAGACAGGGCGTTCCTGCCAGAGATCTGCATTCAGAAACTGATGATGCAGGTGCAACTAGTGACAGAAACAATATGCCTGGTGGTGTGGTCTTATCTACAGGTGCGTGGGTTGATAGCAGCCACCCTGGAGGTGGTTCTGTGGGCAAGGGCTCATATGCGTCCTCTTCAGCACACACTAAGTCCACAGTCTCACAGTCTCAGGACTACTCGATATGACTTCAGTTACCAGTGGAGATGAGCATCCATCTGCAGTAGTGGTTGCAAGTGGATCATCTAACAAAGGGCGTTCTCCTATGAACACCGGACTGGCTACTACACATGAAAGATGTGAGCCTCCAGGGTTGGCAGGCTCATCATCAGGAGTTAACAGCGCAGGGGCACTGGAGAACAGAGGATTATCTCTGGAGCATCAATTGGCTAGAAGCCAGTGTTGTTTGGTTGGCAGGCTTGCGATTTGTCGACTGCTTGCAGAGTTAAGCAGTCTGAATGATGTTGGACAATGCGACGATGCTGGCTCTTGGTTGCTCCCTAATGATTGATATAAGCCACCAATAGAATGGGAGGAAGCATATCTTCAGGAGATCTCAGCCTCACACATTGCAGGAAAAGACAATGTAAGAGCTGACTTACTCAGCAGACAGTGTCTGGATCCCAGAGAATGGGAATTGTACAATGAAGCGTTCCAGCTCAGTGGGCCACTGGGAGCTCTCATTTCTAGGTGACATCACACAATGCGAAAGTTCCTTGCTTCTTCAGTCGCAGGAGAAATCTGAATTTTTTGGGCATTAATGATGTCATATAGGAGGGACTGGAAGGCAAGCTTCTATATGTCATTTCCCTGTGGCCCATGGTGGGCAGAATGTTTCGGAGGTTCGAGAGACATTCAGGATTGGTACTTCTGGTGGTACTAGATTGGTCCAGGAGGCTATGGTATGCAGGTCTGCAGAGGCTTCTGGTGGAATATCCTCTCTGATTATCTGTCCATAGGGACAGGGGCCTATTCTTCTCTAAGATTCAACTTGATTTTTGTCATATACTGTGGCCTTGAGACAGCTTGGTTGCTGAAGTGTGGGTAGTCCACTGCTATGATTTCCACCTTGCTTTGACCGCAGAAGTTGTTCACTTCCTTAGCCTATGTTCATGTTTGGCGAGTGTTTGAGGCTTCGTGGGAGGAACGAGGGGTTCTTCCTCATTTGGTTAAAATCCCACTCAGTTTGGATTTTTGCAGGATGGTTTGTTTAAGGACTTAGCCCTTAATTCGTTTGAAGGTACAGGTGGTGGCTTTTGCCTGTTTCTGAGGTCACGTGAATGGTGAACCCTTATCGGCCCATCCAGTTGTGGCCCGGTTCTTGAAAGGGGTGAAGCATCTTTGTCGTCCCCCCCCCCCTGGTGGTTGCTGGTGTCCTGGTGGTCTTAATCTGGCTCTGGATTTATGGCGGATCCCACCTTTCGAACACTGCATAGCCTCTCCTTGAGGTTACTTACTAGAGGACGGTGTTTTGTGCGTAGAGTTTCTGAACTGCAGGCTCTCTCTTGTCAGGAACCGTTTCTGCGAGTGATTCCAGGGGTGGTCCAGCTGTGAACTATTCTGTCTTTTTTGCTGAAGGTGGTCTTGGATTTTCACTTGCATCAATCAATTCCTTGCTGACTCTGGAGAGGGAGGGAGATGTGGATGAAATTCTTCTGTTACAGACCTTGGGTGCCACGCAGCAAAACTTGAGGTATTGGAGGTTTCTAAACCTCTTAGAAGACGACTGGCTCTTTATACTCCACAGTGGGAGTAAACAGGGCGAGCCAGCAATGCGGGCTATGATAGCCTGCTGGATTAAAGACGTTATTATTGCCACATATATAGATGCTGAGCAGCCGTTGCCTAGTCAGGTTAAGGCTCATTTCCTAGGACTCAGGCAATGTTTCCTAGGACTCAGGCAGTGTCAGGGGTGGAGATTAGATGGTTGTCTACCATCAAGATTTGCCGAGCTGTGACGTGGTCTTTCTTACACAACTTCCAGACATTATCACCTGGATGTGCAAGCATGGGAGAATGCAGCCTTCATGCATGCGGTGTAGATCAGACAGTGGGCAGCCTCCCTCCCTGTTCAGAAGTAGCTTTGGTATAGCTCACTGGTGTGGATTAGCCTGTCTGAATGGTAAGAAAGGAGAAATTACTACTTATCTGATAATTTCCTTTTCTTTATTGATGACCAGTTCATCCACCTTCCCGCTCTTGGCTGCCGGATGGTGGTGCTATTGTCCACCTAAGTGGCTGCATTTCCGGGGATTACTGATAAGTGTGAGATCCAGTCCTTAGATTAGTAATATTACACTCCTTGTCTGACCTCAATGTTTTTTCTGTTAATTGACTGTTTAAATGGTTGTTTTTAATAGTTATGATCATGTATTGTTTAGTTGTAAACGGCTGACTTTTTCAGAGAATACTGGTGGGCTGATGCCAGTGCAGGGGGTATATATACCATGACATCAGTTTTGCTATGTCTCCATCTGCTGGTAGCGGTGCATAACCCACTAGTGTGGATTAACCTGTCTTCATTAAAGAAAAGGTAAGTAGTAATTTCTCCTTTTTACAGTTTTAAATTATTATTTCATGCTCAGTTTTTTTTTTCCATATTTATGTTTTTAATTTGAATTTTTGCATTCTGGTTTGGTCTAGTTTTATTATGATTTTGTAAATCGCCTAGAACTGTCCCAATTTAGACGATCAAGAAATGCAAATAAATGAAATGATCCTCCATTCTGTCTTCTCTTAGTAACATAGCGAATGACCGCAGATAAGAACCAATTGACCCTACCCATTTTGCCCATTTGTCTTCCTTTCTGATTTTCTAACACTTTTGGTAGATAAGCATACCGTACTTTATGTATATGTGTGTGTGTGTGTATATATATATATGTATGTATGTGTGTATATATTCTCTTGCATTTTAAATCAACATCTCTCTATATCATCTACCCAACAGTGCTGACCTATACTGTCTGCTGGTATATGCCACTCCAGGCATTGTCGTCTTCATCAGTCCCATTACTAATCCAGTACCCAGAATCCCCCAACATTCCCCCCACACCTGCCATGTTTTACCATCAAGGTTTGTAATTATCCAAACAGCTACCAAAACTAGTGAAGCTGTTGTCTGAACATCTGCCTGTTCTTTTTCATATGTTTACATTTCATGGGGTAAAATCTTCAGGTTTTATTTTTTAAATAGTAGCTTATCTAGTTAATATTTCATGCTTACAGATATTTTTCTTTTAAAGTGCAGGCTCTTGAGTGCAGGAAGCCAGAACACAATGCTGAAAATATTCAGTAAGCCAATGTTAGGCAATCCAAAATCATTAAAAACGTGAACGAAAGTTACATACCACAATCGCAACTTGGTTTTGGGCTACTATGGGTGAACAGTATTAAATCAAAGAAAATAAAACTAAAATACATTTTAAGCATTTCCAAGTTAGAATACAGTTACTCAAAATGAGCGTCATAGCAGTAGTATAGTAATATGGAAAATGATGTCAGATAAGGAATTAAAAGCCCATCTTGTCTGTCCGTTTCTGATAAATTATGACAGATCCTATTCAAACTTGGGCTTTATCCACGTTTCTTGTATCCAAGAAACGTCTGAGCTTATCCCAAGCTTTCTTGTACTCTGTTGCTGTTTTGGCCACCTTCACCTTCATTGGGAGAGTATTCCATGTTTTTCCATTGATAAGCAGAGCTGAATTAGCCATGATCTGTGGATGACATCAGGTGGCACTGAATGGATCTGTCTCTCCAAGCTTTGAGCTCTCCTGAGCTTGAGCTGGAGTTTCCATGTAAGCATTGCTTCAGAGTCTCCTCAATCTGTTTTTTTGGCAGCACTTCACATGGCTGGTTACTCTGTCTCTGTGAGAAAATGTATCTCCTTAGTCAATCTCTTGCTTCTCATGACCCACAACAGTACTTTTCAGTGCCAATAAAAAAAAAAAAAGAAAGAAAAGGGAAATTCTGAATTTTGAATACCTACCTTCAGTTTTTTCCCCATGACTTAAAAAATGATAACCAGGGGCTTCAAATCCTGCTCTTGTGGACAGATAATGCCCATCATTGATGGTCATGACTGCTGCTACATTTGCTTAGGTCCAGACCACAATCAACCAAACTATCAAGCATGTGGGAAAATGTCATTAAGAATCCAACATCGAGCAGTGAAGATAGCCAGCATAAAGACTGAAATACAGGGCAGATCTGCTTCCAGAAGTCATCATTTTTCCTCCTGAAGCAGTAGAAATAGGTCCTCTAGTGCCAGTTCATTACACCAACATGACTTGGATTGGACAGCCTAAGAGACATCTATGCTGACACTGCAGGTCAGCGGAATCAGTCACAGGGCCTGCTAAGGCCAAGTACCGAGACTCCTCGATGCACTTGGCACAATCAGCTCCACTTTCATCTAAATGACAAAAATCATGGATACAGCATTGAAGCATGTTGGAGTCTTTGAAGGCATGGAGCACCAGAGCACCCCTCGCACATTGCACTGGAGTGCCCGGCACACAAATCATCAGCTCACTCGATGCACAAGGCATCTCAGAAATGCGCCCACCATGCGCCAAAGATCTGTTCAAATCAGCCAACAAAGTAGAAAGCTTTGAAGTCAACCATGGCGCATACTATCTCAAAGCAAACACAGAAAAAAGTCTGCCGCGCAAAATCCAAATCATTCAAAGCAAACTCATCCAGGTACAATGCCTACTAATTCTGATGATTGTCCAAACCCCTCCTAGTTATCACTCCATTCTATAACATCCAAAGAGTCCAAAAAAGACAAACATTATTTTCCAGTGCACCCTGAAGAGTGATAACCACAAGAAATTGTAAGTGCAGCATTGCCAAAGCAAAGGAATGCAACTTCTGCTACTTCTTTGAATCTAGGCTCTAACTTCCACCTCCTATAATCAGAGCCTTACCAGTCTCCCAACTTCTAACTCACGAACTGCGCTTTGAAACCCTAGATCCTATATGTTCAATTTTTCCAGTACTGTCAAATCGGCCACCTTCACCAGTTCTCGTTGCAGAGGAAGATGCCTCATACCTGGGCACAGATCTCAACAGGCAATGAAATGAGTGCAACATTTTTGCACCTCCTTATAACCACACTTGAAACTACCATTGTTCCTGCCGGTCTATCCAATTATTCCGATTTCCCCATAAAAGATAATTTCAGCTGCCCCACCAATTTCGACATCTTCCATATCTGAACAAAGATCAACCTCCAGCAAATGACTTTCACCAGCATCAGGACCTTAAGGGGTACATAGTCCCCCTCGATCACCACAGTCATCTTGGTCCAGCCATCAGTCTCTAGGGGAGTCCCTGGTATCCCTTCAGATCTACCTCCAGGGCTGCTGGATCATATTTCTCCAACAGAGGATTTAACATACTCAAGATTTGTGGAGAAGATGGGAGCAGCTCTTGAAATGGAAGTGCAAAAAGACCCTGATCCAAGAGCAGAGGTTATGGCATACTGAGGATACTTGACATCCCTGCAGAACCTTTTGCCTTGTCAACCCATGCGGTGTTAGATATAGTCCTCATGAAAATGTAAAACTCCATACTCTGGAATTACAGCAGCCCTGAAACTAGAATGGGTAGATGTGAAGCTGTTATTTAGTCTTTCAGATAATAGAAAGACTAGGGGGCACTCCATGAAGTTAGCATGTGGCACATTTAAAACTAATCGGAGAAAGTTCTTCTTCACTCAACACACAAACTCTGGAATTTGTTGCCAGAGGATGTGGTTAGTTCAGTGTTTAAAAAAGGATTGGATAAGTTCTTGGAGGAGAAGTCTATTACCTGCTATTAATTAAGTTGACTTAGAAAATAGCCACTGCTATTACTAGCAACGGTAACATGAAATAGACTTAGTTTTTAGGTACTTGCCAGGTTCTTATGGCCTGGATTGGCTACTGTTGGAAACAGGATGCTGGACTTGATGGACCCTGGTCTGACCCAGTATGGCATGTTCTTATGATCTCAAATTCCAGATTTAAAAAATCACTGGAATGTGTAATTGTGTACCTACCGCACAACTCTGTTGTTGTGGAATCCGCAATGAAATAGGTGAAAAAAAACTTGCCTCTATTCTAACACCTCTCCAGAGAAAGATCACTCCATTCTGCATGAATTTGGTAAAAGATGTTTCAAGGCACCATACTAACAGCAAGAATTGTTCAACATCAATTTTATTTGGTGCAATACATTTATGAGTGTGATTAGAATCTGGAGCCATATATTTGTTCAGAAACAGGAGAGCAAAGAGCCCCTGTGTCACTCTATGATTTAGAAGAAGCCATCAGACATCTTCTACACATGCATCCGCTGCATTCATAGGGGCATGATGAATGGCATGACTCAGGGTAAGCAGCATTAGAGAGGACGTACATGGAAAATTAGCTGATCTTTCATGTCATGATGGTATCCTGATTGGGGAAAAACTAAAGTAGATGGTTTCTCAAAAAATTGATCCACCACATTCTTTTCCTTTATCAACATCTGCAGAACCTCACACCATAGGAAGATGACCTTACATATCTTATAAGAATCCCTACTACCTGAGGAAATCATATAGATTGTATTACCAGTCCAGACAGCAACAGACTCAAAAACTCAAACTAGGTGTTGTCCATGAGAGAGACACCAGCAAAAGTCTCAACAGCAGCAACTGGCTAAACCAACTCCCAAGTTTTTGATCAACATACTCAAGTAGGGAACATAATCCAGTTATATCCAACATTCTGGAATCAAATATCCACAGATCAGTGGGTCTTGAAGGTAGTACCAGCAGGGTTACAGTCTCAACATTTTGAAACAGCTAATAATCCCACACACAGCTAATAATCCCACATACAGTCCTATCAACCCAGCCTACTTACCACTTCTGAAGCAAAAAGTACGAAAGCAATTCAAGGAGTGCTGATTTTCCCTTTATGACCAGGGATTATACTCCCAATACTTCTTAAACCCAAAGAAGACAGGAGGAGTCCGGCTCAGCCTAGATCTTTGGAATCACAATCAGTACCTTTGTCAAGAAAAGTTGACGATGACTTCCCTGAGCATAATCCTACCATTCATTCAATGAATGATTCAGTATGCTCACTATATCTAAAAAATGCATATGCACACATCCGAATAGTAACATACATAGTAATGATGGCATAAAAAGACCAAATGTGCTCCATCCAGTCTGCACAGCAAATTTCTTACGGTAAAAACTGTCTCTCCGTGCAGGTTACTCCCAAGCCTTATGTTAAGGATGGTAATATTAACATTTGAAACCAAGCACTGTCAAACCCATAACAAAATTACTGCTATCAACATTTTTACAGGGTGAGCAGCCTTCTTTATAATTCAGACGATGCTATCTGAATATGCTTTGCTTTAGGACTTGGCCGTAGAAGCAAACCTGCGCTCTTTCCCTAATGTCTACATATCGGTACCCCAGTCCATAAAAGTTGGGGCTGTTGTCTGAATTCAATTTTCCTTTCTCCCAGCCCCCACTGTCAAAGCAGAATGCAATGCTACAGTTGTCAGAATCATGAAGGATAATTGGTCAAGGGTAGTAATAATCCCTATGCCTTCAGTTAAGTTGGTAGCTGCCACTCCATGCAGGTTACTCATGCATCCTTTTCTTCATTTCCACCTTTAGCCTTTAGGGATCCACAATGTTTATCCCATGCCTTTTTGAATTAATTTACTGTTTTCATCTTCACCATCTGCTCCAGAAGGGCATTCCAGGCATCCACCACCCTTTCTGTGAAGAAATATTTCTTGATGGTGGTTCTGAGTCATCCCCTCTGGAGTTTCATTTCATAACCCCTAGTTCTACTGTTTACTATCCAATGGAAAAGGTTTGAGGATTGTGCACCATTAAAACCTTTTAGGTATCTGAAAGTCTGTATCATATCTCCCCTGCACCTCTTCTCTTCCAGGAAATACATATTTAGATCCTTCAGCCTCTCCTCATAAATCTTTCTATACAGACCCCACACCATTTTGATCACCCTTCTCTGAACCGCCTCCATCCTGTCTCTATCCTTTTTGAGATATGGTGTCCAGAACTGAGCACAGTTCTCCAAGTGAGGCCTTACAAAAGGACCTGTACAGGGGTGTTATCCCATCCTTTTTCTTATTGATGATTCTCTCTATGTAGCTCAGCATTCTTCTGGCTTTAGCTATCGCTTTATCACATTGCTTCGGATCGCCAGGCACTATCACTCCAAGGTCCTTCTCTCGGTCCCTTCTTGCTGGCAATATCTTTGCTTCAAAGTGGGAAATCACCATTATCAATACAAAGTTCTTCCATTTGGATTCTTGTCTGCCCTCCCCTCCCCCCCCCCGAGTCTTCACGAAATGTCTTGCAGTGGTAGTCGCCTACCTATGCTGTCAAGGAGTTTGATTATTCTCTTATCTGGATAACTGGTTACCCCTCAAAGGATACTTTCCAGGCATAATCTCAAATAATGATACACTTGCTTCAATGTCTAGGATTTCTAATCAACTACGAGAAATCCATTTTACAACCCAGACCATGAATTCAATTCATTGGGGCTGTATAGATACCATACTAGCAAAACCATTCCTCCCTCCAAATGGAGCCACAGTACTCTGCAAAATTGCAAAAACATTATTGAAAACAAATTTAACGGCTCACCATATTCTGGAATTCTTAGAATACTTAGCGGGTGTCCTATTCACATAGTTCCATTAATATACTTTCATATGCATCACCTTCAATGGGGATTGAGAGCCCAGTGGAGCCATCTCCTATGGCCACTTCAAACCAAGATAATCATAACCCTAGAAATGATATGAGATGTTGGTGATTGCAGCTGGAGGTGTTGCGAAATGGCGCATCCTCTAACCAGTCCCACAGCAAGTAATACTAGTAACAGATGCCTCCACCATTGGTTGGAGAGCCCACACTGAGCACTACAAGACACAAGGTGTCTGGTTACCTCAAGAAAGGCAATTGCAAATCAACTTACTAGAACTCAGGGCGATGTGCAATGTTCTACAGTATTCCACCATATCCTACGAGGAAAATACATAATGATTCAAATGGATAATCAGGAGCAATGTCTTATATCAACAAACAAGGAATGGGATCATAGGTTCTCTGTCAGGAAGTCCTACACATTTGGCACTGTGCGATACAGAACAAATCAATACCTCATGTGACATACTTGCCTAGCATAGCGAACACTATGGCAAACAGGCTCTGACACGATCCACAGCTGATTTCCTCTTCAGGCTGTGGGGACAGCCATGAATAGACCCTCTGCTACAGAATAAAACAGAAAACTAGACTGATTCTGTTCCATTCAACTCAGCAATCTACGTGAAGCTACAGATGCTTTCCTAATTCCCTGTAATACAAGTCTCGTTCATGCTTTTCATCTGATACCACTCATAGCAAACACCATCCAGAAATTCATGCAAGACCAAGCCAAGATGATCCGAATCACACCATCATGGCCCAGACAACCATGGTATGCCTATCTAGTACAATTCTTCATCAAATCTCCCGTGAGACTGGGAAACAGTCCTGCCTTACTAACCCAAGAAGACGGCTCATTATTACACCCAACACTGCCCACACTCAGTCTGACAGCATGGATATTGAATACTCAGTCCTAGCACAATGGTCTCTACCAATCCAAATTCAGAATATCCTCCTCTCAGTGAGGAAACCATCCATGAGGCGCAGTTTTTTGTTTTTTTTTTAAGTGAAAATGGTTCTCAATGTGGTATACTTTGCACAACCTAAACCCATTCAGTTGCAAACCTCGCCATTTACTGTCTTATGTGCATCTGGATTGGCAACTTCATCAGTACGCATGCATCTTAGTGTCAATGCAATTTATCATTCACCAGAAAATGGAGCACCTATTTCCATGCACCCCCTAGTCTCCCGATTCATGAAGGGACTCCTGTATCTACACCCACCAGTGCCTTAGGACATCAACATAGTTCTCACTTCACTGATTGAAACTTTCTTTTGAACCCCTAGAAACTGTATCTCTGAAATACTTAACATGGAAGATACTTTTTCTAATAGTCACTTCTACACGGAGGGTCAGCGAATTGTAAACTCTAGTTCACTACCCTCCTTGAATGCAATTCTTCCATGATAAGGTAGTTCTCAGGACACATTCGAAATTTTTACCAAAAGTGTTTTTTGTGTTTCACCTTAACCAGTCAATAGTTCATCTGATTTTCTTTCCAAAACCTCATTAACATGATGGTGAAAAGACATTACGTACATTAGAGTTCTGGCATACTACAAACATCGAATAGAATCCCACAAAAAAGCATCACAACTCCTTGTCTCATATAATCCCAACCAATAAATTGGGCATGGTAACCAGTTGCATACATCACTGCTACACAGCTGCTGAACTCAATCTCACCAATCCAGTCAAAGTTCATCAGGTACAAGCAATGGCTTCCTCCGTTGCACACCTCAGGGAGGTACCTATAGAGGACATATATAAAGTGGCTACCTGGTCATCGGTGCATACATTCATTTCCCACTAGTGTCTAGCTGCCTTTGCCTCCACAGATAGTACAGTGGGACAAGCAGTCTTGCACCATGAAGTTCCTAAATAGTCTGCTCTCTATGGTGGAGTACGGATTATTTATCCAAAGACGTTACGCTGCAGCACTCAACTTGAGACTCTCCACAGACTAATTTACCCTTGTTTATTGACGGAAAAAAGCAGCTTTGCTTTCCATAGATAGCATGATGGATTAGCCATTAGATGCATTTTCTCCTTCCTGAATAGCAGACTATCCTATTCTATTAGCTTTGAAATAAACTGAGGAGATCCTGAAACAATGCCTGCATGGGAACTCCCGCACGTGCTCAGTTCCACATTAGAGTTCAAAGCTCTACTAGCTTGGGGGGGGGGGAGAGAGATCTGTTCAATGCCAGCTGATGATGTCACACTCAGATCATGGCTAATTTATCCTGCTATCTATGGAAAACACCATTTACTTAAGCAAACTTGCCTATCCATCTTTTCTGTGAAGACATTTTCTCTTATTGTTACTCATGAATCTACCCTCTTTTAGCCTCTGATAATGTCCTCTTGTTTGGAACTTTTTCCCATTAGAAAATGCTTGCCTTCTATGCAGTATGTCTACCTTTTGAGGTATTTTAATGTCTCTGATATATCATAGAAATATAGACTATGACAGCAAATAAAGACCGTGTGGCCCATTTAGTCTGCTCAACTTAATTCCTGCTGCATTGCCTTAGGGCTCAGTTGATCTATCTTTATAACTAGGGATCTTCTATACTTATTCCATGCCTTCTTGAATCCTGTTGATCTTTGTTTTCACCACCTCCACTAGGAAGCTGTTCCATGCATTTACCATTCTTTCTGTGAATACTTTTTTTTTTTTTTTATATTACTCCTAAGTCTATCCTGTTTGAGTCTCATATTATGATCTCTTGTTCTAGAATTTACTTTCCACTGGAAAGAGTTTTGCTGCTTGTGCATTGCCCTCCTCTTCTACAGCGTACATATTTAGTTCTAAGTCTCATTTCACAGGTCTTATGAGCCAGACTATGCACCCATTTTGTTGCTCTTCTCTGAGTTGCCACTGCTGCTTATATCCTGTGTGGAGAATCAGAATTGAATATAGTACTCCAGGTGAGGTTTCAACAATGACATGAACTGAAGGTATTTTTATTTCCTTTTTTCTATTGATGATTGCATTCTGTATTAGTGCACATCGGTATCTCACCCTGCATTTTGTACTATCTTCTTACACATCGCCACTGAAATGCATGACACTATACTTGTTTACATTAAGTTTTCATTGCCAAACTCTTAGCCTGCAACAGCTCTGAAGAGTTTAGACTGTTGCAGGTCGTTGTGCTATCTGCAAGAAGACCAGCCTTCCCTACCAGACCTTATTACTTAAAAGCCCTGATTTTCAAAAGCCTACGTGCATGACCGGCCTTGTGCGTGCTGTGCGCATTTTAAAACGTGCCCAATCATGAGCATAAACCTGGTACACGCACAAATGCCAGGCCTTGAAAAAGGGGCGGGCCGGAGGCAAGGTCTGAGTGGAGTAGGATGGAGGCCGGCCGGGACAATGGCCATTAGCTGCTGTCCCAGGGAAGCGTGCACCAGCAGCCGGTCGGCGCTCAGAAACTACTGCTTGAGAGGAGCAGTAAGTGGTAAAATAAAAAAATTTTGGGTAGCTAGGTAGGGGGTTAGGGGTTGGGGTAGAGAAGGGGGAAGGAAGGTTAGGCAGGGGAGTAGGGAAGTTCCCTCCTAGTCCACTCCTTAATTGGAGTAGACTGGGAGGGACCTAGGGGAGGCCCGATTGCATTGCCGTGTGTATTACTTAAAATTTGTCGTCCCCCCCCCCCCCCCGCGTGTGTCGTCCGCACGTGCACGCACAGATTTTAAAATCAGACGTGCGGCCATCTGATTTTATAACATGCGTGTGTCGACCCTGCTTTATAAATCGACCCCAAAATGTATTGAACAGAACTGAAACCAAGACTGATCGCTGAGGCACTCCATAAATAATACTACTTTGGAGTACCCTCCGTTTATCACTAATCCTCTCTTGCCTATCACTCAATAAGCAAATAACAGTTTCTACCTTAGGACCTACCCCTATGATGCTCAACTTATTTATGAGCCTTGACCACTTCGGAAACTATAATAAAATTAATCAAATTCATCCTGACATATTACTACTTCAGTTTTAATAATGACATCTACTTACCAATCATAGGCACCAGAGTGGCACAACAATATGCCAACCTTTTTTAATGGCAGAACTGGAAGTCATTTTTGAATAAACAGACTAGACTGCACCCTTCAAATATCACTGTATATTGATAACATATTTATGATTTGGACAGAAAGAGAAGAGACTTTTTTTTCTCATACAGTTTTACAATTCTTTTAATGCATTCCATCCTTCCAAAGTGGGCTACCATTAAAAAGGGCTCTTCAGTGTTAAATTATCAGCAATCAAAAAAACAAAAAAGCACACTTGGTCAAGCTTTAAACTTTCCATTATCCCTTATTTTTTTCATATTTTTCCTGTTTTTTATTGATAATTGTGAAAACAAATATTGTGCCAGAAAACTTTCCAATATCTATATAACTTTTACACTAAAGTCAATTGATATTATCTGCAAAATAAGTTCTGTGATTGATGTTTAGAAACAAATGGTATCACTGCACTGTGGATGATTTCAGAATAAAAAGAATACTGATGCACTTTCATGAAAACTAGTTGGGATTATAAAATGTTTGCTGGAAGAAAAAAAAATTGTGGTATAGTTTTGCATAAGTTTTGCACATTTTATAAATATGGAATATTTTGCCAAAAATTGAGTTTTTTCTTCCCATGATGGCAGCTTTTAAAGAAGTGCAACATTAAGTACTGTAAAAGTTTTGGTACTTTGTAGTTGCTCTCTGAGGTTTTCTCTTTCAATAAATAAAAATCTTTTGACATCAAAAATGTCATACAAAAATTACATTGGTATTGGAAATTTTTTTTCAATTTTTGAAAAGACTTTTTAGTGTAAATATATAGGAATTGGAAAGATTTCAGGCACAGTATTTGTTTGCACAATAAACAATAAAAAAAATAAGGGATTATGGAATGTTATAAGCTATGACCAGTGGCTTTTTTGATTGCTCAAGAATGGACTACTTCGCAGAGAAAGTTAACATTTTTGATACCGCAGTTTCTATCAAAAATGGCTGTTAACAAATATCTTTATACAAGAAACCGACTGACAGAACCAGTTAGCCCACCCATTCTACCCAGATCCAGCTTCCACTCTTTACATACAAAAAAATCCACTATACACAGTCAAGCCACACAGAATCACTGTATGCACTCTGATACAAAAGACCGGGATGAACACATCAAAGTCCTAATTGAATCCTTCAAACAAAAGGGCTACAACCCCATTATCCTATCCAAGAAGATTGCTTGTTCATTTAAAACACCCCAGACAAATCTACTATATTACAAAGAAAATGAAACCACAGAGCAAGTATCCCTTGTAGTTACATACAACCAGAGCTGGAAAACTAAAAAAAGAAATAAAATCATAAGAACTGGAGGATGAAGAACTAAAAGAAATATTCCCTGCTCCACTGGTATTGGCCTTGAAACAGCCACACAATCTGAAGCAAAAATTAGTAAAAAAGCAAGCTTCTAACAAAGAAGAAAGAAGAAAATGGTACATATTCTAGCAATATATCATTCTGAAAACTATGCCAACACATTACAGGACCCCATAATTACCCAAATGGAAAACATTCAAAATAAGGGGATGCTCCTCCTCTAATTATAGTGTATATTATTCAATGCAGAAAATGTGAAGAAACATGCGACATTGGTGAGCCAGGCATTAAAGGGAAGAGCCATTTCACACAGACATGAGATCGAACATGACAGAGAAGACCAGACCAACATCTCTGGGTAACACTTTTCGGAAGCAGACCACTGCATCAGTTAGGATAAAATTTAAAACAATCCCGGAAAGTAAGACTTTTGAGGTCAAAATGATCAGATACTTTGGAATTGACAACAAAGGACAGAGACCTAGGTTTCATATCACATTATGAGCCATAAAGTTATACTGCCTGTCACCTTCTGATCACCTTTCCCCTTTCTCTGTCACTAGTATGCCTTTTATGAGTCTTATTGCAGCCTCACAACTCTATATTTCCTGTTAAGTATAATCTTTTGCTCATTCTATTCTGACCTGAGGAAGGGAGAGTATTGGCTCTTGAAAGCTAATCAAGTAATGTATTAAGTTGTCCAATAAAAAGTTATCATATATATACAGTTGTGCTCATTAGTTTACATACCCCTGGCAGAATTTGTAAGATGTTTAGCATTTTAAGAATACTTCTCTCTATTCTTCAATCCTCCTGAAAGAGTGCAGTGATTCAACTGTTTGCAAAAGAAAAAAATTTTTGATGGAAGGAGAGGAACGTTTCATATGCAATGATCATAAATCCCCACCAGGGTAATATGATTGTGGATATAATCATAAACGGACCTCCTCCGACCAATATGTGCAGTTAATGTTGCAAACACTATTGTGATCCAAACGCTTTTTTTTTTAAAAAAACTTGTGTGTGTCTTTACTCTAAAACATTTCTCATTGTTAATCAAGGTGAAAAAAATCACTCTAATATTCTCAGTCAGTTTCAAATGTACGCTCCGCGCAGCCTTGTTAACTGCTCCCAACGAAGGGTATAAATAAATCGTTAGAAAACGCTTGTGAAGAGACCTAGATTGGCAAGCTGGACAGTCTTTTATGGCTTAAACATAAGCTCATACAACACCCCAACTTATCTGCTGGTTTGGCGGGTCACCGACGTAGCCACGTTTCAGGTCCGCTCTGGGACCTTTCATCACGGAATTCCCTGATGAAAGGTCCCAGAGCGGACCTGAAACGTGGCTCTGGGGCCTTTCATCAGGGAATTCCCTGATGAAAGGTCCCAGAGCGGACCTGAAACGTGGCTACATCGGTGACCCGCCAAACCAGCAGATAAGTCGGTGTGTTGTATGAGCTTATGTTTAAGCCATAAAAGACTGTCCAGCTTGCCAATCTAGGTCTCTTCACAAGCATTTTCTAACGATTTATTTATACCCTTCGTTGGGAGCAGTTAACAAGGCTGCGCGGAGCGTACATTTGAAACTGACTGAGAATATTAGAGTGATTTTTTTCACCTTGATTAACAATGAGAAATGTTTTAGAGTAAAGACACACACAAGTTTTTTTTAAAAAAAAAGCGTTTGGATCACAATAGTGTTTGCAACATTAACTGCACATATTGGTCGGAGGAGGTCCGTTTATGATTATATCCACAATCATATTACCCTGGTGGGGATTTATGATCATTGCATATGAAACATTCCTCTCCTTCCATCAAAAATTTTTTTCTTTTGCAAACAGTTGAATCACTGCACTCTTTCAGGAGGATTGAAGAATAGAGAGAAGTTTTATATGTAGCATGAAGGATTGATTTTGGGGTTTATGATAGCATTGTAAGAATCCTTCTTAAGTTGTTTTGGTGCTCATTGATAATAGGTTAGCATTTTAAGAAAACATGAGTGATCAGGCAAAACACGCCTGTTATTTTTAATGTTTCAAATTAAACTATTATGCATCACAGAATAGCTCAAATTTAAGCAAGCCATAGCAATGAAGGAAATAATAAAATGGTCCTGTTCAAAAGTTTGCATACCTTAGTTCTTAATATCCTCTATTGCCCCCCTTTGCATCAATGACGGTTTGCAGTGTTGTGATAGTTGTGAATGAGGTCCTTTATTTTCTCATGTGTTAAAGCTGCCCATTCCTTTTAGCAAAAAGCTTCCAGATCCTGTAAATTCTTTTGTTGTCTGGCACGAACTGTATGTTTCAGTTCTCCCAAAGTGGCTCAATGATGTTGAGGTAAGGAGACTGTGATGGCCACTCCAAAACCTTCACTTTCTTCTGCTGCAGCCACTAAGAATCGACTTGGCCTTATGTTTCGGATCATTGTCATGTTGTTTTCTTTTTTTTTTTATTTAAAAACTCTTCTATACCGTCGTTGAGTTAGATAACCATCACAACGGTTTACAAAAAGGCACGTTAACGAAAAATATGAGTGGTATAGATTACAAATTAACCATGTGCCATCATAGAATGGTAACAATTTAGTGTCAAAAACTGTGTGTGTCAGTTAAGCTTATTTGTTCGGAACATATTATGTGGTTTTAATTTAACATTAAAATGCATTTTGTAGGTTTAAAGTAATAACTTCTAGTTTGGTGCGTCCTTATCATTCAACTGTTTTTCTCCTTATCTTTATCTTTGTAAAAGGCTTGTTTAAATATCGAGGTTTTCAGATTAGTTTTGAATATTTTCAAATTTCTCTGCAACCTTATTTCGAGTGGCATGGTGTTCCATAGCACGGGGCCAGCCATTGACAGTGCTCTTTCTCTTACTTGCATGAGGCGTGCTGATTTGACAGAGGGGACAGTTAGTAAAGCCTTATTAGCAGATCTCAGGTTTCTTTGTGGTACATGTACGCGCAGTGCAGTGTTGAGCCAGTCTGCTTTTTCAACATGGATTAGTTTATGAATTATACATAGTGTCTTATATTGTATTCTTTGTTCAATTGGAAGCCAGTGTAAATCGGCGAGTGTTCCTGTAATGTGGTCATTCTTTTTTTTGCCAGTCAAAATTCTAGCAGCTGAATTTTGTAATATTTGTAGTGGCCGAATAGTAGATTGTGGTAGTCCTAAAAGCAGGGAGTTACAATAATCTGTACTTGTGAAGATCATTGCCTGTAGAACTGTGCAAAAATTGTTTAGTGTTAGTAGAGGTTTTAGTCTTCTCAGGATCATTAGTTTCGCATATCCTTCTTTTATTTTCAGTGAGATGCGTTGTTTCAAGTTTAGCTCAGGGTTGATTATTACTCCTAGATTTTGTACTTTTAATGCTAACTCAACGGTTTGAATATTATTGATTGTGATTGTTGGTTGTGTATGATGTATGTTTTTATGTTCAAGGTGTACAAATTCTGTTTTGTCTATGTTTATTACCAGTTCCATCTGATTTAAGAGCTGTTTGATTATTTCAAGATACATATTGATAAGTTTCATTGTTTCTTCAATGGTGTTTACAATAAGTAGCAGTAGCTGTATATCATCTGCGTATATGTAATGTATGATTCAGAGTCCTGCTGGCAGGTGACATACTGGAAATAGATAAATGTTAAAGAGTGTTGCTGACAGGGCTGATCCCTGCGGGACACCGGTTTGTAGTTTGACTTTGTCTGAAAGTGTATTTTTAATTTGTACTTGAAAACATCTATTGTTTAAGTATGACTCAAACCATTTTATTGTTTTGTTAGTGAGTCCAATTTCTTTCAGCCTGTTGATTAGTATTTTGTGATTTACTGTGTCAAATGCTACGGAGAGATCTAATAGAACTAGAATGTAATGTGTTCCTGTATCGAAATCTCTTAAGATAGTATCTGATAAAGCTAAGAGCAAGGTTTCAGTACTGTAGTGTTTACGAAAACCATGTTGTGCTGGGTAAAATATGTTGTTGCTTTCAATGTGGTTTGACAGTTGTTTTTGTACTGTTTTTTCAATTAGCTTGGCTAATAGGGGTAAGTTGGAAACTGGTCTATAGTTGTTCAGATTTAGGGGGGTCGAGGTTCTTTTTCTTAATGATTGGTTTGATTATGGCTCCTTTCAAGGTATCAGGCATTACTCCTTCATTTAGTGAGAGGTTGATGTTCTTGGTTAGTGTTGGTGTTATTGTGTTGGCTAGTTTTTTTTCTAGTTCTGTAATGGGAATGGTGTCTATTACGTGGGTAGCGGGGTTCAATTGATTTATCATTTTCTCGACTTCAACCTGTGATATCGCCTCAAATTCTGACCAATTACTAACATCACTAGTGGGCATCTTAATTTCTTGTTTAGTAGTAATAGGGATAGTAATTGAAAAGTATAAGTCACCCCATGTGTAGCTTCCTGGCTGAGGAATACAAATTCTCCTCCAATATTTTCGGTAAGATGCTGCATTCATCCTGCCATCAATTTTGACTAAATTCCCTGTGCTGCTGTAGCTCACCCCCCCCCCCCAAAGACTGCAGAGATCCACCTCCATGCTTCACAATAGGCCTTGTTAACTCCTCTCCAAGCATAGGGCCGGATTTTAAAAGCCCTACGTGCGCCGGGCCTATCTTAAAAAGGGGCGGGGGCGGGACCAGAGGTCTCCGACACAGCAGCCATTTGCCGCTGTGTTGAAGGATTGCGTGCCGGCAGGCTGCCGGCACAAGCAACTTGCGCCTGCCTGGAGGCAGGCGCAAAAGGTAAGACAAAGGTCAGGGGGGTTAGAGTAGGGCTACGAGGAAGGGAATGGGGGAAGGCAGCCCGGCTCGGCACACGCAAGGTGCACAATTGTGCACCCCCTTGCGTGTGCCGACCCCCGATTTTATAACATGCGCGTGCCTGTGCGCGCATGTTATAAAATCAGGCATACATGTCTGCGCGCCGGGTAGCGCGTGCACATGTACACCCACACGCACCTCTTAAAATCTACCCCATAGTGTTTATGTTGTGTCAATAAAGTTTGATTTTGATCTCATTACTCCAAATTATTTTGTTCCAGAAATTTTGAGGCATCTCTAGGTGTTTGGCTTATTGTAAGCGGACTGTTTTGTGGTGTTGGTGTAGCAATGACTTTTTTCTGGAAACTCTACCATGCTATGGGCAGCATAGGCCCGGCGCACGCAGGGCTTTTAAAAACCGGCCCTATGTTTGGAGAGGAGTCAACAAGGCCTATTGTGAAGCATGGAGGTGGATCTCTGCAGTTTTGGGGGGGGGATGAGCTACGGCGGCACAGGGAATTTAGTCAAAATTGATGGTAGGATGAATGCACCATCTTACCAGAAAATATTGGAGGAGAATTTGTATTCCTCAGCCAGGAAGCTACACATGGGGAGCACTTATACTTTCCAACATGACAATGATCTGAAACATAAGGCCAAGTCGATTCTTAGTGGCTGCAGCAGAAGAAAGTGAAGGTTCTGGAGTGCATTCTAAAACATCCACACCATTTTGTTTCAGAGAAGCCTGTATTTCAGTAGAAGATGCTTGTGGATTTTTCTTTGCATTCCGACAAATTTTCCTGGCTGTTGTCTGAAATCTTTCTTGGTCTATCTGACCGTGGCTTGGTATTAACAGAACCCATAATTTTCCACCTCTTGATCAGAGTTTGAACAGTACTGATTGATATTTTCAAATCTTTGGATATCTTTTTATATCCTTTTCCTGATTTATAAAGTTGAACTACTTTTGCTCACAGATCCTTTGGCAGTTCTTTTACTTTCCCCATGCTTCATTATTCACCAAAGTCAGTGCATCCCTGAATGAAATATGCAATGGTTTCTAAAGAGCTAAGACACTCATTGACTGTTCATACATAGATGCTAATTATAATCAAACAAGGCACAGGTGTGGATCCCTACCCTTCTTTACCATCTCAACCTGTGTGTCAACTTGAGTGTATATTATCAATGCTAACATTCAAGAGTATGCAAACTTTTGAACAGGACCCTTTAATTATTTCCTTTTTTGCCAAGGTTTGTTTAACGATTGTACTATTCTGTGATACATAATAGTTTAATTTGAAACACATTAAAAATAACAGATTTTTGTCTGATCACTCATGTTTTCTTAAAATGCTATACATCTTACAAATTCTGCCAGGAGTATGTAAACATGATCACAACTGAATATATACATAATAAATAAAAACATTTTATTTGGCTTCGTTACCTTCATGTAGGCTAACATGGAAGCCAAACTATTTTATCCTTTTTTGTGAGAGAGTTTCAAAAGCTTTCCTGAGATCTAGGTATAGCAAATCCAGCATTTACCCCCCAGGTTAAAGAAATTGATCAGATTTATTTGTCATGATCTTCTTCTGGTAAAGCCATTCTATATTAGATCCTGTAACCCGATGGATGCAAGATATTTCACTGTCCTTTCTTTAGTAATGACTTTATTTCTATTTCAGCACAGCGGTTATGCCAATTGATCTGTGGTTATCAGTTTCCTCCCTTTTTACTCTTTTGTGAAGAGGATTGATGTCTGCCAGTCCCGGACTTATAAAATTATTCTTATCTCTGAGGAGTTGTTGAACAGGATTGTTAGTAAAGCTGTCAGAAACTTTCTAAGCTCCTTTTAACATTGTAGAATCTGCCCCATCTAGCCCAATTGCCTTGTCTAGTTTGTTTTGCAAGTTCCATGCAAATCTCCTCCTCTGTAAAACCCCTCTACTGTTTTATAGAAACATAGAAACATAGAAATGACGGCAGAAGAAGACCAAATGGCCCATCCAGTCTGCCCAGCAAGCTTCCCTCATTTCTTCTCCCATACTTATCTGTTTCTCTTAGCTCTTGGTTCTAATTCCCTTCCCCCCCCCGCCATTAATGTAGAGAGCGGTGGAGGAGCTGCATCCAAGTGAAATATCTAGCTTGATTAGTTAGAGGTAGTAGGAGTAGTAACCGCCGCAATAAGCAAGCTACACCCATGCTTATTTGTTTTTACCCAGATTATGTTATACAGCCCTTATTGGTTGTTTATCTTCTCCCCTGCTGTTGAAGCAGAGAGCTATGCTGGATATGCATCGAAAGTGAAGTATCAGGCACATTTGGTTTGGGGTAGTAACCGCCGTGACAAGCCAGCTACTCCCCGCTTTGTGAGTGTGAATCCTTTTTTCTTCTCCCCTGCCGTTGAAGTTATGCTGGATATGCGTGAAGTATCAGTTTTTCTTTTCCCCTGCCGTTGAAGCAGAGAGCTATGCTGGAAATTCGTGATGTATCAGTCTTTCTCCGATGCCGTTGAAGTAGAGAGCCATGCTGGATATGCGTCGAGAGTGAAGTATCAGGTACATTTGGTTTGGGGTAGTAACCGCCGTAACAAGCCAGCTACTCCCCGCTTTGTGAGTGCGAACCCTTTTTTCTTCTCCCCTGCCGTTTAAGCAGAGAGCTCTGCTGGATGTGTGAAGTAACAGTTTTTCTTTTCCCCTGCTGTTGAAGCAGAGAACTATGCTGGATATGCATTGAAAGTGAAGTATAAGAATGGAGTGATCAAGCTAGTTGAAAGGCATCAGGAATAGAGGAAGGTGGAGGTAGTAATCTGGACATTTGGTTTGGGGTAGTAACCGCCGTAACAAGCCAGCTACTCCCGTCATTGTGAGTGCAAATCCTTTTTTCCACATTTCCTCATGCTGTTGAATCTTAGAGTGATGTTGGAGTCACAGTAACCATGTGTATGTTTATTGACTAAGGGTATTGTCTCCAGGCAGTAGCCATCATTCTGGCGAGTCACCCACTCTTCATTGGCGGCCTCTTGACTTTATGGATCCACAGTGTTTATCCCACGCCCCTTTGAAGTCCTTCACAGTTCTGGTCTTCACCACTTCCTCCGGAAGGGCATTCCAGGCATCCACCACCCTCTCCGTGAAGAAATACTTTCCTGACATTGGTTCTGAATCTTCCTCCCTGGAGCTTCAAATCGTGACCCCTGGTTCTGCTGATTTTTTTCTTATGGTAAAGGTTTGTCGTTGCCTTTGGATCATTAAAACCTTTCAAGTATCTGAAAGTCTGTATCATATCACCTCTGCTCCTCCTTTCCTCCAGGGTGTACATATTTAGATTCTTCAATCTCTCCTCGTACGTCATGCGATGAAGATCCTCCACCTTCCTGGTCGCCCTTCTCTGTACCGCTTCCATCTTGTCTTTGTCTTTTTGTAGATACGGTCTCCAGAACTGAACACAGTACTCCAGGTGAGGCCTCACCAAGGACCTGTACAAGGGAATAATCACTTCCCTTTTCTTACTCGATATTCCTCTCTCTATGCAGCCCAGCATTCTTCTGGCTTTTGCTATCGCCTTGTCGCATTGTTTCGCAGACTTCATATCATTAGACACTATCACCCCAAGGTCCCTCTCCTGCTCCGTGCACGTCAGCCTTTCCCCCCCCATCGAATACAGTTCATTCGGATTTCCGCTCCCCATATGCATGACTTTGCACTTCTTGGCATTGAATCTCAGCTGCCATATCTTCGACCACTCTTCCAGTTTCCTTAGATCCCGTCTCATTCTCTCCACTCCTTCCGGCGTGTCCACTCTGTTGCAGATCTTAGTGTCATCCGCAAAAAGACAAACCTTACCTTCTATCCCGTCCGCAATGTCGCTCACAAAGATATTGAACAGGACCGGTCCCAACACCGATCCTTGCGGTACACCGCTTAAAACCGCTCTCTCTTCAGAGAAGGTTCCGTTTACCATCACACATTGTCTTCTGTCCGTCAACCAATTTGCAATCCAGGTCACCACCTTGTCACTCACTCCCAAGCTTCTCGTTTTATTCACCAGTCTCCTGTGCGGAACCGTATCAAAAGCTTTGCTGAAATCCAAGTATATGACATCGAGCGCTCTTCCTTGGTCCAATTCCTTGGTTACCCAGTCAAAAAAGTCAATCAGATTTGTCTGACAGGATCTTCCCCTGGTGAATCCATGTTGCCTCTGGTCCATCAATTCTCCGGACTGTAGATAGTTCACTATTCTCTCTTTCAGCAGAGACTCCATTACTTTTCCCACCACCGAAGTGAGGCTAACCGGCCTGTAGTTGCCAGCCTCCTCCCTGTTCCCACTCTTGTGAAGCGGGACCACCACCGCTCTTCTCCAGTCTCTCGGCACCACTCCCGTTTCTAGGGATCTATTGAACAGGTCACACAGCGGACCCGCCAGAACATCTCTGAGCTCCCTCAATATCCTTGGATGAATCCCATCAGGCCCCATGGCTTTGTCCACTTTCAGGTTCTTTAGCTCTTCCCACACATTTTCTACTGTAAAAGGATTTTCATCTATTCCACTTCCCTCCAGTTTCTTGTTGTGTAGAGATGGTCCTTCTCCAGGGTCTTCTTTAGTGAACACAGAGCTGAAGTATTCGTTTAATATTTCTGCCATTTCTTCGTCTGTCTCCACACATTGATCATTACCACCTTTCAATTTCACTATACCACTTTGGACCTTTCTCTTTTCGCTGATGTATCTGAAAAATGTTTTGTCACCATTTTTTATCTCCTTGGCAATCCTCTCTTCTGCTTGATTTTTTGCCAACTTGATTGTTTTCTTCGTCTCCCTCAGTTGATACAAATATTCTTCTTTGTGCTCCTCCCTTTGGGATCCTTTATATTTCTTGAATGCTGTTCTTTTAGCTTTAATTTTGTCAGCCACCTCCTTTGAGAACCAGATAGGTTTCAATTTTCTTTTGCTTTTCTTTATGTTTCTAACATATAGAGCAGTTGCCTTGGTGATTGCTCCTTTTAGATTGGTCCACTGCTGATCCACATCTCTCTCGTTCTCCCATCCTTTAAGTTCTTCCTCCAGGTACTTTCCCATTTCCTCAAAGTCTGTGTTTTTGAACTGTAAAACTCGGGTCTTTGTGGTTCTTTTCCCTATTCTATTAGTGATATTAAACCATACCGTTCGATGATCACTGCTGCTGAGGTGGGCGCCCACCTGGACATCTGAGACATTATCTGCATTATTGAGCAATAAGTCGAGTATAGCACCTTCTCTCGTGGGTTCCAACACCATTTGTTTGAACAAAGATACTTGCATGGCATCCATTATTGCTCTACTATTTTTAGTTTCTGCAGAGGGGATTTTCCAGTCTACATCTGGCATATTAAAGTCACCCACGATCACCACTTCTCCCTTCTTACCTATCTTATGGATGTCTTCAATCAGATCTCTGTCCAGCTCTTCCTTTTGGTTTGGAGGCCTGTAAACCACTCCAATATAAATGGACACTCCGTCATCTTTTTTTAGGTCGACCCATAGAGCTTCTTCTTTACCCCAACTTCCTTGTAGCTCAGATGCTTGGATGTTGTTTCTGACATAAAGAGCCACACCTCCCCCTTTTCTATCCTCTCTGTCCTTCCTTAACAAGTTATAGCCTGGTATTGTTGTATCCCATTCATGAGATTCTGTGAACCATGTTTCTGTGATAGCAACAATGTCCAATTCTGCCTCAGCCATTAGGGCCTGCAGATCTGGGATTTTATTTCCCAAACTATGAGCATTTGTGGTCATAGCCTTCCAGGTACTCTCTTTAAGGTTATTGCTTTTCCTGGACTCCTTATGAGATATTAGTTGAGATTTGTTATTCACTTTACTCTTTCTGTTTGTAGTTGTGCCACTGTTGACAGAGTTATCCATCTCAATTAGATTTTTCTTTTGGTTATGGATCTTGAAATACTGCATGCATTGTGTTTTTTCTCTCTTTTCTGGTAATACTGCAATGTTTTTTTCAAGAACTTCCTCAGTTTTTAATATAGAGAGGGCTTGTTCTTTTTGCATTTGGTACATTGTGTGTCTCCTTATCACAGGTCTAATTCTACCAGAGCCCACTGTAATCCTGGATTGTAAAGAATTTCTTAATGACCTGTTTGAGTGGGAGGGTGTACCTGTTGGCTGCTCATCTGTCAAGAATGGATGACTTTGGGTCCTACCTGAGCGTAATGGATCTCCTTTTCTTGACTCCTGGTTTTTCCGTGATATTGGGGAATTATTATCTGTGTAATGCAATGTGGGTGTTTTGAACTCCTGTTGACTTCTGTGGGGCCACCTCCAACCCCTTCTTTGGTGAACAATGGAAAAAATATTGAGTATATATGTTTTTTCTTTGTGGCCTTCCACACTTTCTTTCTTTTTGCCTTTCTACCTTACAGTTCCAATTGGCATTTCCTCACTTGCATATCATTAAAAAAGTATTTCCATCTTGCTTTCTGGCTTAGCCATTTTTTTCCTTCATTTGCATCTTTCTGCCCTGAGTATTTTCTCTGCTTCTCTGTTTGTCCATATATATTTTTTTCTTTTTGATCCTTCTGAATGCTAATCTTTTTGCCCTTCCCTTTTTAACCATGTCCCTTTTGAAAAATGTCATCTTCCTCCTTCATGTACTTTCCTAATAAAAGGATTTGTTGTCCTTACAGTGGCTCCTTTTAGTTGAACCTACTGTTTCATCTAGTTTTCCCTCCTTTCAATATATCTTTAAGATACTCCTCTATCCTAAAAAAAATGTGGTACTTTAGAAGTTCTGGATCCTGACTTTTTATGTGAACCTTCCCCCCTCCTCTGCTTTTGCTTTATATTAAACCATTCTATTTATTGATCACTGGAGCTTACATTGGAAACATTTCCCCCAGATCTCTTATTGCTTCCTCTCTTACAGGAGGACTTCTTGAAGGAAGTCAAGGATGTCTCATCTTGCGTTTCTGCAGTGGGAGTGCTACAATTAACATCTAGCAGATTCAGATTTCTCACTAACACACTTATGGGAAGAAAAATGTAAAAAGGAGTCAAACTTTACACCCAAGAATAGAGCTACTACTTTCCGTTCAATTACTGTACCGGCATATCCCTCAGTCTGTCTATAAAACCACAAGGCCTCAGATTTTGTGGGGTTGACTTTGAGTCTATGGAAAGAAAGCCATTTGGAGATTTTGGTCAAAACAGTCATTAAAACTGGACAAGGATTTTGTAGATTTAGAGTCAAAGAAAGCTAAAATTCTGTATAAAAACAGTATCCAAAGCCCAGGCTTTGTATCAAAGTAGCCAAAGAGCCAATATAGAAAAGAGTAGGAGTTAAAATAGCTCCCTGTGAAACACCACAGAGCAGATGATGCACTGAGAACAGTTTAGAGTCCAGGTCGACATGAAAAGTTCTATTGGAAAGAAACAAAATGAAATAAACCAATTCAAAGCCGTATATTTAATACCGATTTCAGCCAGACGAAGCAGAAGAGAATGATTAACGATATCAAATGAAGATAGCATGTCAAGAAAGACAAAGCATCTCGATGTTTGTCCAAATTTAGACTAATCTTATTTAAAAAGGCAGCGAGTGCTGTTACCATGCTAAAACCTTCCCTAAAATCTGATTGTTTAGGATGAAAAATGAAGATCTTGTTAATCAAGGAGCTGAGTCAAGATGACCAACTCAATAATTGTAGAGAGAGTTGGAAAGTTAGAGATGGGTCTGTAGTTACCTAAAACATCAGCACCTAAGTTTCGCTTTTTCAAAATAGTTATACTGTGGCAGAAGTGAGGCTACTGTTTGTAATAGATGCTAGGTAGGGAAGTAAACCTAAGTCTGGGTTCTTTTAGAACTTAAATGGTAGAGGATTAAGGCAAAATGAAGAGTTCATCTGTTTTAACAACAGCAGAAGACCAGAAGATATAACTTTAATAAATTTGGGATGCAGAGGGTGAGTGAAAGGTTCGGAGGTGCTGTGCTTTGTGAGCGAGGGAAACAGAGGACTGTGCTCTGTGAATGAGAAGATCAGGGGGTGTGTTTGAAGAGATTGTGTCTGAGAAGACTGGTGGTGGTGTAGGGTTATGCCTGAGAGAATCATGTATGGAGGAACTGTGTGAGTGGATAATTCCTTCCTCATCTGACTCTAGATCCCCTCCCCAGGTCTCCTCTTTCTCCTCCCCTCCTCTCAATCCCTTTCCCTCTTCTCCTTTTGTGTCCTTATTCACCTCCATCCCTTATCTCTCTAACCCTCCTGTCTGAGATCCCATCTTCATTTCCCATCTGAATCCTTTCTCCCTACCTCTTCTAGATCCTTTCCACTTCCCCTTCCCCTCCCCCTCCAGCACCAATCACTATGATCCCTTTTCTCTAATGAAGAACTACGTAAGTTAACTGGAGCCAGAAATATAAAAAAAGGGACTTTATAAAAACAGTGTTAACAACAAAAAAAATATTTATATATGCAAAATCATGCAAATTTACCACAATTGTCATAGAATTTTGAAAATTTCTCTCTTGCCATAGAATCTTGAAAAATTTGCCACAGGAAACTGGGGGCATTGCCTTAAGGTGATTATTTTACATAAAGTGCTACTACTCACTTTTTTTGCCTACCCCATTCTTGAATAGATTGACCTCCAAGTCTGGGATTTTATTGCCCAGACTAAGACTGTAACTTTTAAACGGGCACTCCGGCACACATATACCCATTTGTATATGTCGGCGCGCGCCCAGATATGCGGCCGTTTTATAAAATGCACGAATATACGCGCATTCGTTATAAAATTAGCCTAAGCAAGTGTATATGTACGCCTATTTTTAAACTTGTGCACGCCCAGCAGCGTAAGTCTGCATACGGACAAACAAGTGATTATATGTTATAACAAACGCGTGTCCAGCCAAAGACCAGTTTCACCAGTTGATCCTCCAGTTCGCCCAGTGTTTTCCTAGGCCCTCCTAATCCCCTTGGTTCTTTAGCCTGCACTCCCCCAGTTACCCCAGACCCTTCAAAACCCTTCAAGGATTCCTGTAACTTTTGATTTTTTAACTTACACCTCCTCCGTAGCAGAAGTAAGTTACATGGCAATGGACCTGGAGCACCCACGCCCACACCACGCCCCTGTTTCCTCCGATGCGAAATGTTCATGCATTGGCACTTATGCGCACATTTTGGGCGTCTTATAAAATTGGGTGGACGTGCACATGTGTTCGATACGTGTACATCTGCTGATTTTTGGCACATGCTGTCTTTTTTAAAATTCACCTTTTAGAGTATTTGTGCACATAACCTTCCAGATATTGTTGCTTCCCTTGTTTTCTGTCTGTGAATCTCACACCTATAGTTTTGTGGAATTCTCTCTTTTGTATGTTTTTCTGCCTATCTTGTTTCTGTAGGGGTGACAGCCTAATTTAGCCAGCTTCAACCTGCTACCCCCAACATTTATTTTGTTAATGAATGATCTGAACTGTTCACCCTTGTTTATGGTTCCCCTCTCAGACAGATATAGACCATCTCTAAGGGTGTGCAGTGTTTGAGTATTGTTTTTGTTTCATCATTTTTTGCTTGATTTCATTTTTAAAATGGTTAGTTGGGGTGTTTTTTCTTCGCTTTCCCTAATTTTGTGGTTAATGTACCCTATCTGGAGAGAGTGCACACTAAATCCAGGTAATGCATGCCATTGAAAAAAAATGAAATTTTGACATTTTTTTCTTTCATTATGGGGTTCCAGTGAAATGAAATAGACAATGTCGTTGATATTCTCTATTTCGTTTTAAACGAATGCACATCTCTAGCCATCACTACCATAAAATATTTTATCCCTTTTGGTGGGGTTCCAACCTCGAAATGTTAAAAATTTAATTATAAAAGATTTTAAATAGTCTGCTCATATTGAAAAATTCATGCTGAGCGGATCTTCATCCTTAGACCATTTCTTTAGCCATGCACTGAACCTCTTTGTGTGGTATAAACTGTCTTTCCCAGGCAACACCTTGGAAAAAAGCCACTGTTCTTGACAACTTCTTAAGACGCTCCTCTAACTTCTGAAATTCTTGTATTACACGGACTTGACACCCAGCCAAGTTTTGTCTTTAAGTGAACTACGAAAGTACTCTTGTCTTCCCTTCCCTTTCTGTAGCAGCAGTCTTGAGAATGTTTTGTGTGTCTGCTAGCTATGGCTTCCTGTAGGCATGTAACCTTTTTTTTTTTTTTTTTTCCTTGAATACTGTCCCCGAATTTTATTATTTAATTACATTTTGAATCGCCTTTCCTTAAGGCTCAAAGTGAGACAATCTACATACGAAAATAAACTGAGACATAAATGTATTCTTTTGCTAGCATTCCTCGCCAAATAGTGTTCTCCTTTTCTGAGTTCTTCTGCCACTATTCTTGAATTCTTTTAGAGTGGGCCTCTATCCACCTTCCTCTGTCCACTACAGATACCTCTGTAGAACTTTTATTTTGCCACCAGCACCATAAAGTTATGTACTGGTATGCTTGTGGACATATATTTGAATCGCAGTCCTTATTCTTCCTAATTAGGGAGGAGGAATAGCCTAGTGGTTAGAGCAGTGGGCTACGAACCAGGAGACCAGGGTTTGATTCCTGCTGTTACTCCTTGGGCAAGTCACTTTACCCTCCATTGCTTCAAGTACAAAACTTAGATTATAAGCCCTCTGGGGATAGGGAAATACCTGCAGTACCTGAATGTAAACCGATGTGATATCTCAGATGAATGTCAGTATATAAAAACAAATAAAAATAAAATAATTTCAATGATAAGAACATAAGAACATGCCATACTGGGTCAGACCAAGGGTCCATCAAGCCCAGCATCCTGTTTCCAACAGAGGCCAATCCAGGCCACAAGAACCTGGCAAGTACCCAAAAACTAAGTCTATTCCTTGTTACTGTTGCTAGTAATATCTAAGTCAACTTAATTAATAGCAGGTAATGGACTTCTCCTCCAAGAACTTATCCAATCCTTTTTTAAACACAGCTACACTAACTGCACTAACCACATCCTCTGGCAACAAATTCCAGAGTTTAATTGTGCGTTGAGTGAAAAAGAACTTTCTCCGATTAGTTTTAAATGTGCCACATGCTAACTTCATGGAGTGTCCCCTAGTCTTTCTGTTATCTGAAAGAGTAAATAACCGATTCAAATCTACCCGTTCTAGACCTCTCATGATTTTAAACACCTCTATCATATCCCCCCTCAGCCGTCTCTTCTCCAAGCTGAAAAGTCCTAACCTCTTTAGTCTTTCCTCATAGGGGAGCTGTTCCATTCCCCTTATCATTTTGGTCGCCCTTCTCTGTACCTTATCCATCGCAATTATATCTTTTTTGAGATGCAGGGACCAGAATTGTACACAGTACGCAAGGTGCGGTCTCACCATGGAGTGATGCAGAGGCATTATGACATTTTCCCTTTTATTCACCATTCCCTTTCTAATAATTCCCAACATTCTGTTTGCTTTTTTTCGCTGTTATCCATTTATTTCTTATTTATGGGATCCTCTGTTTAGAGCTGGGGCAGGCTTGATGGATACTGAATATGGAGGGGAGGCTTTTTAAATTCTGGCCCGTTCTGCCTTAAGCTTGAGCCAATTTCATCCAGATACTTGGACACACATAGACAGTCCTGGTCTCCCATGATGCTACAGGATGGGCCACAAAAGTTGCCTCTTCCCACAGATTTTGCCTATCTCCACAGAATTGCCACAGGAGACTGGGGGCCCTGCAGGCCATGCATTCTGTGTCCCTCCCTTTGTGCCCCCTTTTTCCTGGTGACAGAAAGAGGAGGTAGCTGCAGCACATTGGGCTGCATCCCCCTCTCTTGCCAACCAAACCTAACTGTAGCTTTCAACCACATGACTCCAGGTGGTTGAAAGTTGCAGTCGAGCCTGGGTGGCAAGAGAGGAGAGAAAGCAGCCCAACATGTTGCCACTTCACTGCTCCTCTTCCTGCCACTGATCAACAAGAAAGGGAGGGGACATAAGGAATACTCAGGAAGGGGATAAGAAGTAAATTAAGTCATGGGAGTGGTACGACAAGTATGGGGTTGGAGAGGGTGCAGAGGGAGGACAGAATGTGAATGAGGGGATGAGGTAAGAGTGAATCAGAGAAGAATGGGGTAAGAGAAGATGGGGTAGAGCGGTAAGAGTTAAAAGGGATGAGAGTGAATTGGAGAGGGTATTGATGGAGTAGAGAGAGTGAGTGAAGGGATAGGTCAAGAGATAATAAGGGGATTGGAGAGAGTGAAAGGGAAAAGAAGAGTGAATGAGGCATTGGATGGTGGGGCAAGAGTGAATATGGAGATTATTTATTTATTTACTTAACACTTTTCTATACCGACCTTCATGGTAGAGACCATATCAGGTCGGTTCACATCGAATAGGGGAACTGAACCAAGAACAGTAACCAAAAACAAAAGGTTGAACATGAAAAAGCAAAGTTACATTTAACAGGGAAATTAAACTTGGAGGCATAGACTGCTGGAAGGAAGGAAAGGCTAGAGATAGCGGAGACATTATTAGTATAAACAGAGCAGTCAGGAGGCTCTTATTCTGGTCTTAGGGGTAAAATGGAAATCCATTGCTCCTAAAGGAAGTTCTGTCGACTATTGTGTGTCATGGGTATCTGAGAAGGCTTGGCGGAAAAGCCAGGTCTTAAGTTTTTTCTTGAATGTTGGTAGGCAGGGCTCCATTCTGAGGTCAGCTGGGATGTCGTTCCAGATAGTTGGGCCTGCTGTTGAAAAGGATCGGTCTTTAGTTGAGATGAGGCGTGTAGCTTTTGTAGGTGGGGTCTGTAGGGTTCCTTTATATATTTCTCTAGTCGGTCTGTTGGTGAGGTGGAGATTGAGGGGGAATTCGAGGTCCAGATGCAAGTGATTGTAGATGACTTTGTGGATTAAAGTGAGTGATTTGTGGAGGATTCTGTACTTCACTGGGAGCCAGTGTAGGTTACGTAGGATGGGAGATATGTGTTCTCCCCGGTTGGTGTTAGTCAAGATTCTTGCGGCAGCGTTCTGTATCAACTGTAGCGGCTTGGTGGTAGAGCTGGGGAGTCCCAAGAGGAGTGCACTGCAGTAGTCGATTTTAGCAAATATCAAGGCTTGCAGAACTGTTCTGAAGTCGTGGAAAAAAAGTAGGGGTTTGAGTCTTTTTAGGACTTGAAGCCTGTAGAAACAATCTTTGGTTGTGGTGTTGATCATTTTCTTGAGGTTTAAGCGGTTGTCTAGTAACACCCCGAGATCTCGTACGTGGGTATGCATGAGCTGGGTGTTAAGGATGGTCTGTGGGAGTGGGTTGTCTTGGTTAGAGGAGATGAGGAGGAGTTCGGTCTTGGATGCGTTAAGGACCAAGTTGAGGCTGTTAAGAAGGCTGGTGATCAGATTTAGGCAGTTGTTCCAGAGTGAGAGTGATTTTGCGATGGATTCTGTTATCGGAATCAAAATCTGCACGTCATCTGCATACAGAAAATGAATAAGGTTAAGGTCTGTTAGAAGCTGACAGAGTGGGAGGAGGTATATATTAAAGAGAGTGGGTGATAACGATGATCCTTGGGGTACTCCGAGTGAGGACCTTGTTGAAGGAGATTCTTTATTATTTATTTTAACTTTGTAACTTCTGTTACTAAGGAAAGACGTGAACCAACTGAGGGCTGAACCTGATATACCTATTTCTGCTAGGAGAGTCAGAAGGATGGTGTGGTTGACGGTGTCGAAGGCTGCTGAGATGTCCAATAGAACTAGGAGGAAGGAATGGCCCTTGTCTAATCCCAGAATGATATGGTCTGTTAAGGAAATGAGGAGTGTTTCTGTATTGCGAGATTTGCGGAATCCGTATTGGGAGGGGAATAGGATGTTGTGATCCTCTAGATATTCTGATAGCTGAGTGTTAACTAGTTTCTCTGTAAGTTTGGCTAAGAACGGTAGATTTGAGATGGGGCGGAAGTTAGCAGGTTCTTTGGGGTCTAAGTTATGCTTCTTGAGGAGGGGTTTAAGGGAAGCGGATTTTAAGCTATCTGGGTATCTCCCTTGAGCTAATGAGCAGTTTATAATATTAGCTAGAGGTCCTGCAATCATGTTTGGAATCAGTAGCAGGAGTTTGGATGGTATCTTGTCTGCTGGATGGCTAGATGGTTTCTGTTTCTTAAGGAGATATTCAATCTCCCCGGGAGATGTCAGATCGAAGTTGTCGAGCTTGATTCCAGTATGGGAGTGAGTGGTGGAGAATGTAGAGTATGTGGTGGTGTTGGTTGGTAGGAGAGCCAGGGTATTTGTGATCTTCTGTTGAAAGAAAGAAGCAAGTTCATTGGCCTTGGATTGTGCTATATCATCAGGTATCGTTGGTGGGGATGACTTTGTGATTTGTGACACATAAGAGAAAAGTGCCTTGGCGTCATATTGGAGGTTGTGGATTTTACTTGCATAGTATTCTCTTTTTGACTTTAGGATTGAGGTCCTATAATGGTGTAGGGTTCCTTTGTAGGATGAGAGTGTGACAGAGTTGGGGGCTTTGCGCCATCTATTTTCTCTGTGGCGAAGGATTTGTTTCATCCGTATTAACTCCGTGGAGAACCATGGTTGTTTTCCTTTCTTTTCAAGGTTTATTGTTTTGGAGACTGCAGGGCATATCTTGTTAGCTACTGCTTCCGTGATGTTGTGCCATGAAAGAACTGCCGATTCAGAGTTGGATAAGTCCAGGTTTGAGAGTTCTTTCGTAAGATGGTCGCTGAGAGTCTCGGATGAACATGTTTTCCTGTAGTGAATGGTGGACTGAGGTTGCGGGCTGTAAGTTTGTTGTTTAGCGGCGATCTTGGTGGTTATCAGAAAGTGATCTGACCAGGGTACTGGAGTGCAGGTGGGTGTCGATGAGCAACTGAATTTTGAGTTGATGAAGATGAGATCCAACGTGTGTCCTCCTTTGTGAGTGGGGTTGTTGACGATTTGCGTGAATCCCATTGCACTGAGGGAATTGAGGAGGGTTTCGCAGTTGGGGGAGAGGGGTGAAGCGTCGGTATGTAAGTTAAAGTCTCCCATGATCATGGTAGGGAGATCAAAGTCGATGTGCTTTACTATGGATTCGATGAGGGGAGAGGTGTCCGCTTCAAGTAATCCTGGAGGAGCATAGACTAGTAGTAGTTGCATATGTTGTGATTTGACTAAGCCCAGTTCCAGTTTGGACTCGGACTTGATTGTATGTGGGATAAGTTTGAGTTCTTTTTTGGTTGCTATTAGTAAGCCTCCCCCTCGTTTTTTGTGTCTGTGGGTTGATAGTATTTCATACTTGTGTATAGGTAATTGGTTGATGAGCGCGATGTCGGAGTTTTTTAGCCATGTTTCTGTGATGGCACAGATATCGGGTTCTGAGTCCAGTAGATAATCGTTGAGGATGTGCGTCTTTTTAGTCAGTGATTGTGCATTAAATAGAGTAACCGAGAGTAGTGTGAGTCCTATGAACTGGGTAAGAGGGGTGATCATGATTGGTATGAGGGAGCTGCGACTTCTTGATGGTAGTTCTGGGGTAGGATAGATGCTGGATTGGCGACGGAGATGTCTGATTGGTATTTGGTTAATTAGTCTTTCTTCCCTTAGATGAGGTGGCAGGATTTGTTGTAGGAGTAGGATTTGCGGTGAAGGGGAATTAGGGTTCCGACGAGACGATGGTGTTGGCATAATGGGACTTGTAAAAATCGTGTTAATGCTCTGGTGTGGCTGGTGAATGCTGGAGCGCTTGGAGTCCCGCTGGTGTGGCTGGTGAATGCTGGAGAGCTTGGAGTCCCGCTGGTGTGGCTGGTGAATGCTGGAGCGCTTGGAGTCCAGCTGGTGTGGCTGGTGAATGCTGGAGCGCTTGGAGTCCCGCTGGTGTGGCTGGTGAATGCTGGAGCGCTTGGAGTCCCGCTGGTGTGGCTGGTGAATGCTGGAGCGCTTGGAGGGAGTGCGAGGAGAGGGAGAATGTAAATAGGGATGGGAGAGGGTATTGATAGAGGAATGAGAAGATGAGGTCAAAAGTGAATGAGCGGGATCAGAGGGGAGAGAATGGAGAGTGAGTGAAGGAATTAATGGCGTGAGTGAGGAAATTGAAGGAGCTGTATGGTGTGAATGAAGAGATCTCCCTAATCCAAAATTCCTTTTTTCTCCACCCCTCCCCTTGATCTCCCTTTCCTCTCCTCCACTCATCCTCTTTCCCTCTATAATCCCTGATTCCCCTGTCCTCCCTCCTCCTGCATTCTCTATCCTTCTACCCCTTCTACCTGAGATTCCTTCTCTATTGTCCTTCTCTGAGATCCCCTCTCTCTCCATTTCCCAGATTCCCCTTCCCTCTATTCTCCTCCTCCCTTCCAAATACCATCACTAAGATCCCTACAGTCCCCTCCCCTCCCCCCAAAAAAAAGAACCACATAAATTACCTGGATATAGAAATATCGGAAAAGGACTTTATTTTGCTTTATAAAAATAAACGTTGAATGTGGAAAATTATGCAAATTTGCCACAATTGCTGCAGAAATTTTAAAAATCTACCACAGAAAACTGGGAGCACTGCATGTAGGGCAATGCTAAAGCCTGTGCATCTCTCCGAACTGCACACACCATTTCCATTACTTTGATTTCTATTCCAGTAAAAAACAAATCTCTCTTTGATTTTTTTTTTTTTTTATACTAATTGCCCCCTGTAACTGTTAAAACTGGTGTCTGACAATTACTGGATTGGAGCACAGGGCCCACTTTGCCTGAATGAGAAAGGTAAACAGATACTGAGACGTATAGGTAAGAAAAACCAGAAAGGTGGATGTGGTGGAGGTAGGGAGGGGCCGCGCCAGCTAGCAAGAACAGTGAAATTGTAGCCAGAAAAAGAAACGGACAAATCCTTCCCCACCACCCTGGCCATACTTGAGAGAGAAAACAAATGGGTTTTACAACTGCTCCTCAGGTGTTTACAGACCCAAATGCAGCAACTCCAAGGGAGCTCCCGTTTTGTATCTGTAAGGGAAATATCCTTAGCACATATGTTCAAAAAAAATATTTCTCCTTAGGAATAAAATAGAAAAGGAGAATAAAGGGGGAGTGTTTCCCCAGGCTGACACAGAAATCCAAGACTTCCTAGAAAACGTGAGCAGGAAAAACTCTTGGCTGATCCTGGGGGAAAGAGGGTAGACTCAAGCTAAAGCTGCAAAGCATGTGGTATCTTGCCACTGGGCCAGAAATGTAACCTGGCCAGCACCAAAAACTGAGGATTGTCCTTGTCGTCCTTTCTGTATCCTGTAATTTTATCTTACTGTCACTATTTTGGATAAATATTTTTCTTTCCCTTTTTATTTTATTCATTCTATTACTTTGGCAAAATGTTTCATAATTCATAACCCAATTAAAATTGACTAGGTTTATTTGAAAACATATTGGTGCCATACTGTTTTTATTCAACACTTAAAATATATGGAATAAGTGAAGCACAGTAAAAACAAATCTTGCATTTTAGAATTGTCAGATGGAGCATTTGTGTTTGTTTTTTAAATAGTTCTCTTTGCTTTGCTTTCACATACTGAGGTGTCAGTCTATCCTGTGCATTCATATTGCTGTCACTGGCAGGAAGAGAATAAAGTTCATGTAGCTGAAAGTACAGTATTATGGTTAAGAGAAGCCGTTTCAGTTCATCAAAAAGTATACTGTTTGGGATTGCAGAGGGAATTATTTTGAGCACCGATTTTTCAGAGTATTAATTAGATGATTTGTTTGGATGTGTACAACAGCTTTGGGCACATGATGAGTAAAGAGAAACGAGATTCCATCACAAAGGAGGACTTGGCCAGAGCCACGTTGGTCACTATCACAAATAACATCGGCTCCATCGCTCGCATGTGTGCGCTAAATGAGGTGAGAACGCCGGCTCAGTGCATGTTTTTCCTGTGTACCCACCGTTGCTTTGTAACTTGCTCGCATGTTAATGAGGTAGCTTTTTCTAGTTCACAGAGAGAGAGCAGGGAGTTTGAAATAACGGTGGCTCTTAGTCCTTGAAATCGAGAGCAGCCTTGCTGTGCGGCTGCACTGTGGGAATTGACGCTGGGTGGCAATAGAGAACAGCTGCACAGAGTCAGTTTCACTGCTTTTCAAGTAGGAGCTCTGCTTGTTGCCATATCCAAAGCAGAAGTACTGACAAGGTTCCTGAAACTAAAAACTTATCAGTGTATTTTTTTTTTGTAATGCATTTTATTTTACCTTTTTTGGCTTTTCTTATTATTGTCACATTTCTTGCTTTAATTAAAAATATATCTTTTTCTTGGAGTACAGTCTTAGCCATGTATTTGTGCGATACCTGTATGGAATTGTGCTAAGGAGAGCAGTATTGCAGTCTTTCAGGGTAGCATGAATGTCTAAGCTGGAAAAAGAACTATAGATAGATATATCTTATGTGTTGTGCTGGTACGTTACAGATATCATCAAGCATGACCTCCATTAAGAGGAACTATCAATCGGAAATGTGCATGCACATGGGCTAAAAAAATTAAAAGTAAACATTGTCCTCTTTGTACTTTGCATGAGCAGCAGGCAGGAAAACCAGTTTCATATCAGTTGAAAAAAATTCTACTAAATGCTTTTTGGGTCAGAAAAATGTTAAATTGCTCCCTTGCAATTTCCTTGCAATCATAGCAAAAACCACCTCATGCTGGCAAAGTCTAATTGGTGTGTATTTATTGTGATATCACACATTTAATGATGAGATATGTGTGTATGTGATGTCAGATTTTTACTTTCTGGTAAAGCTTAGTTGCCATTGTGCTAGTAAACCCAAATCGCTGCTACTGCTCTCTAATGTGGCCACTCCCCAATGAAGTCTGAATTGCAGGGATACACAATTTTTCTCCTAATAACCTAACAATTTTTAATTAGTAGAATGCATTACAACTTGCTTTGAGTACTTATGAAATATTGTATGAATCACAAAGATTCTCATGCATGCCTACCTCTGCTCTAGTCCTAGGCAAAGTCTCTATCATGAGACTACCCCAGAAGAGCATGGGGGACTGGCAGAGGAGGAGAGAGCAGCAGCTGAATGGGCTCCCTCCTGCTCCTGTCGGATCATGTACAGGCTGTCTCTTACCTTCACTGCCGGTGGGATGGGGTCCACTGGTGGCGCTTAAGGCCTGCTTTCTTCTTCCGCACCCGGAGTTTTTGGGTGTTGACCCAGTGACCCGGCGATTCGTTCAGAATTCCAGAGTCTCCAGGCCAAATCTGGAGAGTTCCCAGGTATGCCTACTGGGCCTCCTAGAAGGAAGTTTAAAGGACTACCAAGTGCACATGCGACACAAATTGCAAAAAAACTAAGAGGTCAACATTGAAATGCTTTGAACAGCTAAGTTCAGGACATAGCAGAGAAATAGCAGATTTTAAATTTCCCGCCATTCTGAATGTCTCCGACTTACCTGGCTAACTATATAGCCAGATACAAGCTAGCCTGATAAGTTGGAGACATACTGGGGGCATCCTGGAGAGGAATTTAGCTGTATAAGTTATCCGGCTAATCTGGTCATGCTGAAGAGCAGTCTTAAAATTAGCCTGATAAGTTTATCCAGCTAACTATAACTTTATCTGGGTATATTCAGCTTAGTGCTTAATTGCAGCGCTCTGCTGACTGTCCGTGACAATTTATCTGGCTACTTTTCCAAATAAATAGTCCACTTGTCATGCTACTGAATATTGACCTATAAGACTTCAGTGAAGCTATATTCTCCTTTCGGGAGGTATATAGTGCTGTATTTTTATCTCCATCTTAACTGGCTTGGAGTCAGCTAAATTTCAAGTAGTTTGTTAAATACATTTTGTGCATAAAACCAAAACCTACAACTTGAGGAAATTTTTTGTTGGTTTTTTTTTTAATGATTTTTTTGTTTGCTTGTTTTATTTTTCAGTTGATACTTGTAATGAATTCCTGTTAACCTGAGCATGCTATTAAAAAAGAAACTTGTGAGCACACTTCAGCAAAGCAAACTGTATATTGTAATTATTGGCTCCTTAATTTTTTGTGGGATACTGTGTTCCACAGCCAGGATTTACAGGATCCACATTCTCTCTGCTTTCAGCTTCTTTACAGTGTTGCCTTGTGGCATGGAGTTCAAGCAGCATTGTACAGGGCTATCAAAGCACTGAGAGCTGCAGCCCAAGACCTTTGAATCTGCATCTGAAGGAACAAATTGTGCATTCTTTAACAACCTTGTTTACTGTGTGTTTAAACTGATGCAAAGAGCCAACACAGCCTGTAAAAGAGGCAGTCCTTTCACAGTGAATCAGAGCAGCCTGAGAAGAGCCCAGTGACTTCGTTACATGGGTTTGGGCAGAAAGTGTCTAGAGAGGCCACTTCCAGCACCCAGACATCTTCTGCTGGCTTAGAAAGAAATATGGTGCCTATGCTCTTGGCCTGGCACATTGTGTTCTTTAGAAAATTGTACAGTTTATACTGCAGTTTGGCATTTAAATGTTTGTCACCAGTGCTTGGTGGTGGGATATTAATCCCATCCCTGGTTACTGGATTCTTTACAAAGTGGTCGAGCAGCTGGTGTAGGTAGATCAGGCTCAGGATGAAATTTCTTACTCAGCAAGGAAAAGGACACTCTCTCTCCTTGGCTCCCACTGTTCCCTCCTTTAATAGATGGCTTTGGAGACCCTGGAACAAAATCACTTTTTATCCTTTCCTGCTGGATCCCGTTCCCTGGAAAACGAGTCCAGTCCACGCTGGTAATGGTGGTTCCAGTCTTGCCGGTTTAGTCAAATGCAAAACTTAAGATTTCTTGAAACAAGTTCGTATTCTGTTTTGCTTCCATTCCATGTCATGCTGTTTATTTCTTTAGTTTATTTATGTCTTGTCTTTATCTTTTGTAGAACATTGACAGGGTGGTATTTGTTGGAAACTTTCTCAGAATTAACATGGTCTCCATGAAGCTGCTATCTTATGCCATGGATTACTGGTCCAAAGGACAGCTGAAGGCATTATTTTTGGAACATGAGGTATGGTTTGCATTGATTGGGGAGTCATCCTGCACAGAATGTGAGGGGAGACTCTCCCTGTAAGCTCTTTTTCTGGTGGGGATCCCACAGCTCCTTTCACACCTGCCAGTTATTGAGCTCTAGCCATGGACTGTGCAGGTACAGGACATCCCTACTCATAAAGTAGGAGGCACCGCTGAAAATGTTTTGCAACATTATTGCAAGGGACTGAGTTTGCACACAATTGGTGCTTTCACACAGAAGTATTTGTTTGAGAGGTGGCCACAAGGGGGCAAATTAGGTATAGAGGGTGGGGGACGACAACACCAATATTCATCCACAATTGTTTGTATCAGTTTGGTTAAAATAGAAAAATTGGCCACTTACTATAAAGGACCTTAATATGCCTTAAAAGTGCAGGATTTAATCACTGGTCCTGTTCTGTTTTTATATTCTTTTTATATAATGGAAATAAAACAGTCCAATTGCTTCAATGCTTAAATGTATACTTAGCAGCTGAATTACAAATCCCAAACACACTCAGTTAATCATAGCTTCGTTCCTCCTGACCCAGAGGTTTTGTGTACATTCTGCTTCAGGGGAACTGTTGTGTGACTCCAGAAATTAACAGATGCTTGATGCCGACTGCTCTATGGCAGCTTCTAGTGGCAGAACATATGACATTATTTAAAATGCTCAGCTATGATTCATAGACCTATCACATTACTCCCCAGTTTGTTCACAAATTTCATGATATGTAATGATTTATTGACTAACAAACACTCCTATTTAATTTTACAACTGATATAAAAAATTGTAAAAATTACTAACTACAATATTAAACCAATGTTATTTATATGACTGCATGCCATTCAACATCCATGTTCATCCCTGTAAACTGTACTGTTGTAACGTGTAAATCCAATATTGCTCATATCAGTTGAGTCTGGCTTGGTCACCTCCATGGTAGTTTAACATGTTCTTTTGCAAACCATTGTACATATAAAAACTCATGCTCATAAATTAAACAATGATCCAAATGGGTACTTGCATTTCATGGATATTTAGACAACTTCAGTGTTCCAATAACCCATCTGCACCGTCCTTAGTCCTGCCGACGTAGAGTTTAGTTTATTCAGTTCTCTTGATATACCACCTTTCTACCTCAAACCAAAGCACTTAACAGAATAAAACAATATATAAAATATAAAACACCACATACCTAAACAGACATTGAACTACACATATCACATGTAACAATCATAAACATGGACAAACAATGACATATACTGCAGATTGAGATATACAGTCTGTTGCAGAAAATATTTAACACTTATCAAGGGAAGAGTTCATTTTTAGCCAACAATAACTTGTTGGCACATGCTGCAATGTCCACACATACAATGACCTATAGGTATACCTGGTCCTACATCAGGGGGCTCCAAAACAGATTTATTGTAAATACATTTAACAGGACTGATGATTAAATCCTGGAACACTTTTAAGGCACAATATATTTAATATCATAAAGTTCCCCATATGAAGATTCTTTATAGATTTATGGTAGAACTTGGGATGAAGATTAAGAATAATAGGGTTAGCATATAAGAATAGGGTAAGGTAGGCCAGGGTAGTTGGTTTGTCTCCCTTTGCACCTGGAACCTAAGAATATTCAAATTTCGGCATGAGGCTTTCCATGACGAGCCAACATAAGCCTATCAAGCCAGATGATATTCGAGATAAGGACCAGTAGCCATTTGCACACAGTCAAACCCCCTTCGTCATTGCATGTACACGAGTGCGATGGGGGTGTGACAGAGTGCCCTATGGAAACTCTCAGAACATCTTACTAGAACAATCCCAGCAGTCTGGATCCGGTCCACCTTAACACAGGGCATTCTGGGTACAGGGTATTTCCTACGAGCAGGAATAAAGTGTAGGCTCAGAAGAGAGGAGGAAGAAGCCCTTGGGAGAAGGATAAGGCAGTTCCTTAAACATACTGATGTGTTTTGCTGACATATACTGCAAGGTAAGCAGTCTTGAATTCTGTTTGATGTGTAAATAATAAAATTTGTGCAAGAGGAAAACTGGAGTCCAGACTGTGATTCAGTCCTCCAGCCAGCCATAGACCACTCGTGCTCTGTGACATATGGTGCAGGATTTTCTGCACTAAGCGACTGCACAGGCAGAAGTCCAAGCCTCCTAGAAGTGTCTAGAAAGAGAGGATTTTCTGAAAGTGACTGCATTGACAGGAACTCTACATCACTGAATGAAGAGAGGAATTTTTTTTTTGGGAGAAAGTGTTTGCTCTAAGCACCGCACAGAGAAACACTGCTGTAAAGCACACAAAAACCAAAATCATGTAGAGGTTTTTCTTTTCCTGGGGCCTTCCACTCACACATACACACTCGGAGTTGTCTACAGGCCAAGGGGGCTATCCCCACCTGGATATTCAGGGGTCAAGCAGTGAGTAAGGGCTGGAAAGGCCAGCAGTTTTTTGGGTTTTTTTGTTTTCCTATTCCTGGAAAGATGCATGCAAGGGTTTATTTCCTGGGGAGGAGATGGAAGAGGAGCCAGAGGGCTTTGGAGAGGTGCACAGTAATGGCGTATGACGTTCTGGAAGTTCTCCAGGCCCCAGAGCCAGATGAGAGGAGGAACCTGAGACTGGATGTATGGCAAATGGAAAGGCCAGCCAAGTCAGTAGGGACAGCAAAGCCACTACCAGAGGCCATGGATGCCCAGAGAGGGAAAGGCAGATTTAAATGGCGGCAGTTGGTCGCAGAACATCAGAAGATAGCCACAGAGTTGACCCAATGGGAGGTGAACCTAAAGCACGTTGCGAGAGAGAACACTATGCTAGTGAGTGACCTGAGGCAATGTGCTCCGGAAACCCTGAAAGTGGAGGCATGCAGCAGGGGAAAACCTAAGCCTAAGAAGGAAGGCCTGAGGTTGGTGCTACAAGAGGTCCCAAGGAAGGCCCTGTATGGTGCCCAAACAGCAGAAAGAGCCTGGGAAAGGACAACACAGACACCCCAGAAGGGGGCAGTACCAAGGAGCCTGAAAGGGAGTCTTGTCCAGTCAAGTTGGAGAAGCCAAAGGGGCATCTACAATCTGGAGAGTTCTGGAAGGCCTGGGACACAGAGGGATATTGTCCAGTTTGGTCATGATGGCGGCAGTGTGTGGAGAGAGCAAACAGCTATGGCTGAGAAAAACTTACTTCCCCACCAGCAACAATGATAAACAAGAAAGAAAAGATCGCCTATAGTGCTTGGACCTACAAGCTTGCCTGTATTACGTAGAGAGTTCAGAGACTGTTCTGCTGGAACAGATAGTAGAACTAAAGCAAGAAGGACAGGAGCCCTATGCAATGTTAGGAACAGGAGAGCAGCACCCTTCTAATATGACTATCCCACTCATTGAGGGCAGTGCAACCCAGGAAGCCGAAGGGATTGAGCCTGAACAAGAGGTCAATACTGAGGCGGTGGTAGAGGTCTGGAGCCCCAGAGGTCCAGTAGATGGAGAAGTTGGGAAAAAGTGTCCCACTACCCATCAGCAAGAGAAAGAGACAAAGGAAGCCAGAAACTGTGAGAAAATGGAGTACCTGAGAATCCAGCCCGGAGAGGTTAAGATGGCAGTAGAGGCTGGGGAAATGGACATTCTGGGGAATGGGACTCTGGGGCTAACCAGGGTAGGTTGCCCAGAGAACCAAATGGGCTTGGGGGACTGTAAGAAAGCCTCATAAAAACACTGAAGTTTGGGAGAGGGGTACCTCAGTAGAAAAAGCTACCTTTGGTACAGGTAATTCCCAGCGGGTAAATTGCTGGACATTCCAAGGTTGGGAATCCCATATCCTAAAACAGGTAGGAGTGAGATTGGGAAAGTGGTTGTCCTGGATTGAGAGAAGACCCAAGGGCAAGAGTTTTACAGTGGGTCATAGCCCCAGTAGGAGCAGTTGCTCAATTGGGTAGCACTGGGAGGGGGGAGGGGGGGAGGGTATGTGACAGAGTACCCTATAGAAACCCTCAGAGCACTTTAATGGACCTGTCCCAGCAATCTGGGCCCAGTCCACCTTAACATAGGGCATTCTGGGTGCAGGGTGTCTCCTCTGAACAGGAATAAAGTGTAGGCTCAGAGGGGAGGAGGAAGAGGCCCTGGGGAGAAGGAAAAGGCAGGCTCCTTAAACATAACTGACCTACTAATGTGTTTTGTTGACATACTGCAAGGAAAGCATTCTTGAATTCTGTTTTGACGTGTACAGAATAAAAGTTGTGCAGGAGGAAAACTGGAGCCCAGACTGTAATTATGTGCTCCAGCCAGCCATAGACCACTTGTGCTCTATGACAGGGGGCCATAAATTCCAAGTCTGGAATAACAGAAACAGATATGGGACCCAAGGTAATGAACACTTCACCCTGGTACTAAGAGCCCACCAATCATTATGAAGTGGTCAAGATGTCCCTCCATCCAGGCTCACAAATCGCAAAGAAGTCAACAAGGCATTGCACTCAAACCATCTAAATAGTAACCAATAAACTAAAAGACAGTCTAGTCTATGGAACACACCTCTATAAAATAAGAATTTTTGGGACGCAAGCCATTTCTCCAGCCAGATCCTATCTACCACCAGTAGACACCAGAAGATGTCAAAGAGATGAAGATGACCCCAGATTTTGAGAAGCATCCTGAAAGACATCACCTCCAGCCAAGGTGCAAGGAGAGGCTGAGCAGAGATCATTGAAGGGTGGGAAAGAGAGTCTGGGAGATGAGGGGGATTGACTGGGGGTGAATGTGTGTGTGTGAGAGAGAGATAGGGGAACAATGGCAGGGGCAGTGTTTGTGTGTATGTCACATTGGGTAGGATGTTAGAGAGGGCATGCAAGCAGAACCGAAGTATGCAGGGACATCTCCCTCCTCACTTCCCCACCTACTGCAATTCAAATCCTTCTTCCCTTGATCTTGGTTTCTCTCTCCCAGATCCTGGAACCTCCTTTCCTTCCTTCTCCCCAGATCCTGAAACCCACTCCCCACCTCTTCCTACTCTCTCCTCTCCTTCCTCAATTCAAGAATCTCCCTCTCTTCCTCCTCTTCCCCATCCAAGGTTCCTAATCTTCCCTGTCTCCCATCTTCCCCATCCCTAGTTCTTTCCTTCTCACACTCCTCCCCTTTTCTCCTCACCCCATTCCTGAATCTCTTCCCTTCCTCTCCCCATCTCTGAGGTCTGCTCCCTGTATTGAAACTTGAGATCATGTTTCTTCACCCAATACAAATAAAATAAATGATAGTAATATAGTGTAAAAATACTTTATTTTTAATAATATAATATAAAAGATGGAAATGTTTACCAATTTGTTTCAGATTTTTTAAATTTCTGCCATAGGATCTACCCCTGAACTGCCGCAGAAAACTAGGGGACTGTGCCTTACACCTTCTGCTTCTTGTTATCCAACCTTGGGGGAAAGAACAGGGCAACAGCACTAACAATACCTAGGGGTGCCAAAATCCTAAATCCTCCACTGGCAATACTGCAGAAATAAAAACAGAAATTAATGTTCTCCTATACTGAGCAAACTACAAAGATATAAAAGATGTACATTCCCAAAGCTGACATATTACAATCACTAAACTCAAAACAAAAAGCTTTTCTCTACTTTTGTTTAGAGAAACATTTTTCTAATTGTGTTGATCTCAATTTCTTACTTCTGCTTTTCACTTTTCTGTCTTCTCAGAACTCTTTTTCTAAGTTCTCTTTGCCATTTTCCATTTCTTCTCTTCCTGTCTTTACTTCTTCCCTACATCTCAGTGATATTTCCCTTTTATCCTTTTTCCCTTTTTCTTCTCTCTGTCCACTCATACCAAGGTTTCACCCCTTCTCTTATGCTCCAGTCCTCCATCTCCCATTTTTCTCCTCTCATCTATCTACTAGCTTTTCATCTCCCTCTTGTTTTGCCATTGTTTCACTCCTTCCCCAGCTTCCTATTCCCTCATTTTCCATCCTCTGTATTCATCCACTTTACTAGCCTTCAGCAACTTCCATTACGTCTCATTCCGTCATCAGCCTAGCTCCTTCTCTATTGCTCCTCTCCTACCTCCAACCCCTTTCTTCTCTCTTACCCCCACTCAGCCTTGTGTTACTTCTCTTGCACTGCATTCTCAGCTCCATTTCTGTCTTTGTACCGCTTTCACAGATCCATATCTTTCTTCTGTCTCTCAGTTCATCCCTAGGTCCCTTTCTTCCACTTCTCATGCCTTCCCTAGCCCTCCAAGGTCTTCACATTGCCTCTCAGTTCTTAGCTCCCATTTTCTTATCTCCACTTGTATCCTCCCAGCCCATCCCCCCACCCAATTTCTGAGGCACCCTGGGGGTTGGGGATATTCTGCCTCTGATGTTGGTGCTGGCAAGGGGCATGTCTGCCCCTCTAGAGGGCCATGCTCTACTCCCCAACCCCTTATTAATCTTTGACTTGTTTCTGAAGTTCCTTCCTCCCTCTGACTGAAGCAGTGAAGTGGAAAGTTTGGCCCTGTGAGAGTAGCATTCCAGTTCCGATTATCTGTATTTGAATCAGTACTGTAATTACAAGTTAAAAAAAAAATGTTTCTGGTTCTGTTTTGCCTATATATGCAGTGCAGTCTGTTTTGCCAAGGCCTACGTAATTGGCTGGTTGCCCTTGTCTTCTATAAATACAATTTCATCAGAAGCCATTCATGATTGAACCAAAGGTACCACACATTGTTCCTATAGACATAAAATGGGAGAAATTACATCTGGAATTTATAATCTGTACTCAGGGTGATGGGGGTAATCAGCAAAAATCTACATTATAAAAAAACAAAGTATCTTATTTTTAGGGTTATTTTGGAGCAGTTGGAGCCCTGCTGGAGTTACTTAAAATGAATGATGATCAATGAAGGATATTTTGAGGATGTACGCTCTCTGAGGCTGCTGCTGTTCCTGGAATGAATGGAGGCCTCTGGTATCCTGGAAATGAAGCCATTGTATCTGCAAAATCTTAAAAAAAAAAAAAAAAAAAAAAGAGATTCCTTTTAGCTGAATGTCAGCATATGAGATTTGTGGTCATACATCCAAATTCAGACTGGGAATAGACTTTTTTTCAGTATATTGTATTTTTTTAAAACATAAATGTGCAAAATGGCCAAAAATACTTTACTGATTTTATGTAACGGTTTAAAAAAAAAAAAAAAAGCTGGATATTGTTTAAATAGGACCTAAATGTAAGAAACCTTTATTTTATTTCTCCTAATGAGTTGTAATCTATGTAATAGAAAAAAAAATGTTGACGCTAGGTAAATTGCTCCTTGCTTCAGGTGAAACAGCAAAGGTAGCAGGTTTACTGTGAATGCTAAGTACATCTTTTGTTTTAATGCCTTTCTTTTATTTAGAAAAAGAAATGACAAAAGTGCCCTGCAAAATGATGTATCTTTAAAAAGGAATACCGTTCTTTTGAAAGCATGAGCCAGTATTTGGCAGAATTATTTGGCAGACCGTGCTAATGTAAGAATGGCGGCTAATGCAGATTTTGCCAACTCAGTTGATGCCTTTTAAAAACACGAATGTGTGTGAAATTTGGGCATCTCGGGCTTGTGCACTAATATCTGTTCATGACAAATTTTCCTTTCGATGACTACTTACAAACTGTAAATTTAAGACTGAAGTGCTACCACGGTTAAGAGTGGAGCTCCCTTAATCAGAGTTACTGTACAGCAGATCTGCACTACAGAAATGGTGTCTAACACTGGAACATATAAGAGTGGTTTCAGCCCTACGTCAGAGTATGTTAGTCTATGCAGGAGGACTTTTGGTTCATGAGCAAGATGGGAGATCAAGAATGAAGAACCAATAAGCAGTTTTTTCTCTCTGATCCATGAGCCCAGTCCTCAGGACACACGTAGCCAATGAGGTTTTGAGGATATGCATTAGATAGATTGTGTGCACTGCCTCCACTGTATGCAAATGTATCTCATGCATATTCATTGTGGATATCCTGAAAACCTGACTGGCTAGGTTTATACTGAGGACTGGGTTGAGAACCCTTGTTTTACTCTAATCTTCTCAAGCATTAGCCCCTCTCACAATCTATTTGGCTTTGAAAGAAAAAAGAGTTCTAATTTTAGTAATTTTACCAATCACTGATAGACCCATAATGTGTGAAATCATTGTCCTCTGGTGATTGAGAGTCTCTGTACCCATGGGAGCCTAAAAGACAATCTCCCCTGAATGTAGAGGATGGGGGGGGGGGGGGGGGCTGGCTAGGACTGTTCTCCAGGTTATTGTTCTGCTAGGAGTTAGTTTGCACTCAAACCACATGCAGCCAAAATAGCCATACGGTACGCATCCTTCCACTGTAAAGATCAGCTTTATTTATACAAAAATCAGGACCAAGGGGTGTCATGGAGATTTGAAAAAAATAAATAAAAATAATTGTAGGTAGTGACTTTTAAAATTTCCCTTTTGTAGATACTTTTTTACCTCTCCCCCACTCTTTATTTTCTACCACAGGAAAAAGGAGTGTTCAGTTAAGCATGAAGGGAGACTTTAATTAAAACAATATTCCTGTAGAGCTATTGCTTTGGAATGGCCCATTGCACGAACTTTCTGTGTTTTTAGAGAAAAGATGCTGGCTTGAAATGTTCAATCAGGTGGACAGGCTGAATAGTGCGACTTCTTTCCCTGCATTGTAGTGTTTTTATAATTTAGAACACCTTATTAACAATAAGGACAATTCTTATCCCCACAAAAGCAGCTAAGGTTTTAAGAAAACATTGTTCAAGCTGAAAGCCGAATGGATGCATGCTGCATTGTTCAGCTAAAGCAACGATTCCTTCCCGAACGGCATAAGCAGTGCTCAGCTTCGCATGCATGTTCAGAACCCCCCTGTTTTTACATGCACCTCCAAATCTCTGTCATCTTTCAAGGCGTGTTCTTGGAGGCACTTCTCTGCTTTCAACGCGGTTCTCATTTTGAAATGCCTGTGTGTCAGCAGAAATGTTACTAATCAAAGCCTTGGCTTATTTTCGGTTGGCATAAAGCTTGGGTGTTCTGTCTATAAAGTATTTAAAAGCCTTAAAACTTTTGATGTTTTCCATATTATTCTTTTCTTTTAAAACCAATGTATTTTTAAGATGTTGTGGTTTCCATTCTGTAGCAGTGTCTTGTTTTCCTAATCCAAACCACTCACTGTCATTCCCTCCCACAGGTGTTATCTTTTAATCCATATTTCCAACTAATCTTTTTATATGTATTTATATATCTGTATTCTTTTTATCCAGCTGTTTGTTGGAGTACAAATACTGTATATGTGAATTATTTTAGAAGAGCTCCAATGTGAGCATACAAGAACAGTGTCAGTACAATGTGCTCATTGAGCGATAATAATTCAAATACTACATGACAGCTGCTAATCATCAAAATCTTGTGCAATGATCATGGACATTTTAAGGTTTAGCACTGACATATATTTATGAATGCATGGTTAAAACGAAGCAATGTGGAGATTTTATTTAAATCTTAACCAGGTGTGCTTATCTTCTGAAAGTAAAACTGAACCCACTTTTACAACCTGTATTAATGACGTCCCTTACTGCAGTTTTTGACTTCAAGACCATGTAAATTTGCCTCAGAGATAGCATTGTTTTTGTAAGCTCGATTGGGTAGGCTCCAAGAAACCGATACTGTCTTAGTGTCATTGATACCATAACATAAAAAATAATGTTATCTTCAGCAAGAAATGCTAATGTATTGTCAATGAAACCACCAAGTTCTGTTTTCAGTGCTTACATTTACAGATCATTCATTTAATGTTAGGGTCTCGCTAGGCTTTAGTTACCCAGTACAGTTTGTGCTTGCATGAGTTGAACAGCCTCATAGAAAGAGAAAGATGGGCTGCAAGAAAATAATGTGGAACCGGACTGGTACACTCCTCTGGTGTAGTACCGTACCGATTTGAGAAAACAGTCTAAACCTAATAATCCTGGATGTTTTCAGAGATGCAGGTAAGTGCTCTCTGCCCGGCTGGTCCAAACTTCTGCCAGAGGGCTTTTAGCATTTTTTTCAGTTTTGCCCAATAATAGTTCACTGGCGTAGGTGGCAGAGCACTGAAGATTGCTGTAGAAGATAATTCACAGGTTTAGGTTGTTCTGCCCCCTTTCCCCCCCCCCCATATCATCTAGCTCCCATTTTTCATTTAAAAATGCTAAGGAGCATTCAGAGAAACATTTTGTTGCAAAAAAAAGCAAAACCCAGTGAATGGATTTGAGCGATTGGGGGAGTATTTGCAAGTATCCATGGCAGTTATTTCAGTCTCTGGAAAATTTTCAACATCACATCTGATTTGGTGTAATTTTGTTGTTTTCTTAATTCCTGCAAGTCAAGGTTTTGAGGAGGGCGGTGTTTGTTTAGAAGGTGATGGTGGGGGTGGGGTGTAATGAAGGAGGAGGGGCCGGTGCTTTTCCGGCAATTTCAATATCAAGTCAGGTTTTGCCTTCAACATAACCTTTTTGCTGCCTTTTTCAGCTAGTTTAGTTTATTAATTTAATGAATTGCTATCTTACAACTTGTAATTCAAAGCAATGTACAATTAAAAAAAAAAGCAACTGCATGTATTCCAAAGCTGCAGGTGGCCGCAGGCAGTGTCACTGTGTGCCACGGAGCGGGAGGTATTATGGTACAAAGCATTGCTCTTCCTCCCTGAGATGTCAGTACATCTGTGAAAGTTCAGTGGGAAGTATCTGCACTCACTGGAATGGCAGACCTATTACTCTTGCCACATTTTATTTAAGTGAAACCCCACCCTAATGTAAGTAGATTCTGTAAACCAAATGGATTATCTGTATTGAAATACTAAATTAAAAATAAATTATAATTGAACTTATAAATGTGTTTGCTGGTATTTATGAATGACCATTGAGTTGTTGGCTTACTGATTGTCATTTTCATTTCAGTGTCAGCTGTAGGTCCATCCATCTGTATCTTTGCTCAGCTCAAGCCCTCTAACATCATACTATGTATTCTTCGGACAAATTTCCCTATTGGAATTGTAATGTCGCTCACCACTACATTTTGTTGGTTTTTTTTTTACTTATTTCTTCTGTATGGTTGAAAGAATTTAAAGTAAAGAAACATTTGATGTCTTGTATACTGTCTAATTTTTTCTGGCAAGAAATATTTCTAACTGAAATAAGTTTCTTCACTATAGAAGCAGCAGAGTTGGGGAGAGGAATGAAAATGTACTGAAAGAATATGAAGATAAGATTGTTAGAAATCGCTATATGATGTTTAGCATTGTCAAACAGTCAATTGAAATGACGAGTCATTGAAACCAGATAAGTGGTGTGAAAATTAGTAACACTAAAACAGCATGGACTACTAAGTTCAAAGTGTCTGATAGGTAATTATGCCAAACAAGTTAAATTTCACAGTGCTGTACATTTGTAGGTAACTACCACATTGTAGACTGTCAATTTGTATAAAAATTGTAATTCAGCATGGCCCTCCTTGAAGTTCACTATGTTGAAATGATTGGTGTGTCCTCAACCAATGTTAATTTATTCTGAAGTTTGCATATATTTTCCTTCTAAATACTACAGTCATATCTAAATCTGGTATACCTGATGGACCCTGCTGAAGAGCAATTTCTGAAGCATGGTCATCCTTCTCCTGATATTGGTCCGTTGGGGATCAAGGAAGGAAGTTCTACATCCCAGTCCTCAGAAGCTGTCACAAAATTAGGAAATTTCCTAGCGTGTAGCAGATGGACTCAGGACCAATGGGTATAGTGAGCTCCTGATAGCAGTTGGAGACTGAGTCAGATTTCAGTCTGACGTCAGCACTACATATACCCCTGCATGAGGCTCTGTTCCTCATTTTTTTCCATCTCCATAGCAGTTCAGGACTTCACACACGCTTGCACAGCTTCCGAAAACCAAACTCCAAATTCAAAGAAAGAAAGAGAGAGAATCTTACCTACAGACGAGCCCCGCTCTCCTGCGGTGATACCTAAGGGTCCCTCCCCCAGTCGAGATTTCCTGAGATGATTTCCGAGATCCCTCAGGGGTAAGCCTTGGTCCCGGCGTGGACTTAGCCCCCTGTGAAGGGAGCGGCTGAGAGGCAGCCTCTCTCCGTTGCCGACCCGGCATGGACTTAGCCCCCTGAAAAGGGAGCGACTGAGAGGCAGCAGGTGCAAGACTGAGCACGGCGGTGAAGGTATTCCCCTCTCCCCCCGCAGCCAGAGACCGGGAAGCGCCGAAACAAGGTAAGGTAGAAAACTTCTCTCTAAGTCTCTGGTCTCCGAGGCTCGGATAACCGCACAGATCTTCCCTCCGGCGTCTGTCTAATTGGGTTGAGCAGCCTCATCTGGGCTAGACCCCGATCCGGCTCGAGGGTCCTTCCACGTGGAGATCCTCCAGAGGGGGGGGGGGGCCGCCATCTTGCCCACATGGTCAACGGCGCCATTTCTCCCCCCCCCCTTAGTCGCCGCTTGTCTGCACAACTGAGCCGGGCGCATAAAATACTTGTGCGCACAGCACCATGCACATATGCGCCATGCGCACAGCGATGCGCTCAAAGGGTACTGAGCGCACAACTAGGCATGTGCGCACAGCCACATGCACATCGTCCGTTCCTAGGCGCACAACGTAGGCGCACCCGGAACACATAACCAGACCTCTTGGCACGCACACCTGTACAAGATACATGCGCAAATCATGGCACTGCTGTCCAAGACAGCTAAAGGCCCAGTCCTCTGCCCAGTATGCCACCTGAGAATGGCACAGCCCAAGGTGACCTCTGCCCTGTGCCTGTTGTGCGAAGAAGCTCAGGGGGAGCCGAGACAAGGTCCCCCTCAGCCTGTAGAGGACTCCGGGTCTACCAGCAAGACTACCCTGGACCTCTCTATTCCCGAATCTGCCCTCCCACAGTGGGAGCCCTCGGGGAGCGCCGCCGGACCCAATGCGGTCTCAGGCAACTTCACCTGGACGGGATTCTTCGAGGAACTACAATCCTACATCCACGCACAGACAGGACCACCAGTGGCACAACCACAACCCCCACCAGTTGCCCAGAACCTCTCAGGGCCCTCCCGGCCTCCACCAGATGGAGCCGCCCCTGGACAAATACCTCCCCTTAGGGGACACAGATGATTCGGAGGAGGAACCAGAACCCCTGGAAGAAGGGGAACTCCCTCCAGGAATGGAACCACATCGCACCATGATGCGCTTCTTCCCAAAAGATGAATTATCAGATCTCGTAGCCACGAGTCTGAAGGCATTGGCCATGCCAGACACATGCAACACAGTAGAGTCCAAGGCGAGCCCCTTCCTGGCTGGGCTCCGCCAAACCTCACACCATTTCCCTATGCTACAGGCCGTACAACAACTGATCGACCTGGAATGGGACGCCCCAGAGGCCACCTTCAAGGGAGGTCGAGCCCTAGAAGCTCTCTACCCCTTGGACCCCGCAGCGAAGGAACTCCTGAGGTTTCCCAAGGTTAACGCCTTGGTCTGCGCCACCACAAAGCGCACCACCATACCAGTCGAGGGTGGAGCTTCCCTCAAGGATGCCAAAGACTGCAGGAATCCATCTTCAAGCAGTCTTACGATGTATCAGCTATGACCCTACAGATCGCTGCTTGTTGCGCAGTGGTATCACGTGCCTGCCTGGCGATGGCCAGGGACGCAACTACCCCAGTCGAGATTTGCATTGAGAGATATATGTTTGCTGTTAATTTTATATAATTTCATTGATTTATTTTTGGAAACTTTATATTATATAGCTACAACTTTGTGTCATATATTTGAAAAAATAATTTTTGGTGCCTTTTCTTATATCATTGATTACGAAAGTAAGAAGTGGCTTTATATTCTTTTCATTGCATACAGACAAACCTGTTTACCCTACAATTGATAAGGCAATTGTTACAATTATATTAATTATATAATCTGTTCAGTCAATCGCTACTTTTGAAGTTAATGCTTTTTCGATGGAGAACTTTCTGCATTAAGTTATAATGTAACTTTATGCTTCTACTAATTTCCGTCTCATATAATTTTGGATTTGACTCTGTTACTGTTAAAAGCTTTGTTCTATGTAAACCGATTTGATTTGTATCTAGAAAGTCGATATAAAAAAAAGCCATAAATAAATAAGTTAATGACTTGCCATATTTGATATTGGGGAAAGTGTGCCATACATATGATGACTTTGTCTGATTAATCAAACTTTAATTTTTTCCACTAGAGGGAAGTATTGGCCAATTCGTAACTAGTTTTATAAGCACTTTACTGGTCTTTTGTATACTCTTATAATAGATTAAGTACATTTCTGTCTCATCTGTGGTATGTAGTATTTACAAGCATTTAATCTTATATGCAAATTAATAATGTGGGGTTTTTTATATACACCTCTCTTGCCTTTAGTTTGTAATACACACTGATATTTTTGGTCCATACATGATCTCTAATGAAGTGTTCAGTTACTTTCACAATAAAAATTCACAGGGTCATTCATCAAATCGCAATGGGCTGTTATCTCATGCATTAGGGCACTATGGATAAGTATCACATCGTGATTTTAAATGAAGAAAAGGGGAGGAGCTTGGGTGGGATTTGGGCGGGGGTAAGTGAATAAGGGGCTGGTAGCATTGCGGATGATAATGTATCGCACATTATAGCCCGCAGTAGCACCGGAAATAGCTACAGCTATTTCATTGGCGCTATGGGGGGGCAAAAGTGTGCAGTGCAGCTGCAACCACTCACTATCATCCCCCCGCCCCTTTTCCCCCATGGCTGGATGCTTTTTTTTTTTTTTTTATAGTGGCATAATGAATCCCAGGGACAGATTGTTCATATCGTTACACTTTGGGGTTCTTTTCCCTTTCCTTCCCCTGAGGCAGTGGGTTCAGTGGTGGCATGTAACAAAGGAGGGCTCAGGCAGGAACAGTAGTACAACAGGCAGAGTCTGCTTACTCACAGTTTCTTGGTCTCACTGTTCCCCAGACAAAAGGTGTTTCAGTCCTTTGTGTGTTGCACTGATGTAGTCCTGGGAGTGCTTGCTCATTTGAGACAAAAGTGGTTGCTCTCTAACAGTGCACACTGGCTGATCACTAACAGTGCTCAATTGTGCGAACTGGCAGGCATGGCCTACTCCTGGGGGAATTCTGTGCAAAAAGATTTAAAATTCTGCACACAAAAACTTAAAATTCTGCATGACATGACAGTCTTTAAGTAATAACATTTTAAATTAATACAGAAAGCTATTACTTAGAAATTCACTGTAAGGGTGTCCCTTCCACTCGCTCTCCCTTCTCCTCTGGCCACTTTGCCCTCTCAGGCAATATTTCTCCCCTCCACCTCTAGGCTCAACCCCTTCCACTCTATTGCCAGTCCCAGAGTTTGACCCCATTCTCAGTACTGCCCCTAACACAGACTCCCTCTGTCCCTCCCTCTCTCACACACATGCTCCCTCTCTCTAGTGCACATACACACACCTTCATACAGGCTCCCTCACTCTCTCGCACACACACATCCCCTCATAAGGGTCCCTCTCTCTTGCATATACACCCACACCTCTCACGCATACACCCTCACACAGGCTACCTATGTCTCTCTCACGCACCCCTTCACACAGGTGCTCTCACACATACACAATCCCTTCACACAGGCTGGCACCTCACATACACACGTTCCCCTTTTTTCATACACACCAGCTCCCAATCTCTCTCTCATATAATCCTTCACAATCTCCTCATATAGGCTCCTTCTTTCTGGCACCCACACTCAAGCTCTCTCTCACACCCTCTGTTCTCTATCACATCCCCCTGCTCTCTCTCTCTCATCCCCCTCCCCCCTGCTCTCTCTCACACCCCACATCTGACTCATTACCCTTGAAAATCATGGGAACTGGTATCTCCCCAACATCTTAATTAGTAAACACAGAAACAAAGAATTCATTTAGTCTTTCTGCAATGGCCTTATCTTTCCTAACAGCCCCTTTAACTCCTTGGTCATCTAAGGGTCTAACTGAATCCCTCACAGTTTTCGTGCATCTGATATATTTAAAGTTTTTATTATGAGTTTTTGCCTCTATGGCCAACTTCATTTCTAATTCTCTCCTCCTTTTTCCTATTTTCTTCAGATGGATCTTCCAGTTTTTGAGGGATTTTTTTTTATATAAAATAGCCTCTTTCACCTCGCCTTTTAACCATCCTGGAAATCGTTTTGCCTTCCTTCCACCTTTCTTAATGCGTGGGCTACATCTGGACTGTGCATCTAAGATTGTATTTTTAAAAAATGTCCAAGCCTGCTGAACACTTTTAACCTTTGCAGCTGCACCTTTCAGTTTTTTTTTCTATTTTCCTCATTTTATCAAAGTTTCCCTTTCGAAAATTTAGTGTTAGAGCTGTAGATTTACTTATTGTTTCCCTTATTAATTTAAACTTGATCATGTTATGGTCACTATTGCTAAGTGGCCCCACCACTGTTACGTCTCTCACCAAATCCTGCGTTCCACTTAGAATTAAATCTAAAATAGTTCCCTCTCTCCTTGGTTCCTGAACCAATTGCTCAATGAAGCAGTCGTTTATTCCATTCAGGAACTTTGGCTCTTGCATGTCCTGATGTTACATTTACCCAGTCAGTATTGGGGTAATTGAAATCTCGTATTATTACTGCAAAGGGTTTGGGATCTCTGGACGCTGGGCTGTGGCGTTCAAACCCTGGATCGCTCGCTGTGACCTCTGGGAGAAGTATGCAGATGAACCTTCCGGTCCTCTTCTACTGCCAAATTTTGTACCTCAGACAACAGAGGTAAAGTGAGTTACCCTAAGTCACAAAGAATGACAGTGGGATTTGGACCCTGGTTTCCCCTGTTTCGTAGTCCACTGCTCTAACCACTAGGCTAGTCCTCCACCTAGAAGCTTTCACTGCATTGGCCGGGAATTGAACCCAGATCTCCCGCGTGGCAGGCAAGAATTCTACCACTGAACCACCATTGTTTGACCTTGGTCATCCAAAAAGTCCTGTTTAATCTCCACTTGTGAGTTCTAAAGCCATTTTTGACTGCCTTTCAACTTAAGACACTCTTCCATGCTTTGATGCTTCTTTGTCTTTTTTGGTCTTCCTGCAAAAGCTTTGCATAGTCCACAGATGATCCAGAACACAGCTGCAAGGATGATTATAGGAGCCAACTTTTGAAAACGGTAGAAGATACTGAACTGAACAAAAACTAACCCTTCCCCCTCCCCTGAACAAAAAATGCAGAGTGGGTTGTGTGTGTGGCTGACTGTCCTTTATTTAAATGTTCAGGGAGGAGCAGGTTATGCGGACATGGGGAAGACTCATGGGGCCAAAATAAAAGCTAGGGAAGCACTGAAAGTACCACCATGGTTTTATTTTATTGTATTGATCTATGTACCATAAAGTTTTAAATTGTATGACTGTAAACCGACGTGATGGTCCTCGGACTAAACACTGGTATATAAAAACTGTACAAATCATTCATTCTCCTCCCAAATCCCAGCTCATCCCTACCAGTCTCTTAAACCTCCCCCCCCCCAGCCCATCCATACTACTGTCTCTCTTCCCACCAGGCAACGGCCTGTAAGGGGCACCTGGGAATCATTTTTGTATTTTTTTTTTTCAGTGCTGGGAGCTTGTGAAAACTCTGGGCCCTGCTGCAGAAGCAGGCCCGGATGTAATCGCACGTGGGAAGGCCTGGCAAACTGGTGGGGGGGGGGGTGGCGTTGGAAGATGAGGAGGCCCCATCCCACCCCACCCCACCGGTGGCCAAGAAGAAGAGGTCTGCAGCAAGAAGAGACTGCTGGTGGAGCCTATCCCACCGGCAGACAAAGAAATTAGGGGAGCACATTCTTCTGCTCCTACACTGTGCCAGCATGCGATATCCCAAATATATGCAGCTAGTATGTGCTCTATGCTGATCTTGCAATGCACGACATCAGTATAGATGAAGTGCTAGCCTTATCAGCTTTGAATAGCATAGGAGCTGGCATACAAAGAGCAGCAGAACTGGCTCCCCATCTGCTTCCAATGGTGTGTGTGTGAGAATGAATGAAAGCCTGACTGGGGCGTGTGTGTGTGAGAATGAATGGGAACCTGAGTGGGGCGTGTATGAGTGGGAGCCTGACTGGGGTGGGTGAATGTGTGTATGGGAACCTAACTAGTGTGTTTGTGTGTAGGAACCTAAATGGAATGTGTGCGTGTATGAGAGAGGAGTGTGCGTGTGAGAGCATGTATGAGAGAGGGGGCGTGTATGTGTGTGAGCCTATGCTTATGAGAGGGAATGTTTGTGAGAGCCTGTGTGTATGAGAAAGATGGAGCTTGCATGTTTGTGAGAGCCTGTGTGTATGAGAAAGATGGAGCTTGCATGTGTGTGAGAGCCTGTGTGTATGAGGGAGAGGGGCATTTCTGTGAGCATGTGTGTATATAAGAGAGAGGGAGTATGCATGTGTGTGAGCCTATGTGTATGAGAGAGAGAGCGAGCTGTGTGTATGAGAATGTGTATGAGGGAGAGGGAGCTTGCATGTGTATGAGAGCTTGTGCGTATGAGATGAGAGGTGCATGTGTGTGAGCATGTGTATGTAAGAGAGAAGGAACATATGTATATGAGGCTTCCCACACCTGGTCAATAGGAAGAAGACTAGGACCGCAGGGAGACAGGTGAGTCATATGGCAGGTTTGACTGAAAGGAAAGGGGGTATGTGAGGGAAGGGGTGAGGGTGGTGAGTAAGGGTGTTGAGTGACAGGAGGGAAGGAAGTGAGGGAGACTGAGTGAGTGAATGAGGGGGAAGGGGAGGGGGTGAGTGACTGGGAGATAAGTGAGATAAGAGTAAGGAAAAGGGGATTAAGTGACAGGTGAGTGAAAGGGAAGGAAAAAGAAGTGAGGAAGAGGGTCTGAGGGCAGAAGAGTGCATGTGTGTGAATAAACATGTATATGAGAGAGAGAAGAGAAAGTTTGTGTTTCCTCCTCTTTTGCTCCCCCTGCCCCCTCAATCCCACCTCCCCTCCACTAATCCAGGATAAATGCAGGGTGACTGGGAATCAAAATTCCCAGTTTTGATGAGGGAAACATTTTTTATCCTTATTAGTTTTAATTATCCTTATTAGTTTTAATTATCTGGCATTATTTGATATGTCTGCTGTTTTGAATATATTATTGCTTTTGGGAAATGTTTAAAGTTGTTTTTATCATTATTAGATGCTTTATTCATCATCTGTTTTTGAAAGATTGGTTTTTTTATTAGTATGGTTTCTATTATGATTTATATTTCTTGATTTTGTTTTATGAGGAATGGTGGTGATTCTGTTTTTTGCATTATTGTATTGCATATGAGTGTGGCTGGAAGGTTTGGGAGGGAAGAGAGGCTGGGGAGCATGACTGCTGGGAACTGGGAGGTCTGGGAGGAGGCTGGAGGGGGAAGAGTGCCAGGGACTGGGAGGGAAGAGGGGGCTGGGGAGCGCTGGGAAGGTAGAAAAATGAGACTGCCATTGCTTCTGTTTAAAATGAGAAGTGGGAGATTTTGATTTTCTCTGTCATTTTTGGGAAATGTGCATCTGAATATTTCTATATTATTTCTCTGGTGATATATTGCAAGCAGTCTGGCTTTTTGAGGTTTCCAGTTCAGCTTTTGACTCCATGTTTCTCTTTCTAATTTGTGGCTAGATATTCTGTATTTGGTGAGGAGGTAGGCAGTGTGCTGTAACAAAGCTGTAGTGATGAATGCAGGTCTGGAAAAAAGGACAAATATGTAATGGTTTTCCTTTTTTTTCCTAATGGTCAGAAGGGGGAAATGTGGAAGAGAGGATTTACATTCAGACATCTAACAAGGCATTGATCTGTGCAGTCTGGGTAAACAAGCATCGGTGTAACTTGCTTGATGCGGCGGTTACTACCCTTAACCATTAAGCCTTGTGCTCACCTTTGATGCAACTCCAACATTACTCTCTGCATCAATGGCAGGGGATGGCAGGAAATTTGAATCAGTTACCAACAAGGGCCCTGAATTTGGTGGTTGATGAAACAGATAAGTATCTGGAAAAATAAGTATAGGAGCTTGCTGGGCAGACTAGTTGGGCCGATTGGTTTTTTTCTGCTGTCATTTCTATGTTTCTATGTTAAGTGAAAAATTGGAAATTTTGGAAGAATTTATAAATTTAACATCACAGTCCTCTACTCTTGGTCTTATTTTTTATCAGAGAATGTTTTTGTTTGCTTGCAGTACCAAGGAGGAAAGGGGCAATGTTTGCATTCTGTCTGCAGGCAGGGAAGCTTTTGTCCTATAGACTATTCACAACAGTCTTGTCAGTTTGACAAAGTACCCTGTGAGAGGCTTCTAAAACAATTAAAAAGTCATGGGATAGGAGGCAATGTACTTTTGTGGATTGCAAATTGGTTTAAAGACAGGAAAAGAGAATAGGATTAAATGGTCATTTTTCTCAGTGGAGACAGGTAAACAGTGGAGTGCCTCAGGGATCTGTACTTGGCCTGGTGCTTTTTAATGTATTTATAAATGATCTTGAAAGGGGAACAAGTGAGGGGGTCAAATTTGCAGATGATACAAAATTATTCAGAGTATTTATGTCACAGGCGGATAGAGATAAATTGCGGGAGGACCTTGTGAGATTGGAAGATTGGGCAACCAAATGGCAGATGAAATTTAATGTGGACAAGTGCAAGGTGATACATAGGGGGGAGGGGAAACCCTTGCTGTAGTTACACGATGTTAGGTTTCATTTTAGGAGTTACCACCCAGGAAAAAGATCTAGGTGTCATAGTGGACAATACATTGAAATCGTCAGCTCAGTGTGCTGCAGCGGTCAAAAAAGCAAACAATGTTAGGAATTATTAGGAAGGGAATGGTGAATAAAACAGAGAATCTCATAATGCTTCTTTATTGCTCCATAAAGAGTCCACACTTTGAGTTCTGTGTTCAATTCTGGCCGCTGCATTTCAAAAAAGATACAGAGAAAGACAACCTGAATGAGGAAAGGCTAAAGAGATTATGACTGTTTAGCTTGGAGAAGAGATGGCAGGGGTGGGTTGGGGGATATGATAGAGATCTATAAAATCATGAGAGAACTAGAAGGGGTTAATGTAAATTGGTTGTTTACTCTTTCAGATAATACAAGGAATAGGAGGAACACTATGAAGTTAGCAAGTAGCACATTTAAAACAAATTGAAGAAAGGTTTTTTTTTTTTCACTCAATGCATAATTAAGCTCTGGAATTCATTGCCAGTGGGTGTGGTTAAGGCAGTTAGCTTATCTGGGCTTAAAAAAGGTTTGGACAAGCTCTTAGAGAAGACCATAAACTGCTGTTAGTCAGGTTGACTTAGGAAATAGCCACTCTTACTACCAGCATTAGCAGCATGAGATTTTTTTTTAGAGGTCCATATTCAGACATGGTCCAGATAGCGAAGTTAGCCAGTTAAACTTATCTGACTAATTTTGGAGGCATATTCAATAGTGCAGCCACACTATTAAATATAGCCGGCTATCTTAATTTGTTAGCAGACTAACTATAGTCAGCTAACTTTAGGACAGCAATTTGACCTGACAAGAGTTAGCTGGTTTAACTTAGCTGGCTAATTTATCTCCTTCCAGCAATGTCCCTGGAACACCCCTAACTTATCCAGCTAAATTCTAGCTGCCTAACTTAAAAGCTGGCTAGAGTTTACCTGGATGTGCCGAAATATTCATTTTGCTGGCCAACTACTGAGTTAGAACAAATCAAGAGCAGGAAGACTGCTCTGTCGCTGTGTGAAAAAATATATTTTTTTGAAAATAAATTGCTCAAATAGTTTTCTTTATATAATTTCAATTGTTACTCAATGTACCTACACCCTGTGGATCTATTGATTTTCTGAATGTTGAAAAAACCCTAAAGGAAAAATATTTTTATAGGAGGAGTGGAAGGTTTCATATATATAGTGTATGTGTCCCAGCATCAATATACTATTGGTTATAATCATCAACCTCCTACCACCTCCAAAAACATATTTTTTGTAAAAAAGTTTTTTGCTGTATATTAGTATTAAAGTCCCAATGAATATTCAATGACATCTGTGGTTTAATAGATGTTACCTTACTTGCTGGGAAGGCAAATACGATCTTCAAAATAATGTTCAATTTAAAGCAGGTACTTAACGACTTCTTGAGTCTGTTGGTTGCTTTAGATGATGAAATAAAATCCCGACACAAACAAGTTCGTGTTTGACATACATCTTTCTTCAGGGGCATCTGGTGTTGGATGTAGCCAACCTTCCAGGATTCTTGCTTCGCAGAAAAATTTCCTTTACATCTGGTGGACGTTATTCTTCCTGTTCACTGCGTTGTACTTGCTGTTCTCCATTCCATACCAACGGATGGATTTCCTAAAAAGCAAACTGATCCCATTTAAATATCCAGCTTGAAAGTACCTGTGCACCAATCCTAAGGCTCAAAACTTTGAAAAACCTATCAGCACTCTAACCATTCAAAGGAACTCCTCTAAATTCACCTGTGTTAATAGACATCACTTGCTTCACATTAGGGGGCGTATCTTTGATGACATCACTAGATAGAACCTACCTGACAGAGAACTGCTTTTAACTTCCTCCATCAGATACTCGGACCTGATGGAAACTGTTACAACACTGAACGTCCTCCAAGGTGGTGTGTAGCCACAGTGTAAGCTGTAAAGCGCTGGCGAAATTTAAAGCAATTATAGTGTACTGTCCATAAATCGAGCACAATTGCTGGACTACAGTAAAATGTTTAAATTGAACTTGTCGTTCATACCCTTAGGGAATGATGATGCTAATATGTATATCCAAAAAGCTTCTCGATAATTAAATCGAGGTTTAATACGAGGTTTAATACAGCTAAAATGACTGCCCCCATGGTCCATTTTTAAAGATGGCGCCGGCTGTCCATTACTCCTACCATGTGACAGGGGCCGGCCAATGGCACGGATACCCTGTCACATGGTAAGGGCAAAGGGCCATTGGCGCCATTTTGATTAGTGGCAGCTGACGGCTCGAGAGCGGGAGATCGCTCCCGGGACTCCCACTGGACCACCAGGTACTTGTAAAAAGTTTTGGGGGGGTTTGGGAGGGTGGGGGAAGCTAAGGGATCAGTTTTAAAGGGTCGGGGTGGGTTTAGAGATTGTTTTGGTGTGCAGTTTTTCCCACCCTCCCCCAAAATAAGAGAACCCAACGAACAATTTCGTGGGGTTTTCCTATCTGTTTCGGGGAGCCCCCGATTTCTGACGACTTTGAAAATATCGTACGATTCACATCCCTACTTGCCAGGTACTTGTATCCTGGATTGGACACTGTTGGAAACAGGATGCTGGGCTTGATGGACCCTCAGTCTGACCCAGTAACTTAACTTATGATCTTATGTTCATTTCTTTTCTGGGGTTTCTATTAATGTACCCTTCTTGCCCTTAAGAATTTCTACAAGGAGGATCGGGGAGAGGGGGCAACACAAATGCATTGGCCCCTGGGCAAAGAGACCCTTGCTAAGCCTCTGCTCTCAACCCTCCCTTTCTCTCACATTCTACTCATCTCTTTTTCTCCTCTCTCTATCCTCTCTTCCCCTCCCCTGCTTACTCCCTCTGCACTTTTTTTATTTCTCCCCTTTGTGCATGGACATACTTAGATTTTTTTTTTTTTTATACCTGGGGGCAGGAGAGGTTTAATGCCTCTCTGCTTGCTCCACTCCCTATGTCCGCTGAGCCTGCTCTGCTTCTTATTCCTCCTGGAACTGCTCCTGCCTCCTGCCATTTCCATGCACTCACAAATTCCAGGCCAGAGCCGGTCTCGTGCCTGCAGCATCTGTAGAAGACCCACTGCCACCTGCATGCCCTGAGCCCTGGCAGCTCAGCAGCCGGTATCTCGATGGCTGCATATGTTGCTTCCTGACCCCAGCTTGGAAACTCCAGGATACAATCCTGCAGGATAGAATAAAGGAGGAATGTTTTTGGGGTTTTTCTTTCTCTGTTTGCGAACAAGGTGGACTGCACTCCCCTTCATTTCAAACCCTGCCCACAGACTTTCTCAATAGCAGAGCTGCCATGAAGGAGCAATTTTTGAGAGACTTTTCGGCCCATGGCATCACAAACCACCACACTCTCCTCCCCCTTTCTTTCAGTAAAATTTCTTATTTACCAGGGTGACTGCAGGGCTGGAAGTAAAGGGCAAGTATCATCTTCCTCTCCCCTTCCCAGCTCCTTACCCCTTCATGCCTCTTCCCTCCAGCCTTCTCCTGGTTAATCTCTCCTATCAACCCCCCTCTTCTCTGTCCCACACAGTTCCTTTTCCAGATTTCTTCACCTCTCTCTCTCCCTTTTACGTTCTCTGCCTAATACAATGGCTCTCAACCCAGTCCTCCGGGCACACCCAGCCAGGCAAGTTTCAGGATATCTGCCATGAATATGTGAGAGGTAGATATGTATGCAGAACCCCTGGCCTAATGCAACCCCTCACCCCAGCAACTCTTTTTATCACAGCCCATTTCCTAACTCTCAGCTTGTATCCCCTTCTCCCGTGGCCCTTCTCTCAGCCCGTCTTTCAGTTCCTCTCCCTCAGATCCATTTTTAGCCCCTCTTCCATTCATTTCTTTTCCTAACCAGGATTCCTTCTTTCAGTTCCTTTCCCAGAACCTCCCAGCAGTATTCTGTGTCCTAGCCAGTATCCCTATTTATAACCATTCTATCTCCCAGCTGGTGTTCTTTCTCCTCCTGCTCTCCCCTTCCCCCCCCCCCCAATAGTTACTCTATACCTCTTTCCAAGAACTTCAATCAGCAGCCCTCCCCTATCTCCACTGCACCTCAAGAAAGACCAAAGGCCGGAAGCTTGGCTGTTTGACACTGCAGCTGCTCTCTGGTCCACCCTGCACTCCAATGGTCTTGATATTCCACAGCCACCCCAGAGGCTACAGGGGCAGGCAGAGGAAGTAGCAGGGAGACAGATGCACTTCCTTTCTGCCCTCCACCTTGGTCTGAAGCATGGAAGTCCCAATCCATAGGAGTGCAGGTGTCAATATTGGGAGTCGGGCGGTTCTATCATGAGGCAGGGTGAGGCGGCGGCCTCAGGCGGCAGAATTTTGGAGCAGCAAAAAGTGCCCCTCCAAAACACTTCTACCGCAGCCACCACCTCACACTGCCTCCAAAGTCAAACATCGCATCAGGCAGGGAAAAATCGCACCCCTGCCCGATCTGCTCAGGGGTAAAACACAATCCCTAACCCGAGGCAGCAGGATTCACGATTCCCACAACTGGCGATTTTCAAAGGTATTTACCAGGGGTACGACAGCCTTCCTCGAATGCAGCTTTCACAGTGCAACACACTTTGAGCCACAAGGAAGCAAAGCCTTCCTGCAGGTGCATTTACGTCAGGGGAGGAGACCAGTGCATGATCCCTGGATTTTTTTTTTTTTTAAATGTACGCTGCTATTTCCCCTCCCCACTCTGACCACTTGCACAGACAGCAGAAGCAAAGGCTGCAGATGCTTTAGCTCTTTGAGCGGAAGAGGACGCAATGGCTGACAGTGGACCCCATTCTATTGGTGGCTGAGAAAAAGCTCTAAACCCTATGCATGTGTGGGTGACTGCTTGTGTGTGTGCGCTTCTGGGTGACTGCCTGTGTGTGTTTTGGAGGGGGGTGAGAGCCTGTGTGTAGGTGAGAGGTTGTGTGGATTTGTGAGACCTTTGTTTATGTTTGTGTGTGTGTGTGTGTGTGTGTGTGTGTCGGTGGGAGGGTGAGAGCTTGTGTATGTCAGGGGGGAGTGAGAGCCTGAGTGTGTGGGTGTGTATGTGTATCTGCTAGGGTGTGGATGAATGAATGAATGGGTGCCTTCTTGGGGTCTCTGTGTGTAAGAATGGGTGCCTGCCTGGGTGGGTGTGTGTGTGTGAGAAGGAATGTGTGCATGCCTGGGGTGGGGGAGAGAATGATGTGAGAATGAATAGGAGCTGGCATTGGGGGGGTGGGGGGTGTGTGAGTGAGAGTAATAACTTCTTGCCTTGTGTTCCACCATTTAAGGCTTGTTGATAGGTCAGCACTCGAACATCACCTTTTCTGTGCATGGTGCTGTTCCTCTGGAACTCCCTCCCTAAGAAATGCTGAGGTGGAGTTACTCTGGTTTAGGTGGCTGCAGAGGAAGGCATTCTGTTAAATTTCTGGTCCTTTGTGTTCTCTCTCTTTGCATATTTTTCTTTTTTTTTTTTTATTAGTTTACCAACTGTTCCCTTTTGCATTCCATGGAATCGAGTTTTGAGGAAAGTGTTTGTTTATAATGGGAGGCCTCATTCCCCAAGTCTCAGCTGCTTTTTTGGTATTTTATCTGCTTTAGGTTTATGGGGGGGGGGGGAGAGCCAGACCTAGCCTTGAACTGAGCCTGCTCTGCCTAATAAGCTGAGAAGGCTTCTATACACACATCCAGATAGATAGAACTGTAACCCAAGCTTGGAGGGCTTGGCCTGGTCCTGGGGGAATCAGTGGGGGATATCCTAGTGTTGCACAAGAAGGGCCAGGCTGGGTCAGCAGGGCCAGTCCAGGTCCCAAGTACCTGGCAGATCTCCAATAGATCCCCTATTTCTTGTATCTTGCTCCCGATTTCTAGCTTTCCCAGTTTTACCTGGCTAATAATTGTTTATGGGCTTACCTTCAGGAACTTGTCCAATTCTCTTTTAACACCACTATGTCACTTGTCTTGACCACATTCTCTCCAGCAACAAATTCCATAGGTTGACTGTGCGCCAAGTGAAAAAATATTGTACTTCCTACAATTTGTTTTAAATCTGCTGGTTGCTAGTTTCCCCTAGAGTTATTTGCAAGGGTAAATAAGCATTCCTTATTTACCCTTTCCATCCTAGTCATGGTTTTATATATTTCAATTATATCTCTTCTCAGTTATTTCTTTTCTAATCTGTTCAGTCTCTTTCCATAGGAGAGCTTTTCCATCCCCTTTAATCATTTTTGTGACCCTTCTCTATACCTTTTCTATATCCATGTCTTTTTTTTTTTTTAGATGGGGTGACCAGCAACTTATGGCTGCTTTCTTCCTGATGAAGAAAGGGTGGATCTTGTGGGCTGGTGGGATGCAGGGAGGATTACACAGGAGACAGGCACAAAGGGGAGAGTAGGGAGGGGTTAAGAAGGAAGGTGAGAAGAGAATGGGGAAAGTACGCTGAGGCTGGGGGAGCAAATAATGAATTGAGGGAGAAGGCTGTAAACCGTGCTGTGCACCTTTGGGATGAGGAGAACTGGTAATGAGACAAGGGGAGGTGGAGCAGTGAGACAGTGATGAATGGAGCCAGAAAGAGGGGTGTGAGTGTGAGGAAGATAGGGTTGGGAGCAGAGAGGGGCGAGTGAGCAAGGGGAGCTGGGGGTGAGAGAAATGACCAAGAGGGACAGGGGTGTGAGTTAAAAAAAAAGAAAAAAGAAAAGAGGATTGAATGGGTGAGAGAGAGGGAGAAAGTGACAGAAGAACAAACCTGATCTGGAGCAGCACTTCTTCATTTGATCCAGATTGGGAACAGCAGGCCCATCCATCACTTTAAATATAAGTAAAACAACCTGGTCTTTTAAAAATTTTATCCTGGATTTTATCCAGGCTTTCCAAATAATGCTCAAGGCAGTTTACAGCCTTTTATTTAGTTTTAGAATTCAGTTACAATAAGTTCCTGCCTCAAAGAGCTTACAATTTAAGTAACTCCTGAGGTGACAGGACATAAACGGGCCGATGCCATATCAAGCGCTACAACCAATGCGCCCCTGTGCATGCCTTGGACGCGCATTTTGAATGCACTAAACATGTGCCCAATACCTAACAGGGATTAGTGCATCCGTAATGCATGTGTAAACCGGTGTGTAGCAAATAGCGCCAATCGCATTTAAATTGTATTTTTAAGCCAATTAACTATTACATGTAGTAATGCAACGCTCAAAACAAGTATGTCCATAGTGAGTTTATACGAGTAAACATTTGCGCCATACCTAGCCCTGGCGTTATTGTGGTAGTGCTGTCAGTGGTAGACTTTCCTGTAAGGTTTCTGTGCAATTTCTAGCATTTCAACAATGGATTATATTTATTTTCTTGCCTTCATCTCTTTTCTCTTGCGACTGCAAGTAAGAATAAGGCAAAAGAGAGTGTAAGACAACAGGCGCAGGTAAACGAATAACTCCAGTAAACTTGGGCATCCATTCATCAACGGACATGTATCCCACGTCCTGGATGTCCAGGACTTGAAGGAAAGAAGAGGATGATACCAGGGGCGAGATATGATGTGTGAAGAGGTAATGGAGGTAGTGGGCCCTGTTGCATGTGTACCAGGAAACCTAAAACTTAGGAAAATCACTGCTGTAGAGTATTTATTTTTGCTCTTGGCAATTCTCTCCCCCCCCCCCCCCCCCCCCAACCGGGCCCCATTTACCTAATCCAATGTGTGTGCATCAGTGAGGCTTTGATCCAGAAGAGAAGTAATGAGTAGCTCACACAAAACTAAAAATGTTTATTAATCCAAGATAAGAAACTTCATTCTTTGAAAGACTGCACCGGCAACATTATTTATGACACCTATTAGATACTCCAGCAGGCGCAATACTTTTGTCACTGCCTCGATGTTTCCTTTATGAGTAGAATCAAGTACCTTGTGCACAGACTCACAACTCTGGGTGACAGACTTGTCATGATACTTGACGCTTGACATCAGACTGGCGCAAAAGTCAGTGCACATCCCCTCCATGGAAAAGACGGCCTTCCGAAACCATAATTGTCTCATCAACCAGAGTTTCTGGGATAATCTGCGACAGATCAAGTGTGATTTGTTTCTTGGGCTGGGTCTCCTTGATAAGCTGGCTTGATTGACTGGGAGACACTTCTGTTGATGTAGGAAAGGTGAAGTCCGGTGTTGAGGGAGACTCTGTCTCTCATTCAACGACATCACCCCCACCTTGATTTGTGGAGAAAGATAGATTAAAACAATTAAGTTTGCAATAATTCTCAACTGTTAACTACGGAAGAGCCCAATAGAAAAACATCACAGGAAAATATGGAAACATTCAAAAATGATACCTTACTGGGTGCACCCCCACCATTCACGACCTCCAGGCAAACAGTGGTTCGGACCAGCTCCTTGATGGGGATCAAAATGAAATCACATGGTGGCCCATCACCAGACCCATGTGCCGATGCCTCAATTTTGGCTGCCTTTTCTTTCACGTCCCTTTGTGTATTATGTCAGCAGTGCTGGATTTATTTCACATCTCTGGTTTTTACAGTAAGGAGCTTATATCCACAGCTATCCTCTCACAAATCCTTTTCTTGGTAGAAGAGGAAGACTTCAATCAAAAGAGCAGTTTATAATTGTCACATACAGCTCGGCAAAGCAGTTCCTTCTCAGAGTCCAAGAAGCATGCATCATGTGATCGCTTCTTGGGCACTTGGCAACTGCTGGAGCCTGCCTGCTCTTCCTGACCTTCAGCATCCCTCTCTACCTGGGCGAAGGGTTGCTTTCCAGCCATAGTGAATGAACTCTCTGCCCATCCAAACTGTGCAAGAAGAAAAAAACATTGCATACATCAGAACGTTGTCAATTCCAAATTTATTGCAATTAAAGGTAACAGGCATGAATATGTCCAGGCAGTTAATGGAAGGGCAAGAGGTGCTGGGCACATGGTGGAGCATTGAGACATAGTACAACAGGTGGGCAACAGGAGCAGGGCACATGGGGGAGGTACAGGCCCGTCATCGCTTGGGTGTCTAGGACTCGAGAGTCTGGGTACAGGCCTGTACCTGGGCGCCCGAAGGCTAGAGGTCCATGCGAAGAGGCTGACCCAGATGCTCGCAAAGGGCCTGTGCCCGGAGACGAAGTCTTGGCGGTTCTCACCTGGACGTCCAGGACTTCAGCACCTGGGTACGCGCCTTTTATGAGTGCCAGGGTCCAGCTGTTCTCATGGACATCCGGGCACAAGCCTGTACATAGACACTCGAGTCTTAGACATTCATGCAAGGGTGGGCCTGTACTTGGGTGCCTGAAGCTTGAACGTCCATATGAGGACCTGGACCTTGGGTGCCCGGCTCCCACTCCTTGCCTGGGTGTCTTTGCTGTTCACCTAACGGGGAAAAAAAATTACCTCTTGAAATTGAAGTTGAGTAGATCTGCCAGCAATAGGGATTCAAATATGAATCCCATGGGCTAGTTCACAGTAGAGATCCAATCGAAGAACTGAGCAAAAAGGATTATCAGACTCCTTGCAGCAATTTATATAACCCCCGAAGTAGGATTTTGGCACGAAGCATGACTTTTACATAGTGATGTCATGTTGTAGGAAAAATGAAAAATGTCAAAATAACAATATAAAAATAATAATAATACTGTTAATTTCAATCAGCATCTTTCTCATGTTCCATAAACCCCATGCCCTTTTGACAGATATGCCCCCTAACAGAATTTTGGCGCATGAACGATGCTATATGGATGTCCTGTGCTATAAAATAGCGCTAAGGACGCATTTTTGAGCCTCCCGCTCCGTGTTTTGGGCGCCCTTTATATTTCTGTTTCATTTAAATACAGAATCGAGCACCCAGGAGAGGAGTCTCTGCGCACGTTGTAACTGCGGGTGCCAAGTTTGGACGCACTGTTTTAGCGCGTCCGTATTGCATCGCCCTGTATGTGACTTGCCCAAAGTCGCAAGAAGTGTCAGGGAATTGAGCATCAAACCCTGCTTTCCCCGATTTTCAGCCAATTGCTCTAACCCCAGGCCACTCTGTTTAAAATGATTTATGCATAATATGAATGTTGAGATTTATGAGAGGAGATTGTGACTCTGCAGTTTATTTATCAAATTTCTGAGAGGGGGAGGGGTTGGGAGGGGAGACCTATAGGCCCTGATCTTCCAAGTACCTAGCAATGCTTCTTTTTATAATAATAGTAAAAATATAATTTGTTTATAGGGCTTAAGTTGGGAAGTTGTTTGTTTTCTTTTACTGTTCTAATTCTTCAGCTAGAGAATCATATATGGCTTTCTTGAATTAGAGTATTTTTTTTTTTAATTAACCGCCCTTTTATTTTTACTTTGTATGCAGCTTGTAACTTGCTGTGCGGCTTTCCATCCTAAATCAGCTAATTGATTGAGGTATCTGTTAATTCTATGTGAGGCATGTATGTGTGTGGGTGTGGGGGCACTGATCCAGCAAAATGCCAGATAAAAGTTCCCATATGTTACAATGGAATAGTTACTAAAATACCCTAATTAACACACTGTTTCTTTCATTGTGCCTACTGCCTACATTGATGCTGGATCAAGGTCCTGAGTGAGTGGAAACAACTAAGAGAAGTATTTTATCTTTATGACGTCAGCTCTTGAAAGCAAGACTACAAATGGGAAAACAGGCCAGCTGTGCCAGCTCCTTATCTGCCAATGTTTACTATGCAGAAACTTTCTCAGGTTTTCAAATGAGTTTTACTTCAGAAACCATTGGTTGAAGAGGCCACGCTGTATCCATTGTGATGCTTATTCAACATTACTGCATGAAGAATTTTTTTTTTTTTTTTTGGTGAGATGAACAAAAGATTGTTTTGAGACCGTGGAGTAGTTCCTCCCGAAGCATGGGAGGCAGATAGCGTCTTCGGATTGAACTTCATCTTAGACTTAGGTACGCACAGTCTCTGGGAAGCGTCATCAAGCATAAGATAAGCTTGCTATTTTTGTGTGTTGGCGATTTTATGCCTAGCGTCACATAAGTTTAAAAAAAAGCTGTTCTGAAAAGAACACATTGTTATATTTAAGTGCTCAGACAGTAAGTTTCTATATTAGCGACTATTTTGACACCACATTTTTGATGTATCTTTGTTTAAAATAGTTATTAATGTCTCACTGGTTTTTTTTTTTTTTAAGGTTATCACTGTGGAATTCATTGGTACTATTTTATTAGGAATGTTTCTGAAAATATGCATGAACCCATCTCCCCCCTCAAGTTACAATGCAGCTTTTTTGTTTTACATGTAGCATTCTACAGTGGCTCTTATGATTAAAGCACTTTTCCAATTCTGTGCCTATGGAATATGTGGAAGTTAGGGTCAACAAATAAGATGTAGGTGGTACCTTTTTATTGGACTGACTTAATGACATCTATGATGAACTTTTGAGAGTTATCCTCTTTTCATTAGATCTCTGCAGAAAAAAATATAGCGACAATCAAGCCGATGCGATATGGTGCACTCAGCCCAGCGCACTGTTTAATCTGTGGTTGGACGTGTGTTTTGGATGCGCGTCCACACTCCCTTATTCTACAGGGTTGGAGGTGGGCTACTTTTCCATGGGCCACCCTGTATAAGGAGATATGGATATGCTAAATGCATGTCCAAGCCCCCTCCCCCCCCAAAAAAGCTAATAGCGCTCATCACATGCAAATGCATGTTGATGAGCACTATTAGCTGTTCTCCTTGATTTAAAAAAAAAAAAAAAAAAAGTGCATCCGATGGCCCATTTTTACCCTCTGAAACTAACACCTGCCCAGAGCAGGCGTTATAATTTCTGAGCAGCCCAAAAAGTGTACAGAAAAGAAGAAAATACTGCTCGCGACCTGACAAATATCTACTGCTCTTTGCTGCGAGTGGCTCCGCTCGCAGGACCACCTGGCTGCCCTTCGGTGCGCCCTAAGGGTCAGCGCCATAGATGACCTCCTACGTTTGCCTAATGGATGCGCCGGCCCTGCAAGGACCAATCCCTGAGGCACACATTTAGCAACATCCCCCCTCCTCAGAGAAAACTCAGTTTGCCACTACCCTTTGTTGTCTCCCACTCAGCCAGTTTCTAACCCTTTCAGTCATTCTAGGATCCAAACCAAGGGTCTTCAATTCATTTATGTCACCTAATGCAAGCCATGTCAAAGGCCTTACTCAAATCCAACTACCCTACATCTAGTGCTCTCCCTTGATCCAACTCTCTGGTCACCCAATCAAAGAAATTGATCACATTCATCTGACAAGATTTACCTTGGGTAAAATTATGCTGCCTTAGATCTTGCAATCCATTAGATTCCAAAAACTACACTACCTTCTGTCCTCTTATAGAGGCTCTTTAATACATTTTTTTGTGTTTGCTTAAAAGTGTTTGATCATCCCACTTTCAAAACGTTTCTATTCTTATGTGCTGCTAAAGTTCCTCTAAGCACCCTAACCGTAAGGTTGTTAAGAGAATGATCTTCCTTTGAGAGTGTTCTCCTCACGTTTTACCGGTTTCATCACTTATGGCATTTCCCGCTGCCCCTCCCCCCCCCCCCCCAACCTTGCCCTCCTCTCTGGTAGTGTCTCCCAGCTGCTCTAGCTCTTCCTCCTTCACAACACACAGCCCGATCCAGTAAAGTCCGTGGGAGAGCGGACTAACGCCCGCTCTCCCGGCGCGCGCACCGGCCCCTCGCCGGTGCGAGCGATCCAGTATTTAAATTAGGCGACGCGGTGCAAACGAGGGAAAGGAGGCGCTAGGGACACTAGCGCGTCCCTAGCGCCTCCTTTTGGCCTGGAGCGGCGGCTGTCAGCGGGTTTGACAGCCGACGCTCAATTTTGCCGGCGTCGGTTCTCGAGCCCACTGACAGCCACGGGCTCGGAAACCGGACGCCGGCAAAATTGAGCGTCCGGTTTTCGGCCCGACAGCCGCGGGCCGAATTCAAAATTTTTATTTTTTTTTTTACTTTTTTTTACTTTTGGGGACCTCCGACTTAATATCGCTATGATATTAAGTCGGAGGGTGCACAGAAAAGCAGTTTTTACTGCTTTTCTGTGCACTTCCCTGGCGCCGGAAGAAATTAGCGCCGACCTTTGGGCGGCGCTAATTTCTTAGAGTAAAATGTGCGGCTTGGCTGCACATTTTACTTACTGGATCGCTCGGGAATACCTAATAGGGCCATCAACATGCATTTGCATGTTGAGGGCGCTATTAGGTGCCGCGGGTGGGCCGCGTGTTTTCCTCCCCTTACTGAATAAGGGGTAAGGGAAAACACGCGTCCAGAGCAGGCTGACAGTGCGCTCAGACGGAGCACACTTTACTGGATCGACCTGACAGGTAGTCCAGCTGCCAATGTCCTCTGTGTTCACTCTACTTTGCAGGAGATGAGAGCAGAGAGCCAAGTAAGCCACAGAAAAGAGGACAGAGAAAGAGGGCAGCACAGGGAATGGAAGATTGGGGGGGGGGGATAGAAAGGGGGGGCATAGGGCCCTAGAGGAAGGTGATCGAGGGACAGGACTTGGATCAGTGAGAGAGGGAGAAGGGAGAGCGAACAGGAGGGCACAGTGCTGGTGGAAGGAGAGAGAGAGGCGGGCGGAGGGAATGGAGGAAAGAGAGACTGGAAGGGAAAGAGACAGTGGGGCATGAGGAACAGAGGGAAAACAGAAAGAAGGCAGGGGCAGATGGCAAATCTATGTAAATATGGATTTTCCTGGGATTTTTTGTTAGGAGGAACCTTTTACCACCAATTCTTTCTCATTTTGAGGACTGAGAGAACGTTTCTGACTTTTCCTGATATAAGGAAGGGACATTGACTCAATATTTAGATGCTGAAAGAATTAAGGCACTTGAAGGGTTTTTTTTTATTTTACAGCAAGAGATTTCAGGCTTTAGTTTTGTAATTTTGGATCCTGATTAGGTTTTTCTCAGTTACAGTAAAGTTTATGTATGTATTTCTTTAATATTTTTATAAGCTGCACTTTCAAACAGGCGGTTTACAATATCACATTCGCAATGTTACAAAAACGTTAACATAATACATAAAACACAGTAATTTAAAATAAGAAATGAACAAAAGCAAACCTACAGTATAACAAGACATGCCTCAAAATAGTGATGATAAAAAGTAAGGTATTTGAACATCACGTGAAGTGTCCAGCCTGCTGTTTTCAAGTTCAAGGCCTTGCCAGCTAAGACTATGGTCTATCTGAGAAAATAATTGTGAAGTGTGAGTGAGGAGAGCCAGGAGCGATGGTGTCCCTGGGGCAAGTGGGGTAGCCTTTACATTCTGGGAGTCACTCGAAGAGGGGGTTACAGACACAAACAGAATCTCCTGCACATTGTATAGCTTCACTCCCTTGCTGAATATAGGCACAGCTGCGAGAAATAGAAACAACACATCTCTGCATCCCAGAATCTTAAAGGGACGCATTTCCCAGCTCTTCCAGGAGTTTTCCCAGGTAGGGGTGAGGTAAATGAGGCAACTGCCTCTGCACAACTGTTATGGGGGATGCCGAGAGGCAGCATGGCTAATCTGAATCTTGCAGGGGAAGAGAGAATCCATGCAGCCCCCTCCCCCTTACCAATTTGGGGGAAAAGAGAGGTTATAAGCCTTGCCATCCTCCAACACCCATCACACACACACACATACCTCTGAAAAACTATGCCAATCTCAGGGTGACTATAACTCAAACGTTCCCACTTTTAGCATTTGCAGACTGTCTGGACTATGGATCACTAATGAGTTCCCTGGTGGGGGGGAAGGGCACCAAATTAAAGGTTTGCCTCGGGCATCAAAATTCTTGGCTGCAGCCCTGTTCCTGTGCTGCCTGCTCACCCAGCCTCCTTCCCTCATGCCAAAGCTCATGCCCCTCGTCATCCTCATACAATGCAGGAACACGATAGGGATGAAAGTAAACAGCATTCTCTCTGTCCCCACAAGCACCTCTCTTCCGCCCTGTGATGTGTGCTGCCGATTTAGAACTTAAGCATGCCAAATCGCAGAAGAGGAGGAAAGGTGTAGACATTGAGCACAGGGCATGCTCTTTTGTAACCCCTGTTCCACTGTAGTGCACACAAAAGCACAGCTGGGAGTTGAGGGCATCATGTATCACATGAGCCTCCCATGTTTGGTGGGGCAAGGAGATGACATGCTTCAAGGCCCTTAGGCTGTGACTCCTCTTTACCTCCATTAATGGAGCACATGCATCACTAACTCTACTCTCATGTCTCTCTACACCCTTCTCGTGCACTCCTCTACTGCCAATTCCCGACTCCGTGCTTTCCACCTTGCTACACCAAGTACTTGGAATAGTGCATCATGCCCCCTCTCTTGCCTTGTTTAAATCCCATTTAAAAACCCACTTTTTTGAGCCTGCTTTTAAATTTTAAACCTGATTGTCCACCTTCAACCTTATTAACTAATTTCACCCTTGTCCTTACTATATTTAACTTCCCAAGTCTTGATTACACTGGAAGTTCTTTTGAGCAGGGACTGTCTCTTGTATGCAGGTACAGCGCTGCGTACCTGAAGTAGCACTATAGAAACTAGAAACTTTTATTTTCAGTTCATACATCTTTTTGACTGAAGGCTAAAACATAAAACAACTCAAACAAGAAGCATATATACATCTAAATATACATCCATCTGATGAGAGGCCCTCTGTCTTCAGGGTGGAGGGTTGCCAATACCCTTCCTACTGCATGTAAAAAATGTAGTTATGCTGGAATCCAATCTGCCTTTACAAGCACAAGTTAAAGCTGTGGTAAATTATGGATGCTACAGCAGTTAAAGCTTTTTCTCCCCCCCCCCCCCCCACACTCCAGACTTCCAGACCGTGCTTCAAGCTTTGGTCCTCGCCAGCCTAGACTATCGCAATTCATTGTACATCGGGCTGCAAGCATCTGTGTTAAGAGCTTTACAACTTGTTCCGAACGCAGCCGCACATATTCCTTCCAACTGGAGCTAGGTTGCATGGACCACATCAGTCCTGTCCTCTGTTCTCTCCGCTGGCTGAATTTCCAAAGACAGATTAAACATAAGGTGGCCAAGTTGATTCGTAGGCTACGGAGTACCAGCTCTTCCTTGTGTACACATGCCACACCACGGGTCTCTAACCAATCCCCCCTCCTCCCCTATCCCATTGTGCTCCTTCAGATATTCCATCCACGTGCTAAGCCCACCTCGCTGAAACTATAGGCTGGAGCTCCTTCCCTGAACAACTGCAATTGCTAACCTGCAGTAAGACATTAAAGAAACAGTTTAAATAAAAAGTCTTTTTTTTTTTTTTTTTTTTTTAAATAGGCGTTTAAGTTAAATGATAAATCCGTGAGCCACACCAAAGTGTTGTTTGTTTTCTGGGTGGCAGAAATTTGATGTACAAGGTTTATATTCATATGAATTTTGTAAAAGATATGTCATTATGTTTAATCATTTCTCCAATGATTTATGCCTTGTTCATGGTTTTTACCACTGGATTTTATTAATATTAATTTATAGCCTGCCTTGAGCCATGGAAAAGTGCTTGACACCATCAATCACCAAATTCTAGTTTACCGACTTACAGGCCAATGCAATATGGATGCGCTAAAAACGTGCATCCAAACTGGGCGCACATTGTTTTTTAATATGTGCACAATCACCTCTCCTGGGCACCCGATGCAATAAGCAAACAAGTTGACGCGCTAGGGATAAATTGTGCGTCCCTAGCATGTCCATAGCGTCTGGCTCTCAGGAGACATGGCTGTGCATGGATTAGGAAAATGGACGCTCAATTTACAAGCATCCGCTTTATCCTGTGGCAGCTAATTTACCGGCGCAATATGCACCTACATTATTTACGACCCAGAGTGTATATATTGTGGGTATATACTGTGCGCCCTGAAATGTCTGTTTTTACCTCAAGACTTTTTTTACATGGCGCTGCTTTCTGTGGATTTTTTGTTTTTAGGTTGAGCCCTTGACACACGGGAAGACTTTATGCCTGCTCCAAGGCAGGCGTAACGTTTAAGGGTTAAAAAGTGTGCCTTGGACGCTTGGGGATTTTTTGCTTCACGGAGTAATAGCTAATAGCCTCATCTACATGGAATTTACATATGATGAGCACTATTAGCTTTGAACGAGTTTGAACGTGCATTTTGGATGCGCTGATCCTTTTATTGCATCGGGGGTTATAGACGCATGTCCAAAATGTGTGTCCAAATGCTCGTTTAACCTGTGTGCTGGGCTGGGCACACTTTCTTGCATTGGCCTCTTAGAGAATATGGAATTTTGGGGTTGGGTTTTGGATTGGTTTAGATCTTATCTTGGTGGACAATCCAAGCAGATAAGGGTGGGCAAGAACCGTTCTTCCTGGTACCCAGTCAGCTGTTTCATATGTCTCCACCCTTTCAGTGCCACTTTTCAATATTTTCATCTCCTCTATTTGTAAATTGCTGGCTGAGCTCTGTGCGTGATAACAGATATCATACAGATGCAGACAACATCCAGTTCTATATCCCGCTCAGTTCGGCCTGATCTGAAACATCTAGTCTAGTTTTTTGTTGTGTGTCTACTGTTAGCCAGTGGCTTACACACAAAAAACTAGCTCTGTACTTCTCCAAAACAAATTCTGGTTATTCAATGGGGTTACTTTTGTAAATCTACCCCCTCACAAAAGAGGAGAATTCAGTGGTGCAAATTGCTTCACAAGTGAAAAGTCTTGGTGTTCAGATTGATTCTGGGCTGGAGTTTGTCATATTAAGTCCGTGATTCAGAATGTTTTTGTTAAACTGTGTTTTAAAACTAATATTAAACAGCTCTGACTTTCAAGCTGTAGTGCAAGCTTTCATCATATCATTGCTTGATTACTGCAACTCAGTTTACATAGGTCTTCCTGCTACATCACTTTAGGCATTTTAGCTCTTGGAAAATGCAGCTGCATGACCATATCTCTCCTGTATTATTTAAACTCCATTGATTGCCTGTTCAATGGCATATAACCTAGAAATTGGCCATGCGGGTACGGAAATTGCTGGCACTTGACTCTTTTCCATGGGTGAATGCTCTGCTTTGGGTTTTTAACCCTTCAAGGCTGTTGCTTTCTTCTCAAAGAGGGTCATTGGACGTTCCCACTATTCCCCAAGCTCAAGTGGCAGAGACAAGAGAATGTGCCTTTTCTGTCATGATTCCACCAATATGGAACGCCCTCAAAAGTTCTGGCTAACAAGTTGTACTAAGATTTTCAAGGCGGGGATCCAAGCTGGCGTCGTAAGGAGAGGACGCGCTGAAGGAGCTCCACACTCTTCGTTAAATTTTTTTGTTCCTTGAAAAGAATGCCTCACATCAAGAGGAAGGGGAAGGTGAGGCTGGTTTCCACACCCACCGCCTTACCGGGTCCCCTTCAGCCAATGATCGAGGGCTTCTTCGGCGCGGCAATAACTTCAACCCCAGAGAGAGGGTCCGCGGAGGCGCTGGGCATAGAGCAAACCCAGACGCCATTGGACACGTCAACATCGCTAAGTCCTGGGGCGCCCAATACTCCCTCCCCCCCTATCCACGGTGAGTCCCTCGAGCAGACCTGGACTACGCGGTCCGAGGGGCCAGCAGCAGTACAGGCGGATGTGGCTGTGATTGGGCCTGAAACCGTTGGGGCAGCGGCGCTTACGGACGCTCGAGGAGAGCAGATTACACAACTAGGATCTGCCATGCAGGTCGGGGCGGTTGAAAGCACTGCTGCGAGAACCATCGTTGGGGGAGAGGAGCCGGCAGAGGAAATGCTTAGGATTTCGGAGGTCTGCCAGAGGCAGGAGGTAAGCCTTGAACCCAGCTTTAAATTATCAAGGCCACAAGTAATAACTTTAGACATTGTATGGAATGCCCTGGTTGCTTTGGAAAAGGCAATTTCGACCTTAACTGTGGCAGTAACAAATCTACAACAAAAAGATAGTAAGATGAAACCTGTTTTGGATTCTCACGAGAAGAAACTTAAATTGAAGAGAATGTAACTAAAATTCAAGAAGTTCAAGTAAAGTTAATACAAAGTGAGGCGACTACAATGAGAAAGTTGGAAGATTTAGAAAACTCGCAAAGATATTTAAATCTTAGGATATTCAATTTTCCTTCTATAAAATATATATCATTGCGAGATATGTTTAAAAAAATACTTGATGGAAGTCCTTTTATTTCCAACAGAGGCTATACCACCTGTTTCAAGTATTTACTTTAAGAGAACAACTGAATCACCTCAACAGGAATAGAATCCCCCTATTAATATAGGGGATGATTTGACGGCAATCCTTGAATCTTCCACAGTGGAGCAGTTGGAATATCGTGGAACAGTAATGTGTACCTTTGTTTTTTCTGGAGATCGAGATTCAGTTTTAAAGTGCTTTCTTCGTAATAGAGAAAAGTTGTTTTTTGATGAAAAAATTAGAATATATCCGGATATTGCAAGAAGTACACAGTTAAGTAGAAAACAGATGTTACAGATGTGCCAAGAAGCCAGACAACTGGGGGCAAAAATAACAATTAGATATCCTTGCAAATGTCTAATGTATATTAATAACAACAGATATGTGTATTACGATCCTTTACAATTGCGTTCTTATATAGATAATTTTGGAGCTGAGAGAGCTGAATCCTAGAGTAAGGGCAGTAATGATTATGCATAACTCTCCTTTTTGATTTCTTATAATTTAGATGATGGAAATAATGCTCTTGTATAATTTCTTGGATCTCCTCCTTACATTCCTTAATAATTTTATAGTAATGATTGCAGGAGTTTGTTGTGAAATCCTTTTGGTATATTGTGTAAAGCAATATGTTTTCTTGGATGGATATATAAGTGTATTGTATTATGGATGGATATATAAGTGTATTGTATTATGGAAAAAAAATCCTGAAACTCTTGTTTAGTTATTGGAAAACCTAATAAATATTAAATTTAAAAAAAAAAAAAGATTTTCAAGGCATTATTTAAAAATGTACTTATTCAGGCACGCTTGTGTGTGTAACAACTGCCCACAGCAAAGTTCTCTTCATTAGCTTGTATTGATTTTGTTTAGTTTTTAGTCGGGTTTTTTTTTTTCCATCAATTATGGCTGTAATATTGACACTAGCCAGGGCTTTGACATTGGTGGGTTATAAATATAAATAAATAAAAGTGTGGATAAATAAATCTAGGAGCAGAAGAAGGTAGCTGAACAATCCAGCTAAGTTAATGAGAGAAAAAGATCAGCACAGAATACTACAGAAGACTGACCCTGAGGCTGAAAAGCACTTTAATTCTAAGGAATAAGCAACAGTATATGCTAGCAATCAACTTTAACCTCATTCTCCAGCAATAAATTCCACAGCTTAATTGTGGGTTGAGGGAAACCTTTCTTAAAATTTGTTTTATAGCTGTTATCAGGGGCCATCTCAAGCTTGTCAACACTAATTCTTACCTATTATCTTTCAGCTCTCAGTCTTTGAGCATAAAATAATTAAATTATATGTTCCTGGAAAAAGAAGAGGAGCTCTATCTGAAGTGGAGTCAAATAGGATCAAAGAAGAGAAGCATTTTGGATTGGATTTCTTCTTTTTTATTTTTCCCCCCAACATTTTTTCTAATAGAAATACATTTGACAAGCATACCATAGCAAAATGTGGGAAATACGAGAAAGAAAAATCATTTGTGGATGATGCTCAAGCTTTGTAAAAGAGAGACCTATTTTGGTATCTCTGTGCTTTAAATAATCATGGTCTGCACTGGTGTAAATCCAGAATACTAAAAGAGCTCAAGGATGTGCTGTCTGTATCCCTTGCACCTCTAGTCATCTTGGCCTTGAAGATAGGGGAGGAGCCGAGGGGACTGGAGGAGAGTGGATGTGGTCCCACTACAAAAAGATTGGTATAAGCAAGAGGTGGGCAACCAAACCCATTAGTCCAACTTCAGTTATAGGCAAAAGTAGGGCAACACTATAAAAGAAAAAGATAGTGCAGCAGCTTGAAAAAAGTAGAATACAGGACCCCAGAATGTCTTCATAAAGAGAAGGCTCTGTCAGACAAATTTGCTTGAGCTCTTTAAGGAGGTGACAAAAGGGATGGTGCAACTTTTCTGTCCGTCTGGACTTAAGACACTTTTCTGCATGGAAGATTGGTGCATTAGCTGGACAGTACGGGAATAGGCAGGGCTTAATGTGTAGATAAAAAGGAAGTGGAACTGGGGGGGGGGGTGTGAAGTGTGACCTGTGGAAAGGGGTAGGAGCAGGGCCAGGTGTGAACTTTCTCACACCCACACCACACCCGACTCAAAGCCAGGTTGACTGTCCTTGTCTCAGGGTAAATAGCTCCAACTCTGCTTCCTCCAAGGGCTGAGGCGACCATAAATAATCCATGCAAATGCTGGCTCTGCTTTCTTGGGTCCCAGAAACAAAGTGGCCAAATGCCTTTCTGGGTTGTTCTGCTAGAAATTAAGCCCTCAGTAATGGAATGGACACAAAAAGGGGTTGAATTAGCACATGTCTGAAATTTGTAAGCAGTAGTGCCATTCGTTAAGGCCAGGCCTGAAGCCTTGACAATTGGCACTACTGCTCACAGGTTTATTTATTTATTTATTTATTTGGAGATTTTTATATACCACGGTACGTATAGGTCTACATCACCTCGGTTTACAGTAAACAATAATTAGCCAAAGGCTTTACAAATAACCGGTTATACAGAAGTAAACAATAAATAGCAACAGGCTTTACATATAACAGTTAAAGATAAGTCAACAGTTAAAAGTAAGTCAACAATCTAAATCAACAGTTTTTACTGAAATATCAAGTTCCCAAAGCCAGGAAATAGCTTCTGTACATATAATCTTCGATGAAAGTTTAAACTCAGGGTAACTTAATATCCATTAACTTGTCAAAGGCAATGTCCTGATTTCAAAATCGAGTCAAAACACAGTGTCAAACAGTGAGAAGGCGGGGAAAAGGGTAAGAGAGGGATAGGCAGAGTGAAACGAACGAGAGGATTAATGAAGAAGGTGGCGCAGCAAAGGAATAGATGTCAAGTTTCAAACTTGAATAGATGTCAAGTTTCAAACTTGTGCTAATTCAAGCCCTTTTCTGAATCTCTTCTTTGCTCTGTAGTGTTTACTTCAGTATCACTCCCTTCTCCCTTCTGTTCCCTGCAACACAGGAGTGGGGGAGCAGAGTGGCTTCCCTCTTCTTTCTGCTCCAGGCTCCCTTCTTTTCTTCTCTTCCCTGTAGGCTGGGGTGGAGGGGAGGGGAGGGGCTGGAGCCAAGCAGGCCTGCTGCTCTGCCTCTTAAATCTACAACAAAGGGTTGGAACGCCGTTCCCCCACAACTTAAGCCCTGGATGTAGGTCAGAAAGATGTAAACTGGACAAGGAAATGGTTCAGCAGAAAGATGCAGGGAGTCAGCTTAGCAGGGGATGGCATCTGCTGCGTTTGAATCAGGGGAAATTCCAGAGATGAAGGTTCAGAGCTTTAATGCCAAAGCTAATTGTCTAGTCAGAAGCAGACAAGGCCAGGAATTAAAGCAAGGCCAAAAACTAGCCTGGTGCCCATGTTTTGATGAACCAGATTGGCCAAAGCCTAGTTCAAAGGGGTCTCTTGGAACCAGGAATGTATCCCAGTTACCAGAAGATTGCCCTCATCCTCTAGGGAAGTGAACCTCCTATCATAAGTAGAATAAAAGGAGGTAATATTGCCTTTGTATTGGTCATTAGTGAGACCCCAGCTTGAGCAGTATGTTCAGTTCTGGAAGTGCTGCTTTCATAAGAAAATTGAGAAAATGGCTAGTAAAATGATGTGTGGCCTGCAACACAAACCCTACAAAGAGGCTTAAGACACTTAAAATGTACTCACTGGAGGAAAGAAGGGATAGGGAAGACAGGATCGAAGCATTCACATATTTGAAAGGTTTCAATAAAGTACAGAAAGTTGAAATTTTCTATAAGAAAGGAAATTAAAGGACAAAGGGGGTCATAAGCTGAAGCTGCAGGGAGGAAGGTTCAGGGGACACATGAGAAAATACTTCTATCCTGAAAGGCTGGTAGATGCTTGGAATAGCCTGCATGGAAAGGAAATAGCAGCCGGCACAAGGCCAGAATTTAAACATGATTGGAACAGATAGAGTGCAGTGGTAAGGGCAGATGGGGGATAATAGGTAAAAGAAAACAGGGAGAGGACTTGGGTATTTACTTATTCATATGAAACTGTCGAGGATTCAAAGAAGGAAGAATACAAGTGACTGCGCAGATAATTTATTCTGTATTTAGCTCATACCTTTTTCATTGATAGCTCAAGATGAGTTACATTCAAGTATAGTCAGTATTTTCCTTGTCCCCAGAGGGCTCACAAGTGAAATTTGTAGCTGAGGCAATGGAGGGTGAATAAACTTGCCAAAGGTCAAAAGGAGCAATAGTGGGATTTGAACTCTGGCTTCCTGGCTCTCAGCCCCGCTTCTCTAAGCAATAAGCTGGTTCTCCACTCCTTGGAGTGCATCAGGCTTCCAAGAAGAGTGGGATAACCTGCATGGAGTAGCTGTGGTTACCACCCCAACAGCAGTGGTATGGCTTCCTCAAGTTTCCAAGAAAGCTGGGTAATCTATAGGGAGCGGCCATCAATGAGCATGGGATGACAAGATGTTCCAGACAACAGCCTCACTATTTCTAAGAATGCTTCAGTGATCACAAACATGCAAAAAGATTCAGTGTCAAAAAGTGCAAAGTCATGCCTTTGGGGTGCAGAAATCCAAAGGAGCTGTATGTGATGAGGGGGGTGAGAGGCACTGATGTGTACTTATGAGGGGAGAGGTCTCGGGGTCACAGTGTTTGGTGATTTGAAGGTAGCAAAGCAGTGTGGCAAGACAGGGACTAGGGCCAGAGGGATGCTAGGCTGCACAGAGAAAGTCATAATCAGCAGTGAAAAGGCAGTGATAAAGCAGGTCCTTAGTGAGGTTTCACTTGGAGTATTGTGTACAGTTCTGGAGGTCCTGTCTCAAAAAGGATAGAGCTAGGATAGAAGCAGGCCCGAGAAAGGCAACCAACATGGAGTGAGTTCTGTACTAAAAGACAGATGACGCTGGAAGACATGTAGACCCTAAAGGTGAAAAGTTACATGGGGGAAATGATACAGACTTCTAAACACCTGAAAGCTATTGAAAAAAGCATAAGCAACAAACCTTTTCCAATGGAAAGGAAGCTGTAGAACTAGGGGTCTTGATATGACACTCCAGAGAGGTAGACTCAGAAATATCTGGAAACTTTTTTTCACAGAAAGGGTGGTTAATGCTCGGAATGCCCTTCCAGAGAAATTGGTGGAAGGCAAGTATGGTAACGGCATTGAAAAGAGCAGGGGATAAACACAGGGGATCCCTAGTGGCAAGAGGATGAAGTGAAGATATATCAGAAAAAAAAAGTCCAAAGTGGTATACTGAAATTGAAAGGTGAAAAGGATCAATGGGTGGAGATAGATGAAGAAATGGCAGAAATATTAGATGAATACTTCAGTTCGGTATTCACCAAAGAAGACCCTGGAGAAGGACCGACGCTATTTAACAAGAAACTGGAGGGAAGAGGAATGGATGAAACTCTGTTTATGGAAGAGAATGTATGGGAAGAGCTAAGAAAACTGAAGGTGGACAAAGCCATGGGGCCTGATGAGGTTCATCCCAGGCTACTGAGGGAGCTCAGAGATGAGCTGGCGGCTCTGCTGTGTGACCAGTTCAATAGCTCCCTGGAAACGGGAGTGGTGCCAAGTGATTGGAGAAGAGTGAAGGTGGTCCCGCTTCACAAGAGCGGGAGCAGAGAGGAGGCTGGAAACTACAGGCCGGTTAGCCTCACCTTGGTGGTGGGAAACGTTTTGGAGTCCAGGCTGAAGGAAAGAATAGTGAACTATCTACAAGCAGCAGAATTGATGGACCAGAGGCAGCATGGTTTCACCAAGGGAAGGTCCTGTCAGACAAATCTGATCGACTTTTATGATTGGGTGACTAAGTAATTGGATCAAGGAAGAGCGCTCGATATCATCTACTTGGATTTTAGCAAAGCTTTTGATACGGTCCCGCACAGGAGACTTGTGAATAAAACAAGAAGCTTGGGGGTGAGTGCCAAGGTGGTGGCCTGGATAATAAACTGGTTGAAGGACAGAAGACAATGTGTTATGGTTAATGGAATTTACTGTAAACAGACAGCGATGATGAGTGGAGTGCCGCAAGGGTCAGTGTTGGGATCAGTCCTGTTCAATATCTTTGTGAGCGACATAGCAGACGGGATAGAAGGTAAGGTTTGTCTATTTGTAGATGATACTAAGATCTGCAACAGAATGGACATGCTGGAAGGAATGGAGAGAATGAGACAGGATTTAAGGAAGCTTAAAGAATGATCGAAGTTATGGCAGCTGAGATTCAATGCCAAGAAGTGCAGAGTCATGCATATGGGCTGTGGAAATCCGAAAGAATTGTATTCGATGGGGGGTGAAGGGCTTATGTGCACAGAGCAGGAGAGAGACCTGGGGGTGATAGTGTCTAACGATCTGAAGTCGGCGAAACAGTGTGACAAGGCGATAGCTAAAGCCAGAAGAACGCTGGGCTGCATAGAGAGAGGAATTTCGAGTAAGAAAAGGGAAGTAATTATCCCCATGTACAAGTCCTTGGTGAGGCCTCATCTGGAGTACTGTGCTCAGTTCTGGAGACCGTATCTCCAAAGGGACAGGGACAGGATGGAGGCAGTCCAGAGAAGGGCAACCAAAAAGGTGGATGGTATTCATCGAATGACTTATGAGGAGAGACTGAAGATTCTAAATATGTATACCCTGGAGGAAAGGAGGAGCAGGGGTGATATGATACAGACGTTCAGATTCTTGAAAGGTTTTAATGATCCAAAGTCAACGACAAACCTTTTCCATTGGAAAAAAAATCAGCAGAACCAGCAGTCACGATTTAAAACTCCAGGGAGGAAGACTCAGAACCAATGTCAGGAAGTATTTCTTCACGCAGAGAGTGGTGGATGCCTGGAACGCCCTGGTGAAGACCAAAATTGTGAAGGATTTCAAAGGGGCATGGGATAAACACTGTGGATCCATAAAGCCTGGAGGATGAGAATGAATAGAAGAGGTAGGGGGGTGGCTTGCAGGAATGACTGCTACTACCTGGTGATTAATACCCTTATTCAATAAACATTCACACTGTTAATGAGACTCCAACATTGTTCTATGCTTCAATGGCAAGAGGAAATGTGGAAAAGAAAATTTCCATTCAGGCAACAATCAACAAGGTAGCACAGTTTGGGTAAACAAATAAACGTGGGAGTAGCTTGCTTGTTGCGGCAGTTACTACCCCAAACCAATTAAGCCTGATACTTCACTTTCAATGCATATCCAGCGTAAATCTCTGCTTCAATGGCAGGGGAGGGGGTGAAGAAAAGAGGATTTACATTCCGACAACAATCAACAAGGACTGAATTGCACAGTCTGGTTAAACAAATAAGCATGGGAGTAGCTTGCTTGTTGCGGCGGTTACTACCCTGAACCAATTTAAGCCTGTTACTTCACTTGGAAAGCATATCCAGCGCAGCTCACTGCTTCAATGGCAAGGGAATGAAGAAAAGATGATTTATATTCAGACAACAACAAAGGACTGAATTGCACAATCTGGGTAAACAAATAAGCGTGGGAGTAGCTTGCTTATTGCGGCGGTTACTACCCCTAACAAATTAAGCCTGATACTTCACTTTGAATGCATATCCAGCGCAGCTCACTACTTTAACGGCAGGGGGAATGAAGAAATAGGATTTATATTTATTTATTTATTTATTTATTTAGATTTTTTTATATACCGGCATTCGAGACAGCAGTCACATCATGCTGGTTCACATAAAACAGGGGTGCAAAGTAAACATAACAATAACAAAGTGCTGAAAAGGCAGTTACATATAACAAGGTGATAAGAACTTGGCTTAGAGGAAGAGAAAGGACAGGTTATTAATTTACACAAGTAAACGATAGGAGATAAGGTCGACCATAGAGTAGATGGAGATTAGGGGTGGCTTGTAAGTATTAGATCAATTGACGTCTGGGAAGGCTTGTATGAATATCCAGGTCTTTAGTCTTTTTTTGAAGGTTGAGATGCATGGTTCTATTCTAAGATTTGAAGGTATGGAGTTCCATAACGGTGGGATGGCTGTAGAGAAAGCTCGGTCTCTTAGTGTGCTGTGTCTGGTAGATTTGGGCGGTGGAACCTGTAGCGAACCCTTGTATGCATCTCTTGTCGGTCTTGACGAATTGTGTAGTCGGAGAGGGATCTGTAGGTCAATGGGAGCCAGTTGGTGGATGTTTTTGTATGTGGTGAGAATGGCCTTGTATATTATTCTAAAGTGTATCGGTAGCCAATGGAGGTTCTTTAGAATAGGGGTTATGTGGTCCCTTCTCCTGGTATTTGTCAGAATTCGTGCAGCTGCATTTTGCACCATCTGAAGCGGTTTGGTGTATGAAGCGGGAAGGCCAAGTAGGATGGTGTTACAATAGTCTAATTTTGAAAAAATGATTGCTTGCAGAATGGTTCTGAAATCTTGGGCATAGAAAAGAGGTCTAATTCTTTTCAGAACTAGTAATTGATAGAAACAGTCTTTGGTGGTTTTGTTAATAGTGGCTTTGAAATTCAGGCGATTATCAACTAGGACTCCTAGTTCTCTCACTTGTGTGATTGTTGGCGTGGCTTGCTGTGCAGAGGTAATGGGGTTGTTCTCTGAGGCGATGAGCAGTAGTTCAGTTTTGCCGGAATTTAATACCAGGTTTAGGCTGGTGAGGAGGAGTTTAATTTTTTGAAGGCATGTATCCCAGTAAGCCAGAGTTTTTGCGAAGGAATCCTTAATGGGTATCAGGACCTGGATATCGTCCGCATAAAGGAAGTGTTTGAGGTTGAGGTCTGTGAGTAGTTGGCATAATGGTATAAGGTAAATGTTAAATAAAGTAGGAGACAGGGAGGACCCTTGTGGGACTCCTACTGACGACGGGTGTAGAGAGGATTCTTTGTTCTGGATCTTGACCTTGTATCCTCTGTTGCTGAGAGAGGATATGAACCAGGAGAGTGCTGTGCCTGAGATGCCTATGGCGGTTAACTGGTTAATGAGTAGGGAATGATTGACGGTGTCAAAGGCTGAAGAAAGGTCCAGTAGGATCAATAAGAAGGCTTGACATTTATCGAGGCCCAGGATGAGGTAATCTGTTAAGGAGATGAGGAGGGACTCCGTGCTTAGTGTTTTGCGGAATCCGTATTGTGATGGGGATAGGAGGTTATTTTCTTCAATGTAGTTTGAGAGTCGGGTGTTCACCAATTTCTCCATAATCTTGGCTATGAAGGGGAGGTTGGCGATCGGTCTGTAGTTGTTTGGGTCATTAGGATCTAGATTAGGTTTCTTGAGTAGTGGTTTGAGAGAGGCCAATTTTAGGTCATCTGGGTAAGATCCTTGTGTTATTGAGCAATTTATGATGTCTGACAGGGATTTGGCGATGGAGTCAGGAATTGATAGAAGCAATTTCGAGGGGATGTGATCCGAAGGGTGAGAAGATGGTTTCATTTTCCGTAGTATACCTTGGATCTCAATGGAAGAGGTGAGTTCTAGTTCTTCTAAGCGGGTATTTTTGAAGGCGGTCTGAGGTGGTGTTGAAGTAGATGTGATGTTATGGGGCAGCTGAGTTAGTAGTTTGCTTATTTTGTTATTGAAAAATAGCGCTAGTTCTTCCGCTTTAGATTTGGCTTGGTTGAGAGCGATTTCTGATGGGTTTATTTGTGTGAGGTTAGAGACGTAGCTAAAGAGGGCTTTAGCGTCGAAGATTAGATGGTGGATCTTGGATGCGTAGTAGTTCCTCTTGGATCTTAATGTATTGGATTTATATTGGTGAAGAGTTGATTTATAGGTAGATAGGGTGATGGTGCATGGGTTTTTACGCCATTTGGCCTCATTTTGTCTTAGCAGTAGTTTAAGCTTTCTTAGCTCTAGGGTAAACCATGGTTGTCTTTTGGAAGAATTGGGGTGAGGTTTTTTTGTTGTCAGAGGGCATAACTTGTTGGCTATTGATTCCGTGATGTTGTTCCAAGAACGAAGCGCTGAGTTCGGATTGGTGCAGTCTATTTGGGTGAGATGTGATGATAAGTGGTTGCTAAGATCTTCTATGGTGCATGTTTTTCTGTAAGTGAAGCAATGTGAGGGTATGCGAGAAGGAATGGTATCTTTTATTGAGAATGAGGAAGTTATGAGGGAGTGATCTGACCATGGTACCTTCGTGCAGGTGGGGTGCTGGACCAGTTTGATTGCAGTATTGACGAAGATAAGGTCTAATGTGTGTCCGGCTTTGTGAGTGGATTTGTTAACTAGTTGAGTGAAACCTAAAGCGGAGTATGCTGTGAGTAAGGCTTCGCAGTTAGGTGATAATATGGAGTTGTCAACGTGCAGGTTGAAGTCACCTAAGATTATAGCTGGGGCATCTAGATTGATAAGGGAAGTAGTTATTTCGACCAGAGGAGAGGCGTCTATTTCCAGTACACCTGGAGGAGCATAGACAAGTAGAATTTGGAGTTTGTCTGACGAGAAGAAGCCAAATTCGAGTTTCGAGTCGGTATTGGTGGAATGCTGAGTGAATCTGAGGTCCTTTTTTGTAGCTAGGAGGATTCCTCCTCCTTTCTTTTTTCCCTGGCGTGGGATGGAGAAGAAGTTGTATGTCTCTGTGGGTAATTGGTTGATTATTGCAGTGTCTGAAGGTTTGAGCCATGTCTCAGTAATTGCGCATATATCCGGTTTCACATCGATGAGATAGTCGTTTAGTATTACTGCTTTCTTAGTTAGGGATTGAGCATTGAACAGTGTTAATGAGAATAGTGTGAGGCCTAGCAGTTGGGTAATGGGAGTGATCATGATTGGAGAGAGGGATTTAAGGTTGTGATGATGGGCGTGTCGAGTTGAATGTCCTTTGGAAGATGGACAGTGTGGGAGGATTGGGATTGGGAATGATGGAGACATTCTTCCCAGATTGCTGGAGTGGAAGCTGGAGCGGCTGGAATTGAGTGGAAGCTAGGGCGGCTGGAGTGGATGCTGGAGCGGCTGGAGTGGAGTGGATGCTGGAGCGGCTGGAGTGGAAGCTGGAGCGGCTGGAGTGGATGCTGGAGCGGCTGGAGTGGAGTGGAAGCTGAAGCGGCTGGAGTGGATGCTGGAGCGGCTGAAGTGGAGTGGAAGCTGGAGCGGCTGGAGTGGATGCTGGAGCGGCTGGAGTGGAGTGGAAGCTGGAGCGGCTGGAGTGGATGCTGGAGCGGCTGGAGTGGAGTGGAAGCTGAAGCGGCTGGAGTGGATGCTGGAGCGGCTGGAGTGGAGTGGAAGCTGAAGCGGCTGGAGTGGATGCTGGAGCGGCTGGAGTGGAGTGGATGCTGGAGCGGCTGGAGTGGAGTGGAAGCTGGAGCGGCTGGAGTGGATGCTGGAGCGGCTGGAGTGGAGTGGAAGCTGGAGCGGCTGGAGTGGAGTGGAAGCTGGAGCGGCTGGAGTGGAGTGGATGCTGGAGTGGAGTGGATGCTGGAGCAGCAGGAGTGGAAGCAGGAGCGGTTGGTTGAATGCTGAAGTGGCTGTAGTAGGTGCTGGATTTATACCAGGCAGTGAAGTCTGTTTGGCTCAGTTTTTTTTTTTTTTTTTTTTGCTGGCGGCTACCGTATTATGGATGTGATTGCCTCCGTGGGTGTGGGTCGGGGCTCCCTCGGGGCTCCCTCGGGGCTGCACGAAGGGGCGAACAAAGGGGCCTGCCCCTTTGTCGCGCTCCTTCGGCGCGCGACGCTCGGCGCGCGGCGCCGGTCAGAGCAGGAATTTAAAGCCCTAGCAGGGCTCGCTCTGATTGGCTGCGCTGGGTGGTGGGCGGGTCCTGTGTCTCGGCGCAATTTTTGTTTTTCTTTGCAGGTTCTGCTGTTATTTTGATCGCGCTGTCGGCGCTGAGGCCCTCCGGGTGGGGAGCGTGCTTTACTGACCTTCCCCCGGTGGGGCTCGGCGCCGATCGCGCAGGTCCTCCCCAGTGGCCGAGAACGCCGAAGAAAGGAGATGGCGCCGGGCAGAGCAGGAATTTAAAGCCCTAGCAGGGCTCGCTCTGATTGGCTGCGCTGGGTGGTGGGCGGGTCCTGTGTCTCGGCGCGATTTTCGTTTTTCTTTGCAGGTTCTGCTGTTATTTTGATCGCGCTGTCGGCGCTGAGGCCCTCCGGGTGGGGAGCGTGCTTTACTGACCTTCCCCCGCTGGGGCTCGGCGCCGATCGCGCAGGTCCTCCCCAGTGGCCGAGAATGCCGACATCCAGCCAACATCTAACAAGGCATTGATCTAAGCAGTATGAGTATACAAACATCGGGGTAACTTGCTTGATATGATGGTTATTACCCTCAAACATTAAGCCTTATACTTCACTTTGATACAGCTCCAACACTGCTCTCTGCATCAATGGCCGGGGGTGGAAGGAAATTAGAATAAAAAAGCTACCAATAAGGGCCCTGAACTCAGTGGTCGGAGTAACAGATAAGTATGAGAAAATAAATGTGAAAGCTTGCTGGGCAGACTGGATGGGCCTATTGGTCTTCTTCTGCCGTCATGTCTATGTATGTTTCTATGTAAGAACCAGAGTAATCTGTAGTAACTTTTCTGTATGGGGTAACCTACATGGAGGGGCAGTTATAAAACTAAATAAAAAGTGAGGAATAACCTGCATGGAATGATAGTTACCACCCTAAACACATTGATGGGCAGAACCATTTGGGCCTTCATCTGTTGAAATTTGCTATGCTTCTCTGGATGGGATTTATATGCTCAGCTACCCAAAAGTGGTAGAGAACCAGAGAGAATGACAAGTGGGCAGCCTGGATAGCCTAATTGATCTTTATCTTTCATCATTTTCTATGTTACTCTGTTTTCTAAATGATCACCACTGGAAGTAAAATCTCCCTGAAGCACCGAGAGCTTGGAAACCCTTTAGGACATACACTCCACTCTGGCAGCTTTCTAATATTTATTTTCCTCCCTGATGTAACATTGTCTGATAAAACAAAACAAGGTTAGTCTAAGGAATGTCACATTTGTCTAATTTGGTTCTGCCAAATAAACTAATATTAGTTAGCAGTTACCGAAAATCCACTGAGTCATGACAAAGATCTTAATTACATTTCTTCAAAGGTTTGGTCAAAGTGCCCTAGCAGGATGGTAAGTGGATGATTATCTTCCATATCAGAGTTTTGACCTAGGGCTATGGTAAGAAAGCATCCAGCCCACAAAAGACAAATACATTCAGAGCACACAACTGCTCCCTTTTTTATTTTTATTTTTTTTAAAACAACTGATGATCCTGCTGGACAAGCTGTAGAATCTTGAAGAGAACCATACCCAGGAGTATCTGGCAAGTGGTGCCTGTAAGCAGCCAGATGGATCTATGAAACAGGAGAAGCTGTGCATAATACATGTATTAGACTCCGGTAAGGAAATATTATTCAGTCATAAGCTGCAGGCAAGCAAGCAGCAAACCTGCTTCTATGAGAACAAATCAGGGTCTGTTTCTAAACTGACATAGACAAAGTAAATCTAGTCGTCATTTAGTGGACCTGCTTAGTGGTGCAGAGGTCACCTTACAAATTATGATATTATTGGACAATGGACAGAAGTCTGAGGTCTGAAGTTTCAGAACCTTAGGACAACTAGAGGTGGTGTTTTTGGTGTCCCCAGGTAGGAAGGTGCTGGCCACCGCACTCAAGAGTTCTTGATCCCAGCTGCGTCACAGAGCTCAATCAATTCTTTGAAAAATACCATTTATAATCATTTCACTCTCAGTTCCAGTCATCAAATCCTGTACTATCAGATGAATTTAAAATGCTTTCTATTTGCCTTTCAAACAAATTTGGAGTGAGTGAGTGCATTTGAAATTCAATGAGATGCATTTTGTGCTCACTTGGAAGAATGTTAAAGGATAAGAGCACTGTAATGTATTCATGACCAGATAATGGGCTTTAAGATCTAGGGGTGGAGGGAGGTGTCAAAGGTGACACAGAGTTACAAGCAAGGCAGTTACCTTTTCTGCAATGTATAGCTGAGATGTGATTACAAAAGTTCAGCATCTAAGGTGTTCCAGGAGAATAAGATCCCTGCCTGAAGGCTGCTGCTTTTGTTGCTGGTGACATCTTGCTCTGCTACACAAGCTCTAACTTTCACCTCCATGTTCTTTTGGTCTTGTCCTAAATGTTGCAAGAGGTACCACTCAAAAAGCAAAAGAAATACAACGTACAATTTTCAAATGGAAAATATGTTTAATCTAAAAATAATGGGTGATCAATTTGAAACGAATTACCATCTCCACTTCTGCCTAAGATATGCTTAGTTTAGACATGTAGCAATGTACCAAAATATAGTACTGACTGCAAGTATGGATAACTGAGAACAAGCAGATCTTCTTGCGCTTAGTCTTGCAGCTCAGTGCCATAATGGGTTGAAATTGGTGAGAATCAATGGGACAGGAGTATTGACCATGCCAGGCTTTGCTGCTATATACTGCCATTATCGGGGGGGGTGTATCTTGCTCTCCACAGATCCCTGAATTGAAGCAGTTGGGCTCAGGTTAGGTTTCTGCCTTCAGTTTGTACCCATGGCTCAGGGGTAAGCAACTCTGGTCTTGGAGTGCCACAAACAGGAGTGGTTTTTAGGATAACCACAATGAATATTTATTTATTTATTGTTTTAATATACTGACATTCATTGGGGTATATCACATCGATTTACATTATAACTCGAGGAATAATATGACTGATATGTCTTATTACATTATAACATTGTAACATTGTAACAAGGAGATAGAGGGAGCAGATTGGAGCTTAATTCTGAGAGAAGAGCTTACTTTGAGGCCGATTCAGTAAAGTCCGCGGGAGAGCGGACGAACGCCTGCTCTCCCGGCGTGTGCACTGGCTCCTCGCTGGTGTGCGCGATTCAGTGTTCAAATTAGGTGGTGCGGTAGAAACAGGGAAAAGGAGGCGCTAGGGACACTAGCGCATCCACAGCGCCTCCTTTTAGCCTGGAGCGGCGGCTGTCAGCGGGTTTGACAGCCGACGCTCAATTTTGCCGGCGTCTGTTCTCGAGCCCGCTGACAGCCGCGGGCCGAATTCAATTTTTTTTTTTTTTTAACTTTTTTTACTCTTCGGGACCTCCGACAATATCGTCATGATATTAAGTCGGAGGGTGCACAGAAAAGCAGTTTTTACTGCTTTTCTGTGCACTTTCCTGGTGCCGGAAGAAATTAGCGCCTACCTTTGGGTAGGCGCTAATTTCTGAAAGTAAAATGTGTGGCTTGGCTGCACATTTTACTTTCTGTATCGCGCGGGAATACCTAATAGGGCCATCAACATGCATTTGCATGTTGAGGGTGCTATTAGGTGCCGCTGTTTGGACGCGCGTTTTCCTCCCCTTACTGAATAAGGGGTAAGGGAAAACGCGTGTCCAAGAGCAGGCTAACAGTGCGCTCCGTTGGAGCGCACTGTACTGTATCGGCCTGATTGTGGGATCTAAACAAGGGAATAATTGCATTGTAACAATAACTTATTAAACAATTTGGAACTTAAGGCTTGCTGTATGAAACTTAGGTCTGAATGACCGGGAAGTATCTATTGAAGCATAGAGGCTTGGTTAGGGGACTTAAGTCAGAGAAAGGAACATACATAGTGGCATTGTAATATGGTGATAATTATATTGTCTCAAGAAAATGTGAAAGGCAAAATCAAACTTAAGTCTGACAATTTGGAATTTAAGTCTGTCTGAGAGAGGAACATACATTGTGGCATAGTAACCTAGTAAGGGAACTTTAGCCTGTATAGAGAACATACTCTGTGGCGTCGTTACATCATATTAATACCATTGTCTCAAGTAATTTAGAAGGCAAGTTGGAACTTGAGTCTGACACGGGAACCTATGTGGAGGGATAGTGGCTAGATTGAAGGTCTGCAGGGTGATAGAGGGGCTTTGGGGGGGGGGAGTGGAGAGTGGATTGTTAGTTCATGAGGATTTGCACTGCCTCCATTGTATGAATATATATTTTATGCATATTCATTGTGCATATCCTGAAACCAGACCTGGATGTGGCACTCCAGGACTGGAGTTGCCTACCCCTGCCACAGCTGGTTTAGCATATCCCTTGAGGCTGAGGCTATAACAAGCAGGAGCCATGAGCTGCTGAACCTTCCCTGCTTATGAGCAACAGATGAAGGTCATGCAAAGAACAGGAACGGCACATCTCAAGGATGAGATTGGTGATGAAGGACAGGTACCATTGTGTTTCAGACTGCAGCAATGATATGCATGTATGCTTAGCTGCCATGACATAGGAATAGGAAGGCTAGTTACATTTCCTACTTCATCCTATGGAAATAAAGATTAACAAATTAAAACTAATAAAATAAGGTGATACTTGTATTTTTTTTGGACTAACAATATATTCCTTATCTAGGTTTAGGAGATGATACTCCCTTTTTCAGGTCCCAAATAGACAGGCCAATGTAGTAAGATGCTTTCAGCAGAACACACAGGTTTAGCTGTAGTCGTGAGCACGTTTTGTATGCAGCAAGGAGTTTTACGTGCATAAAACGTGCATGTAAAACTGTGCATCCTGCTTTGCACCCTTGCATGGTACTCCCGTGAAAATGAAGGCATTAACCATTGCTCCCGGATGCAGAGAGGTGCACTGGCTTAACTCTGGGTTTCCTAGTGCTGGAAATGTTACTCCTAGTTAGAGATGGAGTAAAGACTCCAACACCGCTTTGCCCTTAACAAGCCACCTGTTTCTGTGCTGCTGTGTGCAGATTTTAGTGATAAGGAGGGACATGGCAAGAATCCATTTCAACCCCAACAAAAGTCCCTCAGTTTGCTCTTAGGCCGAAGTCCTCTGCCCACCGTAGTCCGTAAACAGAGATGAGATTAAAAAAAACAAACTCTCCAGATTTGCCTCTGTAGAAATCAAGAAGGACAAAGGATAGTTTTTCTAAGTGTCTCCAAGATTCACAAGAACATCTGTGCCACCTTCTTGCCTATTTTCTGATTCTGCTGGTCCTGAAATAAAAATGTTTATGTTTAAAAGTATTTGATATCCACCGCATCACTGTAGCATCAAAGTGGTTTACAATAAAATCACAAGATTCAAACCAGATAACATAAAAAACCATCCCTTGCTCATCCAAAGTGAAACCAAGCCCTCTCCTACCCTTTCCCTCCCCTTTCTCCAAGCCTAAGGAAGGAAACTAATGTGTGGCAGACTTGTCATTGAACAAAACGTTCCTGTTCATTGTGTTCTAACACATGCTGAATGGGTTGGGATGAGCTTAACCTCACCAAGACTTGATTACTTTCTGAACTAGAAATGGCCCAGTATTATGCACACACATATTTTCTTTGAACTTATCTTTTACGAAGTTGTGAAATAAGCTACTTCAAAACTTCAATTTGCTGAAAGATTTTTACATTAGTTTTCCTGTGCTCGAGTGAATGACCACAAAGCGGCATTGTCGGTTCACAACTGACCCAGCTCAAAAACATAATCCTGACTTTGGAAATCTCAGTTTTTTCAGTGATTAGGGGCCTATGTCCCAAGATTGTTTCTACCCATTTTGTATCTAAGGGAAAAATGCTTAGTACATAGGGTGCTAAGAGCAGCCAGGAGGCAAGGGAGCCTATCCTGGTATGATGACCGTAGTTGAAAAGGTAATTATTTGGATTTTTGTTTTGCAACCTGCAATGTGTCAGTATGTCGATTCATCTAGCACTGAACAATCAAATTTAAAAAGAATGCCTTGGCTGACATTTGAGGCCAAACCAGTTCCAACTCCATTTCTTGTGCCAGGAACCTCAGTTACAACAATTAACAAAACAAAATATCAGCAGCAATGCAGTACTGTGGCCAACTCCGCCTAGCTACAGATGAAGGTGTAAGGAAAGGCAGTTTCTTATTACCCATGTTAAACATGTTCACCTTTTCACAAAACTTTCACCATAATTTGTAATGTAAAAACTTCAGCCAAAAGCTGAAATCTAACATGAAATAGCTGCCACTTCCCCCCTCAGTTTCACTGATAAGAGCATTAAATGCAGATGACAGAGTGGGAGAAAGTGCATGTTTAAATCTATTTAAAGTCCCAGAATTTACCCTTGCACAATATTTGAAGTGCATTAGTTTACAGGTGATGCTATTTAAGCTTACTCTATATTTATATATATATATGTTTTTAGTATTTCCCTTAAATGATTTTACAATTAAGGAAAGCTGCAAGAATAATAAGAAATGTAGCATGAAGAAATTAAACTTTCCATGCGAGTGAAAGAGTTTTATTTCATAAACTGTGTCTATACTCACTTGGACATGGTCTGAGACTGGCAGGAGCAGGGCTATCTCTGGGAGGGTGCCCAGGGTGAATCACCTGGAGAGCCACCCCCCACTCCCTTTCTGAGAGTGAAGAGTGGAGAGGGGGATGCCCTCTCTGGACCATCTGCCACTGTACGTGCTGGCTGCTGAGGTCCCTGCTGCTGCCACTGCTCAAGAATGGGAAGTGACAGGTGGCATGGGGGGGGGGGGGGGAGGGCTACTGTAGTGACGCAGGGCCAAGGGTTGTTCCCCTTTCCCCCATGGACAGCCCTGGGAAGGGAGGCAGAGTCGGCGGTAACGTAAGGAAATATTTCTTCTTAGAAAGGATGTTGGTTGCATGGTGCAAGTAGAGAAGAAAAAAAAAATGGCATTGCGCCTGAGAACATGGACAGAGGATCACCAGCAAGGGAGAGGAGGAGCTAAAGCCAACATAAGAACATAAGAAAATGCCATACTGGGTCAGACCAAGGGTCCATCAAGCCCAGCATCCTGTTTCCAACAGTGGCCAATCCAGGCCATAAGAACCTGGCAAGTACCCAAAAACTAAGTCTATTCCATGTAACCATTGCTAATGGCAATGGCACTGCAGGGCAAAAGCGAAACGGGCAGAGAGCAGCCCATTTGTGATCTTATCTATTGTTACAGGACCATAAAGCTTCCCCAGAAGTGTAGAATCATTTTACAGGCTCAGTTCAAGCCCTCGACGTGGTCAACTGTCAGGTGCTTATTCACAGGAGAAAACCAATCAGCCAGTTTAATCTGGAGATGTGGTGGTAGCTCTGCAAGAGTGAGTCTCCTGACTAACAGTCCCACTGGAATACAGAACCTGATTCATCCAGGGGCTAAGCTACACCTTTTACACTGCTGATATCAGCACATAGGTGCTCATTTTCTTGTAAAAAGGCTGAATCAGCAGATGTGAGCTGAGCCAGGAGTTTGCATTAAATACACACCAGATACACAACTGCCTATGGGATATGTTCATGATCTAAATCAGCCTCCAAGATTTTTCTTCAGGCACAGAATAACAATATAAAACCATTACTGAGTTAGACCCGTAGGAAAAGTCACAGATCATTTTTATGGAAACAATCTTAAGAGGAGATTTGTATCTGCTTCATGGTGGATTTATCTAAGCTTACGGAACATAATCCATAATTTTTTGGTGCAATGCGAATCGTAGGGAGGCCAGGCCTTGCAGGCTGGGCAGAGCAGAAGCTGCTGTAGGATCAGGTAGGAATGTGTGGGAGGGAGGGAAGCATGGAAAAGGAAACAGGGAGCAGTTTATGCCACATTTTACCCTGTCACTTTTTATGGGCCCGTCAAGTTGTAATGGAATAAACTAGACATGGAATAAATGCATGCACCATCATTTTTATCCTAGGTTCTATCCAAAGAGTGGCATGCTTATTTTTTCATTTAATTATTTATTACACTTGATATTCCTCATTTGTAATGTTTGTGTGTGTTGAGCTTGTGTATGTGTGAATCACTATTTATAATTATTGTTTATTTTTCTCCTCAATTTTTTACTTGATATTATATCTTTTTTTGTAATTTTTAATATTGTTTTTTTATTTATTATTTTATACTTATATTTCTATGTTTTTTTTCAATGATATTGTACACCGTTTTGACTAAACCCTGTTTGTAAAGGCGGTATATAGAAATTTTTAAATAAATAAATGTGTGTGTTCTCCTCACACTTTTTTCTTCAAAACTGACTGAGGGTGCAATTTGAATAGTTTGGACTGCTGTAGGTACTTGGAGAAACATGGTACCTTGGCACATTCTGAGAGACAATTAAAAGAGACACACTGCTCCAGCCGACAAACCTAGGCATGGCACATTCAGCTCTGCAGCCTGCCAAGATCGGAGGGCAACGCAAACAGGTCAGAACATTGGAAAGAGGATAAGCAACCTTCCACTCACGGCAGATATAAATCCTTGCGAGATAGAAGGTGGAACATTCTACACAGCCTTGGTTCTGCTTACTAATTTTATATTTTAGGCAAATAGTATTGATTTGATGGATGTTTCATACTGATTATTAATATCTATGGATTGAATATCTCAAGTAATAACTTTGTCATGAAATGGTCATCGGCATGCTACTGTTGTAAGAGATCTAAACTTGGTGTAGACATCGCCACTTAATCTAACTTCAGGGAAACTATTATTTAAATAGGAAAGCCAGTTTTAATATATTTTCCTGACTACATATTTAAAGCAGTAACACCGTACTTCTTTCTCTACAGGTGTTGGAACAGGGTGGGCCACGGGCCATGACCCAACTAGCTTTGGGCAGGGCAGCAGACATTTTCTATAGTGTCCAGTATCAGACCCAATAATTGGGCCCATCCAATGGAGGGGCAAGTAGACAATCAGCCAGTGGGAGCTCGCATGGCTCCCTCGTCCTTATTTATTTTCCTGCTTTTTGTCATATCATAGGTGCAGAAGAAGAATGGGGCAGTAGGAATTCAATGTGTGCAGGAGAAACTGTGGCTCCTGTAGGCACGGAACCTGCCATGTCTCATTGCTGACCATGTCCTGCAGCCCCCCCCCCCCCCCCATTATCTTCTGCCGCTGCCAACTCTGTGCTGTGATCCAATGAGTTTTGCAGTAGCAGAATCCATGTGATACCCCCCCCATGATCTCCTGTTGCCTGCCTTCTGCCATTGCCCCATGAAAACCTATAAGATGATGCTGAGGAGGTTAGGGAGCATGGGATGCTGTTCAGATTCAGAACCTAGGTTGAGGAGACCAGGTGGGAAGATGGGGTGGGGGGTGGGGGGGGCAGATGGAGAGGGGGGGGGGAAAGGGAGCCAGAGTGGTTGGGGGCAGGGGAAGAAAGAGATAGGGTGGGGGAGATAGATAGGGGTGGAGGGCAGGGGAGAGGGAGTTTGAGGTAGGGGGGGAAGGATTGATGTGGAGGTTGGTTAGTTTGCCCTCTTCCCCATTAAAAGGATATTCCTCTGTCCCTGTCTTCTCCCAAAGATCGTGTTCACAGATAGAGAACGGGAGAGAGCATTTGGAAAAGAGCTTTTGAACAACTGCTTCTCTTCTTCAGGTGTGAAAGCAGCGATTGGTTCCCCGAGGCTCCTCAAAGGTCCCAACCCAAAGTTATGGAATTCGTTACCTCTTCAACTGACCGTTCAAGAAAACATAAAATCTTTTAAAAAAGATCTTAAAGCCTGGCTACTCAGCCAAACTCTCACAGACAGCACACTCAAGGATAAAAAAGGATAAATCCACAGTTCTCTCCCTCTGTGTGTCCCCATCTGACATACAATCTCCTAACCTTTAACTAACTTTCTTTATGTCCTCCAGAATCCCTCCCTTTTTGTCCTATAGCCGATGTCCTATAGCCTATGTCCCCCTTCTTGATTTTAACTCAGATTTTTTTCTTTTTCTTTTTTACCTATTTTATGGTATATCTTGATATGTTTATGCTAATGTTCTATACCAGTTTTTTACAGTTTTGCTGTTAAATTCACTTTAAATGTATCAGGTTGTTGTAATTGTAAACCGGAGTGAAAGCAACTCTGCTATACCTCGGTATATAAAAATATGCTAAATAAATAAAATAAATAAATAAAACCCAGGCTTGCACCCTCCCCAACTCTGCCAATTACATTGAAAAGTAATGAGGCAGGTTCTCAGCCCGCAGCATCGCGATTTCACAACAAATTGCCACCACCCAATCTGCTGTTCCTACTGCAATCCGACTGGAGACATGACAGTCAATTTATTAAAGCTTTGCCTCCGGTTTTGCTTTGGTGCAAAAGTTGCACTAGATTATTCGAAAGAGGAAACTGCAGCAATAGGGGCACAGAAGTTTAGTAAACGAGTTCTCTTCTTGCATAAAGCAGGGCAGTTGCTCTGTTAGTCCACTTGAAGGCACAAAAATAAAGGTTAACAAAAACAGCAAAAATATTTTTATTGGACTAATAATACATTTGTTGGCTAGCTTTAGAGAGTTAATGCTGTCTTCCTCAGGTCAGAACAGATTGAGCACTTATTTCCTGGGAAATGTCATCTTTTTCTCATTCTATTCTGACCTGAGGAAAAGAGAATTAGCCGTGCAAAGCTAGTCAAGAAATGCATTTAGTCCATTGAAAAGGTATCCCCTTATAGATTTCTTTTGTTGCGTTTTATTGTTAACCTTTATGTCTGTGTATTTTGCTTCCCCTCTCAGTTGCTAAACCAAACATGTTTTTTTTGTTAAATCTCAATTAAATAGTGTTATTTGGGGGACTGGTGCTGGGATGGGACACTGCCTTGCAGAGGGTCCCTGGGTCAGTTCTCAGGTCTGGTCTTGCACCCTTTGGGTGGGCTGGGGGCAAGGGGGTGCTGCAAAGACTGCCTGCACCGCCCCAGGGTCGTTCTTAAGGGGGACAACTAGCGGCCAGATTTAGAGCAGGAAGGGGTTGATAAGGAGGCCAGGTGCAAGGCTCCTGGCCTCAGGACCATTGCTGCGATGTGCAGACTAGGAACAGTGGGAGTAGGAACACTAGAAACAGCCCACTGAAGCAGAGGAGAACTCCCCAGCTAATTGCACAGAAACATAGAAATGATGGCAGAAAAGGACCAAACGGTCCATCCAGTCTGCCCAGCAAGCTTATGCTAGCATCGGCCGTGCCCATGCCATACAAGTTTCCCAAAATGTCAAAGTCAGGGCCCTTGTTGGTTGCTGAGTCCAGTTTCCCGTTTTCTCTTGCCATTGAAGCAGAGAGCAATGTTGGAGTGACATCACAAGTATAAGGCTTATTGGTTAAGGGTAGTAACAGCCGCATCAGCAAGTTCCCTCCATGCTTATTTGTTTTCCCAGACCATAAAATTCAGTGTCCTTGTTGGTTGCTGTCTGAAACTAATTCCTCTCTTCCCCCTGCTTATGGCACCAGGATCCCAGCACTGGTTCCAACTGAGCTGGAAGAGAAGGGAAGAACTACCTGGTTTTAAAAAAGAATAGCCCCGTTAGCAGTAGTTGTTGTCGTTTGTTTTTATTCTTTCTTTTTTTTTCTAACAAGTAGTTTAATCCTCCTGCATTGGCAATAGTTGAAATGTAAATCAGCAATTCACTGGTTACTTAACAGGAATGCTTGTTTTGATAACTTACTCGACCTCCATTGTTAGCTTGTTTATTTCCTTTTCTTTCCCTGTGCACATGCTGGTTATACCCGCGACAATCCTCTCTCCTGCCCCCACCCCCCTGCAGCCTTCAGAATCCAGATGTGAAATCTCGAAGCTCGTCTAAGCCCTGGCAGAAGGGCATGAACTGGTAGAAAGGCACTCTTCTGTGCCTTTACATGAAGGTGGCAAAGGCAGCGAGAAGCCGCGGGGATTAAAGGTCATTTCATGTTTTCACTGGGAAAAAAAAAAAAAGGATCTGTCCTTTTCCTGCTCTTCTGGGACCCCTGTTATCTAGGAGTGCATTCCTTCATGCACAGCAGCTGCAATCAAAACAGGCCAACTAGAGTCGGAAACATCTGCAGTTCCAGGGCCTGGTGATGCTGATGAGGCAATGCCTACTTCTTGGCCTTTTGTCTGAGATTGAAAAGATGTTCAATGTGGGGGTTAATGTCCTGCCCCCCCCCCCCACCCCATAATAACCAGTGTAAAAGCAGGGGAGTTACACCTCCTGCCTGCTAAAAATAACAAGCAAAGTGCTTTAGAGAATGAAAGTCCTGAAGAAATGAGAACAACTGATACTACCATTGCAAAACCAGGCTCTTAATATAGACCATGCCTGTGTAATGACTTTAGGCAGGATATAACATGTTTTTTTTTCTCTTTCTCTCTGTCTGGACTATGTAGACAGTTGATCTGTACAAGTATTTTGTAAGATTAATTGCAAAACTAACAAGTTATGAAATGCTTTCTTGTGCTCTAGTCAGTTATAAAGATAAAGAAAGGGAATAGATCCAAGAGTAATACAAAGATGCATTTCTTCAGAAAAACTATGGTGGATGCTTGGAGCAGCCTGCCGGTGAAGATGAAAGGGCTAAACATGATATCAGAATTTGAGATGGCATGGCATTTACACAGAAAATTCTTTTTAGGGTTTTTTTTTTGGTTTTTTTTAGAGGGGTGGGGGCAGCAGCTTCCTTTTGCTCATGCTGAGCTTCCAGCTCCAACAGCAGCACCTTTCCAGCTAGGGATAATACACCATGAGTCTTCTTCCACAACTATCACAGGGATTGCGACCATCTTTATGCCCACATCTGCCTCCTTCTATAACCTAGTCATACTCATGCACCCTGAATCCCATCCGGTGCTGTCTTTATTGTGTGACTGATGGGATTCTCTTTGTGAACTCTGCCTCTGCAGCATCCCTCACCCCTATTGCTGTCACTGGCCCACTGGACCAATCCAATGGGCTAGTGACAGTGGCCAAGTGAAGAGTAGGGGAGTAGGAATAGCCTAGTGGTTAGAGCATTGGGCTATGACCAGGGTTCAAGTCCTGCTGCTGCTCCTTGTGACCTTGGGCAAGTCACTTTACCTTCTGTTGTCTCAGGTACAAACTTAGATTATAAGCCCTCTGGGGATAGGGAAATACCTACAGTACCTAAATGTAAACTGATGTGATATCTCAGATAAAATGTTGGTATATAATAAATATAAATAAGTTGGGTTTTCAGGATACCCACAATGAATATGCATGAGAGAAAATTTGCATGGTTTTCTCTCATGCATATTCATTGTGGGTATCCTGAAAACCCGACTGGCTGGTGGGCCCCCAGGACAGCGTTGGGGACCACTGGTCTAGGGGGCACTGCATGAAGTTATCAAGTAGCACATTTAAAACAAATTAGAGAAAATTCCTTTTCACTCAACGCACAGTTAAGTTCTGGAATTTGTTGTCAGAGGACATGGTTAGTGCAGTTAGTGTAGCTGGGTTTAAAAAAAGTTTGGATAAGTTCTTGGAGAAGTCCATTAACTGCTATTAATCAAGTTGTTTTAGGGAATGGCCTCTGCTATTACTGGCATCAGTAGCATGGGATTTTCTTAGTGTTTGGGTACTTGCTAGGTACTTGTAAACTGGATTGGCTACTGTTGGAAACAGGATGCTGGGCTTGATGGACTCTTGGACTGACACAGTATGGCAACTTGTTATGTTTTTAAAAAGAGTGGGTTTATCAGTAGCATATACTGTAGATACATGCAGCTGTGTGTCTTATTAAATAAGGATTCACTTCACTTCAAACTACTCAGGGTCTTCATATTCAAACATGCCAGTGATGAAACTCTTACCTAATAAGAGACACTTGACTATTCATACAATCTAATTTTGCATTGTAGGCATTGGGGTTGGTGAGTTTTAAGTCATTTATTAATGAATGCTTGGAAAAATAAAGCTCAACAAAAAAAAAAAAAAAGGCTGTAGGTAATGCTTATAAACCTTATGGCATAGTTCATAATGCAACCGGTTTTGTGAATCTAAATGTGGGTTCAGGTATGTTGTAAGCCCTTTGGGGACAGGGAAATACCTACTGAACCTGAATGTAAATCGCCTTGAACTACCAAGGAAAAGGAATGAGCTAAAGCTAAACAAATACATAAATAACCAAGGGGGTAAAACAACTATTTCCAGGCAGAGTGAATAAATATTGCTACTTGTTATGGGAAATTTTGTGACCTATTTGCACATTAAAAGGAATTCTTTTTCTATTTAAATATTGGTGATGAGTTCTTACCTGCTTCCCTTTTCGACGGTCTGCTCTTAATGTGAAAAACACAGTCTGTACATTTTTTTTGCTATAAAAGTCATTTTACAATCCAGCATTACTCAGATATTAAAAAAACCCTCACCTTTGGATACTGGCTAGTAACGCAATAGGTTAGGTGAATCTGATAGGGATGTGAATCGTTTTAGGACGATTAAAATTATCGTCCGATAATTTTAATATCGTCTTAAACCGTTATGGAACACAATACAATAGAGATTCTAACGATTTATCGTTATAAATCGTTAGAATCGTGAGCCGGCACACTAAAACCCCCTAAAACCCACCCCCGACCTTTTAAATTAAATCCCCCACCCTTCCGAACCCCCCCCAAATGAGTTAAATAACCTGCGGGTCCAGCGGCGGTCCGGAACGGCAGCGGTCTGGAACGGGCTCCTGCTCCTGAATCTTGTTGTCTTCAGCCGGTGCCATTTTCCAAAATGGCGCCGAAAAATGGCGGCGGCCATAGACGAACACGATTGGACGGCAGGAGGTCCTTCCGGACCCCCGCTGGACTTTTGGCAAGTCTCGTGGGGGTCAGGAGGCCCCCCACAAGCTGGCCAAAAGTTCCTGGAGGTCCAGCGGGGGTCAGGGAGCGATTTTCCGCCGCGAATCGTTTTCGTACGGAAAATGGCGCCGGCAGGAGATCGACTGCAGGAGGTCGTTCAGCGAGGCGCCGGAACCCTCACTGAACGACCTCCTGCAGTCGATCTCCTGCCGGCGCCATTTTCCGTACGAAAACGATTCGCGGCAGGAAATCGCTCCCTGACCCCCGCTGGACCTCCAGGAACTTTTGGCCAGCTTGTGGGGGGCCTCCTGACCCCCACGAGACTTGCCAAAAGTCCAGCGGGGGTCCGGAAGGACCTCCTGCCGTCCAATCGTGTTCGTCTATGGCCGCCGCCATTTTTCGGCGCCATTTTGGAAAATGGCGCCGGCTGAAGACAACAAGATTCAGGAGCAGGAGCCCGTTCCGGACCGCTGCCGTTCCGGACCGCCGCTGGACCCGCAGGTTATTTAACTCATTTGGGGGGGGGTTCGGGAGGGTGGGGGATTTAATTTAAAGGGTCGGGGGTGGGTTTTAGGGGGTTTTAATGTGCCGGTTTTGCGATTTTTAGATTTTTAGATTTTTCACGATTTTTCACGATATTTTACCCCCCCAAACGGCAACAATATGATTCCCTCCCCCTCCCAGCCGAAATCGATCGTTAAGACGATCGAGGACACGATTCACATCCCTAGAATCTGAACCTGACTTCATGTAAGGCAATACTTTTACTCAGGGAGACATGTCCCATGTTCCAAAAAATCATCAGTCAAGATCAGACGAGATAATTAAAAAAAAAAAATGATAACATTAAAAAAAAATAACTAGTCTCCTTTTTTAATGTTTTTATAACTATTCCAAACCAAAGTTTGAAAGCAATTGGACAAGATAATACAATACTCAAATAATAGAATACGGCACAGTCAAAAGTCAGCAAATCTGAAAATATCTCATCAGTCCACAAAAGAGGGAGGGGGAGTGGGGAAGGGGGAGCAGACTTCCGAAGGGAGGGGAAGGGGGCTGGAAACAATATATATAGGAAAACAACAACTTATTCTCTTCCCAATGAAGTTTGGTTAATCTGATTTAGATACAACCCGGACGTGCCTGAGAAGACGCAGGAGTTTGGAGTAACTCCGGCTCCTCCTCAGTCCGGGATTTCGGTTTTGCCCCTGCTGTCTCTGCAGGGAAGGGAGGGGGCGGGGCTCCGGCGAGGCCACGCTGCAGACACCTGGCCCGAAAGCACGCGGCGGGGGAGAGGGGAGGGGGAGCAGAGTGTGTGACGCGGGGAGCACCTCCTGGCGGACCTCGCCTCGCGCTCATACCCCGCACGGAGCCCCAGGTAAGTGCCGACGCTCTCACGCGCTTTTCCAGCCCCTGTGCGCGCCGCTGCTGAGCCGGTGACAGCAGCAGCGCTAAACTCGTTCATTTTCTGTTTGTTTGTTTTTTTTTATCTGATCGTCCGGTTTTTCAAAGAGCACATAAAAACTTTCAAAAACTTGGAAAGGTGATGGCAAGAAGACCCGCTGATCCCTGGCTATCGGATCCGGGCATTTACGAGCCTGACAGAGTTTTGAATAATTAGTAGCTACTGTGCAATAAATAGTGAAGACAAAGACAATAGATGGGACACAAAGGGAGAGACTTTATTGCTTTGAGCTATTGCCGAGAGAGTTTTTGCTAGTTAAGCTGTGCTGCCTATGCGCAAACAGCGATCTCCAGAAATTAAGTAGTCAAAGGCTAACGTGAAGATTAGAAAACAACCATGATGCGTATGAAGTCAGACATGTTCTTTATAGAAAAGCGATTAATCACCGGATGAAGGATGTGTTATAAAGCAACTGTTAGATTGCTGTCAAATAACCGAAACGAGCTGCTCCTTGCCACAGAAAAAAAAATATTTTTAACATGGAACGTGAGGGAAAGAAAATGTAAAGAGACGGTAATGTCTACAGTGGGATTGTAGGAACAGCAGATCGGGTAGCCGCGATCATTGTCAATTCCCTATGCTGAGAGCCCAGAACCTGCTCCGTCACTTTTCAGTGCAATCGGCAGGGTTGCAAGCCTAGGGAAGGGATGGGTTCTTTGGGAAGCCTTCAAGGCACCAACTGCTGCTGTTACACCTGTGTTGGTCCAAGCTGGATTTTCCCAGTGCTCTCTCTCATTACAAGACCTTTGGGAGAAAGGAGCTCTGTGTTTACAGTCAGAAAAATACAATAATGCTGGCACTATATCATCTCATCTCATCACATTTTCGGAAGGTAGACTTCGTGGTGTTGTATAGATGTTTAGATTTCTTAACAATAGTAAAATGTGGCGGATTGTTTCGAACTAGTATGAACTTGGAAAACTGTTAATATATTGTACATAGTAGTTGATACCTGATTTAATTGTGAGTGTATGCAAAGATTATCTGATAGCATATTACAAATTAATATTTAATACTTTCCACGATGGCTATATACATTGCAAACTGCAAACCTTGTTTTTTTGGGGTTTTTTTTAGAGAATTCGTGGTATTCATGAAATAGTTATTTTATGAAGTAATTCATAAAATGTACATTGTTTTCCTAATTAGTGGCCTGCAGCACAAAAATAAAGGACATTTTATATGCATTTATTTAATTTCTATTTTATTTTTTTTATACGATTTGCAGTTGTGTTCTTTAAGTGCATACAATTTAGATCATGAATAATAAAGCAACTCCGAACTGGAAGTGGTGGCGGAGGTGGGGTGGTGTGTTGTAATGTACATATTTAGGATGTATAGTAAATTTTATATATATATATATATATATAAAATTGTTAATGCCAAAAGGTGGGGAGATAGGATAGACATTTCAATATGTTCAGGGTTTCCATGCACAGGTGGAGGATCTCTTTCAACGGAAAGGAGGCTTCCGAACGAGGGGTCATGGGATGAAGTTGAAAGGGGGTAGACTCGGGAGTAATCTAAGAATATATTTCTTTACAGAGAGGTTAGTGGATGCATGGAACTGCCTTCCTGTGGAGGTGAAAGAGACAAGAATAGTATCTGAATTTCAAGAAAGTATGGGATAAAACACAGGGGTTCTCTAAGGGAGTGGTAGGGGTTGTAAAGCCCAATTAGTTGATGTGGATGGGTAGTCTAGATAGGCTGTATGAGGCAGATTTAAAAAACCCTGCATGCGTAAATCCGGCTGGGGAACGGGGAAAGCCATCAGGGCTCCCCTAGGGCTCAGGGTGCGCAAAGTGCACAAATGTGCACCCCCTTGCATGTGCTGATCCCGGATTTTATTTTATTTCTTTAAATTTATTTTTATTGCAATTTTAATCTTTTACAAAGCATAATTTCTTTGTACAGAAAAAAAAAAGAAAAAATATAACAGAATTACTCCAGTAGTAACATATTTTAACTTTAGTCCCCAAATATTTGGTGAAGGAGAGGGGTATCAGATAAAGGAACCATAATACCAAAGACTGCATCTTCACCAGTAGAAAGTCCTATTACTTAGTAAAATAAAAAGGGGGTAAAGATATAACAGGCTATTAGCGTGCATGTTATAATATTGGGCGTAGATACTAAAATCTGGCCCTATGGTCTTTTCTGCTGTCACATTTCTATGTTTATCTATATCTAATACCTATATATACATCTCTCTCTCTCTCTTTCTCTCTCTCTCTCTCTCTCTCTATATATATATATACAAACACACTGTGTATATGTACCTACACATTCATAAGCCAAAAAGTGGGGTATAAGTGCATAGACAGATACTTATAGATATATATATATATATATATATATATATATATATGCACACACATACACACACCTAGTGTCTTTCATACATCCTTAATTGACTTTCCATAACAAGAACTCTAAGCTGTTTTCTCTGGGGCCAAAGAGTACTGATTTCTCTCTCCTACTTGGCGAGGCTGATTTAAACCTTGTATGCAGCTGTGTACTGAGTGTTTCCTCACTGGAAAGTGATGACTCAGCTTACATGCACTGTCTCAGTCTTTCTTTTCTGTGAATGAGTATCTAGCATGTGACAGGTATTGACTTTAGTGTAAGAGGTCTTACTTGGCCCCCAAATGAACCAGGTTCAGTATTACTTAGGCAGCCTTTACACTTTAACAGGGGATTGACTTTATTGCTTAGAATTGGTAGGACAAAGGTCTTCAGTACATTTTCACTGTACTAGACAAGTCAGTCCAATATCTACAGGGCTCTTCCTAACTGCTTGACTTTCCCAATTTCAAATGAATGAATTGCTGGCATTCTAAATTAGTTTATTCCTTTTTTTATTATTCATGTTTTGACCAAAACTTATTTTGGGAAATGCTTCACTGGAAAAGACGGGTTTTTTGTTTTTTTTTGCTCATGGCTACACATTGGCTTTGTACAGGACTTCAATTGTGCCTTTAATCTTTAATAACATAATTGTGTAGGTAACTTTGAAATTTGAAGTAAACCACAAAGATGGTGCACAGTATTTGGGGGCTTATTTGGGAGAGAGAGTGGAAGGGAATATTCTTATGGGTTTATTGTGTATTGCGGGAAGTAGGGATTTGTGGGATAGAAATGAGGATAGTTTTATTTATTTTATTTATTTATTTTGAAACTTTTAATATACCGACATTCATAGGACATATCATGCCGGTTTACAAAAAACTGAAGCAGGTAGAAAATACAAAAAACAGGGAGGGGATAGGGGGAGCAGGTAAGAAAGGTTTTTGCTCTAATACTTTAGAGATGGGGACAGAATATTTATTGATTTTATTCCGTTGATTATTATATATTACAGATTTGTTTGTAATTGATATTGTTATTATTATATTAGCTGCTCTGAGTCTATTTTGAGAAGGACAGGAAACAAGTGCATGAAGGGCGCAGAGGGTAGTGGTTGTTGGTGACTCGCTTCTGAAGAGCATGGAAGCATCCAGCTGCTGATTAGACATTTTGTCCCAGGATGGGTGCTGTATGCCAGGTGCAAAAATCCAAAGACATTATGGATAGATTGTCGAGGATCCTCAAGCCTACTGACCACTATCCAATGCAGCTCATTCTTGTTGGCACAGATGATACTATGAGGTACCATGCAGCTCATATCAAAAGTGACTTCATGGCTCTGGGAGAGAGGGTACAGCAGATAGATGCACAGGTGATATTCTCCTCAATTCTCCCAGTTGAGGATAAAGGCCTAGGCAGGGAAGTTTGCATTCTGGAAATAAATGAATGGCTGAGTAGATGGTGTCAACGTGAGCATTTTGGCTTCCTGGATCATGGGATGATATTTCAAGAATTGCTGAGAAGAGATGGGATCCACTTATCGAAGAAGGGGAGCAGCGTCTTTCAACACAGAATGGCAAACCTACTGAGGAAGACTTAAACTAGAATCATTGTGGATGGATGAACAAAATCCTAAGGTAAGTAAAACATTAAATACTCATATAGAAATAAAAGGCAGTATTTGAAAAGCTATGTACATGCTCAGAGTATGGGAAATAAAGTCCCAGATTTAGAGGCAGTCATAGAAGCTGATTTACATATAGTAGCTGTCATGGAGACCTGGTACATGGAAAACAATGACTGGGATATAGTTATACCTGGGTACAATCTATTCAGGAAGGATCAGATAGGAAGAAAAGGAGGAGGCATGGCATCCTATATAAAGAACAGTATTAGAGCAACAGTATTGCTGGGCTTATGAGGTAAGGAAGAGGCGCTGTGTGCTGATGCTAGGGATTTTAATCTTACAGAAATTGATTGGGACATCCCAACTACAGTATCTTCTAGAAGCAGGGAGATTCTGGATTCTCTGCAAGGAGAACT